>NC_060122.1:116412370-117037370 GCF_021461395.2 Schistocerca americana | reverse complement strand
ACTGTAGAATCTGTGCTTGACCATGATGTAATGTAACTGAAATATTCCCGTCTCTCCGGGCCTTTTCCAAGTATACCTCCGCCTCTTGCGATTGTTGAGCAAAGTATTCGCTATTACTAGCTGAAATTTATTCCACAACTCAATTAGTCTTTCTCCTCTCTCACTCCTTTAGCCAAACCCATGTTCTCCTGTATCCCTTTCATCTACTGTTTCCCCTACAACCGCCTTTTAATCCCCCATAACTATTAGATTTTCATCTTCCTTTACATACTGAATTACCCGTTCAATATCCTCATACGCCCTTCCTATCTCTTCATTTTCGGCTTTCGACGTTAGCATGTATAACTGAACTATCGTTGTCAGTGTTAGTTTGCTGTCCTTTCCGATAAGAACAACCCTATCACTGAACTGTTCACGGCAACACACTCTCTGCCGTACCTTTCTATTCATAACGAATCCTACTTCCGTTATACCATTTTCTGCTCTCGTTGATCATCTGACAAAATGTCTTCGTCTTCTGTTTTTTGATTCGCAGACCCCCACTATGTCTAGATTGAACGTTAGTATTTCCCTTTTCAGATTTTCCAGCTTCCCTATCGCATTCAAACTTCTGAGATTACAAGCTCCGACTCGTAGAACGTTATCCTTCCGTTGGTTGTTCAGTCTTCTGCTAATACACTGTAATTCCGTTTTCTTTCACAAGACACCGAGTCTTTTCTTCGTGGCTTCGCATGACTCACATTACGATCACCGTAAAATTCATGTACATATAGAACGGTCTTTTCACTAGACGTCTTTCCTCTCTTTGGATTTGATGTTACTAATGTGCTACGTTCTGCCACTTACTGTCTTGCTCGTCGCATCGCGCCATCTGAAACGGAAAATTATGTCACGATTTTCCTTAAGCTCTAGCCCTTTGGAAGTACTGTCGTTATATGCATTTTGTCATACACACATTCTGTACTGTGAAAAGTATCTTTCGGTAGTGTTATGATTTATTCTCCTCCATTTTTTCACACTCTTCTTTTTCCAACTATTCCGCATAAGCATGCTCTATTTCTGAGGTAACCCGTTTCAGTTCTTACTTTGGGTACTTTTTCTCACGCCGATGTCTCTTTTTCATGAAAGGACATTCATCTAAAATCTGAAGACTATTATTTAAAGAAACCAGTGCCAGATCCGATGCTATTTATTCTTCACTTAACATCCTCTCTGAAAGTACTTAGCACAGGCGAGCCAACACCTGCAGTGGTTGATGGGTTTTGTGCTATTTGCAAAAAAGAAAGCGGGAAAGATTGGGTTTAACGTTCCGTCGACATCGAGGTCATTAGAGATGGAGCACAAGTAAATATTGTTTCGAGGATGAGGAAGGTAATCGGTCGTGTCCCTTCTATAGAACCATTCTGGCGTTTGCCTGGAGCGATTTAGGGGTTCATGGAGAACCTAAATCTGTATGGCCGAACGCGGGTTTGAACTATTGTCCTCCAGAATGAGAGTCTAGCGTGCTAACCACTGCGCCACCTCGTTCAGTGTGATATTTGCTTTCTGCATTTGATGTCTGAGCAAATTATCCGCACCCATGACACAAGCTAACGGTGATTGGTTGAAATAAACGTTTCTCTGATTCGCTGTTCACAGTAAGAAATTTTCACCTGATTGTCAGAATGATAGTGACTTCGTCTGTCTGCTGCTCTGGAAAAACCCACATACATAACTGCTTACTGCTTTTGGTTAGTGTAGTAATGAGAACGAAATAAGATTCGTCATGACGCCCTTAGCATGCTATCATGACATTTACCGTGGTTATGGTAGCATAAAGAAGCAATAAAATGTATTTTATCCAAATAAATTGAAGGTGGGGTGTTTTGAGATACCGAGAGTGAAATTTTAAGATCTGGAATGTGAAAATCATAAGCAACTTGTAACCTCCCCCCCACTAATCGCCCTACTGATTGCGATATAATTGACCGTGATCGAATATGCCTAAATAAATGTTACAGTGAGTAAGGCTCACGTTACCGAAGGAAACTGATACCAGTCAGCAGGAGGAAAGTGTACAACAGACCCTTCTGAAGGAAAAATATATTCTAAACCTAATCTAAATACTGATAATAATTTTGAATTGGGTGGAAATTTAGTATAATCGTTCACGAACCATACAGGGGGAAAAAGGGTACCACGTAATATTTTTAATACAAAAAATATTGACAATACAGTAAATTACTGATTAGCTAAAAAGGGATAATTAAACTATCGGCAGTCTAGTAAGGCAATGAATCGTCAGAATGTTAGGAAAGAGACTTAAGGAAATAATCACTAAATACTAAATTTTGAAAGTAAGGTTAAATGAAGTTACTGGTTAAATGACTAGCTTACATTAAACTTCGTTATGAAAAAAAAAATGACTTTCAGTAACCTCAGTGTAGCGTAATGCAAAATTTAGAGAATGGCCAGCAATTCACTATTGATTATTGAAAGATTGAATTGAATTTACTTCGAGCAAATAAGCAACTGATTTTTACTTTATAACAACAATAAAATACATACCAGGTCAACAGAAGTTACTCTCTAAGCTGAATACAGAATAAATGGATTGAACATCGTTAATCTGTGCTGTACCTTTAGTTATTAGTTTTGACCGTGGACTATGACGTTACTTTAAGTGAATGAAGTTAATATTCAAAACTGCAAATTAGTTAAGCCTCTGTTAAGCAATACAAGAATGAACAGTTACTGAGGCAGAAAATTTAGACTAAATTGATGATTAGCAAACGTACAAAACTGGCAGCAATTTTCAAATTTTTACGACAGTCGGTGATTACATGAAAAGGGAAGGGACCCTGCTTGGTAATAATGTCTGAGGACAATGACAACACAGGTTCCCTACAAATTTTAACTATTGCAGGTTGTTATTCAAGTTAGTCATACTTTGTGTAAGAAATGCCACTGGGTGAAGCCCCTATAAGGTCAGCTATATTTTGTCACTTAACATTCTTACGATGCTGTAGTGTGGGGTCGACGAAGAAAGTAGCTAAGATGCCGCTGTTGCTGCTGATTGAGAACCCCGATTTGGCTCCACAGCAAAGATTAATTATGGGACAGGCAATAGTTAGAATTGCAGCTTCCTCCTCTGGTCCACTCCTATCGTGCTCTCAATACTCGTAGACTAACGAATTAGGCGCGCATACACTGGCGCGAGCATATCTGCCCATCGCGTACGCGGGAGCACCCAACAAACACTTTCGCACTCTTTCAAGACCCAAGCTGCTCTGTCTCCTCTCTACTCGCGGCGCAACAGAGACGCTCCATACGCAGAGATGAACAACAGCACAGCTACTGCCATCTCGTCATTGCTATAGATGTATTAAAATAAAGTTCCCTTGGCTACTGCGAAGCAATTTACAGTATCTACATTATAATTTGAATCAATTATATCATCATCATCATCATCATCATTTAAGACTGTTAATGCCTTTCAGCGTTCAGTCTGGAGCATAGTCCCCCTTATAAAATTCCTCCATGATCCCCTATTCAGTGCTAAAATTGGTGCCTCTTCTGATGTTAAGCCTATTACTTCATAGTCATTCTTACCCGAATCCAGGTAACTTCTCCTGGGTCTACCCCGACTCCTCATACCATCTACTGCTTGGACTCAATTATATACAGTCGTACATAACTACACTATTACTTATTAATATAGTTTGTGTGACAAAGCTTACATATTCCGAATCAGAAGTACAGTACAAGTTATCAACAGATATCAAAAGCCGAAAAATTTTTGGTGGTCCAGAAAGTATTTTATCTGCAATTTCGGTGTTACAAACCCAACATGTTGCGTATCAGTGTAAATTTCTACCCATTAGCCTTTCAGTGATACACGTTTCACTGCCGTGTCTGGTGTAACACCCTAATGAACACCAAAACCTAATTAGGAAAGACCATCATGATGTAAAGTAGGGAAAACTTATCCTGACAGGTACGACAGCTTTGCCGATGATATAACACCAGGAAGTCTTGATAAACACCAACATTAAGCATTACAGAGTGTGTTTTGGTAGAAAGGAAGAAGAAAGAAAGGTCATCTTTAGTTATTTGCCAAACATCTAAGTAATAATTTCAAATTAATACCATGAAAGTTAAGTCCAAAGAAATGTTAGTCAGAGATAACTTTTATGTGGAAGGGAGTTGTAAACGCAACGAAGAAATTCAATGCGTCTACAATACTCATTCACGGAAAAGGTAAGTCGCTTGCTGGCTATCGTGCTATCAAGTCATACGAGAGCAGCTCTTGCCATAGTTGAGCGAACGGAGCGCGACGAGATTGTTTCACTTTCAAGAGTCGTTGTTGCGTGACGTAGACGCACGGATTTGGTGAACTGATATCCAGACTAGAGACTTGAACCGAAATAGTATACTTACTGTGTATACCGAGTTGTTGGACTTTATTAACGGACGTAGGCAATATTGGACACAACATTCATATAAGTGAACTTATAGAAAGGAATGGACAAAGTTTCAAAAGACTATAATACACGTTTAGTCTCGAGTAGGAGACATTTACACGAATACATGAAGAAGATACAAGTACGCAGAGGGTTAAAGCTGTCGTAATTGTCACGGTACTTGAAACTAACAGAACTGCCAGTCAAAATTAACCGTGTGTGCGTGTGGCGTGATGTTTATAAAGTATTTAGCGAAAAGGAACAATAAAATTGTTCATCAAAAGTGGAAGTTCAACTTCTCCACCTTCTATGAATATTTGGTGATTGTTCATCAAAAGTTAATGAACAGTGACTATTTAACTCGAAAGTAGATTCGTGGACTGTTAGTTGTGCAAGGAAGGTTTGGACATACATAATATTACCATGCAAGATAATTAAGACTTTGTTAAAGAGTATCTGTGGATCTCGCGTCATATAGATCGAACAATTTTACTTAGCAACGAACAAACAACAACCAATACGATCTGCAATTGATTTTTTTCCCTCACTTTTGGTTGAAAAAAAAAATCAAATGTCTGTGAAATCTTATGGGACTTAACTGCTAAGGTCATCAGTCCCTAAGCTTACTCACTACTTAACCTAAATTATCCTAAGGAGAAACACACACACCCATGCCCGAGGGAGGACTCGAACCTCCGCCGGGACCAGCCGCACAGTCCATGACTGCAGCGCCTCAGACCGCTCGGCTAATCCTGCGCGGCTCACTTTTGGTGATGTGGACGATGCACATGAGGGAAGATTCGTCAATTACTGCACTAAAGTGTTAACCGGGCACATAATAATTCAACTTCAAACCATAAGAGGCAATTAGAGTGCGCAGTTCGCATTAATAAGGAAACTGTGCGGACTCGCAATCAAACTTGAATCATTACGCGAGGAACGATTCCTTAAGAGCTTTTTCAGATCTTGTCTCTCGTTAACCGACGGAGACATCCATCACCGCGCATCGCGCCTCGACTCCACCGACCGAGGTGTAGCAGTAACAGCTCCACGGCGTCGACAACCCCAACATGTTGCGTATCAGTGTAAATTTCTAGCCAGTAGCCTTTCAGTGATACAAGTGTCACTGTCGTATCTGGATCAGAACCCAAACCATAGTCACTAAAACTTTTGGCAGGCAGATATAAATTTCACACAATGTCCAGACTTTGCAGACCTGTAACTTTGTTCAAAGTTATCATATACATCTGCAAACTCGTGGTTTTCGATCTATATGGATCACTGAAAGCACAAAGTTTAAACGAAACCTGGGTGGGTCTGATTGGGCACTGTGTTGAAATGGTATGGAGTTATCTTATGATGGAACGACGGCGTTTAAGTTCTCTTTCCCATAAGCCTCATAATGTCCACTATGATGATAAAGTGAAAGATGCTGTCAACAAAGTTTACGCCTATTTCTTACCGTTCGAGTGAGCTGTCGAAATATCTGGCAAGTATTTACTACCTAAATGAACGGAGGCAGCATAATGCTGAGATCCATCTGCTTCGTCGACCAGAAGGTTATTGCTCCAGACAGCGCAGCCGGCTGTTTAGCAACTAATCACAAACTAATAATGCTGCCAGCGACGTGCTGTGACTGCAGGCAATCTCATCTGCAATATCGCCGGTGCTGCCTTCCGCACGAATTGTAGCACGCACAGTAACGACTAACAAGCAGCAGCACAAACAATTCACCAAATAGAGAAGCAAACATCGCTGCAAAAAAAGAAAAAAAAATCGTGTATGCGCTATAGCATCACCTGGGGCGTATCAGCAAATAATCAAAGACAGATATTACTGTTTTATACAGACTAGCCGAGTAGTATTTATTTCAGTTGCAGAAGTCTATCTCCTCTGTCCCTGTCCACCTTCTCCGTCCTCCCCCTCTTTCTGTCAATCTCCTTCTCCACCCTCTCTTTCCCCATCTCCTCCACCCCCACTCTCTGTCCATCTCCTCCCGCTCCTATCTCTGTTCGTCTGGTACTCCCTCCTGTCTCTGTCCATCTCCTCCATCTCTTCTCTCGCTCTACGTCTTCTTTCCTTTCTTTTGCTTTCTATTTCCACCTCCTCTTACCGCCCCCTCTGCCCATCTCCCCCTCTTCCCTTCTTCTGCCCATGCCCTTCTCTTCCCTTTCTCTGTGTCGTACAGTGAAACAATTTTGTAGCCATATTCAGCGCCATATGCGAATACTGTCTGCTAAACGTATTCCGAATGAATTAGTAACAAAGAAGTAGTAAATTTAAAAGTCATAACGTAAAGAAAGATGCGCCATTTTCACTGCATGGTGAAAATGTAGGAAGCGATAAACCTTTTTTTCCTTTCATCATTTTGTGCGAGTTGTAAACACGGAAAGTTTCGTAAATGATTGAAATTATGTGTGAAGTATGTTGCAGGCCACTCAATGCTCTCGTTTTCATATAATGGGTGAATAAAATCTGAGTATTCGCACGTTTCTTAGCAAGTTTGGTTGAAACAGGTCGAGTGGTTTCGGAGGCGACGTGGAACACTTTTATAATATGTGTGCATATGTTTTTTTTTTTTTTCGTGATATAGTTTTGATGAAATGAAGCTTGTACGGTGCCCATAGCTATAATTAAGTTACCTGTGACAGGTCAATAAAATTAGTCCAGTAGCTCTGCAGATAAACAGAAAAACACTACGGTTTTACAGTCTTGTTATTAATACGAATGCATTTTCGCAGATGAGGCGTGCCCTGTTGCTATCATTATTTATTTCGCTGAGGGGGATTAGCCTGCCATATTCATTTGTCTTGCTGGATCCGTGCGGTTAGTCTGGGCGCAAATTGAGACGCGTATAGCACATGTGACGTGACACGACACTACAGCGCGACACGCACGTTCCGCAAGAGTCGCTCGGGTCCAGCGCATAATTGCGACGCGTACACTATACTTCGCACGCGCCGATTGGCGACGCTCTGCGCTGACAGAACCGAAGCGCGCGCAATCTGTTATCTTCCTCAAACGATTTTGCGGAAACTATTCACTGAAAATATTTGATTTTTGCCTTACCTGTAGCGTTATATGTCAGCTTCGTGGCGGTGCCCATGATTTCACTAATGACCATTCTTAATGGATGTATACATTTTAGTAAGACACTACGCAAAACTCAAAAAGTTTGCAACTAAAATTAGGGGTCGCTATGATTTTGAGTTTGGTGGGTATTACACGATATGTTGCTGCATATGAAATTTAGCTAACATGTTGAATTTTTATTTAGACTTGGGAGGTGGTCTCTATCTGCTTCCGATCTCGAGAAAATGGATCCCATGTACCGCGCTCACTTCCTACCTCACGCCCTCGGGAATGAAACACTCGCAACATCTTTCATATCTCCTAAACCGCTCGAGTCATCGAAACAAAAGTTTGGCGAATGATAGCACATAAGGAGGAGAGTGTTTTGCCATTCCTTAAACACACGGAACTTTCTTATCTATATATCAGTACTTATACTTCCCTTTTTATTTATATCGCTCCAGTGACTGTAATTTTTTAAGAGTTATCGACAGCTAGCGAAACAAGAGCTTCCTAGTATGAAAATAAATATGAAATTCCTTCTTTTATGTTACTGCAAACCGACACCATGAGGTGCTTAGTAAGCTATTGAGTGAGCTCTGTGATTGCTAATTACTTGTTTACTTAGGCACTCCGTTTCGGAATTCTGTCGCAATAGCTGCTGTGAGATGAGTTTGGCAAATTACACTGTGACAAAGGAAGTACAGTTAAACCACTCACCAAGAGAAATGTGGCCGTTACTCACAAACGGTGATGCTTCTTCGAATGAGAAAAGGTTAACAACTCACAAAAATAGATTGCTATTTCTGTTGGAATTTTGGTGGAATCCCCGTAACCCATCGTATTCTTAACACTAAGCGACTGGAGTGGAAACCCACCAAAGGGTTTTATTCCTTCTCTTGATCTGAGCAGTGTTAAAATAATGACGAGCGTTCTTTCAGGCGGAATGATTAGCACATGCCAGATACTGGTTACTTACCTACGGCTTGCGAAACTGACTGTGTGATCGCGAATAAAAGAGTTGTTACTCAGAAAAATAAACAATTGATCTGTCGCACAACACAATGGTCCGTGTATTGTCAGCAGTGGGGGATAATGCGCGCGACAGGAATGCACAAGCTAGCCATGTGTGCCTTGTGAGTTGGAGTTCGAAAAACATTGCCATGAAAGTATACCTGCCTTTGTCAGCAGTACATTTCAACAAATTAAAAATTTCATAACACTCTTTTAGGATATTCCTACTTTCGTAATAATACCGACTATTTTCTTCATTTGTGTAGCTGTTGCATAATTAATTTATTAATGCTGATAATGTGCATGCAACAATTGAAATGCTTTTTCTCATCACGACGAACCAATTAAAACATTGTTATTTGTGACTGCTTTTCGACTGTTTCTAGCTTGCAGTGGAAATGTGATGTTACATACATGTAGTACAGTGTGTCGTATTATATTATTACATCCATATCCAAGTTATTACAGTGAGACTTCTATACTTCAGATCTTGGACGCTTTTTACCAGGAGCACAAAGGGATCACACCTGTGGAGATTATCCTTTTCTAAATTTTTGTGAAAGATCGTACAGATACGCCAGCATACTAGGCAGTGAAGAGATAACCTTGTTTTACATTCCTTCCTTGCTTCTTAATCACATGATTTTATAATATTCCATGCTTCCTTATTCACTACCCTCTGTCCCTTCTTGCGATCTGAAAATATTGCAGAGGCATATGATACAATTCCAGCGGTCAATGGCTCATCAGTTACTGAAGTAAGCATTTTTCTGGACAGAAGAAAAAACCAAACCAAACAAAACAAAACTATACAGATATAAATAACAGAAAAGTGTAATGTACTAACGAAGAAAAGTGGAGCGTTTAAATGGGGAAAAACGAAACACTACCCAAAGGCAGTAAAATTTAGTACACAGTAAGACAAGATTTATGGTATGGGCTCATATGCACCGTTCCGATGTGAGCATATGGCTGGGCTACTTGACCGCTTCGCGCCTCAAATTTCCCACGGTGCTAGAGAGGCACGCGCGACGCGCGGCGCGAGAAACTGTGCCTCAACCACAACGCCGCGCGACCTGGCGCAGGCGCGTGTCGCGTCCCAGTCGCGTCGGGTCGCGATTTGCGCGGTCCCATTTGAACCTGCGATGTTACAAAAATGTGCGCTGCGCTGCGTCGCGCCACACGCGCTATACGCGTCTCAAAATGGTTCAAATGGCTCTGAGCACTATGGGACTTAACATCTGAAGTCATCAGTCCCCTAGAACTTAGAACTACTTAAACCTAACTAACCTAAGGACGTCACACACATCCATGCCCGAGGCAGGATTCGAACCTGCGACCGTAACAGTCGCGCGGTTCCGGACTGAAGCGCCTAGAACCGCTTGTCCACCACGGCCGGCTATACACGACTCAATTTGCGCCTAGCCTACATACGGTGCACCAGCAATATTACATGTGTCTTTTGTTCGAATTAGCGATCTCCACGCATCCAAAGTGGCCCTCACATGCCGAAAGTTTAAATTTTTAGGCTACTGGTGGTACTGACCATGTCACGGGTCGCGACTCATGGTCCATCAGGTACGTAACTGCTCCCGATAACCAGAATTCTCAGAGGCTCTCGCCATTTCACGTCACGTGTGACTCGGTGAATGTTATGCTCAACTTTGTTTGGACCTTATCGAAAATAAGGGCACAGATTAGAGCAATTTTCCTGCATAGCAAATAAATATATTTCATCTTACATTTAATTTAAACCAATACCTCTTCAGACACAAAAATAATGAATTTTATACGTTGCCTACCTGATGCTATGGCGTTCATAGCTATGGTTGGCGGACGGCAGCTGTTCTGTCACTTGCCTCCCTCCACATCCACCGCTCTCCCCTCCTTCCTCCCGCCAAAAAATCACGTTGTGCCCATCCCACAAACAGGCCTACTGATTCAGTATTAGTTCGATAAAGCACGTCCTGTAGTACACCATGGGCTACTCTTCGAAAGTACGTACTAGCCAGGCCGTTATTTGGGCGTACAGCCCATCATTAATGAAATACGATGCAGAGAATAAACAACTGACCAGCCAAAACATTATGACCGCTGCCCACCGCTGCTATGGATGCCTCTTGGTGGCGTTGCGGCTACGTGACGCGGTAACAAAAGTACGTACGCGGAGCAGATACGGACGGGGATCAATATAGCGAAGATACGGGCTCCAAATGGGGAAATCCATTGAGATAAGCGATTCGACAAAGGGCTGATTATTATTATGCATAGCCTGTGAACGAGTATCTCGAAAACGGCGAGGCTGGTCGAATGCACGTTTTACTGTGGTGAGCATGTACGGAAACAGTTGGAAGGACAGTGAAATGGAATGTAACGCCCTACTATAAGCTCTTTAGCGACTTTGAGACCAGCATGCAACCACGGTGCACAGCATGCAGTGACGTCCGCAATGATCCAACGCCTACTGAGGACGGTTTTCCTGCTTTTGTACGGTTCTGGAGACTGCAATAAATTACGGTGACTCCAGCGTAATTATGAACTTTCCATAAAGTCTCATTGCGTATTTCTTTCACTTACCTTCTGTCCTATTCTGTAGAAATTCTTTCTATGTGCGTCTCTGGTTGCATTGAGGTGCCTTACTTGGCTGTAACACTTTAAGCGAAAGTTTTGCACCTAAGTGTTCTGCTAAAACTCGGGTAAAAAGCCTTCTGACTACGTCACCCTGCCGTATTGCACATCTCTTGCAGTCGTGGGTGACGCAAATGAAAGGAGCCTGCTCTAGTTTGTGTAGGTGGTCATTGTTAACACCCCGCTGGGATTTTACCTGTCCAGTATTCGACCGTGTAAGACATCAGTAATATTCCTACGTGCATGGAGGCCGTGGTTTGTTGAATACTGGATAGGTGGGACGATATCACAAGACTAATAACGAAGATGTAAGGAGTATTAGAAATACTGATGTACTATGAAATTTGAATGAAACAACATTCAATATTTAGCTGACAGTAGCTGCCTTCACGGACATTACCCAATGACAAAAGGCAGAGTTCACATATCTTGAAACTACAGTTAGGTACACAGACTGCAGACCGACGATCAAGTCTCAGAGAGAGGTCTGTGCCGAGTGCGCATATTGAGGTGTATCTGACCACATGGTTGCCGCCGTTGATTTGCGCTCATATTGGGAGATACTCGCGCTCGGCGAGCGAAGAAAACGGAGAGCAAACGTGAGTGACATTGATGTGTTCCGTTCAAGGTGATAACGGTTCGCATTATATTAGGAATCGTTATCGTGAAGATTCTTTTCTCATTGAATTTTAGTTAATTGTTTGAACCATGAGTTTTCAAGGGACTCGAAATAAAATTCGTAGAGGAGTTACGGATACATTGGTGGTTTGTTCACTATCAAAGCTGCTCGACTGTTTCTCTGTTCACGAACTCGTGCGGTTATATAAGCGCAGCGTTTCGCTACTTGGAGGTCCAGGGAAGAGACGTTATTGCGGTGTCGGCCGCTATCCGGCGGGCCGCACTTTCAAATACTCGCGCCACCAGATACGCCTTAGCGTTGCCTACAGCCCCCAGCGCAGCACGAGGTCGCTGCCACGAACCATTACGCCGCTGCCAATGAGATGCAAGCATCCCTTCTCCGGAGCATACTGGCGGGTGTACTGAAGTTCGAACATTCATGCGCTGACACGCATTTTGTGTGTTTGCCAGCTGAATAACTCTTGCAGTCTTTCATAGTGGGCATGTTCGAAATCTTCTGAATAGATGGACATTGTATTCAAGAGTGACAGATTTCTGACAACTATATTTCTCGAAAAGAACGTCGGCATCCCCCCAGGGATTCCCATTTAAGTTCCCAAAGCATCTCCGTAACACTTAAGTGTTGTTTGAATCTACTGGTAACAAATCTAGCAGCCCGCCTCTGAATTGTTTCGAAGTCTTCCTTCAATCCGATCTGGTACGGATTCCAAACACTCGAGCTGTACTGAAGAACAGCTCACACCAGCATTTTATATACAGCCTCCTTTACAGGTGAACTACTTTTTCCTAAAATTCTCCCAATAAACTGAAGTCGGCCGTTCGCCTTCCCTACCACAGCTCTCAGTCTCGTTCCACGTCACCGAGATTTTTAAGTCATGCAGCACACTAGTAATACCGTTTCCTACTTATATTTTTCCACATTTAGAGCTAGCTGCCATTCATCGTATCAACTAGAAATTTTGTCTAAGTCATATTGTATTCTCCCACAGTCACTCAATTTTGGCACCTTACAGCATGGCATCAACAGCAAACAACAGCGGGTTGCTGCCCAGCCTGTTCACCAAATCATTTATGTTTACAGAGAGCGACAGCGGTGCTGTCACACTTTCCTGGGGCACCCCTGACGATCCCCGTGTCTCTGATTCACACTCGCCATCGAGGACAACAAAATGGTTCAAATGGCTCTGAGCACTATGGGACTTAACTTCTGAGTTCATCATAACTAGAACTTAGAACTACTTAAACCTAACTAACCTAAGTACATCACACACATCCATGCCCGAGGCAGGATTCGAGCCTGCGACCGTAGCGGTCGCGCGTTTCCAGACTGTAGCGCCTAGAACAGCTCGGCCACTTCGGCTGGCGAGGACAACATACTTGGTTGTGTTATTTAAGAAGTCTTCGAGCCACTGATAACTTAATCCATGCGCTCGTACCTCCGTTAACAGCCTGGAATGGGGCACTGTGTCAAATGATTTCCGGAAATCTAGAAATATGGAATCTACCGCTTGCCCTTCATCCATAATTCGCAGTATATCATGTGAGAAAGGAGCAAGCTGAGGGAGCCGTGTGCGGCTCGCGTTGATGCCGTTCATAGCTTCGCATCTTGTAATAGCGATAGTGGAGTCTCGTTTTCTTAATGTGTTCACTGGCGCCTTGTCTGTCCGTGAGTGGCAGCAGCAGCACTTATCGATAGCATGTACTGTGGTACCATCTTGGAGCGCCCTCTAGCATTTTCTGGTCGTACTGTGTCGAGGGAGGGGAGTTGGGACGGGGCAGCAGTGAGGTCCGGACAGCCAGTACTCGACCGACCGCTAGCGACACACATGCACTGTCCGACGGAAGGATGTGGTCGCAAGAGTGCACGACCACGTCAAGGACCGGATTCAGCGAGTTTTAGTTGAATGGACAATGATATTCGAGTGGTGCAACTTTCACCTGTATGTGTGTATGTATGTGTCCGCCTGTCGAAGTGCCCTCCATGGTAATAAGTTGGTAATTTATACTGGGATCTTTCCCGTGCCTGACTTGAGTGGGGACGACCGTTGGTTGGTCGTTCGGTCGGTCGTAGCAGCGGACGACATGCATTAGGTCCTCCGACCGCTTCTGGGTTATCTGTGTTTGTGCCGACTTATAATTCGTACGTGTTGTTTCACAGTGACTGGTTTTAGTATTGTGAGTTGTTGGTGGAATTGTTTCCCGGATCCGTTTGTATGTTGTGGTTTTGAATGAGCAGTTATTTTAATGCTGTCTGCATACTGGATTTGATGAGGAGTTGCGAACGGACATCAGTTCTGCTTCGGACGGAGCAGCGCGGAGGTCCGCTGCACAAGGGCAGGCCGGGACCGCTGGCGGCGTGCAGCCACTGTCGGACTGAGGGGCTGCAGCCGACGACCGAACCCAGGACGTTTGAAGTTGGGTGAACCGTGTCCAGTACTGAAACCCCCACTGTTGAGATGTTGTTGTTGTTTGCGTGTTGCTGGTCCCAGGGTCAGTGAGACCAACCGCAACAACAGGAGTGTGTCCCATTGCACAGAAGCTATCAGCCGCCTTCTACTCTTTGATGTCAGTTTGGATTTAGTATTATTCTTATAAGAAAAGGTTACAGGAGAATATGGGCTTGGGACAAGGAATGAAAGAGGAGAAAGACTAATTGAGTTCTGTAACAAGTTTCAGCCAGTAATAGTGAATACCCTGTTCAAGAATCACAAGAGGAGGAGGTATACTTGGAAAACGCCGGGAGATACGGGAAGATATGTTAGATTACATCATGGTCAGACAGAGATTCTGAAATCAGATACTGGATTGTAAGGCGTACCCAGGAGCAGATATAGACTGAGATCACAATATTGTAGTGATGAAGAGTAGGCTGAAGTTCAAGACATTAGTCAGGAAGAAGCAATACGCAAAGAAGTGGGATACGGAAGTACTAAGGAATGACGAGATACGTTTGAAGTTCTCTAACGCTATAGATACAGCAATAAGGAATAGCGCAGTAGGCAATACAGTTGAAGAGGAATGGACATCTCTGAAAAGGGCCATCACAGAAGTTGGGAAGGAAAACATAGGTACAAACAAGGTAGCTGCGAAGAAACCATGGGTAACAAAAGAAATTCTTCAGTTGATTGATGAAAGGAGGAAGTACAAACATGTTCCGGGAAAATCAGGAATACGGAAATACAAGTCGCTGAGGAATGAAATAAATAGGAAGTGCAGGGAAGCTAAGGCGAAATGGCTGCAGGAAAAAAGTGAAGACATCGAAAAAGATATGATTGTCGGAAGGACAGACTCAGCATACAGGAAAGTCATAACAACCTTTGGTGACATTAAAAGCAACGGTGGTAACATTAAGAGTGCAACGGGAATTCCGTTGTTAAATGCAGAGGAGAGAGCAGATAAGTGGAAAGAATACATTGAAAGCCTCTATGAGGGTGAAGATTTGTCTGATGTGATAGAAGAAGAAACAGGAGTCGCTTTAGAAGAGATAGGGGATCCAGGATTAGAATCGGAATTTAAAAGAGCTTTGGAGGACTTACGGTCAAATAAGGCAGAAGGGATAGATAACATTCCATCAGAATTTCTAAAATCATTGGGGGAAGTGGCAACAAAACGACTATTCACGTTGGTGTGTAGAATATATGAGTCTGGCGACATACCATCTGACTTTCGGAAAAGCATCATCCACACAATTCCGATGACGGCAAGAGCTGACAAGTGCGAGAATTATCGCACAATCAGCTTAGCAGCTCATGCATCGAAGCTGCTTACAAGAATAATATACAGAAGAATGGAAAAGAAAATTGAGAATGCGCTAGGTGACGATCAGTTTGGCTTTAGGAAAAGTAAAGGGACGAGAAAGTGAAACGTCCCCTTTGAACAATTATACAGGACTGTGTTTAAACTGACACACAATATTTTGTTAGCGCAACGCAATCTGACTTTCAATAATCCCTACAAAAGAATGGGCCCTGACTAACATTAAACTATACCTTTCACAAATCACTTACCTCACAAAAATCTTCGCTACTCAAGCTACTGCAATACAGCGAGCGCCACTACTGCCAGCTAAATAAAAGATTCAAAGTACTGAAGGCACTAACTACTGATAGGCATAGTTAGCAAATAAAAGATTTTGATAGAGAACAACCAATGTATTTACCTCAATAGTCATAATATATATAGCCGTTCATGACAAATTTCAAAATTCCGCCATCTCTCTCCCCACATCCACCACTGCTGGCGGCTCACCTCCAACTGCGCAACGCTACGCGCTGTTCACATCCAGCTGCCGCTGCCCAACACTACAATGGCAGACAACAATGCAAACTAGCCACAGACTGCACACAGCACAGCCAGTGATTTTTATACAGAGGTGGCGTTACCAATTAAAAAAACCTAAACAGCCTACTTACAAGAGGCAATTCTGACATTACGGCTAATAATGGAAGCAAGGCTAAAGAAAAATCAAGAGGCTTTCATAGGATTTGTCGACCTGGAAAAAGCGTTCGACAGTATAAAATGGTGCAAGCTGTTCGAGATTCTGAAAAAAGTAGGGGTAAGCTATAGGGAGAGACGGGTCATATACAATATGTACAACAACCAAGAGGGAATAATAAGAGTGGTCGATCAAGAACGAAGTGCTCGTATTAAGAAGGGTGGAAGACAAGGCTGTAGCCTTTCACCCCTACTCTTCAATCTGTACATCGAGGAAGCAATGATGGAAATAAAAGAAAGGTTCAGGAGTCGAATTAAAATACAAGGTGAAAGGATATCAATGATACGATTCGCTGATGACATTGCTATCCTGAGTGAAAGTGAAGAAGAATTAAATGATCTGCTGAACGGAATGAACAGTCTAATGAGTACACAGTATGGTTTGAGAGTAAATCGGAGAAAGACGAAGGTAATGAGAAGTAGTAGAAATGAGAACAGCGAGAAATTTAACATCAGGGTTAATGGTCACGAAGTCAATGAAGTTAAGGAATTCTGCTACATAGGCAGTAAAATAACCAATGACGGACGGAGCAAGGAGGATATCAAAAGCAGACTCGCTATGGCAAAAAAGGCATTTCTGGCCAAGAGCAGTCTACTAATATTAAATACCGGCCTTAATTTGAGGAAGAAATTTCTGAGGATGCACGTCTGGAGTACAGCATAGTATGGTAGTGAATCATGGACTGTGGGAAAACCGGAACAGAAGAGAATCGAAGCATTTGAGATGTGGTGCTATAGACGAATATTGAAAATTAGGTGGACTGATAAGGTAAGGAATGAGGAGGTTCTACGCAGTAAAATAACCAATGACGGACGGAGCAAGCAGGATATCAAAAGCAGACTCGCTATGGCAAAAAAGGCATTTCTGGCCAAGAGCAGTCTACTAATATTAAATACCGGCCTTAATTTGAGGAAGAAATTTCTGAGGATGCACGTCTGGAGTACAGCATAGTATGGTAGTGAATCATGGACTGTGGGAAAACCGGAACAGAAGAGAATCGAAGCATTTGAGATGTGGTGCTATAGACGAATATTGAAAATTAGGTGGACTGATAAGGTAAGGAATGAGGAGGTTCTACGCAGAATCGGAGAGGAAAGGAATATGTGGAAAACACTGATAAGGAGAAGATACAGAATGATAGGACATCTGCTAAGACATGAGGGAATGACCTCCATGGTACTAGAGGGAACAGTAGAGGGCAAAAACTGTAGAGGAAGACAGAGATTGGAATACGTCAAGCAAATAATTGAGGACGTAGGTTGCAAGTGCTACTCTGAGATGAAGAGGTTAGCACAGGAAAGGAATTCGTGGCGGGCCGCATCAAACCAGTCAGTAGACTGATGACAAAAAAAAGAAAAAATTCTTATTAGTGAAGTGGAACCAGCGGTATTTCCTGCCTTGTGACCGCTAACGCCCCAGTTACCTGCCCTGGAGGTTAGCGTACTTTTCCGGCAGTGTACCTTTCCTCGTCGTATTGATGCTGTCCGACACGGCGTGTAGTTCGACAGCCTCTTGAATCGTACTGTGCGTATGTTTTGGGGAGGTCTAACTTGGTTCTAGTGTTTCCTTTGTAAGATGGCAAGAACTATGCCCCTTACATGAAGTCATTAAAGATCACCTAACTCACGTTGAGCGAACAGTAGGGCTGAACAAAAATGACTGACAAGGCACAATGCATCTTGTAGAGGGTATAGTATGGACGTATTGGAGTAATTAATGTAGGGTGATGGTTTTAAAGTAATTCACATGACATGAGAAACTTTGTGGACACGTGTCGATTTACTGGAGGCTAGTTATTCCCAGGGAAGTATACAGGGTTGACTGTGGCTGCCTGGGGAGCAGCGAAGGGAAGCGACAATAGGCAGCTTAGGGCAGCTCAAGCTCTGACAAAGCAGTAACAGGGTGCGGCCTCCAGCTGCCTTAAGATGAGTGACAGTGAGTGGGTGGTTGATCCTATGCTGGTGTACTGGGAAGCAGACGGAAAACTTGTATGCCTGTTGATAAATGTCCATCATCCCGTTTTCAGTGAAACATGCGAGTAAGCCACGCAAAGCTACAGTGGAGTGGTCAACAGAGGCCTAAATATGCATGTTTGTGACTATAGCAACTTCACGCTGAATTCACGGTCCACAGAGACTGAAGTAAATCAGGTGAAGAGCGACAGAATGAAATACGCCGGCCTCCGATGGGAACATAGGACCGAGGAATCTTAAGTACTCTCCTGGGAGACAGAATTCCAGAAAAATTGGTGTTTTGTGCAGACGCTAACCATGATGGGTGGCTTGGGAGGAGGTAAATAGCAGAAGTTGAGAGGAAGGGAAATTTTGTGGGAATTTGTTCACTTCCCAGAGCAGGCATTGGTCGGCGCTGGGAAGCGACGCATAACTAACGCGACTTGCACTGCAATTGGCGTAAGTGATTTTGCTGGAGGGCAAACTGAGGCGAAGAGAGAGGTCTTCCGTTCCCAGCTTGCCTAGAGTGTGGACGTGGCGTTCTGTACTCAGCTTGCCTTAGAGAGAGTGAGCATCTCTGCAGTTTAGGACTTAGCAAACGGAACGATTGAGCTTGGAGATAGGAAGTTTTGGTTCAGCTATGTACTGAGCAAGATAGCTAGGAGTGAATAGACGAGCGCAGCCTTGCAGCACCACGAGGTCCGCCGACGTCCACACAACGACGACGCCCCGCCACGCTGTATTCGGTGATATTGCGCCAGCTCCGGCCACTGATTAGTTTGTTGGATCACGTCGGCAAAGTTTCCACGAGGGTTTCATGGGCCGTGTATTGTAGAATCCTTCTCGCACTTCGCATTACGTCTGGGTCAGTCGATCGGAATTACTTTTGATTTATGGCGCTTTACTCCAGGCAAACGTAATTTATCACCACTGCCTGTTAGGAGAGTCATGTAATGTGATGATTGAAGGTCGTGAGTTAAAATAAATCTGTGCTAATCGACTTCATCTGTTTTCAATCAAGTAGTTGAAATCCCAAATCACTTTCTTACTTAATTTTATGTTCAACATTTGCATCTGGTGTTCAATAGCTGAATATAACATCAATGTGCACCACTTTTTAATTAAAAGGGATCAATTCTGAATCAATTAATGTCAACACTGCCACCGCAATCAGGAGTCACAGGGTCTTATTACTTTCTTTGCGTTATCCGACTTTGCGGCAGTTTTGCACTCTCTGTTGATCTGTTAGTCAATTACCTGGGGTGAACACACGCCAAAACCAGATAAGTGACGGGTGGGGTGTTACACCTTCGGCCTTGGGTGTGTTTCTGAAGAAGTGGTACTGTCCCGTCTCTTTGCCCTTGATTAAAAATATTCCATCGTTGTACCGATGATCGGACGTTAGGCAGATTGGTTAGTCGGTCGGTCGACGCTTAAGCTACCCCTAGTGTGAGTTGCCATCCTGTTACGTGAGTACAACTCTTGGCTGCCTGTCTCACCGCTTACTCAGCGGTAGTCATCTTCCTGAGGTCGATCCAGGGAGCTCTGTCTGTAGATCACTCCAACTTATTTGGACAAGTTGTCACAATTCTTTAAAATTTACTCTAATGTTTAAACATGTTATTGCCTTCCCCACTAGTAATTCCGGCCTTCAGCCGTTAATTGTTTGTAACACTGTTTGAGGCCTTCAGCCGACAAATTATTTTTAATTTTCTCTTAATAAGGCCTGCAGCCGTCACTATAGCCTGTTACAGTTCATTAAGATTGTTTTAAAAGGTTTTAGTATTTTAACATGCAACTGCCTTCCTTACTTGTAATTCAGGCCTTCAGCCGTTGAGTATTCTGAAAGTTGCTTGTGACCTTCAGCCCCCAATAATTTTGAATCCTTTCTTAATCAGGCCTTCAGCCGTTGATTGTGTGTAACATTGTTTGTGGCCTTCAGCCGACCAATAATTTACAATTTTGTCTTAATAAGGCCTTCAGCCTTACTATAGCTTGTTACCGTTTTGATTGATAAGAAGAAAATATCTTAGTATTTGTTAATGTGTAACTGCCTTCCTCTCTTGTGCTTCAGGCCTTCAGCCATTGTGCATTCTGAAACTGCTGCTGGCCTGCAGTTGTTAATTGTTTGTAACATTACTTGTGGCTTTCAGCCGACAAATAGTTTCAGTTCTGTCTTGTTAAGGCCTTAAGCTGTCACTATAACTTGTTACAGTTATTAAGATTGTAAAAAGGGTTTTTGGTATTTTTAGCGTGTAAATGTCCACCTTATTGGTAATTAAGGCCTTCAGCCGTTGTGTATTTTTGAAATTGCTTCTGGCCTTATGCCGTCGAATAATTTCGAACCTTCTTAATCAGGCCTTCAGCTGTTGATTGTGTGTAACATTGCTTGTGGCCTGCAGCCGACAGTAACTTGCAATTCTTCTAATGAGTCTGTCAGCCGCCAGTGTAGTAAAATATTTTGAAAATGGTTTTTGAGAGTTTGGCTTAAAAAAATAGTGTATATGTTTTCTGTGCAAACAACGGTAACTGAGTAGGCCCCGTCCACACCTAACCTGCTTTCCCTAAGTGCCACGTCTCACTGAGTTTCGCACGACCCATGCATTCTAACTCCATGGTAATTCGTGGGCGTAAACTTCTCAATCTGAAGAATGTTTTATATTCCAACTGATAATATGTTCAAGGATTATGCAGCAAACAAAAGTTAAGGATATTGATCTGCAATTTTTCGCATCTGTTCTTTTAGCCTTCGTATACACTGGAGTCACCTGAGCTTTTTACCACTCGCTTGGGACTTTCTGCTGGGCGAGAGATAAATGATAAATGCTAGCTAGGTAATGGGCCAATGCTTATTTATCATTAGTGGTTCCAAGGTGTGAAATGGATAGATCGTGTGGCACTGATGGCCAGAAGTTCCGACCTGGGGAAGTTGGGTCACCGAGTTGCAAGTGTTTCCAGTTGACGCTACACTGGGGGACTTTCGTCTCACTGATGATGAAATGACGATGAGGCCAACACAAACACCCAGTTGCTAGCGGAGAAAACCTCCAACTCGGCCGGAAGTCGAACCCGGACCCAAAGCATGACAGTCGGACGTGCTCACCACTCAGCTGAGGGGGCGGGCGGTTTCAAGGACAGAGGCTGCACATCTCAGCGGTAAGAACACGGTTATGCCTGGGCTACTTCCATTCCCCTGTAGCCCAAGCGGCTGGACGGAGCAGGCTCTCCAGTGAACTATCTGCTAGTGCTGCAGAAGATCGGGCACACCAACAAAGATATAGGCCTGGGAGAGATTCAGCAGAAACTGCGCCATTGAAGCGACACCTTATGTGGGACAAATCGTCGGCGCAGGTCACCGAGACGTGGGCAGCCCGCCTGTGTGTCGCCTTCGACGTGGTGGCCCTCTCAGTGTCTCCCCCATCAAATGAGCAGCACCAGTGGGTCGCCGGCACCATTCGTCCGTCTCTTGTCTGGTAGCGATTACATACCCTGCACCCGCACTGGTGTCTCCACGATAGCAAGGAAGCGTCGTGGAAGGGAGGCTCATGCTAGGTGCCACGCTGTGGAGACCCAGCAACCACTTGGTCCAAGTCTGCTGGTGGATTCGCGGGAGCTGACGTCTCTGTGGACCCCACCTTGGAACATCGCAAGGAGATCGCAAACCTGACATCTTGCCAGTCGACGTCAGCTGCGCGAAGAGATCTGTCGAGACTCCCTTGCACGCTGTGTGGTTTCTTTAGTGGATACAGGACCGAGGAACTAATGCCGTTCATGAACAGAAAACTAATACATAAACTTGATGTTGAATTTGCGGCGTCAGTTGCTAACAGTGGATCTGAATGCTGAAATACAGGAGATAGGCAGAATAATGTGAACACCCGTACTTACTTGAGAACGGTTTACTAGTAAGGGGTTGCCCCAATTTGACAGTAGTACAACTGCGATTCTTCTTGGACTAGTGGCATATAATGACTGTACATTCTCCAGTGGAATTTTATGCCATTCTTCGATCAGAACCTCTTCTAACTCCTGCAGTGACGAGGGAGGCGGAAGTCTGCTCCAGAGTCTGCGTTCCAATACCGCCCAAGAGGGTTCTATAATTTTCAAGACCGGGGACTGTGCCGGCCAGGGAAGACGCTGCAGATCAAATGGTTCAAATGGCTCTGAGCACTATGGGACTCAACATCTGAGGTCATCAGTCCCTAGAACTTAGAACTACTTAAAGCTAACCAATCTAAGGACATCACACACGCCCATGCCTGAGGCAAGATTCGAAACTGCGACAGCAGCAGTCGAGCGGTTCTGGATAGGCACTTGTTGCAGGGAGTGCCAACTGACCCTTAACATAGACAAATGTAATATATTGCGAATACATAGAAGGGAGGATTCTTTATTGTATGATTATATGATAGCGGACAAACACTCGTAGCAGTTACTTCCTTAAAATATCTGGGAGTATGCGTACGGAACAATTTTAAGTGGAATGATCATATAAAATTAATTGTTGGTAAGGCGGGTGCCAGGTTGAGGTTCATTGGGAGAGTCCTTAGAAAATGTAGTCCATCAACAAAGGAGGTAGCTTACAAAACATTCGGTCGACCTATACTTGAGTATTGCTCATCAGTGTGGGATCCGTACCAGGTCGGATTGACAGAGGAGATAGAAAAGATCCAAAGAAGAGCGGCGCGTTTCATCACAGGGTTATCTGGTAAGCGTGATAGCGTTACGGAGATGTTTAGCAAACTCAAGTGGCAGACTCTGCAAGAGAGGCCCTCTGCATCGCGGTGTAGCTTTCTGTCCAGATTTCGAGAGGGTGCGTTTCTGGATGAGGTATCGAATATATTGCTTCCCCCTACTTATACCTCCCGAGGAGATCATGAATGTAAACTCAGAGCGCGCACGGAGGCTTTCCAGCAGTCGTTCTTCCCGCGAAGCATGCACGTCTGGAACAAGAAAGGGAGGTAATGACAGTGGCACGTAAAGTGCTCTGCATCACACACCGTTGAGTGGCTTGCGGAGTATAAATGTAGATGCAGATGTAGACTGACGCGCCTAGAACCTCTCGGCCACCACGGCCGGCTGCTGCAAATCAGTTGCACGCTCCTCATATCACGATTGCACTGTCCTGGCTGTGTGGATGGGAGCATAATCGTCCTCAAATATGGCATCATTGCTGGGGAACAACATTTAAATCACAAACGTTTTTTTCCCCTGGTCAGCATGTCAAGTAACGAATTGTGGACGTGAGGACGCAAAACGAATGATGTATACTGACAGATGTAGTCCACTTAGTGATGCAGTTACGATCGTGTGGAAAAAATCAGGCCGCGCGGGGTAGCCGACCGGTCAGAGGCGCGTTGTCACGGTCCGCGCTACTTCCCCGTCGGAGGTTTTAGTCCTCCCTCGGGCATGTGTGTGTGTGTGTGTGTGTGTGTGTGTGTGTGTGTGTGTGTGTGTGTGTGTGTGTTTGTGTGTGTCGTCTTTAGCGTGAGTTAGTTTAAGTTAGATTAAGTAGTGTGTTAGATTAGGGACCGATGACCTCTGCAGTTTGGTCCCATAAGACCATACCACAAATTTCCAATTTCCCTAATCGTTGGCTGTAACACGGTATTTGAGGGTAATGATAGGGCCAGCAGTATACCATAATATGGCTACCCACACTTTCACAGTCCCACCTCCATGATTAACCGTTGGAATCAAGCAATCAGGGCTTTAGGCTTCTTTTGACGTCCTCCAGGCGTAAACTAGGCCCGATGTTGGAAACAACGAAAACGTTGACTCGTCGGATCATATGACGTGTTTCCACTGATCAGCCCTCCAGGATTTCTGCTGCCGACCCCGTGTTCTACACTTCATTGCGTTTGTTGTCGTAGCTAATGGTTTCGATATAGCAACTCGTCCCTGGATATTCGCTTTATGAAATTCTCGGCGGACAGTGTCGATAGATACGTGGTCTCAAAAATGCCTATTGAGACCTGCTGTCAGCTTTACCCGCCGTAGTTTTTTGTTGTTGTTACTCAATTCGTGTTATCGTACGATGATCTGTGTCATTCGCTTTTGACTTAGGACCACTATTACGTTTACACGATGATGTCTTTTGTGTAGGCTGTCATGACTGTTAAAACAGTTGCTCTTCAAAGATTCAGTAAGTTTTCAGTTTTGGTTACTGATGCTCCAGCTAATCGGGCCCCACGATCTGCCCTCTGTTAGGTCTTTCACTGCACATCGACCTCGACCTCTGAATGCAGATTCGAAGTGTGCACTACTCGTAAACAACCTGCACTGATGCCTAGTCCGTACTGAATACGCCCAGTCCAGCACGACTCATGCCTTACCTGCATTACTGCTGTCAAGCACAAGCATCCCATTGCTACCACTATTCACTTTATTTTGTCTATCCCCTGTACATACAGATGCCAGAGATTCATAAATCCGACTCTCTTTATTACAATGTCTATTCAGAATATGTCGAACTCTGGCCACAATGGAAGTCTAATTGTCATCCCATTTGGCCAGCTCACAAATATTCCAACTTAAGTACACCCGCCGCTGGAGCTCTGGAGAGGAAATGCTCGCATCTCATTGGCAGCGACATAATCGTTCGTGGCAGGCAGCGCCGTCGTGCTGCGGTGGCGGCTGTAGGAAACGCCGCGGTGTGACTGGTGGCGCGCGTGTTTGGAAGTTCGTTCGACCTGATATCAGGCGACACCGCAAGGCTGTCAGCGACCATCTTCGGTTCGGCTAGTGTCACTCCGTAACGACAGCTAAATGCGAACGTCTGCCTACCCATCAAGGCGTCAGCCAGTTTTGCCCTGATGTCTGAGAGCTGATGACCTCGACGACTCGCTGTGAATAGAAGGGCGCTACGAGCACCTGGATCTACGCCGAACCCCCGTCACCTCCGCATCTTTCCGAGGGAATATTTAGTTTTCAGTGCTCGTGTACTGCATGTAAGTGCCCGTCATTGTACGTCTTCGAAGGAAGAACGACTACGGCGTGGTTTATAGTGTTGGACTTCTGTCATGCCACGACTTATTTCATTCATCTATTACTCTCTTCCAACAATCAACACTAATTATATTTGGATTAAATTTGCAGCATGTACTTATGTTACTTCAATTTTCTTTTGGACCAAGAAACTGACTATTAGTTACGGATCAAATGGTTCAAATGGCTCTGAGCACTATGGGACTTAACAGCTATGGTCATCAGTCCCCTAGAACTTAGAACTACTTAAACCTAACTAACCTAAGGACATCACACAACACCCAGTCATCACGAGGCAGAGAAAATCCCTGACCCCGCCGGGAATCGAACCCGGGAACCCGGGCGTGGGAAGCGAGAACACTACCGCACGACCACGAGATGCGGACATTAGTTACACTACTCGACATTAAAATTGCTACAGTAAGACGAAATGCAGATCATAAGCGGGTATTCATTGGACAAATATAGTATACTAGAACTGACATGTGATTACATTTTCACGCAATTTCGGTGCATAGATCCTCAGAAATCAGTACCCAGAACAACGGTCTTGATACGCCTGGGCACTGAGTCAAACAGAGCTTGGATGGCGTGTACAGGTACAGCTGCCAATGCAGCTTTAACAAGATATCACAGTTCATTAAAAGTAGTGACTGGCGTATTGTGACGAGCCAGTTGCTCGGCCACCATTGACCAGACGTTTTCACTTGGTGAGACGTCTGGAGAATGTGCTGGCCAGGGCAACAGTCGAACATTTTCTGTATCCCGAAAGGCCCGTACAGGACCTGCAACATGCGGTCGTGCATTATCCTGCTGAAATGTAGGGTTCCGCAGGGATCGAATCAAGGATAGAGCCACGGGTCGTAACACATCTCAAATATAACGTCCACTGTTCAAAGTGCCGTCAATTCGAACAAGAGCTGACCGAGAAGTGTAACCAATGGCACCCCATACCATCACGCCGGGTGATACGCCAGTATGGTGTGACGAATACACGCTTCCAACGTGCGTTCACCGCAATGTCGCCAAACACGGATGAGACCATCATGATGCTGTAAACAAAACCTGGATTCATCCGAAAAAATGACGTTTTGCCATTCGTGCACCCAGGTTCGTCGTTC
This sequence comes from Schistocerca americana, assembly GCF_021461395.2. NCBI lineage: Eukaryota > Metazoa > Arthropoda > Insecta > Orthoptera > Acrididae > Schistocerca > Schistocerca americana. The sequence goes on along the minus strand of NC_060122.1, from coordinate 117,011,020 downwards.
AGTACACCATCGCAGGCGCTCCTGTCTGTGATGCAGCGTCAAGGGTATCCGCAACCATGATCTCGAGCTGATAGTCCATTCTGAACTGTTCGTTCATGTGGTTATTGTCTTGCAAACGTCCCCGTCAGTTGACTCAGGGATCGAGACGTGGCTGCACGATCCTTTACAGCCATGCGGATAAGATGCCTGTCGTCTCGACTGCTAGTGATACGAGGCTATTGGGATCCAGCACGGCATTCCGTATTACCCTCCTGAACCCACCGATACCATATTCTGCTAACAGTCATTGGATCTCGACCAACGGGAGCAGCAATGCCGCGATACGATAAACTGCAAATCGCGATAGGCTACAATCCGACTTCTATCAAAGTCGGAAACGTGATGATACGCATTTCTCCTCCTTACACGTGGCATCACAACAACGTTTCACCAGGCAACGCCGGTCAACTCCTGTTTGTGTATGAGAAATCGGTTGGAAACTTTCCTGATGTCAGCACGTTGTAGGTGATACGCTAATTATTTGCATATCACAGCATTTTCTTCCTGTCGGTTAAATTTCGCGTTTGTATGGCGTCAGCTTCGTGTTGTAGCAATTTTAATGGCTAGTTGTGTAGTTGCATCAGCATGCAACCTTCATATTCTCCGAGAATCTTACAAGGAAACCACATCAGCTTGGCCTCACGTTTTGACAAAAAAATCACAGCAGCAGGATTTCAGCCCCTGTAATGGATTTCGCGCGGAAATTCTGACGGTAAGCAGTTATAGCGTCCTGAAAGCGCAGCTCCTAAGGGAGAACGACAGGGTGACGGTCGAAAAACCACGACATTTTTTTACTACGGAATTGTATTCTATAGAATTTGAAGAATTATTCCCCGAAATAATATGTGGGAACTCTAAAAAGTAATGACTCTGTGAGCGTTTGAGGCTAAAGCAAACGGTGACTTGGAAAGTTATAAACAGAAAATGCTCCTGCGACAAGTCGTTATCGATGCCATCACCCCTATTTATACCGATCTGAGTAAACCTGATTTGCTGGGGCATTGCTTGGGTGGTTTTACTCAAAAAGTGAACGAAAGTTTCAATAGTCTCCTTTGGAGGTACGCTCCACAAGTAACATCCAGCCGAAGCGAAATTGTCATTGCTTCAAATCTGGCCATATGTCTATTCAATGTATGCATGTTGCATTAATGCACGTGGAAAATGCTCTTCAAACCATAATCGGCGATGAAATGCGGCGATCCTGTGAAGATTGAGACTCCAGCGGCGATGCGCTCAGCGACGAAAATGACTCTGAGATCGAAAATGACGGCTTATCAGTTCAAAGAAGCAGAAAGCGACCATCCACTAGCCGGGGCAATAGTTATTATGGACCAAGCATCCCGTAAGTTGCAAGCTTTGTCCCTTTCTTATATGATAAATACGTGTCAAAATTTAAACGGGTTTTTCTCAAAACCATGTATTTCGGCACGGTTGTCGTCGCCCACGCTATAATTTTCATCCGATAGTAATGGTTTGTGATCTTCATTGAAGCAAATTGAATTGTCTTCAGTTCATCGTATCCGATTTTTTTATGTTGATGTTTAGTAATTTTTTTTTTTTTGGCCAAAAAATAGGGGTCCAAAGCAGTCCATTTTTTCAAATATCTACAGTTTTGCCAAAAACTTCTTTTTCCAAATTCCTAAGATGCATTAAAATTACATCCGCAAGGTTCAGGGTATTACGTTGATATCATGCTTCAGATAAGCACAAACGGAATTAGAGCGGCAATCGTCGATATACCTCCTTTCAGAGCTGCCTCGGGAAAATTCCAATTACGCAGTGAAGATATTAATATTTTTCAATAAAAAAATACCAATTAAAACTACAATGCATGGCTTATTCATTGCAGCACACCCTACTTCTCTACTAAATATCAATACAGAGAAAAAAATTCTTGAATTTGAGCAATATTTTCGTCCGTCATCTGGTCATTCCCCATTAAACTTCTGCGCACACCTTTTGTTTGTCACTCGTGTTGCCGCACTTCAGGCGCCTAATGTCCGAGAACGAAGTACCTAACATTCGAGTGTCGTCAACCAGCGCCATGATATTCTCGGAATTCTGAAGGCTGGGGAAGTTCGAGAAAACATATCATTTTACGCAAAAAATACTAAGCAATATAGGTAGGTAATATATCCAACTCATCTACATATACACTGAATATTAGTGTCGCAATATTCTCCTATTGATATTCTACAGCTTACAATACGCTTCAGAATCAAAATAATTAAACCTAAGAAATTAAGGAATCATTATGAAGTTAATGATCTTCGATTTATAATGTAATCATAAGCAGTCACGTCGAAGAGCAGGTCTCCTGCAGATGCACTTCACTTCAACGGCGACAGTTTTAAAACCTAAAGAAAATGGTGGACAGAAGCGAACTTATTTAAAGTGCATCTTTTCGTTCAGTCTCCGATCGGTCACGAAATGGAAATCATAGAGAAAACAACAAATATTTTATTTGTAACAGTTTGTCACAGCTTCCAGCTACTTCTCTACATAGTCGCCGTTACAAGTCAGACGTCTGCCACAGCGTTGTACCAACTTTCCAGTACCCTCGTCATCGAAGGCAGCTGCCTATGCTTTTCGACAATTCTCTACGCTGTTCTGCAGCTCGTTGTCTGTGCCAAAATGTTGTTCTCATAGCCAACGGTTCATGTGAGCAAAGAGACGAAAATCAGAGGGAGCCATGTTTGGTCTCTACAGTGGGTAATCAAATACTTCCCATCGAAAAGGAGGCAAGAGCGTCTTTGTTGCAGCTGTAGTGAGCTTCTGCAAAACTGCTGTCACCCGTGAGAGGTTGCTGATGTGGTCTTGTAACACCGAAAATGCAAGATTCATGGCACCTGCTACCGATAAATAATTTTTTTAAAATTTATGTAAATATTTTTAATTTAAATGCTTTCTTTTAATAAGTAGGGACATTGCTTCACTGTATGTGTACGTTTAGGTAGAAGTCTGTTGACGTTTCATTGTATTTATCTGTGTTTTACTGTGAAACTTATAAGCTCTGGGAAAAAGCCAAAGGAATTGTTATTTCCATCGATTAGCAACGATAATAGCAGTGCTTGTGCGTTGTAAAATCGTTGGTTAGGGGGTTGTTGCGCAGAGCGCGCGGAGAGAGCGAGAGATGGGTTCCAGCGTTTGCAGTGTACGGAAGTGTGGTGTCACGACCTCGCAATAGACAGTACCATTTCGGCGGCATCATGTACGCGTGCCGGCCAGATGACTAGAAGCAGGAGGAAGAACAGTGGATGGGCGTAAGAGGCTGTATTAATTGCGATTGCCCGTCCCTGTAATTAACCGTGGCCCACAAGATGCTACCGTCTTCAATAACAGCAGCAGTTCCAGCAATACAGATTCGTCGTCGGCTCCGAATTTTGTCGCACGCACTGCACTGAAGTAAGACTGTTCATTGGTAGAAAGTATTAACGGCTAACCCAGCACCACAACTGAATGTGATTTGATTAATAAACTTTATTTAAATGATAATCAGTTAAATTCAGAGCGATTGTGCCCTCATTGCCCCCAGAGATTGTTACCAAGCAGGGTCTTTGTTCCGCTTTTTTCCTGATATGCTAACCGAAGATTGAGAATGTATCAATGGAAAAAATCCAAATCTAAAGAAAATGCACAAATTAAGAGTGCTGAAGTTTTATTTATTTTACATGTAGCTTGGAGCACATGGTTGTTTGGTTTGGTAAGTATTCTAGTGTTTATTTCTGTTCAAGTCAGTAAAAAAGGCTCAGTTGTTCAGATAATAATATGAAATCTAATTTGAAAATTAAGTGACTGCAAAGTAAAAGGTGCTTACTTTGATGACGTTATGTTGAGGTCTCTGAAAGTCATTGTTCACGTAACGAGGTTCAGTACTAACATACAGCTTAAGTGGAGATATTCAAATCATTACTCGATTTCCTTTTTCAAAATTTAATGACAAACTTTACGTAAAAGTGACTTCTCAGTTTTCTTTATCATTATATACTGACTTAAAATTAGTGTAAAAAAAGTGACAACCTACAGTTGCCGCGTCAGTGTTTAGTAATAAATGTTTTTCGTTCCCTTTCATTGTACAGGATTTTGGATGTAAATCGCCCTAGTGGGCTGGCGACCGTGATTATTTCCTTTTCGTTCATTAGTGTAACTTTTGGATTCATGATCAGTGGTACTCCTTTTCTGTCCAGTGTTGTTCGTTAGTGAATGCACAAAATAACTTTCATTTTTCCAAATTGTAGCCCTGTTCGGTTTAATTACTTTTTTATGTTTAGTAGGCTTTTCTATCAGAAAGATTGGTTGTACACTTTCCCCCTACTTATCGGTATTACTTCTTCGGGAAAGATATCCTTATCCAATTAGAAAAATTCCATTAGGTATACAAGCGATCCACGGTCATATTTTATATCGCTAGCATAATAGGCCGATTAGTAAGGGGGAGGTCACGGGCTGTACGAAAAGCCTCAGAAAACGACAGCGCATACTTCACACATGGTAGGAGACATTATTTGCTCACTGTGAGCTCAGAACTGAAATGTGGTAGGTGACAACAGCGAGGGGGATGTTAGAGCCACTGCACAACACTTCTGCACAAAGCTTTATCGGATTTTCAGTGCGGTTGAGAGATTGCGTGGCACTCTCACTTCTGATATGGGTTTATGCTGCTTAATGTTCTTAGGGAAGATGATCTTTGTTACTTGGTCGCTGTACTGGATACGATCTGACTTCATTCATATGATAAAATGGTTGGCAGTGGTTAACTCTCTTGCTTGTGTGCTCTAGTGAAGGAATAGCGGTAAGCTTTACCTGCGTTCAAAGGAAGACGGTGCCGAGTTAATTGAGCGCTGTATAAGTGTACGGTGGCTGAGGGACGAAGAGAGGGCTTTTTGTGCGGAACCTGGGTGAAAACATTTGTGGACTGCCCAGTTCCTCGGTCTCATTGTACAGATATATTGGACGGCGCCAGTCGGTCGTTGGCTGCGCCCAGGTAGGCTGACTAGTGCCGAGGAGTTGCTGGAGCTGTAAGCACATCATTGATCACCGGCAATAAAGCAGAGGAGATTGGCCCTTGTCAGGTAGGAAGCCGATGAGAGGGCTGTGAGTTTCCGCGAATTTCTTGTGGGACAGGTCAGTGGCGCCTAGGACTCCAGACTCTGCTACAAAACATATTTGTGAAGGCACGAGGCTTTTTGCAAGTTTGTGGCCGTTCTTTGGAAAGTTCGAAATGGACCCATCAGGGTAGATAACGATCTTTTTATAGAGGGCTGTGGTTCCATCCAGGTCATGTTTTCAGCAAAGAAATGGCGTAAACACGTGGGAATGAGGCAAAAAAGCTGAATCTTTCTTCCTTTTCTCCCAATTAATTTTTAATGTCGCTGGTTGGTCAACTCTGTCTATGCAGAGCAGGGGGTGGTCTCCCAGCTTCGAATGGCGTGCTCCAGCTCGTGACTGGCTTGTGCTAAAGTGAGAATAGTCTAAGCATGTAAATGGGCTGCGTTACTGAGCTGGCGAGGAAAGCTGAGAAAAAGAGGACACTCTTGAACTGGCCCTTCGATAGTAAAGAACGGCAGATCCTTACCTAAATGATGAGACTTGTGTCCTTGGCTAGTGTGTCACTTAGAGCCTGTGCTAGTCACTATTTGAACCATCAGATTTATTGCTTCTTCCATCACGCACACAATGAGTGATGCGTGGGTGTACTTATTTGTTTTGAGTCTGCTGTCTAAATATTTAACGTATTCCGTCACGCATAGTCGTGTCACAGAGTCAAATTGGTTTGGCAGACCAGTAAACGGGTCCACCTGCACACTGGGATCCGCCGCGGTGTCAGAGGCTTGTGGGGAAGTACCTGCATTCCGAATTAGTCAAATGCGAGACTGCGTATTTGCATACTTCTGGGCGCACGCTTTTAATAGCAGATTGGCGCTGTACATGGCAGCAGTCGGCAAGTGTATCGTGGTGTGTCTCCCTGACCACCAGAAGGGTAAAGTATTCGCTGCTACGGCATAGGGCTCCAATATGTGCTTCTCAGCACCCTGTTCTTTGGAACCATATTTTTCTTTATGTAATAGCAGAGTATAGATGCCTGATAGTAGCGTAGTTTTTGGGCCATACCACGGATTCACATGTATGAAATCAAATAAAGCGATTAGTTCTGGCTAGTGTTGTGGGTTGATCCCCAGCTGATCACTTTGTTCACCGTAGACCCATGATGATTGACTGATCTGGCCTTGTAACATTAACCAAAACGGCCTTGCTGTGCTGATACTGCGAACGGCTGAAAGCAAGGGGAAACTACAGCCGTAATTTTTCCCGAGGACATGCAGCTTTACTGTATGATTAAATGATGATGGCGTCCTCTTGGGTAAAATATTCCGGAGGTAAAATAGTCCCCCATTCGGATCTCCGGGCGGGGACTACTCAAGAGGACGTCGTTATCAGGAGAAAGAAAACTGGCATTCTACGGATCGGAGCGTGGAATGTCAGATCCCTTAATCGGGCAGGTAGGTTAGAAAATTTAAAAAGGGAAATGGATAGGTTAAAGTTAGATATAGTGGGAATTAGTGAAGTTCGGTGGCAGGAGGAACAAGACTTTTGGTCAGGTGATTACAGGGTTATAAATACAAAATCAAATAGGGGTAATGCAGGAGTAGGTTTAATAATGAATAAAAAAATAGGAGTGCGGGTTAGCTACTACAAACAGCATAGTGAACGCATTATTGTGGCCAAGATAGACACAAAGCCCATGCGTACTACAGTAGTACAAGTTTATATGCCAACTAGCTCTGCAGATGATGAAGAAATTGATGAAATATATGACGAGATAAAAGAAATTATTCAGGTAGTGAAGGGAGACGAAAATTTAATAGCGATGGGTGACTGGAATTCGTCAGTAGGAAAAGGGAGAGAAGGAAACATAGTAGGTGAATATGGATTGGGGGGAAGAAATGAAAGAGGAAGCCGCCTTGTAGAATTTTGCACAGGGCATAACTTAATCATAGCTAACACTTGGTTCAAGAATCATAAAAGAAGGTTGTATACCTGGAAGAATCCTGGAAATACTAATAGGTATCAGATAGATTATATAATGGTAAGACAGAGATTTAGGAACCAGGTTTTAAATTGTAAGACATTTCCAGGGGCAGATGTGGATTCTGACCACAATCTATTGGTTATGAACTGCAGATTGAAACTGAAGAAACTGCAAAAAGGTGGGAATTTAAGGAGATGGGACCTGGATAAACTGAAAGAACCAGAGGTTGTAGAGAGTTTCAGGGAGAGCATAAGGGAACAATTGACAGGAATGGGGAAAGAAATACAGTAAAAGAAGAATGGGTAGCTCTGAGGGATGAAGTAGTGAAGGCAGCAGAGGATCAAGTAGGTAAAAAGACGAGGGCTAATAGAAATCCTTGGGTAACAGAAGAAATATTGAATTTAATTGATGAAAGGAGAAAATATAAAAATGCAGTAAATGAAGCAGGCAAAATGGAATACAAACGTCTCAAAAATGAGATCGACAGAAAGTGCAAAATGGCTAAGCAGGGATGGCTAGAGGACAAATGTAAGGATGTAGAGACTTGTCTCACTAGGGGTAAGATAGATACTGCCTACAGGAAAATTAAAGAGACCTTTGGAGAGAAGAGAACCACTTGTATGAATATCAAGAGCTCAGATGGCAACCCAGTTCTAAGCAAAGAAGGGAAGGCAGAAAGGTGGAAGGAGTATATAGAGGGTTTATACAAGGGCGATGTACTTGAGGACAATATTATGGAAACGGAAGAGGATGTAGATGAAGATGAAATGGGAGATAAGATACTGCGTGAAGAGTTTGACAGAACACTGAAAGACCTCAGTCAAAACAAGGCCCCGGGAGTAGACAACATTCCATTAGAACTACTGACGGCCTTAGGAGAGCCAGTCCTGACAAAACTCTACCATCTGGTGAGCAAGATGTATGAGACAGGCGAAATACCCACAGACTCCAAGAAGAATATAATAATTCCAATACCAAAGAAAGCAGGTGTTGACAGAAGTGAAAATTACCGAACTATCAGTTTAATAAGTCACAGCTGCAAAATACTAACGCGAATTCTTCATAGACGAATGGAAAAACTGGTAGAAGCGGACCTTGGGGTAGATCAGTTTGGATTCCGTAGAAATGTTGGAACACGTGAGACAATACTAACCTTACGACTTATCTTAGAAGAAAGATTAAGAAAAGGCAAACCTACGTTTCTAGCATTTGTAGACTTAGAGAAAGCTTTTGACAACGTTAACTGGAATACTCTCTTTCAAATTCTGAAGGTGGCAGGGGTAAAAACAGGGATCGAAAGGCTATTTACAATTTGTACAGAAACCAGATGGCAGTTATAAGAGTCGAGGGGCATGAAAGGTAAGCAGTGGTTGCGAAAGGAGTGAGACAGGGTTGTAGCCTCTTCCCGATGTTATTCAATCTGTATATTGAGCAAGCAGTAAAGGAAACAAAAGAAAAATTCGGAGTAGGTATTAAAATTCATGGAGAAGAAGTAAAAACTTTGAGGTTCGCCGATGACATTGTAATTCTGTCAGAGACAGCAAAGGACTTGGAAGAGCAGTTGAACGGAATGGACAGTGTCTTGAAAGGAGGATATAAGATGAACATCAACAAAAGCAAAACGAGGATAATGGAATGTACTCAAATTAAATCGGGTGATGCTGAGGGGATTAGATTAGGAAATGAGACACTTAAAGTAGTAAAGGAGTTTTGCTATTTAGGGAGTAAAATAACTGATGATGTTCGAAGCAGAGAGGATATAAAATGTAGACTGGCAATGGCAAGGAAATCGTTTCTGAAGAAGAGAAATTTGTTAACATCGAGTATAGATTTAAGTGTCAGGAAGTCGTTTCTGAAAGTATTTGTATGGAGTGTAGCCATGTATGGAAGTGAAACATGGACGATAACCAGTTTGGACAAGAAGAGAATAGAAGCTTTCGAAATGTGGTGCTACAGAAGAATGCTGAAGATAAGGTGGGTAGATCACGTAACTAATGAGGAGGTATTGAATAGGATTGGGGAGAAGAGAAGTTTGTGGCACAACTTGACTAGAAGAAGGGATCGGTTGGTAGGACATGTTTTTAGGCATCAAGGGATCACAAATTTAGCATTGGAGGGCAGCGTGGAGGGTAAAAATCGTAGAGGGAGACCAAGTGATGAATACACTAAGCAGATTCAGAAGGATGTAGGTTGCAGTAGGTACTGGGAGATGAAGAAGCTTGCACAGGATAGAGTAGCATGGAGAGCTGCATCAAACCAGTCTCAGGACTGAAGACCACAACAACAACAGACCCATATTATTGAACACGTTCGTCAAATAAATAAAAAAAAATTGTGTGGCGTTTCTTTAGCCATCTTTTGTCATGTGATGCTACGAATGAATAAATCAATTGTTATTTAGAACACAACTCCTCCCATTGTTCTGATTTTCATTAACTTTGCAATTTTATTAAAGTCTTAATAGCAGCTGAAAGAGCTGAATTTCGCAATTTTAACTTAGCTACCCATCGGAGCTTGAAGGAAAAAAATCTCGTAATGAAATAACGCTACGCTACCTCTAATGACACACTCATTTGTTTCGTTCATTTACGGTGCATTTGTGAATCGCAAAATAAAAAAAAATTTAAAACAAAGGAATATCTGGCAACAGCTAAAGGTTAGAAACTGCACAGTTTGCACAATGAACAGAGCGTGTTGTCAATCACAAAGTAGCATTTCACAAACTTTTTACTCACTCCACACTACTTCGCGCTCAATCATTAAGTGTCTGAAGTGGGGTGGAGTGAGTGACAAACAACAGGTGCTCGGAAAGATTAAAAGCTGTACTTCTAGAGCAACGGGTCCCAACATAGGGGTAATTACCCCCAGGCGGTGAAACGAAATTTTCTGAGGGGCAGAAATTAAACAGATCGATTCTGTTTCAGTCTGGAAACTAAATTATATTCAAAGGTCATTACTATTATAACAGTTTTGTAACACCCTAATAGTAACTATGTAAGTTATCAATAATCACTTTTCCTCAGTTAGCAACATTAATGCAATGAAGGTTACACGTTCCTCACATAGGCCACCCACTACGCACGTATGTTGTGCTTTGTCCCGTATGTCGCTGATGTTGGAAGTGAGACAAATACAGAACCAATACTAAACAGCTCAAGAAATTCTCCAACTACAGATAGTACTTGCAATAGTCCAGAAATTACTTCATTACTCATTTCGAAACAGATAAACGAATTAATTGACAGCTCGACACAGCAGTAACTATATAACGGCTAATATAGTGCTGTACACAGTATTATTCAGTATTATTATTATTACTGATACTAGTAGTGAATGTGGTCAGACACAAAGCTTTAACACCCTGAAGCCTTCCAATTTCTGCCAGTTCAGAAGTAAGGAGTGCAGCAGTCGAGCAATTTACGAACAGTAAGCCTAGTGCACACATTTTAACTTGATTGATTTTAAATCAGGTTGCAACGAACAGGTCAACCAAGTGTCGCAATGGAGAGGACTAATGCAGGGGAAGTTTGTTTTGTAACAAGCATCTAGCCTCACTGTCGATAGTTAGCTTTACTATCTGAGAAGGAGTTGTGGGTAGCACTTGCGATCCACCACGAATTCCTTCGTCATTCACACATACACACACACACACACACACACACACACACACACACACTCACAAACTAAATATCGTTTATATTTCAACATTTTATAAATAATAGCATTCCAAGAAAAGTCTTTCATTATACAGTTTAGATAGGTGATAAAGTCTGTGTTAATGTGGGAGTTTGGGGGATGGCGTGGGAGGGGGTGGTGAAATAGACGCAGGTGGGGGCGAGGGCGGCGGTACTAGCTAATGTCTGATTGCACGCAGGGGTAATTGCCTAGGAAATGATGGGAACTGTTCTAGAGGGTCACAAAGGCGTACTTTCGGAATTACGACTAAAATTTTCGCGCGGGATTGACTGCTGGTGCCGTCACCTAGGTAGTGCTATTTTCTCTCCTTAAAATGTACACCAAGTTGATAATCTTTACTTGTTAGGTTAAGGTCGCTCGATTTCTTTGTTCATATCGACAATAGGCTTATTACAGCAGTCATTAAGCGGACCCAGTGTCGCCAAAGAGTTGCAGTGTTAGCTGTGAATTGCTCTACGAAAACAAAGCAACATTGGAAGAAGATAGTATGAATAGTTGAGCAGAGGTGTTAGTTACTGAATAGTCGGAGTGATACGGTAATAGTTATTAAATCTCTGCAGCCATCCTTGATTTGATCTGATTTGATTGTATCAGGGAAGCAAAAACAACATTGATCAAGCCCGCTGCTGCCCGCACCGAAACAGAGTTTATTGTGCCGTATCGTTCCCTGTGTCTCTAGTGAAGCCAACCAATGCCATTAAATAGTGCAAGGAGATCCTTTACCAGCGCTTTGCTAGACACAGTTTCTTCAGGTCAGGTTGATCCGAATATTCTGTGTCTTTTATCCTCCAGTGCCTCGCATTCGAAGATCAGCTGTGATGCGGTTTCGTCGTCCACGCCACACATCCTACATTTGGGGTCTTCTTCTATTATCCCCATGGTATGTAGGTCTTTTTTGAAATTCCAATGGCCTGTCAATAGTCCAGCCATCAGTTTCATTTCTCTACTGCTCAAGCCCAGGCCATCGATGCAAAATACGAGTATCTGCAGTATTTTTTTAAACTCACAATATAAAGCTACTTGCTCTGCATGGAGACATGGTGTTGTTAAACGACGCCGTGCGATTAGCCTTCCATAATTCATTTCGAGTTTCCATGAATGAGTTTGTGTCCCAATGATGGAACTGTATCCACGTGTATTGTCGCAAACTCTGTTTGAGCTACGTACCAAATAAACACGATAGTTGAGCTAAGGTCGTGAATAATAACTAGTTCACTAGTAATCTACACTACTCGACATTAAAACTGCTACACTAAGAAGAAATGCAGATGATAAACGGGTATTAATTGGACAAATATATTATACTAGAACTGACATGGGATTACATTTTCACGCAATTTGGGATCATAGATCCTGAGAAATCAGTACCCAGAAAAACCATCTCTGGCCGTAATAACGGCCGTGATACGCCTGGGCATTGAATCAAACAGAGCTTGGATGGCGTGTACAGGTACAGCTGCCCATGCAGCTTCAACACGATATCACAGTACCAGAGTACTGACTGGCGTATTGTGACGAGCCAGTTGCTCGGCCACCATTGACCAGACGTTTGCAATTGGTGAGAGATCTGGAGGATGTGCTGGCCAGGGCAGCAGTCGAGCATTTTCTGTATCCAGAAAGGCCCGTACAGAACCTCCAACATGCGGTTGTGATTATCCTGCTGAAATGTAGGGTTTCGCAGTGATCGAATGAAGGGTAGAGCCACGGGTCGTAACACATCTGAAATGTAACGTCCACTGTTCAAAGTGCCGTCAATGCGAACAAGAGGTGACCGAGACGTGTAACCAATGGCACACCATACCATGGCGATGACGAATACACGCTTCCAATGTGCGTTCACCGCGAGGTCGCCAAACACTGATGCGACAGTCATGATGCAGGTAATCAGAACCTGCATTCATCCGAAAAAATGACGTTTTGCCATTCGTGCACCTAGGTTCGTCGTTGAGTACACCATCGCAGGCGCTCCTGTCAGTGATGCAGCGTTACGGGTAACCGCAGCCATGGTCTCCGAGCTGATAGTCCATGCTGCTGCAAACGTCGTCGAACTGTTCTTGCAGATGTTTGTTGTCTTGCAAACATCCCCATCTGTTGACTCAGGGATCATGACGTGGCTGCACGATCCGTTACAGCCATGCGGATAAGATGCCTGTCATCTCGAGTGCTACTGATACGAGGCCGTTGGGATCCAGCACGGCGTTCCGTATTACCCTCCTGAACCCACCGATTCCATATTCTGCTTAGAGTCATTGGATGTCGACCAATGCGAACAGCAATGTCGCGATACGATAAACCGCAATCGCGACAGGCTACAATCCGACCTTTATCAAAGTCGGAAACGTGATGGTATGCATTTCTCCTAGTTACACGAGGCATCAAAACAACGTTTCACCAAGCAACGCCGATCAACTGCTGTTTGTGTATGAGAAATCTGTTGAAACTTTCCTCATGTCAGCCCTTTGTAGGTGTCACCACCGGCAGCAACCTTGTGTGAATGCTCTGTAAAGCTAATCATTTGCATATCACGGCATCTTCTTCCTGACGGTTAAATTTCACGTCTGTAGCACGTCATCTTCGTGGCGTAGCAATTTTAATGGCCAGTAGTGTATGAGTAATGAGTCACTGGATAAATAATAAGGTCTAAATGAGTTATAATAAATGGACAAATTAAATAATAACGATCGATCTACTAATGATTAAGTGAACAGTTACTTCGCAATAATCAGTTGAGTAACAATCAGTCGAATAATTATTAATTGAATAACTATTAAATGAATAGTGGCAGAGACGCTCATTCAAAACTTATTTACATAAAGAGTTCGGCCACAGTCTTCATTAGTTACGAGAGTCACACACCATTCACTCACACAAGCAGGCACCCCTCATGTACACACGACTGCCAACTCAGCATCTCGGGTCGAGATGCTGAAGTTGGCGGTCGTGTGCGCGTGAGGTGCGACTGCTTTTGTGTGTGAATGGTGTGTGTGTTCTTTAGTGATGAAGGCTGTGGCCGAAAGCTTGGTGTAAGTGTCTTCTTTATGGTAAATAGCTATCTGCCTTTCCTACATTGTTGATTTTCCTACCTGGAGTTCTATTGTTTGATATGAACTGATCAACAGTATGTAATATTTTATTTAATAAATCATGTATTTGGTATTGTGTCTCATCGGGAAGGAACATGGCATGCTGCAACAATAGCGACTACAGTGAATGGCTTTGCAAGAACATGAATTTGCCAGTAAACAGGAATGTTTCTCGTGATTGCCATTATGTAGCTGCAGCAACATCGGTAGCGAAAGTGTCCTTGTATGAAATATCTCCCATATTGAAAACAGTTATCACGACTAGTCCATACGAACAGAGACCGGAAGAGAACAAAAGGGTGAAAAGGAAACAACAATTGGGCCTAATCGACGTATACAGAATTATCCGCCCACGAAGTCAGCTAGAGCTCAACTCTACTTTCCTTTAGAAGCTTCGGAGAAGTCTACACGCTGGTCTCGGAAGCAGTCATGGTTTTGTGGCATCTGTAGCAATGATACAGAAAACGATATGATTCATTGTTTTTTATTGAAAGAGTGGGTAATGACAAACATACTAGCCACAGGATGTGTTTTATTGTGAAAACTGTAACTGAACTCCGTGTAACAGAAGTCAAAAACTAGACCATCAAAAATCTGTTTTGTCCAAACATAGGCTTAAGGAGGCTACTACAAACAAAACTTAAGTAATGGTATTCATCATATGTTGTCGAATAGTATGTATATGTTTTGATAATCAGCCAAATGTATTTTATGTATACAGGGTGTTTAGGGGTAGAAAAGTAGATATTGTCATTATTGGTTATTTCAGTGTGTTAGCTGTTTATACTCTGTGCCTAACAATCTTTCTGCACACACTTCGGATAACTTACTCCCTGATGTTTTCGGAAAATCTGGAAGTTTGTGGTAAGGCGTTATGGGATCAAACTGCTGAGGTCATCGGTCCCTAAGCTTACACACTATTTAATCTATACTTAATCTAACTTAACTAACTTACGCTAAGGAGAACACACACAGCCACGCCCGAGGGAGGAGTCGAACCTCCGACGGGGCGAGCCGCGCGAATCGTGACAAGGCGCCCATGACCGCTCGGCTACCCCCGCGGCCTGATGTTTTCTACACGATCGTAACTGCGTCACTAAGTGGACTACATCTGTCAGTATACACCATTCGTTTTGCGCCTCACGTCCACACTTCAACACCTGGCATACTGCCCAGGGTAAAATAAACGTTAGTGGCTTGCTTTCGCCAAATGTTCTTGGAGGTACTACTCAACCTAAAAACAAACGACTTAAAGTAGCTATAATTATTAGTCTGCAAATGAAGTAAACAACTATGTGATGTTGTTCAGTACACTATCCACACATATCAATAAAAATATCTGCTCTTACACACCGATATTTTATACACATTTAGGAAGAAATTTGCACTTCCAGTCTCCTAAGGTTCGACGCCAACGAAAAACTTCTGAAAACAAACTAAAAACTTTCTAAAGCCAAGTTCACATACAGTAAATATTTCTTTGTTTATAACAAACAGATTCAACAGACTCTATTGTCATATTTGGATCTTTTTGTTATGAAATATGTTCATTTTGAGTTGAACCTAACTCCAAGTTGTTATGCGGTTAAAAACGGCACACTATAAAACGTTTGTCATGATCAAAATATTCAAAAACGTAAAGGACCTTGTGCAAGTTGCTATGTCCATATATGCACCGCTCACAGATGATTGTTATGACACAAAAACACAATACACGGTAGCATGTCTCCTTACATTCAGATTTCTATCCAAATGACAACCTGGCGTGAGGTTCAACTTAAAATGAACACGTTTCATAACAAAAAGATTTTTTAAGACGCGAAGATGACAACAAAGACTGCCGAAATCTTTTGTTTTGAATAAAGAAATATTTGTGCGATCTTGGCTTAAGAAAGCTTTTAGCAAGTAAAACGCGTCGCTCCTTCTGTCCTCTCAACACGAGAAAATTGAGTTCTAAGAACAAAAAATATGAACTGTATTGGCAGATTTAGATACGTATAATAGTATTTACATATTTAACAGCCCACCGTTGCTTCCACTGTATGAAACGTTTTTGTAGTCATCTCTAGAAATGCCTGATAGCTCCTCTCTCATTTTTTTTTCTTGAGTTCTTCAGTGTTGACAAATCGGTGTCTTTTCATGCCCCTTCTCATGTGTGGGGATCAGACAAAGCTGCGCGGAGCCAGGATAGGGCAATAAGGTGCGTGGGCCAGCGGAACTATACCATCATTAGCCAAAAACT
The DNA here is from genome assembly GCF_021461395.2 of Schistocerca americana. Lineage (NCBI taxonomy): Eukaryota > Metazoa > Arthropoda > Insecta > Orthoptera > Acrididae > Schistocerca > Schistocerca americana. Next base: position 116,994,930 of record NC_060122.1, on the reverse strand, counting down.
GTCTAACAGAGACGGCTGTGTGTGTGCAGGAGTGTTATCGTGGTCGAAGAACCAGTCTCCTGTCTGCCACAAATCGGATCTTTTTTGACAGACACTCCTGCGCAGTCTTCTTAAAACATGGAAATAAAAGGTTTGACTGATGGTCCGGTCTGGGACAACAACAAGTACAAGGAACTCTTTCAGTCATGAGATGACCCTGTGTTACGTGTGTTTTAGTCACTGGTTGTCACTGTTAGAAAGCTCGGTTGGTTTCTTTGTGCATCGAACAATCAATTTCTTTCTATATGCTTATAATGCCTACAAAACAAAATTTAAAAAAATACAGAGTAACCTATTTACTGGTCCATCCCCTCCATGAAAGAAAAAGTAAATGAACACAACTGTATTACCTATGTGGCCTTGTAGCACAGAGGTAGTGTTGTAACATGGTAATCCGAAGGTCTTGAGTACGAATCCTGCTTAGTCCGGTTTTTTTAAACGTTATTTTCTAGACTTTTAATGGTTCTTGAGTGACACTTCATGCTACACGATGTGTTTTAACATGTATACGGAACCCTCAGTCTACATAAGTCCGACTGGAGACTCGCATTTGGCTATTCACAATCCTTTAAATTATAACTATCGTGTGGATGTTCTGTTACCTATTTTGTATTACTTTCTGATGTTTCAGTAGAGTACCCAAGTATTGATATTTTTCCGATTTTCTGTGGTATAGAGTGTACAGAATGAGGTGTTTTGCCAGCATAATAAAATGTTATAAGATCGACACATACTTAAAATGCATTACATGGGGACGGAAAGAGACAAGAGTTTACCAATTTCAGCGATGAATATCCGCACGGAAAAATCTGAAATATTATCATGTACTCTGAGATACAACAAATGAAACTTCTTTTTCTTATTGATCATTTGTCAGTGTTTACATAACTTCATAAAATGCAGCCGTTGCAATTCGGCAGACACACACTGCTTCACGATACTTACATTTGCTCACAAATTTATTAGGCCTATATAAACATAGACGAATGGCATTTGTTTCAATCATTTACCGAGCATTAAGCTAGAAGATATGCATTGCTCTCATGTGTCAAACACATGCCTTATTTTACTCGTGAAGCGGCTAGCTTTCTGCTTGCGTCGCTAGCAGGCCCCCACAACCGCACGAGTGGTCGACTGTGAAGAGCGGACAAATTGAATAGCTGGGCGGCGGCCATTAGAGTGGTAAACTGACGCGCCAAGTTCGAAAGTTTATACATCGCTTTTGGTTACAAAATGACTTCCCTGGAGTTAGGTCACGAACATAATGCCTCATTTAAATAAGTTACTACAATATACTTTTTAATTTATGAACACAGCAACTAGTCACTGTTTATGAATTTATCTTACGTACTACATGGAATCTGCCATAGCTAAAACTTATGTACTGGACCCCTAGCATTTTTCATAGTTCATTTACGATAGATGTACGCAAAATGCATCAAAATACTCGAAGATTTGCCCACTGTATTAGTAGATATTTTCTGACTCTACCTTGCTTTAGATTTTATGACGAGAAGTACGTTATATATGGCATATTGCTTTGGCAACTCACGACCAAATTATCAAGTTTCAACCTAGCCTAGACCATGAAAACACTACCGATCAGCCAACTTTCTTCAAAATGATCAGAACATATAAAATGGTATTCTGTCGGTCGGAATTCTTGCCTCCTGATAGCGTGTAACCATTTTTGTAACAACTGTGGTTTTGAGAAAGGAAACCTGCAAATAGATGCACAGACATTATGCTAATACCGTGTTACAAAAACATTTATTATGCAAGTGCACTGGCATGCAAAACAACTTAAAATATTCACATACCTGTGAAATGTAATATTCGTTCCTTTCTCGAATTTATTTGTACGATTAATCGCTGCACAACTCTTCACCATTGTACTTCTTTTGATTGGAACGTACAGTCAGTAGAATTACGAGTAACAAATACTGTATGTACGCCCCAACAAATATACAACGTTGAATCGGGATCTTCATAAACAACAATACTATACAACACATCAGACTACTGCCACTATAATGGCGTCTAGCCAAAGGTTCAAATTATCCCGCGACTGCAGCGCCATCAGTGAGTCTAGTTATTTTTTACAAGGTCTTTCGTCGCTGCCTAACTGCACGTCCCGCGCGCAATCTGGTAAAAGCATGGCGGCTACGGGCCGATTGGTCACTCTCTCCCTATATAGGCTCCCTAGTAATGAGTTGCACTGTAACGCCTAGCGGCAGAAATGCGTACTACACAACCTCCGCCCACGCCAATGTTATTCCGGCTTTTTTTGGGCACCGCCTCTTATGCGATCCAATGAAGAAAACAAATCGCCGTGCTTGGGCGGCTGATACACGTTTTCATTTTTCAAATGTTTCATTAACAATAGATATTTACAACCTCTGTGTCTATTTTAGCGAAAAGCAAGGAATAATGTTCAAGTTACACAATAAGATATTCATTCGATTTGCATATTTCCTTTGTGTGGTCCTTTGGTAGTGACCTTCCCCTTTTATGAGGGAAGGACCTACGTGATTTTAGTTCATAATCGCTCGACGGCCTTGTAATTTATATCCGTACCAAGAAAGCCAGCCAGGACCGAGTACGTGTGGGCACGTGTTCACTGAGAAGCACAGTGCAGCAGCAGCGGACCCGCTGGCCCGCGGCCGGCTAGCAGGTTCTTCCTTTGTGCAGCCCGGCGCACCCGCCGCGGGTAATTGCGTTGTAAAACTTGGCCCGTCCGGCCCCTTTCACTACGGGCGTACACGCCGCCCTGCTCTGCCCTGCCCTGGCCCTGCAGTCACGTGATACTGCGCGGCGCACTCCCTGCCTCGGATAAGAAGAGGGCGCGCGCACAGCCGAGGTGCTGGAGAGCGCAGCGTGCGAGGCGCACGGCCGTCGCATACTGAGCAGGCGGCCGGGCTTTCTTCTCCGGCTGCTCGTCACCTCCGGCAGCGTGCGGCCACCCTGATACGTAAGCCGGACTTGTAACAAAAGAAAGCTGATTTTATACACTGCCTGAAAAGAAATACAGCACTCCCAAAGACTGTGTTCAGTTGCACGATATAATATGTACATACTTGAAACATAGCAGCTGATTTCGTATGCATTCATTATTTACGAGGATCGTTGCGAATGTAATGCTCCTATATATTTTTCGTTTGGTGACTCCGGATGTCCGCGCCGGATGTCGCTGGTGTAGTGTTTATGCTCGAACCTTCCTCTTTCATTTCTAGGTGTTTCCGTTGTTCTAACGGTAGTTGGCGCCAGCAAAGGAGTCTGATATGTACAGATGTAGATATGTAAGGATGTAGAGGCGCATATCACTAGGGGTAAGATAGATACTGCCTACAGGAAAATTAAAGACACCTTTGGAGAAAAGAGAACCATTTGCATGAGTATCAAAAGCACAGGTGGAAACCCAGTTCTAAGCAAAGAAGGGAAAGCAGAAAGGTGCAGGGAGTATATACAGGCTCTACACAAGGGCAGTGTTCTTGAGGACAACATTGTAGAAATAGAAGAGAATGTAGATGAAGATGAAATAGGAGATATGATACTGCATGAAGAGTTTGACAGAGCACTGAAAGACCTATGTCGAAACAAAGTCCCGGGAGTAGACAACATTCCATTAGAACTACTGACAGCCTTGGGAGAGCCAGGCCTAACAAAACTCTACCATCATGTATGACACAGGCCAATTACCCCCAGACTTCAAGAAAAGTATGATAATTCCAATCCCAAAGAAAGCAGGCGTTGACAGAAGTGAAAATTACCGAACTATCAGTTTAATAACCCACGGCTGAAAAATACTAACACCAGTTCATTACAGACGAATGGAAAAACTGGTAGAAGCCGACTTCGGGGAAGATCAGTTGGGATTCCGTAGAAATGTTGGAACATGTGAGGCAATAGTGACCCTACGACTTATCTTAGAAAAAAGATTAAGGCAAGGCAAACCTACGTTTCTAACATTTGTAGACTTACAGAAAGCTTTGGACAATGTTGACACTAATACTCTTGTTGTGGGTTGGCAGGAGAGCCAACACCGGGATACAAGAGGAAGCCGAAAGGCACGCGTTTTAGCTCACGTAGGCTGGCGTGAAGTCTGGAACAGGACAAGGAAATTAGAATTTAGAAAAAACGGACGTAGCTGGTGGAATACTTAACTTTAATACGTTAATGGTGAAAGTCGCTCTTGTCGATACATTAATCACAAGATCAATAGCAACTGATAATGGCACTTTGCTAGGTCGTAGCAAATGACGTAGCTGAAGGCTATGCTAACTATCGTCTCGGCAAATGAGAGCGTATTTTGTCAGTGAACCATCGCTAGCAAAGTCGGTTGTACAACTGGGGCGAGTGCAAGGGAGTCTCTCTAGACCTGCCGTGTGGCGGCGCTCGGTCTGCAATCACTGATAGTGGCGACACGCGGGTCCGACGTATACTAACGGACCGCGGCCGATTTAAAGGCTACCACCTAGCAAGTGTGGTGTCTGGCGGTGACACCACAACTCTCCTTCAAATTCTGAAGGTGGCAGGGGTAAAATACAGGGAGCGAAAGGCTATTTACAATTTGTACAGAATCCAGAAGGCAGTTATAAGAGTCGAGTGGCATGAAAGGGAAGCAATGGTTGGGTAGGGAGAGAGACAGGGTTGTAGCGTCTCCCCGATGTTATTCAATCTGTATATTGAACAAGCAGTAAAGGAAGCGAAAGAAAAATTCAGAGTAGGAATTAAAATCCATGGAGAAGAAATAAAAACTTTGAGGTTCGCCGATGACATCGTAATTCTGTCAGAGACAGCAAAGGACGTGGAAGAGCAGCTGGACGAAATGGACAGTATCTCGAAAGGAGGATATAACATGAACATCAACAAAAGCAAAACGAGGATAATGGAATGCAGTCGATTTAAATCGGGTGATGCTGCGGGAATTAGATTAGGAAATGAGACGCTTAAAGTAGTGAATGAGTTTTGCTATTTGGGGAGCAAAATAACTGATGTTGGTCGAAGTAGAGAGGATATAAACTGTAGACTGGGAATGGCAAGGAAAGCGTTTCTGAAAAAGAGAAATTGGTTAACATCGAGTGTAGATTTAAGTGTCAGGAAGTCGTTTCTGAAAGTATTTGTATGGAGTGGAGCCATGTATGGAAGTGAAACGTGGACGATAAATACACTCCTGGAAATGGAAAAAAGAACACATTGACACCGGTGTGTCAGACCCACCATACTTGCTCCGGACACTGCGAGAGGGCTGTACAAGCAATGATCACACGCACGGCACAGCGGACACACCAGGAACCGCGGTGTTGGCCGTCGAATGGCGCTAGCTGCGCAGCATTTGTGCACCGCCGCCGTCAGTGTCAGCCAGTTTGCCGTGGCATACGGAGCTCCATCGCAGTCTTTAACACTGGTAGCATGCCGCGACAGCGTGGACGTGAACCGTATGTGCAGTTGACGGACTTTGGGCGAGGGCGTATAGTGGGCATGCGGGAGACCGGGTGGACGTACCGCCGAATTGCTCAACACGTGGGGCGTGAGGTCTCCACAGTACATCGATGTTGTCGCCAGTGGTCGGCGGAAGGTGCACGTGCCCGTCGACCTGGGACCGGACCGCAGCGACGCACGGATGCACGCCAAGACCGTAGGATCCTACGCAGTGCCGTAGGGGACCGCACCGCCACTTCCCAGCAAATTAGGGACACTGTTGCTCCTGGGGTATCGGCGAGGACCATTCGCAACCGTCTCCATGAAGCTGGGCTACGGTCCCGCACACCGTTAGGCCGTATTCCGCTCACGCCCCAACATCGTGCAGCCCGCCTCCAGTGGTGTCGCGACAGGCGTGAATGGAGGGACGAATGGAGACGTGTCGTCTTCAGCGATGAGAGTCGATTCTGCCTTGGTGCCAATGATGGTCGTATGCGTGTTTGGCGCCGTGCAGGTGAGCGCCACAATCAGGACTGCATACGACCGAGGCACACAGGGCCAACACCCGCCATCATGGTGTGGGGAGCGATCTCCTACACTGGCCGTACACCACTGGTGATCGTCGAGGGGACACTGAATAGTGCACGGTACATCCAAACCGTCATCGAACCCATCGTTCTACCATTCCTAGACCGGCAAGGGAACTTGCTGTTCCAACAGGACAATGCATGTCTGTATGTATCCCGTGCCACCCAACGTGCTCTAGAAGGTGTAAGTCAACTACCCTGGCCAGCAAGATCTCCGGATCTGTCCCCCATTGAGCATGTTTGGGACTGGATGAAGCGTCGTCTCACGCGGTCTGCACGTCCAGCACGAACGCTGGTCCAACTGAGGCGCCAGGTGGAAATGGCATGGCAAGCAGGTACACAGGACTACATCCAGCATCTCTACGATCGTCTCCATGGGAGAATAGCAGCCTGCATTGCTGCGAAAGGTGGATATACACTGTACTAGTGCCGACATTGTGCATGCTCTGTTGCCTGTGTCTATGTGCCTGTGGTTCTGTCAGTGTGATCATGTGATGTATCTGACCCCAGGAATGTGTCAATAAAGTTTCCCCTTCCTGGGACAATGAATTCACGGTGTTCTTATTTCAATTTCCAGGAGTGTAGTTTAGACAAGAAGGGAATAGAAGCTTCCGAAATGTGATGCTACAGAAGAATGCTGAAGATTAGATGGGTAGATCACATAACTAACGAGGAGGTATTGAATAGAATTGGTGAGAAGAGGAGTTTGTGGCACAACTTGACTAGAAGAAGGGATCGGTTGGTAGGACATGTTCTGAGGCATCAGGGGATTACCAGTTTGGTATTGGAGGGCAGCGTGGAAGTTAAAAATCGTAGAGGGAGACCAAGAGATGAAGACACTAAACAGATTCAGAAGGATGTAGGTTGCAGTGGGTATTGGGAGATGAAGAAACTTCCACATGATAAAGTAGCATGGAGAGCTACATCAAACCAGTCTTTGGACTGAAGACCACAATAACAATATGTACGCACTTAAAATCAGCGGTATGTGATTGAATTCCTGACTAGTAAAGAAATAGCAGTGATTTAAATGAATCAATGCTCGGTAAAGGTGTATGTAAATGATCAAGAGACGTGAGCAATGTGAGGCGATGGGTACGGATTTTTCAAAGTGTTGAGAAGGGTGTGCAAGACAAGCCATGGCCCAGTCGACCCTGCTCAGCTGTCATCCCTCTCAATGAAAATCTTGATCAACTCGTTCCGCACTGGTCTGCAGATAACGACCGGAGAATCGTGTGCAAAGCGGCGCCTCATCGTAATGCCTTGAAAACAATATTGGAACATTTATGTTATCGCAAAGTCCGTGCGAGATGGGTCCTATGGATACTTACAGAAAACAAAAAGCTTGTCGAATGAAGGTTTGTCAGGACCTGCTGGACCAATACAAAGATGAAGGTGGCAATTTTCTGAATGGCATTGGCACTGGAGATGAGACATGGTGTCACCACCACGAGCCGGATTCCAAAAGACAGTCCATGGAATGGCGACGTATGAATCCTCCATCAAAGAAGAAATTCAAGATAGCCATCTGCTGGCAAAATGATGTGCACAGTCTTCTGGGATAGCCAGGGTCCGATTCTGCTTGATGTCCTGGAACCTTGAGAAACTGTCAATCCAGCACGCTGCGAGTTGACACTGACTAAGCTGAAAGTCCGAATTTCCAGGGTAAGGCCAGGAAAAAGAACTTTCATCTGCAACCTGATAACGCCAGACCACACAACAATTTTGCGACCACGCAACTCATTGCAAAATTCCGGAGCCAGTAGAGCACTGTGCAGAATGAGATTTTCACTTTGCAGCGGAGTGTGCGCTGATATGAAACATTCCTGGCAGATTAAACTGTGTGCTGTACTGAGACTCGAACTCGGGAGTCGTGCTTGGGTAGCTCAGATGGTAGAGCACTTGCCAGCGAAAGGCAAGGGTCCCGAGTTCGAGTCTCGGTCCAGCACACAGTTTGAATCTGCTAGTATTGTTTCAGATCACTGTGCAGTTTGCAACAGAGGACATACCAGCAGCCAAACTGATGGCAGGAGGGTGGTGATTTCCCAGGTTTTGCAGAAAAACTTTTGGAAAAAAGCATCTTACCGTTTTCGAAATAACATGTTTCGCTGAAAATAACGGTGTAGCCTCACGAGCAGCTTCCTGATTTCAGAGGACCTCTGAAGCAAAGCTAGCTAGTTGCTGGACGCAGAACGCACCATTGCGGATTTGTCAGTGATTTCATGCAGACGAAGCTCAAATGGCAGTTTCTTAGATGTAGGAGGGCGTTGTGCAATGTGATCGGCGTTTTGTATTGACACACTGTCTTGGCAGGATTTTGTATGCTTGGAGGAGCTCCACTACTGTGGATTTTCTGCTATTGGCGGGCACCTACGGTTTGCTGAGTCGGAACTGCCACGTTTAACATACTGTAAAAGTATTAAGGAGTCGGTCGCTAGATGTGAAGGAGAGCAGGTGAGAGTACATAGCCAGATGAACCTATGAGCGAGTCTTTCGAGTTCATTCACCTTAGCAGATGAGCGGAGTCTAGAGTTCCAGTACAGCACTCGTGGCTGCCGCATTGCAGTCCGAAGTGGGGCCGAAGCAGTTTGAGATTATTTTTTACAGTCTGACGATAATTTAGGCATGTGTAGATTTAGCTTGACGATGTCCACTATGGACAAACGGTAGTTACTGTTATTCTGAAGAACACTCGGTTATCCCGACTGAAACCTAGGTAAATTCTAGGTAAACGGCGCAACTGAGGCTGTTGATTTATAGAGTTGCTGACAGGGCCGCGAAATGTTTAAGATTGTTCAAATGGCTCTGAGCACTTCTGAAGTCTTTAGTCCTCTAGAACTTAGAACTATTTAAACCTAACTAACCTAAGGACATCAAACACATCCATGTCCGAGGCAGGATTCGAACCTGCGACGGTAGCGGTCGCGCGGTCCCAGACTGTAGCGCCTAGAACCGCTCGGCCACCCGGCCCGCGAAATATTGAAGATATTGGAGTCCACAGTATTTGAAACAACGGTGTGACTCTCGGCCTCTGCTGCAGAACCATTCACGTGACACTGGCGTTCTGCATGGCTATTGGAGAAACACTAAGCATAATTACCATCACTGCAATGATGCGGCATTTTATTGCTCCACACTTATGCAAATGAGTACCATCAACTGTCTCAAGTCATCTATCTGGTAAGCAGTCATTGTTTCTCGTCTGTGGCTAAAAGGATTCGAGAGTAAATTTCTGATCGCCGTTAGCCTGAGACGTTTCAAGTAACTCTGCGACTCAACATGTAAATTAGAGTTTGGGTAAAGAATTTGTAAAGCAAATCACATTTCATTCATGATCTTTATGAATGATTATTTTTTACTGGATTAGTTAGTGTTTTAATCGAGAGATTGGTTCTGTTGATCACCTACCATTCACATTAAATAATTTATCTGTCCAGACTTCCACGTTTAGGATCTATAGATAGGAACTTCACGTTATTCATTAAAGTTGTGCACACTAAATTGGAACTTAGATCTTAAAATAGTGTCCGGCTCTTAATTAATTTTCTGGGTCAAGGTAACGTTACACTTGCAGGGAGTTTTTACATGCTGTAGGCCTGTGGTCTCTTGTCACAGTCATCGGCTATCAGATGGCACTGTGGGGGCCCGTCTGTGTGCAGACAGAAACTGTGTTGCATTCAGAGGTGAACAGTGTGTGCAACATTCATTCTAAGGTATATCCCCATTGCCTGCTGACGAGTTCGTAGCCCTGTTGAACAACTAAAGCCATTTCAACAGGGTCCCACCGTTGGCCTGCAGGAAGATGGATGGAATTATCGATGGCTGGCAGCACATGTTGGGTATAGTGTATCGGTGCGGTGTCGATGCTTTCAGCAGTGGTCTGTGGAACATTTCTACACCCATAGTCTAGCTTCATCTACATCTACGTCTATATACACACTCCGCAAGCCACCATACAGTGCTTGTCGGACTGTACCAATATCATTACTAGTCAATTTCTTTTCTTTTCTACTCGCAAGTAGAGCGAGGGAAAAACGACCGTCTATTAACTTCTGAACGAGCCCTAATTTCTCTCATCTTATCTCCGTGGTCCTTACACGAAATATACGTTGACGGCAGTAGAATTGATACATACCTAGGCTTCAGATACTGGTTATATAAATTTTCACAATAGTGCCTCGCGAAAATAGCGTCGTGCGCCCTCTAGGGATTCGCATTTGAGTTCACGATGCACTTCGGTAATGCTTGTCTGGTGACCGAACCTACCAGTAACAAATCTAACAGCATGCTTCTGAATTGCTTCGATGCCTTCCTTTAGTCCGTCCTGATATTATAAACACTCGAGCAGTACTGAAGGAAGGGGCGCAGTAGCCTCCTATACAGTATCTCCTTTGTAGATCAACTACACGTATTCAAAATTCTCCCAATAAAACAAAGTCAACCATTCGCTTTCCCTATTACCAACCTGACGTGCGCATTTCATTTCACATCGCTTTGCTTCGTTACGCCTGGATATATAAACGATGTGACTGTGTAAAGCGGCACTTTACTAATGTTGTGTTCGAACATTCGTTTTTCTACTCATCCGCATCAATTTTTTGTGTGGAAGACCATCAGTTACCAGTCGCGGTCACATTTCGTGTTTATATAGGGCGAAGTAACCAGTGTCCACTACATTGAACTGGTTGTTATACCTGTACTATTGTCATTTCTACCAGAGGAAGGTATGTTCTTTTTCAGCAGGACAACGCATGTCGTCTTCATGGAGTACAAAACTGCCCTGGCCAGCAACCTCACAAGATCTCTAGGCGGTTGAAGAAGTGTAAGACATGCTAAAGTGGAAACTTACTCGTTCTCCACAGCCTGCAAGAACCATTACCAAATTGCAACAAAAGGGACTAGGTGCTTTGGACAGTCCGTCGCACTGTGCCATTCGGCACCCCTAGGATCGTATGTATGCAAGAACACAGCCTGCACTGCCACCAAAGGGGCTACACTGTAAAGTGACGCGACTATTTGGGCACCCTTGAGAAGTGGCACGCAACCCTCTCACTTTACCAACATTTTCGGTCAGATTAACTCTATATTATAGGGAGTGATATTGGCGGTCCCCGGTACTACATTTGCTATGTGTGATTCACGACCTTTCCTACATGAGGAAGTTGTAGGCAGAACTAACTGCACTGGTAACTTGTAGAGAGCTTGTACCCAGGAGCCATTGTGGGGGCGACAAAGAACAGCGAGAGAGATAAATTTGGGGCCTTAAATTCTGAGTGCAGCGACCTGTCTGTGCGACTGATTCTGGAAAACAGTGTTCAATGGTTCTTACTAGCAGAGGGACTTCTGGCCAAAGCTGTGATCTCATTCTGCTTCGGTTTGGATAGAAGGGCACCGGTTCACAAAACATTTTACCTGGACCAGGCGACAATCCATCACAGAAGATAGCCAGTTGGCTGAAAGTTGGTGGAAGAAGGCGTTTAAGAAAGACTGCTGTAAAGTTAGCGTATGTGCAGATGGTGGGATGGTCATAAAACTCTGTGCATTCTCATGATAGAATCTGGGAAAACATGTATTTCGCAGGCACGGTGTCTGCGAAGCTTAACAGCCTTATTTCAGAAATCAGAAATGGTTGGCCCAGAAAGATTAGATCACTCCGTAAATGATGAACTGTACTACTATCTAGGTAGATGTTTGTTTTGCCAAAACGTAGCCGTGCTTACCAAGTGAACGACACCTCTCTTTTTTCAGATAAGAGTGGAGACGCTGATTGGCTCATATTAGGATATGCAAAGTACAAGCTTGCACCCCAGTGAGGCTTGGTAGAAAATGGTTGTGATTCTTCGGGGACCTCGTCTCCTGGTCCTCCCCTGGTGACAACTTCAGGTATTTTCCTAGTGGGTGAGACTTGTGGTCTGTTATCTTGTGGTGGACTAAGAGCCTATGGCAGTTTCCAACTGTACCCACGGTGGAACTGCATATCACATATCTTGTGTGACGAGGGTGATTTTATTCACTCTGTCTGACGTTTGACTATTCCAGCATGCACTGTTGTGCCTGTGAGACATATTGGTTTGGCCAGACCAGCGAAGAGGTGCACCTTACCCTGAAGTCTGCCGGGATTTCAGGAATCTGATAATGAACTTTCCCGCATTTTGATAATCAGAACACCAGACCGCGTAGTTTGCATAGTTTCGTGGACACATTAGAACATTAAAGCTGCCACAGAAACTGCTCGTCGCCCACAGCGCGCCTCTTTTGCAGCCGACTGACTCAAGGTTAAGGGTCGTTAAACCTTATTCACAGCTCCCTGTTCTTGGGTGAACCATAGTTAGTGGTACAGTTGATCGTAGTTGATTCAATTTGAATATAGTTGGGCCTCAACTGGAGTCATGTAAACCAAGTCAGGTTGCGTTTTAAAAGCGATTAATCCAGGGTAAAATTTATATAGAATGAGATTTTCACTCTGCAGCGGAGTGTGCGCTGATATGAAACTTCCTGGCACATTGTGTGCCGGACCGAGAATCGAACTCGGGAACTTTGTCTTTCGCGGGGAATTGCCCTACCAACTGAGCTACCCAAGCACGACTCATGACCCTTCCTCACATCTCTACTCCTACCAGTACCTCGTCTCCTACCCTCCAAACTTAAAAGAAGCTCTCCGGCAGACGCTGCAGAGTGAAAATCTCATTCTGGGCCGGCCGGGGTGGCCAAGCGGTTAAAGGCGCTACAGTCTGGAACCGCGCGATCGCTACGGTCGCAGGTTAGAATCCTGCCTCGGCATGGATGTGTTTGATGTCCTTAGGTTAGTTAGGTTTAAGTAGTTCTAAGTTCTAGGGGACTGATGACCTTAGAAGTTAAGTCCCATAGTGCTCAGAGCCATTCGAACCATTTTTTCTCATTCTGGAAACATCCCCCAGGCTGTGGCTAAGCCATGTCTCCGCAATATCCTTTCTTTCAGGAGTGCTAGTTCTGCAAGGTCTGCAGGAGAGCTTCTGTTAAGTTTGGAAGGTAGGAGACGAGATACTGGTAGAAGTAAAGCTGTGAGTACCGGGCGTGAGTCGTGCTTGGGTAGCTCAGTTGCGCTGGCACGGTAGCTCAGCGTGTTCGGTCAGAGGGTTAGCAGCCCTCTGTAATAATAAAAAAAAAACTGAATAAATGGATCAATAGCGAACTTAAACGGATGTCTTACGACGTCCGCCCCGAGCAGATGCAACGAACGAAAGCGAACAAAATGAGATTTTAAAAAAAAGTTGGTAGAGCACTTGCCCGCGAAAGGCAAAGGTCCTCACGGTTCGAGTCTCGGTCCGGCACACACCTTTAATCTGCCAGGCGGTTTCAAAATTTATATATCTTCCACCCCAATGTTTGCTTTACCTATCAAACTTCATTCCATAACTGATTTGTGTTTGCGATATGTAACATTTATCAGTTGGTTCCCCAGAAAGTTCTAGTTCTTAAAGTTTTAATAAAACTTATCATTATTCTGTAAACTTAAATACGCCACTGTTCTCGTTTATAGTCCCTCTAGTATTCACTATTCTTATTTTATTATGGTGGTGCATGAGTACACCTGCAATTTAAAATTCAATATTTATTATACTCTTTGTGGATCACATGAAGCTTCTACAGTTCTTCCTGCGTTTTTCCATGAGACATTAATTTTCTCGTTCATGGCTTTCTTTCTGTCGTCCGTCCACTCTGTACCGGTAGTTTTGGCTCTTTTTTATGGCTGGACTTCCCACTTGTCTATTTTGCTTCTGTAGATGTTACAGTCTGCAGTGTTCTGAATGGTGAGTTGAGCATCAGTAAGGTCTCTTCGTACTTGTTCGGCCCATGTCATACCTTTAAGATTTTCAATGGCTGTGAGTATCTAGCGTGTGAGTCCTTACTCAGGGAGTCTGTGTATGTGTCCATAGAATTTAAGGCGTCTTTTTCTAATGTCAGCAGAAATATTTGAAATTTCCTCTGTAGTTTTGTTGGTTTGCAGTCTATATCCAGCTTCAGTTTTTCGTGGTCCAAGGATTTTCCTAATGATCTATCGTTCTTCTTTTTGTAGATTATGTAGTAGCATCTTGTTATGGAATGACACGGTTTCTACTGCGTATAGCACCTCGGGTTCAGTGACAGTGCTGTAGTGCCTGATTTTTGCATGCATGGACATGCACTTTTTGTTGTAAAGTTTATGTGTTCGACTGTATGCTCTCTTTAATTTCTGTGTTCGTGTTTCCTAAGATTTTTTTTCTAGTCCAGTGGGTTCCAAAATTTCCCACACGTCTTTAAAATGTGGAACTCTGTTCATCCGTCCATATTTTGTGGTGAGGTTCTGTATGTTTAAGAGTGTACACATAAATTCCGTATTCTCAAAAGAGATCTGCAAGCCAAACTTCTCGGCGCATATTTCTATTGGATGTTTTGCTTTTTGTTCATTGTCTGTCAATCGACGGCAAAGGCTAGGCAGGTGACTTGAGTTTTCCTTCCAGTCTTCACTGGTTTCCATAGGCCACGTTTTCTAAGCTCACTCTCCCATTCCCTTATGACATCGTCCAAAATGATTTGAACAGAATTGGAGATAGTCCGTCTCCTTGTCTTACTCCAGTTCTGATCTCAGAACAATCCGAGATCTCGCCCGTGAATTTTATTTTAGAGGTTGTGTTGGAGAGTGTTTGTTCAATGTGCTTACATGTTTTCTTATCAAGTCCGAGTTCTATTAGAGTGTTGACAAGGGATTTACGGCCAACTGAGTCATATGCCTTCTTCAAGTACATATGGTAGGCTTATGTTTAATAGCGCTGTATTTCAACGTTGTTTTTGGAGTAAAAATTTGTTCAGGGCAGGGATTTGTTCCTGTGTTCTCTGCAGTAGGCATGAAGAGAAGGTCTTGTAAGTGACCGGTAGTAGTGAAATGCCTCGTAATTGTTGATATCCGTTCTGTCGCCTTTTTTGTGCAGGGGGTGGATAGGGCACGCTTCCAGTCGTCAGGAAATTCTTCTGTTGTCCAAATTTCTTTGTAATTTCAGTGAGCTCCTCCAGTGATTTAGGCCATAAATATTTCTGTAGTTCTGCTACTATGTTGTCATGACCAGCCGCTTTGTTGGTTTTGAGATGGTGGATGTGCTTGAGGATATCTCCTTTTGAAGGTAGTATTGAGTCTTGGTTGGTGTGTGCGCGTTCCATAAGTGGGATTCCTTCAGTGGGTTCTGGGCAGTTTAGTAAACAGGCAAAATAAACTGCAATTTTTTTGCAGTTTCCTTCATTAGTAAGGGCTAATTCTCCATTTTGGTTTTTAATGCAGAGGTTTTGTGGTGTGTATCCTCGTTTCCTATTTGCAAATGTCCTGTAGAAATCTCTTATGTTGTAATTCCGAAAGTCACTCTCCAGCATTCCATTTGTTCGTTTAGGTTTATTCTCTCTGTTTGTCTAATGGTTCTGGCTGTTTCTTTCCGTACTTTGAAGAAATTTTGTTGTGTTTCTGACGTTTTCTTGTTGCTGTATTTTTAGAAGGCCAAGTTGCGTGCTTTAAGGGCGTTTTCACGGTTGTCGTTCCATCATGCATGTTTTTCTTTTTTCTTAGCGGTAGTAGTTCCTGTGCTTTACGTATAACCCTGTTTTTGAACTCTCCCCATGTGTTTGCCTCTTTTTTCTCCCATTCTCTCTTTATGTTTGTTTTGTGGAGACTTTGCGGGTGCGATTTCTTATGATTGTACTTTAGTGGAGTGAATTTTTCTTTGACTCGTGTAAGGCAGTGGCCTGAATCAATATTCGAACCTCTTCGGACTGGAACATCATGAGTTTCTCGTTGTTGTGTGTGTGTGATTGCTATATGGTCAAACTGGAATTCTCCAACTTCTTGAATAGCAGAGTGCCAAGTTTTTTCGCTTTCTGGAGTGCTTTCAGAAAGATGTCAACGTTATCTTCAGGTTGAATTCTTGGCAGAAGTCAACTAGTCGCTTTCTATTTCTATTGGTAAATTTGTGAGCAGGATATCTGCCTGTAGTCTTCCTGTGTCCTTTTTCTCTGCCGAGATGTGCATCAAGGTTACCAAGGAGTAATATGGTGCCCTTCTTTGGGATCTTCGCCATAGTCTCCTCCAGTTGGTTCCAGAAATTCTCCACTTCGGTAGGGTTTTCCTTGTTGTCTATGTTGATTGGGGCGTGAGCATTGACAAGTGTATAATTTATGTTGGTGCACTATATACGTGCCTTCATGAGTCTGTTGTTGACGGGAGTGTCTTCCTTGACGGAGTTTATGATCTTCTTGTGTGCAAGTATCGCCATTCCCAGCAAGGGGGCATATTTGCTAATTTGTCTATCACTTTTCCTGTTGCAATATGCGGTAGTTACCATAATCTGTGGTATCATGGTCAGTATATCGTGTTTCCTGAATTACTAGAAATAGGATATTTTGTCTGTCGAGTTCTGTAGTCAGACGGGGTAGCTTTCCAGGTTGTATTCGTTTGTTGATATTTTAGCGTGCCAATGAATATTGGTGTTTTAGTGTATAGTTTGCCAGAGAACTCCGACTTTGTCTCATTTCGCGGTTATCTGGGTCCCCCAGAATCCAAATGCCCGGTTGCCGCCTGCCGACGGGTGGATTGGTTACCACCTGGGGTAATGTTGTTGTTGCTCTCACGAACCTTAGAGTTTGTTATTAAATTTTGTCCAGCTAGGCTGGTTGTGTAGAACCAGGGATTGTTAATTCCTGGAGCAATTGCTAAAGCCGCACCCACTGGATGATCAGTCGCTGACCAAGTTTCCGGTAGTTTCCACAACAGACGCCGCTTGGGTTTTAAGAAGAGAACTCTTCCGCCTTCTCTGCCATTGAGATCTTCATCATTCGCCATCAAAGTCATTGATCCTCTTCACCTATACCCTGGTAAGGGGCCCCTACAACGTACTACAAGCCGGGCCAGCAGCATCAAGATTTTTTTATGAGATGTTATACCTCCCCTCCTCCTTTCTCAATCGGGCTTGGCACCCGCTTCGGGGGAGTTAAAATTGAATAATAATATAATTTATTATTAATTTGACTTCTGAAAGCGATTGCATGCAAAGAGAAACAAAGTGCCTTGAATATATTCGCTAATTCATGTAGATGACTCGTGAGAATAGCACATGATTTGAAGGTTATTGACAAGATAGTACTCTCCTTTGGTGTAAAGATAGTAACATTTAGCTTCACTCAGACACATATTTATGATTGAAGTGGCCGACAACTTGTACTCATTGCACGCAGACGAATGTTTCATTTGGTCTGAATTTGTTATCCTTCGTCCATCCATATTTAAACTGGATGATGGTGCGACATCAACTGGTATAATAACAGTCGTTACTGCCCGCCACCCATGTGGAGCACGTATTGGTCTCACCGCGGACTTCTAGTAGTCAGCCACACACAACTGATATCATCAAAGTGTATGGGCCTGAAGATGGCGATGACACAACGTCGAAACTAGTAGCCAAACAAATATGAAATCTTATGTACAGCTGGAGGAGTTCCATTTTTAATAAAAATAAGAATTTTTTATCGTGTAATTATGCAATTATGTATCAATTAAACGGCCTTGTTCCTGAAGGTGCTGCATTCTTATTCCAATGGTGTAATTTCACTCGCCAACTTAGTTGGTGCACAAAGCTTGGGAAAAATGAAAGGGAAACGCTGTGACAAACCAACCAAGGAATCAAATTAAAACAGTGGTTGCATTTCTGTGACATTCAATCGTAAATTAAAATAATATCTAGTTTTTCTTCGTTACTGAAGACCGATATATCGACTAGACGAAAGTAAACATAAATAGCCACTGAAAATCATGTAAAGCGGTACCCGAGGAGTACGCGAAACATGTTACAGTGTATTTTCCTTTCTGACACCGACGGCTGTACAGCAGGATCGGTAAGGAGCACTAGTAGACAGAACTGTTTATAGCAAGCTTTAGGACATTGCAGGCAACCCCTGCTCTGCGCATTAAGACAGAAACAGCAGCGTCTAAGCATTTCAGAAGGTGTGAGGTTTAGAATAGTGAAACCAATTGTAATGTCACTAATTCCACCTCTAGTTTTAATTTCAGTACAAAAAACACTCTTATGCCATTTAAATAAACGTAACTTTATGCTGAAAGTGGTGTTTGTTCAATTTATCGATCGTACATTTCTGTCCATCATGTGGGTCCATCCCTGACCAGGTGCATTTTACACTTCTTGTTTCATTCAGTAAACATATCAGACCGCAGATTTGGTGGTATCCACTGTATATCTACACAACTATACAGGCCGAGTCACCCAACATTACCATTGGAAAAACCTCCCAAACCACAACAAACACTGAACAATTAATTCCGCAGACAGAAAGTGAGGAGAGGGGCTGGTGTAATTGTTAATACAAACCATTGAGAAATGCACGGAAGTATGATTTTCAACACATTCTTACGTTTCTTTACATAGGAACTTGTTATTATTTTTAGCACAACTGAAAATAGAAACAAATGCTTGATCAGTGCCGTTTGTTACATTGTAAAATGTTAAGTACATACGGAGTAATGTGTAACGTACAGTTGGTGCTTGAAACCTCAGGCGTTCAGTCCTGTGTTGTAACAAATGGTTCAAATGGCTCTAAGCACTATGGGACTTAACAGCTGAGGTCATCAGTCTCCTACAACTTAGAACTACTTAAACCTAACTAACCTAAGGACATCACACACATCCGTGCCCGAAGCAGGATTCTAACCTGCGACCGTAGCAGCCGCGCGGTTCCGGGCTGACGTGCCTAGAACCCCTCGGCTACCGCGGCCGGCTGTGTTGTAACAAACAAGATCTGTAGGGGTATGTTGATGAAGACTACGATGTTTACGAGTTTGGCTGTCTCAGTGTCTGCATGTAGTGCTTGCTGAATTAATCGTTGTACTCAGAATAACTGTAGTACACTGTGTAAAACGACGTTTGTGATAGTGTACTGTGCCCAAGTAAGAACAGAAGTACACTCAGTAGGAACATGAGAAGGTCGCAAGTACAACAGCGTGTACAGTTTTGCAAAAACTGTGAAAATGGTTTATGCTGACTCTGAAAAGGCAGAGATGATACTCATCCACGACGAGTGTAGACAACATGCAGCTGCAGTCTGTAGGTTGTACGCAGAAACGTACCCGGATAGAGATCATCCAACGCGCTGCACGTTGAAAACATCTACATACAATTGTGTGTAACAGGTATGGCCGTAACACGCAAACGGGTCCATGACAAACTCATCACAGGAGAAGCAGGTGAAGGTAGTGTGTTAGCTGCTGTTGCCTTGAAACCACGCATGGGTTTACGTGACATCACTAGAGGCAGTGCAATGAGTCAAAGCGCGGCGGGGTGGGTCTTCTTTTGTTAACTCGTTGTCACTGTGCAGGCTGCAAACTAAAGTTCGCGAACCTCAGAACGGCGTCTGCTCAATGTCCCTTCACTCGGCAACGTAGATACTTACAAAATGATGTGAAAGCGGCGTTGATGAAAGAAACCACCTATTATCTACAATTACTGAGGCACGCAACTCTAATTACGAAAGAAATTTCTGTAGAAATACAGCATTAAAAATTTATTGGGCAGTATGAAAATTGATTGACTTCTGGAAAACAATGTCCGAAATTTCCACACAAAAATGTTTATTTTGTCCTTGATAGCCAAAGAAAAGATACTATTCAGTGCACATTTAAACTATTGTCTATTTTCTTCCAGTTCACAACTCATACACAAATTTCACAAGCACAGCAGCCAGAAATCTGTCCAAACCCGACTCGAATTAAACAACGTTTTCACAGTCATTAATTTCACCACTAATTTGAGTTATTACATTCGGTCCTTCTTGTGGATTTCTAAAAAAGAAACTACTCGCCAAAAATGCTCAGTGGTTGAATACTGAAACATGCCACACGGATGCTATGAAGGCCACGAGTATCTGTCCAAGAGATTTAGTCAGGATCTCTGAAATTTCGCCAAGCAGTCCTCAACAGCAACTGCTATCGACTTAGCTCACCAATATCTAAAACACTAAGGAATTCTTCATCTTACACATTATTTCGACTGGCACTAGTAACATGACCATCCGCGTTCAAAGCTAGCGAGCGACTCCCTTTTTGCAGCCTCACTCCCAGTATAACTATCAGGTAACGAGCGAAAACCGTCTCAATTCTGATTAGCTGACCATACTTGCTGCCAATCAGAATTCTCACTCATGATCATACTCGCGCCAAAACTGGCTTGCTCCAATCCTTACACACAGATGCATTTGCGTCAATCTCACATGCAAAGATTAAAGTAATGTTTAATAAACGAAAACGAAAAGACAATAATTCTGAAAATATTATGTAGATACAGATTTTACACCAGCTGACTTTCTGGCTGCTATTTTACAATAGCAATTACACATAGACATACGTCACAAGCAACGTGGGTAAATTCCCTAGGATAATTTTCCCACGACAGGCTTGTGTAACTCTTGCAGGTTAGTTAAGACGGTATATAATGCAACATTTAAATCTGACGAATGTCCCACGTACACACTCTCATTTATTCACGTTTATTCCCACAACAAATAATAATTTTGTCGGTTTTTATATTATGAAAACCAAAAATAATTAAAGTTTTAATACGAAAATATCAATTAATTAATTCGGCACACTGAGAGTTCGGTTTATGTTTTCTAATTATACCAAAAGATAGACTATCATATTTCATAACTTAATTTAGTTGCCTAAGTGTCGGTTTTTTACTTTTTTCAGATGTCAGCCCCCGAAATTACATGCAGCAGGCTATCCTAATACAAACGTTCGCTCGGAACAACTTGTGACGTTACAAAAGGAGTGTAATGCTCATACTGCATCGTCACAAATTTCACCCGTATCATGCGTCACTGCAGCAGCAATTACCTGGAGACAACTTTAATAATCGAGTGAATTTCTGTCAGTGGGCATTAACAGAGAATGTGTTGCAGTTCTACTTGTTTACCGATGAAGCAGGTTTCACAAACCATGGTGCAGTGAATTTACGAAACATTCATTACTGGTCCTTGGACAATCCTCGCTGGCTTCGACAGGTAGAGCGACAGCGACTCATTGAAGGCATCCAAAGAGCTACAAAATCCACCGAGTTTCTATGAAATGATCTGACAGCATTGCTGGATAGTGTCCCACTGGAAACGCTTAGACGTATATGGTAACAACATGATGGTGCTCCTGTACGTTCTGCAATTAACATAAGGCTTACCATTGACAGAATGTTCGACGGGCGTTTCATAGGACGTGCCGGACGCATAATTTGGCCAGTTCGTTCTCCTGATCTTACACCTTTAGACTTCTTTCTATGGGATACGTTCAAGGAGAACGAGTACCGTGATGTGCCTACAACCCCAGAGGTTATGAAAAATCGTATTGAGGGAGCCTGTGGCAACGTTACGAGAGATGTACTGCGTCGTGTAAGACATTCATTGTAGACTGCAAATGTGTGCAGAAAATGATGGGTACCACTTTGAACATGTAGTAGCCAGAAATTTCAGGACACACACTTTTCCATTCTGTAATCGACAGAAAAACAAATTTGTAAGTTTTACTTCATTCTCACGTTAATGTACATTTTTCTTTAACAAATCAGTGCCATACAGTATTCTTCAGAGAAAAAGACTAATAAAAATTGTAGTGTTGGCTGAAGAGCCAACGCCGTGTTACGGGAGGAGGCCGAAATGCACGCGTTTTAGCTCACGCAGGCTGGCGTGAGGAGGGAAGGACTATACTGACGTGAGGTCTGGAACATGATAAGGAATTAGAATTCAGAAAGCGGACGTAGCTAGTTTGATACTTAACTTTAATCCATTAATGATGAACGTCGCTCTTGACAGTACATGATTCACAATATCAATCTCAATAGTAACTGAATATGGCGCCTTGCTAGGTCGTAGCAAATGACGTAGCTGTAGGCTATGCTAAACTATCGTCTCTGCAAATGAGACCATATGTAGTCAGTGAACCATCGCTAGCAAAGTCGGCTGTACAACTGGGGCGAGTGCTAGGGAGTCTCTCTAGACTAGACCTGCTGTGTGGCGGAGCTCGGTCTGCAATCACTGATAGTGGCGACACGCGGGTCTGATGTATACTAACGGACCGCGGCCGATTTAAAGGCTACCACCTAGCAAACGTAGTGTCTGGCGGTGACACCACAAAAATGTTAGCATGTGGACGTAACGTGCTGTTCAAGTCTCTTCTGTACCTATGTTTCATCACTGTTCCTTTTGTATCCCTAATTAATTCGGTTCTGATACACACGATTCAACTGCTGAGCAGTTACTCAAGCGTCAAGTTAACGTTTACGGTGGACGTAACTAACATTTTATAATATAACAAACGGCATTGATTAAGTATTTGTTTCTATTTTCAGTTGTGATAAAATGATAACTGGTTTCCACTTTAAAAAGTAAGTCTGTGTTGAAAATCATACTTCCGTGCATTTCTCAGTGGTTTGTATTAACCAATTACACCATCCCCTCTCCTCACTTTCGGTCTGCGGTATTGATTATTCAGTGTTTGTTGTAGTTTGGGATGTGTTACCAGCGGTAATGTTAGATATTCGGATGGACTATATTATATAGGCACACTTGATATATGCCGATTTCAGCACCAACTACCACGAATGGGAAAAACGTTTTGGTAAACCGTATATAGTTTTCAGTGGAGAATCCGAATATGCAATAAAAATGATGCTTCTCATTTGCAAATAAAAAGTTGATTCCACACACATAACAGAGGTAGTTAGGAGGTGGTCAATGGTAGCACAGACAGATGTTCCGTTGACTAATATTTACTTTTCACCTAGAACATTTTTTCTGTACGATGCGTCGTTTTCGAGGTATTCAGTAACACAATTTCCTGTCTTTATCCCAAAGCAGAAACTTTTATTACTTATTAAAGAACTATATTAGATAGTGCAAATATGTTGGGCAGAACTACAGAAAGCTTGTGTACAGACATTTAACATTAAGTTGTGACGTTTACAAATTTGTACAGATTTCTTTATACTGTAATATGTAATGTATCTAGAACTACCGTTCATGATACCATGAAAGACATGGAGTTAGGCAGATTAAAATCTGTTAAACTTCAACGCTGGTGGCACATTTTCAGTTTCATAACAGAAAAAAAACCTCACACTTGTGCTGAACCGAACATTGAAATAATTTTAGCGGTTGGTCTGTGCAGTGTAGGATATTGATCTTGGGGTGGCATATTATAAAAATCTTGTAAATACCTGTATTGGACAAACCGATCATTAAGCTGGCTGCTGCACTGTATGTCTCTGAGATCAAGTTGGACGTAATGAGGCACATTATCAGCCAAAAGCGGGATCATTCTGACAGATTAATTGGAATGCGTCTTCAGTCATGCAAAGTCTTGATGATTTCAATTTCCTAAAACGTAGTTAGTTGTGCCTTGTCCACCAATGGCTACCTTGAATTACTGGAAACTCCGCCATACCTAACCAAAATATCTTCCCTCTGCATTAAGACACCTGATGTACGCAAATAATATGAGATGTTGTCCACAAAAGATTTTGTTACCACTGTACTTGCCAGTAACTTAGTTTTTGCACTAATGGCTATATTCAGCTTAGTTAGCATTCGCTATCATTCGTCAGGAGAAACTGCATGATACCGCAATTCTGCTTGGTGTTGTGTCGACGATCCAGTAAATAATTTCCAGACATAATAGTGCTATGGTACCTTAAGCACTTTGCATGGGCATTGAACGATATGAAAAGTAAGGCAATTCCCATCGAGCATGTAAGACGCGGTTTCCCCAGTTTTTATTTTTTGAAGAAGTGCATAGACGTCGTAGAAAAACTAAAGCGGAATATAAATCTAATTCAACGCAACTAGTGTTGTCAGCAAACCACCTGGCATCTGACAAGGCGGATTCTTTTCTCAAGTGGCGTCCGGCTGCATCATTCGTTCTCGTCTTCCTCCTCGCCCCTCAGCGCCACTTGTCGCTCGCTGGGAGCGCTATGGAGGAGCACGGCTGGAGCGCTCGAGCTTATAGAATACTGCTTTTCTAGCCAGATATACACTGCATGAAAATAAGAAACGACGTACAGTAAAGGAATTTTTCAAATGGGACAGAAAAGATGATTTATTCAATAGAAATAGCTTCACAAACTAAGCAAGTCAATAACACGTTGGTCCACCTCTGGCTATCCTCTTCAGGGACATCGTGCTAAATTATGTTCAATGGGAGCGTCAGATTGTCAAAAATGGCTCTGAGCACTATGGGACTTAACATCTGACGTCATCAGTCCCCTATAACTTAGAAATACTTAAACCCAACTAACCTAAGGACATCACACACATTCATGCCCGAGGCAGGATTCGAACCTGCAACCGTAGCCGTCTTGCGGTTCCAGACTGAGGCGCCTAGAACCGCTCGGCCACAACGGCCGGCCGTCAGATTGTCAAAGTCACTAGCTGGTAGAGGGCACTGCCCATTATACTCCAAATGCTCTCAATTGAGGAGAGATCTGGCGACCTTGCTGACCAAGGTAGGGGTTAGCAACCTCGAAGAAAAGAGGGAGAAACTCTCGCTGTGTGTGGGCGGGCATTGTCTTGCTGAAATGTAGGCCCAGGATGGTTTGACATGAAAGGCAACAGAACGGACGTAGAGTATCGTTGACGTACTGTCGCGCAGCAAAGGTGCTGTGGATAACAACCAAAGGGTCCTGCTATGGAAAGAAATGAGACCCAGACCATTACTCCTGGTTGTCAGGCCATATGGCGGGCGATAAGTTAGTATCCCTCTGCTGTGTGATGTCATGACCCGTCTTCACACTGAAATCTCAGTGATTGGAATAGAAATGTCTTGTGGTCAGCCCCACCGCGAACTAAGCCCTGTTGACCAGCGAAGACGTGTGTGAAGCCGCTCCAGATAGTGGTTGGATTTGAACCTGACTGTCACCCCCCATTCGGTCTGGCAGTCAGGAGTAATGGTTTGCGGCGCGATATATTTTCACAGTAAGACCCCTTTATTTGTCATTCGATACACCCCCCACAGCAGAGCGGTACGTCGACGATATTCTTAGCCCCATCCTGTTGCCCTTCGTGGCAAGCTATTGCGGGCTTACATTTCAGCAACATTATTCCCGCCTCCACAGGGTAAGGGTCTCTACTGCTTCTCGTTGTGCCAGTCTTCTGGCAGATCTGATGCCCCACAAGTTACCGTTCTATGCTATCCTTTCCATCTCAGAGTAGCACTTGCAGAGTTTTCTTTTTTCGAGTCATCAGTCTTTTGACTAGTCTGATGCGGCCCGCCATGAATTCCTCTCCTGTGCCAACCTCTTCACATGAGAGTAGCACTTGCAACCTACGACCTCATTTATTTGCTTGATGAATTCCAATCTCTGTCTTCCTCTACAGT
The DNA here is from genome assembly GCF_021461395.2 of Schistocerca americana. Taxonomy (NCBI): domain Eukaryota; kingdom Metazoa; phylum Arthropoda; class Insecta; order Orthoptera; family Acrididae; genus Schistocerca; species Schistocerca americana. Next base: position 116,969,460 of record NC_060122.1, on the reverse strand, counting down.
TTTTGGCCTCTACAGCTCCCTCTAGTACCAAGGAAGTCATTCACTGATGTCTTAACAGGGGTTCTATCATCCTGTCCCTTCTCCTTGTCAACGTTTCCCACATATTCCTCTCCTCTCCGATTCTGCACAGAAGCTCCTCATTCCTTACCTTATCAGTTCACTTCATTTTCGACATTCGTCTGTAAGACCACAACTCAAATGCCCCGATTTTCATCTGCTCCGGTTTTCCCACAGTCCATGTTTCATTACCATACAATGCTGTGCTCGAAATGCACGCCGGCCGTTGTGGCCGAGCGGTTCTAGTCGCTTCAGTCCGGAACCACACTGCTGCTACGGTCGCAGGTTCGAATCCTGCCTCGGGAATTGATGTGTGTGATGTCCTTAGGTTAGTTAGGTTTAAGTAGTTCTAAGTTCTAGGGGACTGATGACCACAGATGTTAAGTCCCATAGTGCTCAGAGCCATTTGAACCATTTTTGACTTTCCTGAATGCTAAGACAGTCCTTCCGACAGTCATTTCTTTTACGATTTCTCCACATTTTCTATGTAGCCATTTCTTTCTTGCTTCCGTGCACTTCCTATTTCCTTCGTTCCTCAGTGATTTGTATTTCTGATTTCGCTAACATTTTTGTACTTCCTTCTTTCACTGGTCAACTGAAGTATTTCTTCTGTTACTCATTGCCTCTCTGATTACCCTTCGTTGTATCTGTGTTTTTCTTTCCAACTTCTGTGATTGCCCTTTTTAGATATGTCCATTCTTCTTCAACTGTACTGCTTACTGAACTCTTCCTTATCGCAGTGTCTATAGCAGTAGAGAACTTCAAGCGTATCTCGCCTTTCCTTTGTATTTCCGTATCCAAGTCCTTCGTGTATCGATCCTTCCTGACTAATCTCTTCTCTCCATCACTACTACATTGTGATCTGAATCCGTACCTACTCCTGCGTACGCCTTACAAATCAGTACCTGATTTTGAAATCTCTGTCTGACTATGGTGTAATCTAACTGAAATTATCCCGTCTCATCCGGCCTTTTCCAGGTATACCTTCTGTTCTTTCTCTCGCCATTACTATCTGAAATTTGTTACAGAACTCTATTACTCTTTATCCTCTTTCATTCTTTGTCCCAGGCCCATATTCTCCAGTAACTTTTCTTGTTCTCCTTAACCTAAAACTGCATTCCAGTCTCCTATGACTTACAGTTTTTCAACTCTTTTTACATACTACATCACCTTTTCAATATCCCTCTGTACTTTCTCTTTTTGTCCATCTTCAGCTTGCGACGTCGGCATGTATATCTGAACTATCGTTGTCTGTGTTGGTTTGCTGTCGATTCTGAAAAAACAACTCTATCATTGGACTGCTCACAGTAACACACTCTCTGCTCTACCTTCCTAGTCATAGCGCATCCCACTCCGATTATATTATTTTCTGATGTTATTGATATACTCATCTAACTGTAAATCCTTCTCTTCTTTCCATTTCACTTGACTGACGCCTACTATACCTAAATTGAGCCTTTGCATTTCCCTTTTCAGATTTTCTAGCTTCCCTATCATGTCAAGGCTTCTAATATTCCACGCCACGACTCGTAGAATGTTATCCTTTCGTTGGTTATTCAGTCCTTTTCTCATGTTCACGCACCCCCCCCCCCCTCCCCACCTCGTCAGTCCCCACTCGGAGATCCGAATGAGGGACTACTGCGGCATCTTTTGCCAATGGAGAGACAGTCATGACACTTTTTCAATTACAGCCCACATTTTGTGTGGACACACGTTACGTGTCTTTAATGCAGTGGTTTCCATTGCCTTCTGCATCCTCAAGCCGTTCATCATTCCTGATTCTTCCTCCTTGAGGGGCAGCTTTACACCCCTAGGACAAGAGAGCACCCTGAACCTCTGTCCGCTCCTCCGCCCTCCCTGCCAAGGCCGTTGGAAGAATGAGATTGACTTCTTATGCCGGAAGTTTTGGGGTCACCAGTGCTGATTATTAACCGAAACTGAAAAGGTTTTGATTACTAATCAAAGACGGTACCCCTAGACCACGAATGCATGTGTTACAATCTCAATTATTTACTGTACATATCACATTCTCTGTCTTCCTGTTCAGTTTTTAACTTCTACAGCTTCTTCTAGGAACGTGTAAGTTATTCCCTGACGTCTTAACAAATATTCTGTCAACCTGTCCATTCCTGTTACCACTGTTTTTCATGCATTCCTTTCGTCGATCCTAGGAAATTCCATACCTTAGTAGTCTACCTAATCGTCAATGTTCTTCTGTAGCATCACATCTCAAATGCTTCGATTCTTTTCCGTTCCGGTTTTTCCACAGTCCATGTTTCACTACAGCACAATACTGTGTCTCAAACGTACATTCTCATAAAATTCTCCCTCAAATCAAGGGCAATGTTTCATTCTAGTAGACTTCTATTGGTCAGGTATATCCATTTTGCCAGTGCTAGTGTGCTTTCTTTGTGTTCCTTGCTCCGTCCGTCATGGGCTATTTTGCTGCCAAGGTAACTTCGTCTACTTTGTGATACCAATGCTGATGTTAAGTTTCTCGCTGATCTCTTTTCTGCTACTTCTCGTTACTTTCGTCGTTCTTCGATTTATTCTCAGTCTGTAATCCTATACTCATTAGACTTGTTTCCATTCAACAGGTCCTTTTACTGAGGATAGCAATGTCATCAGCGAATGCTAACATTGAAATCTTTTCCACTTGAATTTTAATCCCACTTTTGAAACTTTGTTTCATTTCCATCATTGCTTCTTCGATATGCAGATTGAACAGCAGGAGCAAAATACTACAACCCTGGCTTACACCCTTTTTAATCCATGCACTTCGTTCTTGGTCTTTCACTATTGTTGTTCCCTTTTGGTTTTTTGTACATATTGTATATCACCTGTCTCTTCCTAAGGCTTGCACCTATTTTTCTCAGGATTTCAAAGATCTTTCACCAATTTAGATGGACGAACACTTTCTGCAGGTAGACAAATCTTATGAACGTGTCTTGATTTCTTTCCATTCTTGCTTCTATTATGAAAAGCAAATTCAGAATTGCCTCTCTGGTTGATAGTCATCTAACAGATCCTCAACTTTCTTTTCTATTCTTTTGTATATTGTCAGCACCTTCGATGAATGAACTGTTAAGGTGATTATCCTGTAATTCTCGCACTTTTCGGTTCTTGCAATATTGGAAATTGTGTTGATGATATTTTTCTAAACACCAACGTGAATAATTTTTGTTTCTAGTTATGCCACCTCCCCCAGTGATTTTAGAAGTTCCGATCGCTTCCTCCTTATTTGATTTTAAGTACTCTAAAGCTGTTCAAATTACTGATTCCTGTACTGAATCCCCTACCTCTTCCCTATCGACTTCGGCTTCTTTTATGGTCTAAAGCGCCAATTGGGCAGAATTTGGCACGACATCGCTCAGGAGGCCATCCTACAACTCTACGAGTCAATGCGAAGCCCAGTAACTGCTTAAGTAAGAACCAGAGGTGGACCGACGCTTTATTGACTTGCTCGAAGTGTGAAGACGTGCCTCTTAAAAAATGCATCCAGTTATAATCATTTGTATGCCTGTACATTTGCAACACATTTGCAATTCCGTCCCATACAGATAGTTTCTTTGCGGTGAGTCTCTCTTTTTCTTTTTATTTTGTGTTAAAATGAGACGAAAGTTGTATACGGTACATTAGAGGGAAACGTGATTAGCAAAAATGTTGAAAACTTCTTGACCGATTTACTTTACATTTTTAAATAACAGTGTACAGATTTTCTGTCGAGACTGACTTCGAGAAAGAAACAGGTGTTTGCTGACAATGTACTGTTTCGTTTTCTTTCTCTTAGTTAACTTTATTATAGGCGTGCATACCGTTAAACAAATTCTTTCTCCCATATGCATTATCTCGCGATACATATCTTTTTAAAGAAAAATTGTGTACATGACAATGTGCTGTTTTGTTTTCTTCATCGCCATTGGTTTTCAATACGAAACAGGAAAGATGTAATTGCGGCTTCTCGACTTATGACTGGAATACTACTACGGAAGTAAACCGTCTGAATCTTTGTAACTTTGCTGATTTAAACTAAGTGAAATACTGAAGCTAGTATTCTCACAGACCCAGCAGCTGGGTAGATCTGCCTTGGGCTCGTGATAACGATGATCCCCACAGATATACCAAGTCATTTTAAGTGACTTCGTTTCTTAGTCAAGATTTCGTTTGCAATAACAATAAACAAGGCTCAAGGTCAGAGAGAGGGGTGAAGAAGGGATGGGCAGAGAGGGTGGGAGGGTAAGGCTGTGAAAGGGGGAGGTGGGGGAGGAGTTGTAGGACGAGATGGAGGAAGATTCTCAGACAGTGTAAGAAACAGGAGAAGTTGTTGGAATAGAAAGTGAATAGCAACGAAATCTCAAGTTCATACTGAATATTTATCGAAAGAATAGCTAAGTCGCCACTGGCAGCTGCGTACTTATTGCGGTAAAGATCTAGACAATACGTAGCGACGTTATGACGGGTTCCGAAGGTGAACTGGTCCGGGTGAAGTTACGCGTCGAAGGTCGGTCAGAAAAGGTAATCGGGTGCTTTATTAGACCGCTTGAGACTGGAGATGTAATGGCACAGCGCTTCAGATAGACCTTGCAGAATATCGTCACCAATTTTCCTGATCATGTGGTTGTGACAGGGAGCAGTGACTTCAACTTCTCAGGTATAGATTGGAAGACTCATAGTGTCAAAATTGGTGGTATAGACATGAATTCATGTGACGTTTTTCTTGGTGTCTTGTCCGAAAATTATTTAGATCAGATAATTAGAGAACGAACTGGTGAAGGTAACGTCTTTGACCTTCTAGCACCAAACAGACAGGAACTTATCGAATCACTTAACGTAATGGAAGGTATCAGTGATCATAACGCTGTGATAGCAACTACATCTACGGATTTTACAAGGAATGCTAAGAAAGGAATGAAAATATTTTTTGCTTAACAAGAGCGACAGGACACAAACTGCGGAGTATCTGAGTAGTCAGCATCAAATAGTGCTGAGGAGAAATACGTGGGTCACAACTGGAAAAAATTCAAAAACAGCGTTCAGTATCCATTTGACAAGTATGTTTAAGACAAGGCCACAAAGGATAGGAAAGATCCACTGTCGTTTAAAGAAGAGAAATTGTTCAAATGGCTCTGAGCACTATGGCACTTAACATCTGAGGTCATCAGTCCCCTAGAACTTAGAACTACTTAAACCTAACTAACTTAAGGACATCACACACATCCATGCCCTCGGCAGGATTCGAACCTGCGACCGTAGCGGTGTCGCGGCGCCGGACTGTAGTGCCTAGAATTTAAAGAAGAGATCTTCATCACAGATTCAAGAGAAGTCAAAACCTAGCTGACAAACAAAAGCTGAACCAAGCGAAAGTGAGTGTAGGGAAAGCTATGAGACAAGCGTTCAATGACTTTAAGAGTAAAATTTAGTCAACCGATCTGAATAAAGCCCGTAAGAGTTTATGGTCTTAGCCTGAAGGGCATGTAACATCAGTATGACCTTATTGTAAAGTTGTTTTTGTAATGCCATTTAGCCTGAAGATGAGGTTTAACCCCCGAAACATGTCGCTAAATAAATAAGTGATACAATAGTTCACAAAGTTTGTGACTGGTAGAGGTAATTTGAAAAAACCTCAACATATTTCTTGAGACAGTCAAGGTCGGAAAATAGTCAAAATGGCTTCCAATTCTTACATAAAACCATTAAGAGTTTCGAATTTCTCTATTATCCACTCATTGACCATACTGCCGCCGAAACGAAGGCAACAGAGTGAAGACTACAATTTTGTTTTCCTTTTTTCTCGATCTTCAGAAACTGTTTGATCGCGGAAGACCACAACATGGTGCCTCCGTTCAATCGCCGTACGAATGTCCAAATGGCCAGTATTGAGATAACCGATCTCAGTATACAGAAGAAACCGCAGACGCTTAGTAGTGGAAAGGTAGAAAGAAAGGATGAGATACCTATATGATGTTGCAAAGATTATGCAAAAGAACTTCCTGCTCTTTTAGCAGCAGGCTACCGGAGCCATGAAGGGGACCCAGCGACCGGAAAAATGTGCAGCTAATTTCCGACCTCAAGAAGGGACTTGGGACAGACGCACACAACTATATCCCTTCAAAAAAATGGCTCTGAGCACTATGGGACTCAACTGCTGAGGTCATTAGTCCCCTAGAACTTAGAACTAGTTAAACCTAACTAACCTAAGGACATCACAAACATCCATGCCCGAGGCAGGATTCGAACCTGCGACCGTAGCGGTCTTGCGGTTCCAGACTGCAGCGCCTTTAACCGCACGGCCACTTCGGCCGGCGGCTATATCCCTGTATCGTTGACATCTGTCTATTGTAGAATTATGCAACATGTATTATGCTCAAGAATTATGACGTTTTTCGAGAACGAAAATCTCCTCTGTAATAATTAACATGGATTCGGCACACAGAGATCTTGTAAACTCAGCTCGATCCGTCCATCCGTGAGGCTGTAGACAATGGCGCTGAGGTCGATGCCGCTTTCCCTGATTTCAGGAAGGCATTTGACGCCTACCTGCACAGAAGTGTAGCAAAGAAATGCGAACTTAGAGTATCGGACAGCAAAGGCTACTGGATTCAAGACTTCCCTGCAGATAGAACTCGACGCGAAAGTAGCAACGCCAAAAGATTCTATCCATTTGCAGAACGGCCTGCAGAGGGCTGATGAATGTTGCAGGCTCTGGCAGTTGATCCTGGACATAAATAAATGAAACATGTTAATCCTTTTAAAATGTTATTTTTGTCGGGATCCAGAGCCTTGGCGTGTTTTATGAATGAAGACATAGTCTAAGTAGACTGTATTCTGTTTATCCTCCGTGAAATTTGTCAATTTCAACCAAGCGTCTTTCCAAGCTCGTATGTTAAGCTTCCAGCTCCATCTCATATTCTAATACACAATTGGTACACGTGGACAGGTATGCGTCGTATTTCGGTGTGTGTTTTAAGAATGAAAACATGGTCCAAGTAGATTGTATTCTTTTTACTCTCCATGCAATTGGACAGTTTCTACCGTGAGTCATTTTGAAGCACATATATTAAGCTTCCAGCTTGATTTCACACACACACGGAAATACGATGCATTCCCGTCCACATGTACCAGCGAAGCATTAGAATGTGAAATGAAGCTGGAGGCCTAATATATTCGAGATTCAGATTGACCCACGGTTGAAAGTGGCCAACTGCACGGAAAAAAATACAGCTCCTTCAGATCGTGCTTATGTTCTTAGAATATTAAAATATTGCACAAACATAGGAAATGAAAAAATGATTCAAATGGCTCTGAGCACTATGGGACTTAACATCTAAGGTCATCAGTCCCCTAGAACTTAGAACTACTTAAACCTAACCTAAGTACATCACACAGATCCATGCCCGAGGTAGGATTCTAACTTGCGACCGTAGGAGTCGCGCGGTTCCGGACTGAAGAACCTAGAACCATTCGGCCACCGCGGCCGGATATAGGAAAAGAACTCCACTACTCTACAACTACATTGCAAATATCAAACTGCTGGAAACAGTATCGAAACAGTATCTAGGAGTAATTATCCAGAACGACCTTAAGTGGAATGATCAGATAAAGCAAACACTTTGTAATAGGAAAAGCAGATGCCAGAGTGAGATTAATAGGAAAAATCTTGGGGAAAAATAACTCATCCGCGAAATAAGTGGCTCGTAAGGCGCTTGTTCGCCAGATTCCTGTGTATTGCTCATCAGCATGTGAACCTTATCTAGTAAGTCTGACAAAATAGATGGAGAGAAGAACCAACGAAGAGCACCACGTTTCCTCACAAGAACGTTGAATTCGGGCGAGAGTGTTAGAGAGCAGCTCAACAAACACCAGTTGCACACGTTACAAGAGAGACACTGTGCATCACATACATGTCTAGTATTGAAATTACGAGGGAGTACTTTACGGGAAGAGTTGGACAACATATTACTTCCTCCCCGATGCATCTCACGTAATGATCACGACCAAAACATTCGACAAATTATAGGAAATACAGAGGCTTACCAACAATATTTCTTCCCACGTGGTATTCGCGAGTGGAATAGGGAAGCGGTATCAGTTGCTGGTACCAAAAGTACATTCCACCGGTGGCTCTGATCAAAATTTCCACTTACCTCGCGTCTTGACAACATTGCTGCAGATTTCTCTAAAGTATAACAGCAAGCAGCATGCAGGCAGCGACTAAGACAGGTTTCTATTTCTAAATAAAATTTCCAGACTATACTCAAATTGTTTCAATAGCACATGAAACAATGTGTTAATGCGTAATGATAAATAACTGTGCTTATGAAATGATATTGTAAGACAACGATTTTAGAATAAAGTATGTAGTCAGTTCTTCTTAATTTTTCCGGAAAGAAGATTTTAACACCAAACCTTCTGTACCAAATGAAATTTTTAGCCAATGTTCTTGAAATTTATGGTAGCCCTACTTATAGTCGTTAGATACCTCTACAAGGTTTTTGTGTAAACGTACTGCAACAACCTAAAGAAAATATTATATCGAATAACTTCAACTTTTTGTAGGGAAGAAGGGGGTAAGTCATTATAAATGGGGGAAAGTCAGTAAATCTCGTTAATTCGTTAACTTTGTTCAACCTAGTACAATTAGAACTAACTACCAGTATTATTTAAGATGTCATTAAAAAGTGTAACAAATCAATGTGCAAACATTTATTAGTCTCGAAAACAACCATAAAAGTCATAAGATAAAAACTTATAGACTAGAATTAATTCTTTACACACAGAACAAAATTTTGTAGGTCCAAACAGTTTCTTTGTAAACTATGTTTATTCATTTCCGCTCTGGGTCTGCTTCTTAGCACTTGCACTTATTGGTTTTGGAAAAACAGTGCCATCTTGATGGCAGTTTTTTTGTAATGCTTTTGTCCTTCTTCCAGTTTTGGCAGCTGGGAAAGAAACTGCCTAGCCTCTTCTCCGCAAAACATCTTTAACTGTTGTAGGCCTGCATACTTGTCGTAAGTAATAGGTTGTGCACCAACAACAAAAACACCTTCTTATATGTTTTTAAAAAAGTATATGTAGGTGAAATTGTTTACAAAATTTAAAATAAAACTGTTTTAAGTAAATAATACAATAAAAATGATGATAAAAATAAGAATGAAACAAAAAACACTCAATCTTTTATGCATAGTCAGGTAGAAAGAACTCTCTGTGTGGCTCCGTAAGTGGCTTGTTGATAACATGGCGATCCCAATGTCCATGTAATGAACTTCTGTATTCCAAGAAGCGGAGATGCTCCTTTGCAGCCACTAATTCTCTTATTGATCTAGAAGGATATGGGCACTTCTTGAAATATAACTGATCGAGGTGTGTAGACCATTATCTTACACACTCCCTGTCTACTTCGAAAACATGAAAAGATGAAGCTTTTGCTCTGTATTTCCTCTATCCAGTTTTTGGGCATTTCAACCCTTTTTTTGGGTGACACTGGCCATGTTAATATCACATTCGAGATACGAATGGCCACGGTTTGTAAAAGTCATTTTCACGTGCTCAAGTCTCCTGACGTGATGAACGATGCAGTGCAGCTGGGGGAAAATAGTCCAATTCTTGTTCTACCCCCCGCAAGAGTCTGGAAATACAACTAATTTTCTAACAGAGGAATCAAGAATTGTCTTCACAAAACAAAAAGGAAGAGACCTTGTTAGACCCTTTGTGGGTTACTGCTTCATCATACAAGAAGAAATACGATTCATCGGTTGACAATATATGAATATTAAACATACACAACGTTAACTGTCTCTTTTAGTACACGTCGTTAGTTGTGATTTTGGGGATAGGCAAGTTCTGGAAATTCATAGTAATACTTTCACATTCTTTTGATGCTCTGCTGTTTGCTTTAGAACTTGTTTTACGAATATAAAACGTGTCAGATTTTAATAAGTGAAATTTTTTCAACGTTGACAGTTGACTGATTTTTTTCAGCACTCGCCCCTTCTGAACTATTTTCCAGGTACGATTTCAAAGCACCTTCAACAGCTCGAATTTCAGCAGCATGCCTATCACAGTAATTATAAGTGTCCAGTCTAGGGTACCCGAAACCGACAGTAAATTCTGTATTGAAAACAAGTCTACATTTTTCATACGACACAGAGTAGGTATGATTTCTTAAATAACTCATACATCTTACTGATGTTTAGATCTGGTGGGAGATACACTTTCTTAGAGGTTTTCAAGCTGTAATGGCTTCGTTCACCTTTCGATGTGCCTCCAGTGTCACACGATGTTCCCGATTAGAGTGTTGGCCTCGACCGTCCTTAGAACTCACACCTGTTTTCAGATAATGTTGTATTACTTATAATTCTTTAAGATATTCCATGAAAAGATGTAAAGGCTTTAGTACAAACATTTACTTCTGTGACAGAATTCCCCCTCTTCACTCTTACACAATATGAATAACTGCTGTCACGAAATTTAGCTTCATTTTTCTGGTTGGCTAGTTCTCATTTACGATATACTATTTAAATTAATTAGTTTCAAATGGCTCTGAGCACTATGGGACTTAACATCTGAGGTCATCAGTCCCCTAGACTAAGAACTACTTAAATCTAACCAACCTATGGAGATCACACACATCCATGCCCGAGGCAGGATTCGAACCTGCAACCGCAGCAGCTGCGCGGTTCCGGACTGAAGCGGCTAGAATCGCTCGGTCACAGCGTCCGGCCATTAATAAGGCCTGCCAAGTAAGCAGTCTGCTCATTGACAGTCATTTTGTTATAGTTACTTATAAAATACCTACGTTCTGCGTCAATGATGCTCTGAAAACATTTCAATCTGGAAGACTAACAATCTGGCCCTAATTCATGTGTGGAAGACGTCGGAAAATCGAGCTGTGCTCTTATTTTTCTTCGTTGAATGTGACAGTTGGCTGTAGGTGATGCTTTCCCCATCTTTATTTTCCATGTTCACTTCCAAAGTTCAGTAAAACTAAACAGTTCACACAAAACACAAAGCACTAACTTAACCTCTGCAACAGCACATACTCAATACCTGATAGTCTAGGCGCTGCAGTCATGGACTGTGCGGCTGGTCACGGCGGAGGTTCGAGTCCTCCCTCGGGCATGGGTGTGTGTGTTTGTCCTTAGGATAATTTAGGTTAAGTAATGTGTAAGCTTAGGGACTGATGACCTTAGCAGTTAAGTCCCATTAGATTTCACACACATTTGAACATTCAATACCTGATAATCATAGACAATGGAACCTAAACAACACCTGCGGGCAGTGTTACAAACCGACTAACCCCCTTTTTTCCTTGTTTCACACTGACTTATCGCATTTTTCCCATGGACGCTGTATTTTTAAACCGCTATGACTTCGAGACTATCCCCCTTCTTTCCGTGAAACAGAAACTGATGACAGCTGCTTGTTGAAAGATTTCTGAAACTATAATAATATAATATTTCATTCTTTTGACATAACCCCTTTGACCCGTGGACCCTTCATATGAAAGAGTGGAAACCAAATTTTTGTTGGTCGTGGAAGCCTTTAGGCAGACAGCCAGAAAATTGGGTAATAGGTGAATGGGCGACAGTTTCACCATGCTTATGGCACAGACTTAGGTGCTTGAGTTGTGCAATTCCGTGCTATAGGAGGGAGGGGGTAAGTTGTTGCGGTTTTTTGTGTGACAATCCCTATTCTCGGGATGACCTTCCCTGACAGCCATTTTCTCCCCGTAGTCCGGTGAGTGACAGCGTCCAACCCGGCATCGCCTGAAATGTTTTATGGGTGCCGATCCAATAAACGGGAGGAGAGGCCACGGCGCAGCGGCCGCGGCTGTCCGGCGATCGGGCGGGTGGCTGTGCAAACAGGCCGGGAAAACATTCCGGCGCCTCATATCGACTGGCGGCTGGCGACAGGCAAGCGGACTACGGGCAAGGGTCCACACGGCCGGCCGCAGTCTGGGAGCGTGGCCGGGCCAGCTAGCGCCTGTTGCCTACCAGCAGATTCTGCGCTCCCGAGATTCATTATACTTGCCACCCAGTACTTGTCTTACAAGGAACGCCACAACATTGCGATCACGGATTTACTTTAAACTCTGTACACGTTTAGTAGGCCATTAAAATAAATGGTTCAAATGGCTCTGAGCACTATGGGACTTAACATCTATGGTCATCAGTCCCCTAGAACTTAGAACTACTTAAACCAACTAACCTAAGGACATCACACAACACCCAGTCATCACGTGGCAGAGAAAATCCCTGACCCCGCCGGGAATCGAACCCGGGACCATTAAAACAACATAATGTGCACTATTCTGGCAGTTCCGAGAAAATCGCAAAACAAATCAAAGCGTCTATTACGTAACTGATGTACCTGTGCGTAGATGCCGTTAGTTAGCGCTGATGGTGCTCAAGTGGTGTTTTCCGTCGGCAAGGTGTTGGTTAATTCCATTTTTCTGATGATAAGTGTTCTCTTTGTTATGTATGTTTCCCATCTGATTTGTTTCGGCTTATTCTCTCCTAGTTTACTTGCTCGTTTTGTTTTGTGTTTTGACTCAATATCACTCCAGTTCTATTGTAAAATGTCTGTGGGTGAAGTACAAGTATACAGGGTGGTCCATTGATAGTGCCGGGCCAAATATCTCAAGAAATAAGCGTCAAAGTAAATAACTAAAAACAACGAAACTTGTGTAGTTTGAAGGGGAAAATCAGATGGCGCTATGGTTTGCCCGCTAGATGGCGCTGCCATAGGTCAATCGGATATCAACTGCGTTTTTTTAAATAAGAACCCCCATTTGTATTACATATTCGATATTCGTGTAGTACATAAAGAAATATGAATGTTTTAGTTAGACCACTTTTTTCCCTTTCTGATAGATAGCGCTGTTATAGTCACAAATGTATAAGTACGTGTTATCACGTAACATTCCGCCTGTGCGGGCGATATTTCCTTCGTTATACATTACCCGTGTTAAAATGGACCGTTTGTAAGATGGCAGGAACTATGCCCCTTACATGAAGTCATTAAAGATCACGTAATTCACATTGAGCGAACAGTAGGGCTCAACAAAAATGACTGACAAGGCACAATGGATCTTGTAGAGCATATAGTACGGACATATTGGAATAATTAATGTCGGGTGATGGTTTTAAAGTAATTCACACGACATGCAAACTTTGTGGAAACGCGTCGATTTACTGGAGGCTACTATACCCCAGGGAAGTATTCGAGTTGAAGACGGCGCACAGCTGGGGAGCAGCGAAGGGAAGCGACAATAGACAGGGTGGCTCAAACTCTTGAGAAAGCGGTAACGGGGCACGGCCTCCAGCTGCCTTAAGATGAGTGACAGTGAGGGGGGTGGTTGACCCCATGCTGGTGTACCGGGAAGCAGACGGAGAACTTGTATGCCTGTTGATAAATGTCCGTCGTCCCATTTTCAGTGAAACATGCGAGAAAGCCACGCAAAGCTACAGTGGAGAAGTCAACAGCGGTCAAAATGTGCATGTTTGTGACTATAGCAACTTCACGCTGAATTCACGGTCCCCAGAGTCTGAAGCAAATCAGGTGAAGAGTGACAGAATGAAATAAGCTGGCCTCTGATGGGAACATAGGACCAAGGAATTTGAAGTACTCTCCTGGGAGTCAGAATTCCGGAAAACTTGGTGTTTGTGCAGACGTTGACCTTGATGGGTGGCCTGGGAGGAGCTAAATAGCAGAAGTTGAGAGGAAGTGAAATTTTGTGGGAATTCGTTCACTTCCCAGAGCAGGCATTGGTCGGCGCTGGGAAGCAATGCATAATTAACGCGACTTGCGCTGCAATTGGAGTAAGTGATTTTGCTGGAGGGGAAACCGAGGCGAAGAGTGGACTGGGAGAAGTCTCCGTAGAGGTCTTCCATTCCCAGCTTGCCCAGAGTGCGGACGTGGCATTCTTTACTCAGCTTGCCTGAGAAAGAGTGAGCACCTCTGCAGTTTAGGACTTAGCAAATGGAACGATTGAGCTTGGATATAGGTAGTTTTGGTTCAGCTATGTACTGAGCAAGATAGCTAGGAGTGAATAAACGACCGCAGCCTTGCAGCACCACGAGGTCGCCCGACGTACACACAACGATGACGCTCCGCCATGCTGTATTCGGTGATATTGCGCCCACTGCGGCCACTGATTAATTTGTTGGATCACGTCGGCAAAGTTTCCATGAGGGTTTCATGGGCCGTGTATTGTAGAATTCTTCTCACACTTCGCATTATGCCTGGGTCAGTCGACAGGAATTACTTTTGAGTTATCGCACTTTATTCCACGCAAACGCAATTTATTACCACTGCCTGGTGGGGGAGTCATGTAATGTGACGATTGAAGGCCGTGGGTTAAAATAAATTTGTGATAAGAGACTGCATCTGTTTTCAATCAAGTAGTTGAAATCCCAAGTCATTTTCTTAATTAATTTTATGTTCTACATTTGCATCTGGTGTTCAATAGCTGAATATAACATCAATGTGCACCCCTTATTAGTTAAATGTGATCAAATCTGAATCAATTAATGTCAACACTGCCACCGCAGTTCAATCAGGAGTAACAGGGTCTTATTACTTTCTTTGCGTTATCCGATATTGCGGCAATTTTGCACTCTCTGTTGATCTGTTAGTCAACTACCTGGGGTGAACACATTCCAAAACCAGATAAGTGATGCGTGGGGTGTTACACGTTTACCAATTGCGGAAAAGATCGATATCGTGTCCATGTATGGCTATTGTGATCAAAATGCCCAACGGGCGTGTACTGTGTATGCTGCTCGGTGTCCTGGACGACATCATCCAAGTGTCCGGACCGTTCGCCGGATAGTAACGCTGTTTAAGGAAACAGGAAGTGTTCAGCCACATGTGAAACGTGAACCACGACCTGCAACAAATGATGATGGCCAAGTAGGTGTTTTAGCTGCTATCGCGGACAATCCGCACATCTGTAGCAGACAAATCGCGCGAGAATCGGGAATCTCAAAAACGTCGGTGTTGTGAATGGAATATCAACATCGATTGCACCCGTACCATATTTCTATGCACCAGGAATTGCATGGCGACGACTTTGAACGTCGTGTACAGTTCTGCCACTGGGCACAAGAGAAATTATGGGATGATGACAGATTTTTTGCACGCGTTTTATTTACCGACGAAGCATCATTCACCAACATCGGTAACGTAAACCGGCATAATATGCAGTACTGGGCAACGGAAAATTCACAACTGCTGCGACAAGTGGAGCATCAGCGACCTTGGCGGGTTAATGTATGGTGCGGCATTATGGGTTGAAGGATAATTGGCCCCCATTTTATCGATGGCAATCTAAATGGTGCAATGTATGCTGATTTCCTACATTATGTTCTACCGAGGTTACTATAAGATGTTTTACTGCATGACAGAATGGCGATGTACTTCCAACATGGTGGATGTCCGGCACATAGGTCGCGTGAGGTTGAGGCGGTATTGAATAGCACATTTCATGACAGGTGGATTGGTCGTCGAAGCACCATACCATGGCCCGCACGTTCACCGGATCTGACGTCCCTGGATTTCTTTCTGTGGGGAAAGTTTAAGGATATTTGCTATCGTGATCCACCGACAATGCTTGACAACATGCGTCAGCGCATTGTCAATGCATGTGCGTACATTACGGAAGGCGAACTACTCGCTGTTAAGAGGAATGTCTTTACACATGTGGTATTTACAGGTAATCACGCTGTAACAGCATGCGTTCTCAGAAATGACATGTTCACAAATTTACATGTATCACATTGGAGCAACCAAAATAGAATGTTCAAACGTACCTACGTTCTGCATTTTAATTTAAAAAGCCACCTGCTACCAACTGTTCGTCTAAAATTGTGAGCCATATGTCTGTGACTTTTACAGCGCCATCTATCACAAAGCGAAAAAAGTGGTCCAACTAAGATATTCACATTTCTTTACATACTACACGAATATGTGATAAAAATGGGGGTTCCTATTTTTAAAAAAAACCAGTTGATAACAGTTTGACCTACACCAACGCCATCTAGTGGGCCAACCATAGCGCCATCTGGTTTCCCCCTTCAAACTAGTCAAGTTTCGTTCTTCGTAGTTTTTTCGTTTGACGCTTATTTCGTGAAATATTTGGACCGGTCATGGTCAATGGACCACCCTGTATATACACATGAGCGAATATAATACTTGGAATAAGCTTGCCACTTTTCTTAGTTTGCTATTTGGGAAATAATCTGATCTCGTTGTCTTTCTACTTTTAAATTCTATATAAAATTCTGGTTTTTGAAAATCAGAACATCATCTCCGGCGGTACTCCGCAAGGACACCGCCGTTCGATTGTGCCATTCCAGCACTAATCGAAGGGCTAGGTTTTCAGGTGCCAGCCAGCCAGCCGAGGAGCAGCAGTCCAGCCGAGCAGCAGCAGCAGCAGCAGCAGCGGTCCCGGCTAGCAGCAGCGGTCCCGGCCAGCAGCAGCGGTCCAGCTGGCAGCAGCCAGCCAGCCAGTCAGCCCTCCAGCATCAGCGGTCCATCCAGCCAGCCCTCCAGCAGCAGCGGTAGCAGCGGCGGCAGCAGCAGCAGCAGCAGCAGCGGCCCCGGCCCCGTCCGCGGCAGCAGCAGCAGCGGTGGCACTCTTGCCAGCCGTCGTCGGCGTCAGCGCCACCGCCAACAGCGTGGGACTCTGGTCTTCGTCCGTCTACGTCTTCATCCGTCTTCGTCTTCATCCATCTTCGTCTTAGTCTTCGCCTGTCCCCAGTTTTTTCCTTTCTTTTTCGTCCTGTGCATTTTTGTTTATCCCTGTCGTCATGTCAACCCTCACCACCACTACCACCACTACCACCACAGCCATATTTTATCCTTCCCCCTCCGCCACCACCACCACCATAACATTGTGTGCCCAGTCACACCCCCCTCTTTTCATCCCTCCTCTTCTCACTCTCCCTTCGCCCTCGCTCTTTGTTGCCCCCTCTCCAGCTTCTTCCTCCCGCCCCTCTCCCTCTGATCCTTTCCCCCCACTCCCCCAGCCTGTCACTGCAGCTCCAGCTAGGGTGGTGGCCCGTTGGGCCACTGCCCATGCCCAACTCTCCCCATCGCCTTCGCCATCACCGACACCACCGTCGCCGACGCCGTCGCCTCACCGTCACCATCTCTGGCGCCGACTGCTGCGTCCACGCCGGGACCTGCCCCTTCCCGCTACTTCCCTACAGCTCCCGTCCCTCATGCCACCACCCACCCTTCTGTCGCCGTTAAACGCCCTAGTGGCACCACCACCTCCTCCGCTCCCAAAAAGGCCTGGCCCGTCCTCCTTCCCCTCCCCAGGATGCCATGGATATCTCCCCACCTGGCCCTGCTCCCACCGCTTCCTCCTCCTCCTCCCCCCCTCTTTATACAAATACCTCCAATCCCGTCCCAATCCTTCCCTTCTCGAGGCCCGGAATCTCTCCCTCCTCCTCTGCCAGCACTTCCCTGGTCCCCCATCTCTCTCCTCACTCCCAGACAGGATTCAGTTCTCATCTCCTCCCCCAGCCCAACCCTCCATACTGACATCCTCTCCCGCCTCCCCATCACCCGTTTTGAACCCAACGCCTCCCTCACCACTGCTCCTCCTCCATCCACATTTTCAACTCGGCCGGCCCCATCCACCTTATGCGGGTTTTCTCCGAGGACACCCCTTCCGTTGACTGTCTCCTGAAGGAGGGTGCCCTCCTCTTCAACCAGCGCTATAAGGTCGACCCCTTCCATTCCCCTGCTCAATCCCTGCACTGCCAGAGGTATCTGCGCTATAACGCACACTCACAGCCAAGTGCCATGAGGCCCCCATCTGCCCAGACTGTAGGCAAGTGCACTTCCTCCGGCAGTGCCCTAACCTTCAATCCCCTCCCTCCTGCAATACCTGCAATCTCCCCCATCCCACCTACTCCCAAAAGTGTAAAGCCCGACCCCCTGCAACCACCCCTGAACTCACCATCCCTGTCCGTCCTCTGGACGCCCCCACCCCTCCTGGCAATTCCCTTCGTCCCCCCCCCCCACCGCTGAGGACATCATCAGCTTCCTCACCATTGTCCTACAAAACGTCCACCCTTTCCATTGCCCTCACACCCTCCAACAGGTCTCCCTCACTGCCCGTTCCATTTTCCACTTAAAAATGTATGCCACCTACTCCAACAACCATGCCCATTTCACCTTCTCCCGTCTTGACACCCTCGTCTAATTCCCTGTCATGGCGAGACAGCACCGTATCCTTTTCAACAACATCTGCTCCCTTCCTGCCAACAAGAACCTCTTCCTGCACACCCTTGCCACCCACCGCGTTGATGCCTTCCTCCTCAATGAAACATTCATCCAACCCCACCACACCATCCACACGTCGCCCTACCTCCTTCCCTGCTCCGATAATCCCCTCCCGATTGCGCATAGTGGAGTTGCCATTGGTCACCACTGCCAGATCCCTGTTCGTCTCCAACGTCTCCTTCCCAACCCCACTGAACACCAGATCCTTAGTCTCTTCTTCCCCGGCCTTACCTGCACCACCATCTGTGTCCGCCCTAACGTCCCTATTCCCTTCGACTTCCTCTCCCACATTGACTGTACCTTCTCCTCCTACGCGATCGCCGCCGATCTCAACATCCATAGTCGTTCCGCCGCCCAGTTACGGCGGTGGCATAGGTTCCTGTCCTCCCTTCAAGGCGACCTCACCCCATCCCCCTGTACATCCGTCCCGAATCCAACTCCACGCCCGATGATATCCTTTCCTCCCCCACCTCCTTGGCCACATAACGGTGTATGTCCTGGAGCCTATTGGTAGGAACCATCTCCCTGTCCTCCTCACCGTTTCAGATGGTCGTCGCCCCCACCCTGACCCTTGTAATGACCCTCCCCCAAAGTACATCCATGACTATTCCTGTGCCAACTGGAATGCCTCCTGGGATACCCTCTCCACCCAGGTCGATATCCACCCCTTCACCTACCACCAACCTGACGATGTAACCCATGCTGCCTCCTTTCTCCAGCAGACCTTGTCTGAGGCTGTGGAGGCCCACGCCCCTACTGTCGCCCTCCACCCCCACCGTCCTACCTTACCCTCACAGGCCGTCCTCCTCCTCCGTGAATCCTGCTGTCTCTACCGTGCCTTCCTCCACACACGTGACCCAGACACACTCCGATGCCACCGGCAACTCCAGTACATTCGAAATTTGCTCGCGGCTAAGAAACGCTGGGACTGGCGACAGACATGCACCCATTTAAATGCTACCCTACCTATAAACTCGTCCAAGTTCTGGTCAGTCTTCCGTCACCTTACCGGAACTAAACCCTCCCCCTACTATTCTCCATGATGATCACCCATTCCCTGACACCTTTAGTAAGGCCAATCACTTTGCCTCTTACCTCTCCAATGTCTTTTCCATCCCCGATGATCCCCAGTTCGATTACTCCCTCTTCCCGGATGTCCGCGATCGAACTGTCACCTCTGTCCCTCCCCTCGTACCTGGTTTCCAGTACTTGGACAACATTGCACACACATACCTCAACGCCCCAATCACTACACAGGATCTCATTGCTACACTCCGCACAAAATGCAACACCGCTCCTGGTCATGATCGTGTCACCTACTGTCACCTTCGTGAAGCTCCTGTCTCTTTCCTCTCCACCCTGGCCAGGGTCTACAATGTAGTCCTGTCCACCGGTTTTAGGAGGGGGTAGGGGCGGGATGGCAACGTTTGCACGTGTATGAATAAAACGGCAAAGCGCCGCTCCACGCCTTCCCAGTTCGGCACCACCTTGCTGCTACTTGCACGCCGTTACTGAACACTTCAAAAATGGACTTGTTCAGAGACTGATCTCTGGGCTGTGTCGACACCTTGCTGTCGGAACCGTTACCGAGCCAGCGGGTCACGTCAAAGTGTGCACACATTTACATCTTCGCAGAGGAAGGTTTTAGGCACCTTTGAACCGAATTTGAAACTCCTGCATTTTAGTGGGAGATAATTATGTTGTTTCAAGGAAGCGATTCCTTAATTTTGTTGCGCAATGTGAGTTACGAGACGGCTACAAGCAACCATCAGCAGTCACAAGTTAGCCGTCTAACGGCATCCGATGACAGCATGAATTTAATTCTTAGTATTTTTCGTACAATAATTTATAAAATTGAAAAATATGAAATGGTGCCATAATGTGCACATTAAGGGCTACAGGGTGACAATTATTGAACTGTATTAAAATAAAACAAACGTAAATTTGTTATAAACTACGGCGTGCACACACTCTTTTCAACGTGTAAACGTCACCATAGATATTCACATTTAGGTTATGACACCTTCGGTTTGCCTGCCATCATTGGTGATGAAGTGGCGCAGGCAAATAGCGAAATTCTGCATGTCCCTCTAAACTGTTGGAACATTGATGCTGGCCATGACCCCCTGATTGACTATTTTCAGCTCAGCAGTGGTTTTGAAATTATTGCTGTTTTGGAATTATTGCTGTACATCTGGTCTTTAACGTAGTCCTACAAAAGGGATTCACATATGCTCAGATCCGGAGAATATGGCGATCAATCGAGGCCCATGTCAGTGGCCTCTGGGTACCCCAGAGCCAGAATGCGGTCCCCAGAGTGATCCTCCAGCACATCAAACACCCGTCTTCTTCTATGGAGTCGAACTCCGTCTTGCATGAATCACATCTAGTCGAAAGCAGGTTGAGGATGAAGAGACTTCTCGATCGTGAAATGTGGACTCTCAGTCCCCCAAATGCATGAGTTTTACTTATCGACAAACTAGTCCAAATGAAAGTGGCCTTCATTGCTAAACCAAACTATGCACGCGCATACTGATTTCTATCACGTCCGCAGCCAACCGCGCAGTGTGAACGTCCTAACGCAAACCATTCAGAAGTTACGACGATTTCATTTCATATAGTTCAATAATTGTCACCCTGTATAATCTTTCGTAAAAGATTGAATGAAATACGGCAATAATTTAAGTTAGAAACCGAGCACATGTCTTGAGCAGCACAGCGCACGCGCACGTTACCCAATTAGTGTTGCGTAAAATATCGGGCTTTCTACAGTTATTCTCTCCCACCTTCCCCCCAGAAAACAACGAAAGGAATAAACTACATTCTGCTGCCCACGCTTCAGCGTCAGGTAGAACGTTTTAGTTTATTATTTCCTCACTACAAACTCTGTCCGCAACGCATTTCGCAGACAGTGTTCATATATGCCGCTGAATGAACCTGAAGTCCAACAGACTTTAGACATAATCATAAATGTGTTCTAAAATTTCTCGCTTAATTCCCTACAAAATAATGAAACGAAAACAGTTTATTGCTTATCAAATGTTCGTCGTTCATGCGGTAAGACTTCAGTATCAATTTTTCTTTAGTCTGTGAGTGAATAATCCGAAACAACCAAAGTGATAGTGCAACAAAGTAATTAGGGTTTTACATCTTCAAGCGCAAAGGTTTCACATTCCTAACCTGAGAAATTTAACACAGTATACAGTATCTCAACTGTAAAGCAATCATACGTTTGCAGCTGTTTTATGCAAAAGGTTTCGATTCCTTAACGAGTCAGGTATAATCCGCGTTACATAATCTCTTCTTTGTCTGCGCTAATATTTCTATGCTCTACCGATCCTTCCTGCACTACGTCAAGAACTGCTTAGCGGCGCAGATGCACATGTTCCATAAACGTGTCCCTTTTTCTAGTTTGGGTCTTCCACATAATTATTGCTTTGAGTATCGCTCCGCTTCGTAATTCGCCAATCTTTCAGTTTTAACATTTTTTTGGTGAATGCTTTATTCTTCCGTGTCAGTTGCTCATTTTCTTTCCACCCGTCTTCCTGTATAAACCTGACATCTACCTGTGAGTATTCTGCCGTTTCTTTCTCAACAGTGTCACTGCAAACACCGATGTTAAGTGAGAGTCGTAAATCTCCTTTCTGCTACTCTTCGTCACATTCGTTTCCATTTCCTTTATTCTGAAGTCTTACAAAGCGTCTTGCTTCTACGTTTCCCTAGCAGTACCCTCAAAAGTATTCAGTGACCTCTTTCGTTAATGTGAATCCGTGTTTCATTTTCAGTATTTCGGATAAAGCGGACCGATAGATCTTGGATTTTCATGAGTTTTGGGTATGTTGTAGAGGGACCGGTTCTTTGTAGCTGATTAGCGGCTTTTTATCCAGCGCCCCTTAGTTTAGGAAAAAATGGATGTTGAAGGTTTATGTGCATCCGCTAGACCCAGAACGTTAGCTATGATTTGGGTAAAGGGAATAGTGCAGCGGCTTTGGTTCGCAGCAACCGCACTGGCGCTATGTGTATAAATCCATATCTTATTCATTATTCTCCACCGTCATGCTACAGAACATCGTTAAATAATGTAATGCAAAATCATTCAAATTCAGTCAATTTCACAGCAGTAGTTTCATTACTAAATGAGCCATTACAGTAAACTTGCTTCGAAAGTGTATTCAGCTTGTTGCAGAATCGTTTCACTCGCTATCACTTGAACCACATCCCCCGCTAGAACAGAATTCCGGATGGTATTTGTCGCAGAAACAATCGAAACGCAAATTCGTAGCACGACGCACATTTCATGAAAGCTAGTGCCTTGTACACTCACGAATGTTTCGAATACCGGAAAACACAGTTCGTTTGAATTCAGAAGGATTGTTCTCTCTTCGATCAACTTCGATGCAAACTGTAGTGTTGGCAGAAGAGCCAACACTGTGTTTCTAGAGGAGGCCGAAATGCACGCGTTTAATTACACGCTGACTGGCGTGAGGTCTGGAACAGGTCAGAGAAATAAGACTAGCAAAACAGGAGGTAACTGGTAGAATACTTAACTTTAATCCACAATTGTTGAACATCTCTCGTTACGGTACATGCTTCATAATATTAATTATCAATTGAATACGGCACCTTGCTAGGTCGTAGCAAATGTAGCTGAAGGCTATGCTAACTATCGTCTCGGCAAATAAGAGTGTATTTGTCAGTGAACCATTGCTATGAACGTCGGCTGTACAACTGGGGCCAGTGCTAGTAAGTCTCTCTAGACCTGCAGTGTGGTGGCGCTCGGTCTGCTATCACTGACAGTGGCGACACGCGGTTCCGGCGTATACTAATGGACCGCGGCCGATTTAAAGGCTACCACCTAGCAAGTGTGGTGTCTGGCGGTGACACCACACAAACCACGTGCATTTGATCATTCTGTGAATGCACTAAGCTGATTTTTATGGTATCTTCGCTCGAAGCTATTTCTCCATTAATCTCTAGCAAGTAAGGAACATTTTGAATTTTTTTCACGAAAAATTTAACTGCCTCTAAAAGATCTTAAGGAGGGTGAAGTCTGTAAATTTTTGTGGTATAATTATTATGGTGCAGCCGCATGCTTTTCTCGTCTACAAATATTTTATAGTAAAGTCTGCGTTCCCCACGAATCAGTAAGGTATTGTTATAGAACAGATGAATGGAACGTTTTGAAATCTGTTTGTTCAGCAGTTTCACGAACTTCCCTGATTTCGTGCAGGACATAATGAGTCTAAATTTCTAAATTTGTGAGTGAACTCGCCAACTCTCTTTGAACAATACTATAAAATTTCCATGATGGTTCTGTCATACATGAGAAAACGTATAGGAATACCTTCCCTGGAGCAATTATAGTATACTCTGCTCGGAAGGAATGATTAAGCTTGTTCAAAACGATTTTCGCTCCTCACGGAATCTATTGCTCGTCGACTGGTACTGACAGCCAGCTTGATCGGTATTGATTACATAATCGAGATCAGAATTAGACATAATCAAGATCAGAATTAGACATAATCGAGATCAAAATTAGACACGGGTTCTGTCGTCTGTATCTGAAATGACACACAGGCCTACTATTTAATGATATTCTGAACGATGAGATCAAAAAAAAAAAAAAAAAAAAAAAAACAAGGAAAAAGGAAGTACACGGGCAGGATTTGGATCGGAAATGCCAGCGTGCCAGCCGTGAACCTCCGCCGCTTGGTCGAAGTGAAATTAACGTTCCGGCTATAGGAGGTTACACCACTACATTATTCACTTCACGCCAACTAAAAGTGCCCATCTCATAAACTATTTTCAGTAAAATGAAAACAACAAATCGGCCCTTTTTAAGTCTGTACGTCACTTAAAAAATATAGCGCGTCTCGTTTTTACCCACTGTGTACCGTAAGGCCCATGTCAAATCAATACAAACCGCTGGACAAAAATGGACTTGTCTGTAATTCTTAAGACGTAAATTCTTTCAAAATTTTTATGTCATTGTATTTCCAATTATTGTTCTTTGTCAATTATTCTTGACCCATTTAGGTTTGATAAATGCTCGTTGTTGACTAATGAACATGGAACAAAAGAATACAATTGTAATGACCTACAATAAATACTTTACAACGTAGGCCCCGTGACAGTCGCCAGTTGAAACGTAGCTTCAAGTCAGTGTAAATTACATCACAGGAAAAGTCGTCCACTTCTCAAGGTGAGAGTAATAGATAAGTTTCGCATACACGTTTCGCCGCGTCATGAATTCACACTCCAACGGCGGTGGGATTGATTCACATTATCTGAGTAGTTGCTGATGAAAAAAAGAACTATTAGAATCTTAAATAACTTCATTCCTTTTCTCCATTCGCTGGATGTTCAGACCAACGTTTTGTGGACTACAATCACCGTTGTTCCATGACGAAACGATTTTAGCTTCATGGTGGCTTTTTCGTTGAACATTTTGTATCGCAGAAAGAACCTACCGTTGTAGAGAAGAAGTCTAAAAGTTTTTCTTTCTTTTCTTTCACAAACAGTCATTGAACAATGACAGAAGCCATCCAAAACGCACCTGCTGTCGAGTAAATTCGCTATACTTTTCCATGTCCAAATCGGTCTCATGTTGTCAACACAAATCAGAGCGCTTGTTCCGACGTACGCGAACGGTAAAGGTCTTTTCTATAAACATGTAGTTAGAACTAACACATGAACTCAATGGCAGTTCAGAGCCAAAGTTCACACTACTTTCTGCGGAATCAGTTATATACAAGACTCCCTTTATGGACGATATCCGACATCACATCCAATATTTGACAGGTGTCTCTTTGAATCGATCTCCTAATTCGGCTGATGCACCTTCAAGTCTAATCGTAAAGTAATGCAGGAAGCAAAGCGGCTGCAGAAGCGAGGTCTGTCCATTACCAATCGCGGTATAGAGAAGGCTATGATTCTGCTCCGGAAGTAGATCCTCCAATAGAGGCTTCAATATACTCTCCTAGTCGGACCTTGCATCCCGCACAAATATCCGGCAGGCGGAATGATACCGTGCAACGCTCTATTTCCGCCTCGGTAAATGGCGATGCAAAGTGTGGCGGCAAAGGAGTGTAGGCAAGGCTATAACTACAGCCTTAGCTGTACGTCACCTCGCTGCCAAACACCTGCGGCGGGGGCAACTCAAATGACAATAATGCGCCACGTGGAGCATCACTGCCCTGTGCGATGCAGCACATAGCTTTCTCTCAATCTGTGGTTCCCAACGTATTTTGACCACAGACCACTCTGATTAGAAGGGACCGCAAGGTTCAAGGAAAATAAACAGTGTCAATTAAAATAAAACTTTAATAAAAGCTTTAACGTATTCGTTAAACTCAAAAGGTAACATGTATTAAGAGCACTATTGTAAAAGAGAACAAAATATTTTTAGTAGACAATAAATTCGGTTTCCATCAACGTGGTTTTTTAGTACGCGTGTACTAGTTACGTAATCCCGCGTTATTATTATTATTGCTGAAAGCTACAGCATATCATCACTTACGTCCAGTCCATTCCTACAGTGGTTTGTAATTACTGGCAGTGCGAAACCTTGTTTGCATAAATAAGCTGTGGAGAAAAGCGTAAGATACCATAAAGCGATTTCTCGAATTTTAGTGTACGAAATTGCCTTTTTACACGAAATGTTCTTAAGAGAATCAGATTCAAATGTGTTCTTACGGTTTATACCATGTTGTGAGCTCTTCCTGTGGCTCGTCTACAACTTCTCCAGTATTAGTGCTAAAAGTGTTGCCAATCAGTTTTTCGTAAACTTTAGTTTCTATTTTGTTATATTCTGGGAAGTAATGAATGAACTCGTCATCCAACATTTGCGTATGACTCTTGATGTTTTCTTGTATGTTTTCCCTAGCTGTGTCGTACTTTACATCGTCAGCCAGTGCTTTTAATGTCGCGAACGCAGAAGAATTATTTTCAACCGTTTTACTTATCCCTAACTGAAGTTTGCAAATAAAGGCACAAAGTACATCTGTCAAGACAAATATGTCTGCAACGCCTCCTAAATGTCTTATTGTACAACCTTGCTATAGCAAACTGAACTTATTCAAGTGTGTGAAAATACCCACAAGATAAGGGAAATGCAACTGAGCCGTCAGATCAGTAAACTGCTCTATCAAGCCTTTCATTTCTTCTCAGCTAGAAACTTCTCAGCCTCTTCTCTGAGCTGGCATAATCTTCCCAGCCCGTTACTTTCCGACAAGCAATGAACTTCTTTATGAAAGAGAAGGATCTCATGGTCGCCGTCCATTTCAGTCAAGAATTTAAAAAAAAAGTGGTGTTTTTCATAACATTTACTAGATTTATGGCCAGTTGCATTGCATTATAAATACATTCAGGAAGACCCTTGGAAGTTAACATCGGGTGATGTGTGAGACATAGTTTTGTTAATTTCGAAGAATTATTCAGGTTTATTAACGTCACTGGACCGGACCGTGATCTCGAGCCCCATCCGTACAGAAACCGACGAGCTTTTTCTTAAAATATTTTTTTGGTATTCATGATATCCATACCTATTGATGTCGTTTTCCTTTCAAGCGAAATCGATAATTCTCCTTTGATAACGCTGCTGCCGTCGAAAAAGACAAACAGACAGGACTAATTGACAACTGTCTGAAATGTCAGTCGATTCATTACACTGAAAAGCGAAGCATGGCGACTTTTAACTATTGAAACACATTGCTCCTCGATACCTTATGTCATTAGTTCAATTAGAGCTCTCATCGTGTAGTTCGAGAGAGGTATTTCTTGTAAGCTTATAACCCTAACACTTTGGTAGCTTTGATCAAACAAGGCTTCCAAAGCGAAAGGCTTTCTTGGTTGCACTATCAATTTCGATATCTCAAACGACGCTGTTAATGTTGAAAGGGTACAGTACCGCCCGACATTGAAAATAGGTACAACATTCCTCGTTATTCTTGTCAGAACAACATATTTTTGTAATAATAACTCAATTTCACTTAATACACTGAAGCCGGATACCAGTGTAGGAAAGAAGGACAACTTATTTAATTAATTGATCACATATGCATTCCCACAAAATAAATCCCTACATCCATTTGGTGAGATCTGTGAAATGAATGAATGTGTGGTCGTCTGCTAACCGCAGATAGTGACTGTGCAATATATGACCATCTTTGAGACGGTCCTTTGGTCACTTTTGGTGGAACGAAAGAGATGAAATTTACCTGAGCTTTGAGCGCCTGAAATGTGGCTGA
Organism: Schistocerca americana; assembly: GCF_021461395.2. NCBI lineage: Eukaryota > Metazoa > Arthropoda > Insecta > Orthoptera > Acrididae > Schistocerca > Schistocerca americana. The sequence goes on along the minus strand of NC_060122.1, from coordinate 116,941,858 downwards.
CCTATATGGTAACATGGTGCTCCCCCACCTTGGCGGAGGTGTTAGATGACCTGAATAACGGCCATGTTTCAGCACTCTGGTGCTGGATCTTGTGTTGGTAAGACCTGACTTAGGTGTGCTCGGTAAAGACAAAAGAGTGGAGAGAATTAGTATGCATGTGAAATACTTAAGAGTAGTTTGGAGTAATTATTTCTCTATTTCAGGAACATTTGGGGGGGGGGGGAGAATTAAATGACAGGCAGGTAATATTAAGCGGATCGTAGTAATCTTCGGAAGTGACCAACGGTCACAGTGAAACCACCTACAGCAATAAGTTGAAATACTTGCGAGTGCTAGTACTAAGTTGAAATACTTACGAGTACTAAAGTTAAGCTGAATTAGTGGCGTGTGTACTATAAGTTGGAAATATTTAAGAAATGACGTGTGCAGGACTTGAAATTAGAGACGAGCACTTCCACGTGGTGAGGAGTCTCAATCTGTGTATGAGACAGAGGATAAAGAGAAGTACCCGTCCAAGGTATCAGTTGAGGACTCGTGTGTGTGACGAATATGATCTTAATTTTACTTTGCGTGTTATGTTTACGTGTGACGCTAGATTCAAACTATAATACTCTGAGAAAGAAGCAAGGTGAGTCAGCCGCTATCCAGCAACGCCACTTGGCTTGCATTGCACAGGAAGACGTACATTTATCCTCCAGGGTTCGTAGTAGGAAAGAAAAGTTACAAAGTGGGACAGTGTCGCGTGAAACTGGGATAAATACTGATTGAAGTGGGAAAGCTGAAAGTGATGTGATTCTAACGTTGTGACTATTCTTTGTGAGGTATTCTATGTTGCCAGTCTGATGTATTTCATGTAATTAAGTATGTGTACTTTGCATGAGAGAGTAGCAAGATAGGTTCTGAGGCAGTGAGTTATGCATGTTCCATTTTGTACCACTCGGTCTGGAGTAAATTTTCGTGATGATGGCTGTGAGAGCCGAAGTGTGAGATATAGCAAAAGATCCACCATCCTTTCCAGAATGTGCACTGTATCGTTAGGTAATTACGAGAGCATAAGATAGAAAATCACCAATGTAAAGCCATACCCACTTGGCGGAGCTTCTCATGGGTAATTGTTGTATAAAACGTAATGTTGTGCTTAGGTTATCTTTGAATCATAATAGAATTTATCGGAATAAGAAAGATAGTGAAAAGAAAAAGATTAGTGGCCTTGTTCTTCGAATAGTGTTTAGTCATGATATCCAGAATTTATAATGTGTGTGCCATTCATATTCAGTGCGATAATCACGTGTTGATCAAAGCCGTTGGGTAAGAAAGAAAATGTGGTATTGCCATAGCGTAGTGAACAATCAGAGTCGTGTAAATTCCTAACAGTCAGATGTGCATTATCCGTTTTCGTTGCTTAATATTCAAACACGAGAATAATTTGTAGCTTAATTGTGGTTACTAGAGCTCAGAATCAGTCATTGATGTTAATCGAGAAATAAGAATGAATCCACTCGCTTGGCAGACAACTCATCTTCCAGGCCTGACTGCTTGATGCCACAGTATGAGAAAGGCATGTGGGTGCCTCTCAATGTTTTCTCCGATGACGCTAATCTTGTCCCACTAGAACCGAATTTCATTCATCATATTCTCTAACTTTCCTTCCAGGAATTCTGGTAATCGATCAGAGACTGGAATGTGGTAGGGAACTGGTGGTATTGAGTGGAAGGATATTGTTGGTAGATACTACATAACTTTCAGAAATGACCGGATGAAATTATATACTTAACTTTCAGAAATGACCGGATGAAATTATACATATGGTGCTCCATTGATAGTGACTGGGCCAAATATCTCACGAAATAAGCATCAAACGAAAAAACTACAAATAACGAAACTCGTCTAGCTTGAAGGGGGAAACCAGATGGCGCTATGGTTGGCCCGCTAGATGGCGCTGTCATAGGTCACACGGATATCAACTGGTTTTTTTTTAATAGGAACCCCCATTTTTTATTACATATTCGTGTAGTACGTAAAGAAATGAATGTTTTAGTTGGGCCACTTTTTTCGCTTTGTGATAGATGGCACTGTAATAGTCACAAACGTATAAGTACGTGGTATCACATAACATTCCGAAGGTGCGGACGGTATTTGCTTCGCGACACATTACCAATGTTAAAATGGACCGTTTCCCAGTTGCGGAAAAGGTCGATATCGTGTTGATGTATGGCTATTGTGATCCTAATGCCGAACGGGCGTGTGCTATGTGTGCTGCTCGGTATCCTGGACGACATCATCCAAGTGTCTGGACCGTTCGCAGGATAGTTACGTTATTTAAGGAAACAGAAACAGAAACATGTGAAACGTGAAACGTGAAACACGACCTGCAACAAATGATGATGATCAAGTAGGTGTTTTAGCTGCTGTCGCAGCTAATCTGCACATCAGTAGCAGACAAATTGCGCGAGAATCGGGAATCTCAAAAACGTCGGTGTTGAGAATGCTACATCAACATCGATTGCACCCGCAACATATTTCTATGCACCAGAAATTGCATGGCGACGACTTTGAACGTCGTGTACAGTTCTGCCACTGGGCACATGAGAAATTACGGGACGATGACAGATTTTTTGCACGCGTTCTATTTAGCGACGAAGCGTCATTCACCAACAGCGGTAACGTAAACCGGCATAATATGTACTATTGGGCAACGGAAAATCCACGATGGCTGCAACAAGTGGAACATCAGCGACCTTGGCGGGTTACTGTATGGAGCGGCAGTGCGGGAGGAAGGATAATTGGCCCCCATTTTATCTATGGCAATGTAAATGGTGAAAGGTATGCTGATTTCCTACGTACTATTCTAACGATGTTACTACAAGATGTTTCACTGCATGACAGAATGGCTATGTACTTCCAACATGATGGATGTCCGGCACATAGCTCGCATGCGGTTGACAACATGCGTCAGCGCATTGTCAATGCATGTGCGAAGATTACGGAAGGCAAATTACTCGCTGTTGAGAGGAATGTCGTTACACGTATGCATTGAGGTTGAGGGACATCATTTTGAGCATTTATTGCATTAGTGCTGTATTTACAGGTAATCACGCTGTAACAGCATGCGTTCTTAGAAATGATAAGTTCACAAAGGTACATGTATCACATTGGAACAACCGAAGTAAAATGTTCAAACGTACCTACATTCTGTATTTTAATTTAAAAACCTACCTGTTACCAACTGTTCGTCTAAAATTGTGAGCCATATGTTTGTGACTATTACAGCGCCACCTAGCACAAAGAGAAAAAAGTGGTCCAACTAAAATATTCACATTTCTTTACGTAGTACACGAATATGTAAAAAAAGGGGGTTTCTATTTTTAAAAAACGCAGTTCGTTTGACCTATGGCAGCGCCATCTAGCGGGCCAACCAAAGCGGCATCTGGTTTCCCCCTTCAAGTTTCGTTATTTGTAGTTTTTCCATTTGAAGCTTATTTCGTGAGATATTTGGCCTGGTACAATGGAGTCACAGAGCCAAGCAATTTTTCCTTCTTCATATAACTATGGGTGTCGATCGCCGCCAAAGAGATCGACACTGTCAGTAAAGGCATTTATTGTACCAAGGCGTCTTTTGCCGGACGCACATTATAAGCAACAAATACATGAAGCTCTCCTGTAACATACGAACCACTAACTGTTTGCATTTACAACAAAAATAGAGACTGTAAATGTACTCGAAAAAGGTGAATGTTAGTTTAGTCGCACACATTCACAGAAACTCAACTTGAATGAGATCATCTAAAGCATTCGGGAATGAAGATGTTTACATATCGCGATGGATAACCAAGAGGGCGAGTTAGAATAGCCACTGCGGGACAAAACATAATCACGCACACAATAACTGGACGCTCACCATAGTTTCTTGAAGACCGAAACGTAAGTTGAGAACCGCTAGACCAAAGGCTGCCTTCGAGTAGGTGTTATGACGAATATGCTAAGAATAAGGAAGCAACGGATGCTATTCGCCAGATGCCCCTGCACCCGGTTGTTGATACTGGCAGACAGGAACGAAACACTCAGGGGACACATGCTTCTTGCAAATTCAAATGCCGAGAACAACTAGGATTCCATGCATCCCAGAAATAGCTTTTACAACGAGCGATCTTCACGGCCCCAGCCGAAAATACCGCCGTACCCGCAGTGACCAAAAACGCAACTTTGAGCAGCGGGCCAAGGACACTGTCGGCCACGAAGTCACAGCGTTTACTCCAGTCGCTGTCAGACACACGCCTCGGCCGCCCCTGACTTCGAGGGCGCCTCCTGGCCGCGACAGCGCTTAAACGCTGCCCCCCGACCTGCCCTCTGCAGGCGACAAACCGCTCGGAAAGCTATTGCGGTCTGAGGGGCTAATAACCAGCGGGAACTATCGATATCAAAACTTGGCAGCACAGCACAGACATTGGAATGAACCATTTACAAGTGACGTTTTAATTCCTCTAGCTTCAAGGAACCGTCCCGAGAACGGTTGCGCGTATAAGACACTGTGGTTTTATTTGTCCATTATTTTGTGTCGAAGAAAGTCTGAATATAGTGTAATTGGTGTCGTATTTTGTTTCTGAAAATAAAACAGAAATGCAATCGGGTACAATCACAACATGCAAAATCGTGAGAATAACGTATTTTTCAACATAAAATAAATAAATAATATCATATTAATAAATAATTATATTCTTAGTGTCTTTAATTTTAACATTTTAAAGAACATAGTTCTTATATAGGAAAACAGCGATCTGTAATTATTATAAATAAACTGGAAGCAGTCTTGATCGCATAACATTTTTAATATGGTGACCGGTTTCGATCTTTTTATAAGATCATCTTCAGACCTACAATAAACAGAAATTGATATAAACATATAAAGGATGAAATCATATATTCATAAAACAGTAAATAACACTCATATACCATTGATGTCTGTCAGAGGCGGTGGCGCATGGCAACTCTCTTGCTTGTAGCTGGTGGTGTACTGCAACGCTAATTAAATACATGAAGCGGCTGGTGTTCTCCACGTTGCAGTATGTTACTGTTTTATGAATATGTGATTTCGTCCTTTATATGTTTATATCAATTCTTGTTTATTGTAGGTCTGAAGATGATCGTATAAAAAGATCGAAACCGGTCACTACATTAAAAAAGTTATGCGATCAAGACTGCTTCCAGTTTATTTATTTTTTTCTTTAATTTTAACTGTATATCGTTATGTAATGTGATATTCTAATCAGATGGACAACGGAATGTTTCTAACTGTTGTGAACCTTTTATGATACACGTTTATAAAGGTATACACACACCTGTATTTCCTTTTGCAACACATGCTTTTGACTTAAAGGGTTTCACATAGAAGACCTTGTAACGTAAGTGAGAAATAGATAAGAATGTTGAAGATTAATGGTGAACTAAGCCTCTGGTGCTATCGATACTCTACACAGCCAAATAGAATCACTGACATCACCGAAAAAGACGAAAGAAAGTCTACTGCTTGTCCACGATAAGATAAGCAATGGCGCGGTTGCTATCGGGAACGGAAGTGGCCGAGAAACAAGACGGCCCAGGGGAGAAAAAGGGTGAGGGGGAATCAGAGTCGGCTGCTTAGTGTTGGAACCATTACCCGTAACACTGCGAACAGTAATTTATCTCGTCTAGTGGCAGTCTAACGTTGCCAGCAACTGGAGACAAATTAATATCTTTCTGTTAGTGCGGGTTTTCTCCGCTTCTGGAAGCTTAGTGAAATCTTCCAGCTACGACCGACACAAGGTATGGATGACTGAACGAATCGTGCCATGCTGTTACATGGATTACTTCCCCTGCCCTCCTCCCCCTCCCCTTCCCCCACCCCCTCCCCAACCACTACTCATTGGGCCGCACGACGCTGTTTCTTCACGTTTCTTATTTCTCAACGTAGTCACCATGACGACGAGCACATTTCTCCAACGAGAGACCACTTTGTTGGTACCACAACCTCACCTCTGCTTCCACCGCTCAATCACTGTCGAAGTCAAGTTTTGGAAACAGATGAAAATCGGATGGGGCCAAGTCGGGAATGCATAAAGGATGATCGATTACATCGAAGCCAAGACGTCGAACTGTTGCAGATGCCGCAGTGCTCGTGTGGTGTCCGGTATTGTCATGCTGAAGCATGAGCAGGTGAACTCCGAAGTTCTAAAATCGATTACAGCACGTGTTTCTAATACACCAACATAGCTACGTTTTGAACTCCCATGTCACTCACTACAACTCGCAGTCCTCTAGTGGCAGACTGCTGCTGATATAAAGACAGAAAGATTAAAAATGTAGAATCTTAATAAAGTCTCTTTTACTCTCAAAGCTTTAAGAGTTATGAAAAATTGGGAGGCATTACTTTGCAGCACGTCATCACAATTTAAAATGAATCAAAGTTTGAAAGTTTAAATCTGTCGTGGGCCGAATCTAAGCTTTCTGCGGATCACTGGAGGTCAACGGACGGCTGGGAACCTGTGGACTAAACACTTATCCAAACAAAAAGGAAATGAAAAAAATGGTTCAAATGGCTCCGAGCACCATGGGACTTAACTTCTGAGGTCATCACTCCCCTAGAACTTAGAACTACTTAAACCTAACTCACCTAAGGACAACACACACATCCATGCCCGAGGCAGGATTCGAACCTGCGACAGTAGCGGTCGCGCGGTTCCAGACTGTAGTGCCTAGAACCGCTCGGCCACTCCGGTCGGCAGGAAATGGAACTTTCATGTGCAAATTACCTATACTTTCTGCTGAACTCGTTTTTGTGTTCATCGAATGGTCACTCTGTAGTATTACAGTATCCAGTCAAATTAACGTGACCAGCTATCAAACACCTGAATAACCACCTTCTGCAGCGCCGGCCGCTGAGAGATGTGGAGGAAGAAACTCAGTGAGATTCTGGAAGGCATCGACACGGGTGTACAGCCATGCGTGTGGTACACTCGTTCTGGTCCTCTTCGAACCACGCACGTACCCAGCGAGCTGGGTGACACGTTGCATTCCCCTGCTGGTACATGCCGTCGTGGCGAAGATTAACAAACTGGATGCACGGGGGTAGATATTGTCCCACAGGGTAGGTGCATGCTTGTGTCAGCCCGTTTGGCCTTTTATAATGATGAGGTTACCAGGGAATGCGACGGAAAAGTTTCCCAGAACATAAAGCTCTCTCCCCCAGCCCAGACCCTTCCAATGATTGTTGCAGAGTGCAAACTTTCACACGTTTCACGCCATACATCACGTCATTGGCGATCTGTCCGATGGAGCATAAAACATGATTTATCTGAGAAGGCCTCATGCCGCCGCTCACTTAATGGTTACTTGCGATATTTGCGTGCAAATTCCAGCCTTCGTCGCCGATGAACAGCAGTCAGCATGGATGAGCGAACCGGGCGCCTGCTGTGTAAGCCCGAATGCAGCAACGTCAGCTGAACGGTCGACCGTTGAGCAGCCACTGTTGCCGCTCCCATGGCTTATCTTGATGGTCACTTGCTCAACAGCTGCACTTCTGTTCGCCCGTACACTTCCCCTCAGCCGTCGTTCACACCTGTCATCTATGGCCCGTGATGCTCAGAAGCTTGGAGAGCGCCATTTGGCCATGCAGGGTATACAGGGTGTTACAAAAAGGTACGGCCAAACTTTCAGGAAACATTCCTCACACACAAAGAAAGAAAATATGTTATGTGGCCATGTGGCCTGAAACGCTTACTTCCCATGTTAGAGCACATTTTATTACTTCTCTTCAAATCACATTAACCATGGAATGGAAACACACAACACCAGAACGTACCAGCGTGACTTCAAACACTTTGTTACAGGAAATGTTCAAAATGTCCTCCGTTAGCGAGGATACATGCATCCACCCTCCGTCGCATGGAATCCCTGATGCAGCCCTGGAGAATGGCGTATTGTATCACAGCCGTCCACAATACGAGCACGAAGAGTCTCTACATTTGGTACCGGGGTTGCGTAGACAAGAGCACCCATAAATGAAAGTCAAGAGGGTTGAGGTCAGGAAAGCGTGGAGGCCATGGAGTTGGTCCGCCTCTACCGATCTATAGGTCACCGAATCTGTTGTTGTGAAGCGTACGAACACTTCGACTGAAATGTGCAGGAGCTCCATCGTGCATGAACCACATGTTGTGTCGTACTTGTAAAGGCACATGTTCTAGCAGCACAGGTAAAGTATCCCGTATGAAATTATGATAACGTGCTCCATTGAGCGTAGGTGGAAGAACATGGGGCCAAATCAAGACATCACTAACAATGCCTGCCCAAACGTTCACAGAAAATCTGTGTTGATGACGTGATTGCACAATTGTGTGCGGATTCTCGTCAGCCCACACATGTTGATTGTGAAAATTTACAATTTGATCGCGTTGGAATGAAGCCTCATCCGTAAAGAGAACATTTGCACTGAAATGAGGATTGACACATTGTTGGATGAACCATTCGCAGAAGAGTACCGGTGGAGGCCAATCAGCTGCTGATAGTGCCTGCACACGCTGTACATGGTACGGAAACAACTGGTTCTCCCGTAGCACTCTCCATAGAGTGACGTGGTCAACGTTACCTTGTGCAGCAGCAACTTCTCTGACGCTGACATTAGGGTTATAATCAACTGCACGAAGAATTGCCTCGTCCACTGCAGGTGTCGTCGTCGTTCTAGGTCTTCCCCAGTCGCGAGTCATAGGCTGGAATGTTCCGTGCTCCCTAAGACGCCGATCAATTGCTTCGAACGTCTTCCTGTCGGGACACCTTCGTTCTGGAAATATGTCTCGATACAAAAGTACCTTGCCACGGCTATTGCCCCGTGCTAATCCATATATCACATGGGCATCTGCCAACTCCGCATTTGTAAACATTGCACTGACTGCAAAACCACGTTCGTGATGAACACTAACCTGTTGATGCTACGTACTGATGTGCTTGATGCTAGTACTGTAGAGCAATGAGTCGCATGTCAACACAAGCACCGAAGTCAACATTACCTACCTTCAGTTGGGCCAAGTGGAGGTGAATCGAGGAAGTACAGTACATACTGACGAAACTAAAATGACCTCCATCGTGCATGAAGCGTTTCCGGACACATGTCCACATAACACCTTTTCTTTATTTGTTTGTGAGGAATGTTTCCTGAAAGTTTAACCGTACCTTTTTGTAACACCCTGTGTACGAGGGTGAGTCAAATGAAAACCTTAAATATTTTTTAAAATATTATTTATTGTGCAGAAGTGGTACAAAGCTGTATCACTTTTCAACCTTGTAATCTCCCCCACGCTCAATGCAAGTCCTCCAGTGATTACAAAGTGCATAAATTCCTTTAGAAAAAAATTCTTTTGGTAGTCCGCACAACTAGTCATGCACTGCGTGGCGTACCTCTTCATCAGAGTGGAACTTCTTTCCTCCCATTGCATCTTTGAGTGGCCCGAACATATGGAAATCACTTGGGGCAAGGTGTGGTGAGTATGGTGGATGAGGAAGACACTCACAATACAGGTCTGTGATTGTTGCAACTGTTGTACAGGCAGTGTGGGGCCTTGCATTGTCATGTTGCAAAAGGACACCTGCTGACAGCAATCCACGTCGCTTTGATTTGATTGCAGGCCGCAGATGTTTTTTTAGGAGATTTGTATATAATGCACTGGTGACAGTGGTCCCTCTAGGCATGTAATGCTCCAAAATGACATCTTTTTCGTCCCAAAAGAGATTCAGCATAACCTTCCGTGCTGATGGTTCTGTTGAAAACATCTTTGGTTTTGGTGATGAGGAATGACGCCATTTCTTGCTCGCTCTCTTCGTTTCCGATTGGTGGAAGTGAACCCACGTTTCGTCCCCAGTAACGATTCTTGCAAGGAAGCCATCACCTTCTCGTTCAAAGCACCGAAGAAGTTCTTCACAAGCATCAACACGTCGTTCTCTCATTTCAGGAGTCAGCTGCCGTGGCACCCATCTTGCAAACACTTTGTGAAACTGAAGCACTTGATGCACAATGTGGTGTGCTGAGACGTGATTAATCTGTAAACATGCTGCAATGTCATTCAGTGTCACTCAGCGGTTTTCCTGCACTGTGGTTCCACTGAAGTCACACCATTTGCGAACTTCCTACTCCTTTCATAGACTTGCTGCTGTGACAAACATGCATCGCCGTACTGAATCTTCATTCGTCGATGAATTTCAATAGGTTTCACACATTCACTGTACAAAAATCGAGTAACAGAACGCAGTTCCTCCCTGGTCCAAGTCGCAAGTGGGGCCGCCATCTTTATACTGACACTGCGACGGTATATGTACATCTGCACTATGCTGCCACCTACAGGCCATTCTGCACGCTGTTCGTAGCTCGCTTACCAACTTACAGGATAAAGGCGCGAGATTTCGATTTGTTATAACAAATTTGAGGTTTTTATTTGATTCACCCTCGTATAAACCTGCGCGGCACATGACCAGATTAGGAACGTCAACATTTCGGAAATTCTTCCTTCCTTGGCCCGAAAGCCGATGATCACGTCCATTTTGGACGTCAGATTAATCGATCCGTGTCCGCGTTCCGACAACAATTGCACTGTTCTTCCGCGTCCGCCCCTGCTTTATATACCCTCCACTGCTAGTTCTGGCTCCTGCCATCTGTTAGTGGTCATTGCACACTGATATAGTGGCCGCAGTAACCTGAGTGTAATGTAGACTTTTACAGTTTTGTTGATGAATTCGTTGAATAATTATGACCTCAGACTTCTAGAAACATGAGAAGTATCTTTGAATTTGGTACTACTTCGAAAAATATGACAATAGAATCAAGCGCTGCTGAAAATGAAACACACATTCAGAGAAGAAACTATTTACATAAGTCTGTTGTAGCGATTAGCAACTAACACACCATATCCACGTATTACACAAAGGTTAATATTTCTAAAACGTTTTTTCGCGATACAGTTATCAAGCTGTGATACAGGGAGCAACTGAAGTGAAAGGGCAAGTCAGAGAGGACGACTTTTTCCCAAAAATATTATTAGAGATGGAGAAGAAACACTGCGGGAGAAAAATTTAGTATAAATCCGACATGACCCCTTTAAATGAACTATTCAGACACTCCACTGAAATAATTTTTTGAAGCAGCGGTAAACTTGAGATTGAATTTTCGGAATGAGAGGCTTCCCTCTTGGTTATGACACCAGCTCACTTGGCAAAAAGGAAAAAAAAATTACCGTTTCTGATTTTTGTTTACATTCTTAGCCCCATATTGTTATGCGAAAAGACTAGAATTAAACAGCTATAGTTTCTTATTTTTTTGTGGCGTATCTTTGAAAGGATGACGTAGATTGTATTCCCCCACATTCCCACATTAGTTCGCAGTGCAGTGAGCAGAACTCAGGTAAGTGAGTGGTTACTGGAATGTGGTATCAAGGATGCGAAGATATGTTTATCATGACGTTCTAACATATCTGCACGCAAAATTCAATATCTGGTGTGGTTTCGTTGTTGCCAGATCCATTATTACGTTACATCAAAAGAGGCATTTTGACCTCCATACTTTTCGAATTGATCTGTGACGAAACTTAATGGGCTGTGACTGACGTCGTTGTCTATAGACGGACACCGTTTGCTAACCGTGACATTGAAGAACCAGTCAGCTGGCGTCCCCATACAGGGTTAGTCAAGAAGTAAGGTACATACATGCTTTAAGAGGTAATAACGTTGATTCTGATCAAAAAACGTCATGTGACATATGCATATTCTTAACCTTGCTGTTTGAAAATCGCAGGCATATCTCACTTGTGGGCAGATGAGAATTTGTACTCCTCTGTGGAAACAAATTTTCATCGAGATTTCTCAGTGAATGCGTGGTGCGGTATTATTGATGGCTAGCTCATGGATCCAATTGTTTCAGAGAATCGTCCTAGTGGAGTACGGTGTTACCTTTGGCAAAAAGACGTCGTGTGTGCTTTCAGCACGACGGAGCTCCTGCACGTTCAGTGCGGCAGTGACACAGTGCCTGACTTCAATGTATAATGTACGTCGGATCGGTCGTCGTTGAGTAACGGCCGGCGCGTCGGTAGTGAACACTCTCTTCCGTCTTATCAACTATTTATAGTCGGAAACAGGATCCACTAACGTTTACGCTCGGTTGGCGAGTGCATCGAGTGCCATTGACGCCGCTCTAAGTAAGTGCAGTCCGTGCGGTTGATAATGTAATCATAAAAGATGTGGAAATACTATGACTGGGTGTTGTGTGATGTCCTTAGGTTAGTTAGGTTTAAGTAGTTCTAAGTTCTAGGGGACTGATGACCACAGCAGTTAAGTCCCATAGTGCTCAGAGCCATTTGAACCATTTGTGGAAATACTCTTGTGGATTCACCTGTCTACAGCAGCTGTTACTCCGCTGCCCAGGTCGGGGCGCATTGCGTTGGTTTGCGGAACGTCAGCACGGACTACGTCAGCAGCAGTGGTCACCGGAGACATAAGCTTCGGCGGCGGAGGCGGCGTGTGACATCGGCGACTGCAGGAACAGCAGACGCGTCAGCAACAACAGCGTTAGCACGTGAGTGGCAACAAGCTAAGTAGCAACGCGGCCCCGAAACGCCATTCAACCGCCGTCTGACGTTTTTGTGCCCCGTGCTTTCTGTTTTTACCTTACAGCCTAACGGACTAGAAACTGTCTACATTCTGTACAAACAGAAGTGACTCTTCCTCCCAACACATTATAGTGTGAAGAATTTGGGGCGCGGTGCCGCTCTGATTGCGCTGTCTCCATACCACGTGAAAGCTTGAAATTTGGAAATTTGTGGTAAGTTCCTATGGGTCCAAACTGCTGAGGTCATCGGTCCCTAGGCTTATACACTACTTAATCTAACTTAAACTAACTTACAACACACACATCCATGCCCGAGGGAGGACTCTAACCTCTGACGGAGGTAACCGCGCGAAACGCGGCACTGCGCCTCAGTTCGCGCGGCTACCCCGCGCGGCGTGAAAGCTTGGATACTGGAGGAAACTAATTGGTCCGAGCTGGAGCTAGTCCTTGTAGCGACAGCGGATCGCTAGAAATAGTAATCACGGTTACCTCAGAAGGTAAACAAAATGACAGCACACCGAGCGACAGAAAAACAGGTGCTGTAAAACGAAGTACCTCAGCTGGAACAGCATCATCGGTAGCACTTTCAGGTGTATCGATTGCGGAAAACATCGCCGTAGTCGACGATATTCTGATGAAGCTTTAAAACGCACCGAGGCATAAAAGAACCTTACAGTTATTCTAGCAACAGTGAAAAACAAAATGTGCGCGGTCGTCGTCACGCAAGCAAAATTAGAACGGCAGAGTAAGGACTTAAGTAGAGAAAATGAGCGTTTGCTTAAAGAATTAGATAACGCCAATGCACCAGATGGGCTGGAGCGATTCACTGTCTGGAATCAGAAAAAAACCTATCTCATATCAGAAAATCAAAGATTAAGAACACAAAGTAAGGCAACTCCACTGCCCTCTGCAGCAGTTGTGGCCGCTGGCTAAGCTTCAAAACCGAAGAGCAATGCAGAAGAACACATACAGAAATCCAAGTCAAAACAGTCGAGTGTTCTCTTCTTCAAATCGGAAAACAATCAAGACGCCAAGGTCATACGTGAAGTAATCTCTAAAACAATCAATCACAGACAAGATAAAGCAAAGATAAATGCAATCAGATCCGCAGCAAACACATTTGTCTTAGAAACGGAAACAGAAACACATAAAGGAAAATCATAGAAAAGACAGTACGACTGAAAAACATTAGATGTGAACACAGGAATTTCCTACCTCTCCTTGCGCTGCATCAAGTAGCAACTACCCTGGAGAAACTACATGAGACCTAAGTGAACACATCTCTAAGGTAGAGTTCTACGATCAAAATCAAGTTCAAAACAGGCTCAAAAAGTAAACGAACAGCTAATGACGACTTGGAAGTCACTCCAAGAGTTCGCTTTCTGCTGTTGTAAAGGTGAAGAGTCTATGTTCAATTCGAGTCCTTATACATCAAAAGTTTTGCGGCTGTTCAAAAATGATGCAGTTGCTGGGGTCTACATCGCCCGCCAACACGTTGAGATAAATAACCGGTCTGTGGAAAATGTGCGAAGGCCGGCCACAAGAAGGTAGAATCCCGACAGAATGCCACAGTTGGACGTATACCACGCAAATATAGAAACAGGACATGTGATAAGGCAGGGGTACCCGACTGCCCTACCTGCAAGCCGTTGTACGAGAGGCGAATAGAGCGCATCGATTATAACATACCGACATCGTTCACTAAAGCGGAGTACAACTACAACAGCCAGACAGTAAAGCCCTCCGTAAATACAAGTGTAGATGTAAAAAAAACAATACATGCAAATGCAGACATAAGTCCCTGTCAACTAAAACGAGAGATTGGCGCGTGGATTCGTATGAGGAGTCGCCTGGAGCTAATATGTGGGTGTAGCACAATTGACAAATCTAGAAAAAAAGCCGCACGGGATAGCCGTGCGGTCTTAGGCGCCTTGCCACGGTTCGCGCGGCTCCCGCCGTCGGAGGTTCGAGTCCTCCCTCGGGCATGGGAGTGTGTCTTGTCCTTAGCATAAATTAGTTGAACTTAGATTAAGTAACGTGTAGTCCCATAGGAGCTTACCACAAATTTCCAGTTTTCTAGAAACTAACAATCTGACATCGCTGCAAACATGTGACATAATACAACAAAGCTATTTTAACATCACTGATTACGTAGACGACTTGTATGTGCAGGGAGCTATTGACCACTACGTAGGAAGACACATAAAACGCGAAATGTTCCAGAGGGCAATTTTCCGGACTGGACTTCTTGTTGTGGACTGGCAAGACAGCCAATCCACAGTGACAGGTAGCCGAAAGGCACGCGTTTAAGCTCACGCAAACTGGCGTGAGGTCTGGGACAGGACAATGTAATTAATATAGCCAATAAGGTACGTTGCTGCTGGAATACTTAACCTTAATCCATAATTGGTGTACATCGCTCTTGACGGTACATGTTTTACAATCTCAATATTAACTGGTAATGGCGCCTTGCTGGGTCGTAGCAAATGACGTAGCTGAAGGCTATGCTAACTATCGTCTCGGCAAATGAGAGCGTAATTGTCAGTGAACCATTCCTAGCAACGTCAGCTGTACAACTGGGGCGAGTGCTAGGAAGTCTCTCTAGACCTGCCGTGTGGCGGTGCTCGGCCTGCAATCACTGACAGTGGCGACACGCGGGTCCGACGTATACTAACGGACCGCGGCCGATTTAAAGGCTACCACCTAGCAAGTGTGGTGTCTGGCGGTGACACCACACTTCTGCTACGAGTGGAGGAGCTGGGAGAAGACGTTTTCTATTAATGTAGCGGAGAATGTAACAAAATAATCAGAAAACTAACACAAAAGAATGCTTAGGGCACTTCACTGATGCCAATACTTTCATGTCGCATCACCGAAAAACAAGCAACAGATTGACATATTGACCCACAAGTACAAGAAACACAAAAAGATCAACACCTGTTAACTGTTCACAAGGTCAAAACACATCATTTAAATTATATTCAGAATATGACTCTAGCAAATGCAGACCATACATAAAGCCCGCATGTTTTACATATGGTGGCAGTACACACAGCACAGACACACAGAGAAATAGCCACAAAGAAAACGCTCGGTTGCCAAATAACCTCGAGATAGGCGAACAATATTCCAAAAACATAGTTACTAAAAGTACAATGCTCCATATAAGCAGCCTACCCAACAATACAGTTAAAAATACTTAATCCACACACAATTCCCAGTGTACACAAACAATAGAGGAAGGGAAATGTCAGGATATTTCACAGAACAGTTACAGAAATCTCAAACTAATAATAACGTAATTGATTATGATAATTTTGAGACCAATTTACACATAAGTAGGTTAGAAAATAGGAAAATTTTCCAGACTGCTCTGTATGTGGTGATACGTCTCAGTCACTTGGAAGAGGAAGGACAAGCATGCACACGAAGAGTTGATGGTTTAAACTTGGATAAAGTTCATAAGGACTTCATCAGGGAGCATGGGTGCGTTTATTACGACCCTAAAGAGGCAACACCTAAGTGCTACGCCTGTACTAGATACCCCACTGTGAAGATCTTACAAGTAAACTGCAATAGGAGCACTTTGGCTGTAGTGGAACGGGACAGACTTCTGAACGAAGTACAGGCAGATATAATCTGTCACAAGGAGCTATATATGCGTGGCGAGAGACTTCTAAGCCCTCCCAGACATCTCATAACAATTATCTGTACCCAGAAGTCGATGGCCGTAATTGTAATAACGAACATGAATTACACAATCACAAAAATAATACAAATTTGTTCTGAACATTTAGCCACAGCTGAAATTACGCATGGACGAGAATCTTGGATTATCCATGTATGCGCAGTATTCATATGGCATTGAGCATTTTACTGACCAAAGAATAGACACAACACAATTTTGTAGGGACAAAAGATTAGGCCTACTCTTACTTAGTGACATCAATGTACAATCGACTCTATGGCACGCAACCAGAACAGGCGAGAGGGGACAAATCGAAGCCGATAAGTCCGCAGCTCGTAGTCGTGCGGTAGCGTTCTCGCTTCCCACGCCCGGGTTCCCGGGTTCGATTCCCGGCGGGGTCAGGGATTTTCTCTACCTCGTTATGACTGGGTGTTGTGTGATGTCCTTAGGTTAGTTAGGTTTAAGTAGTTCTAAGTTCTAGGGGACTGATGACCATAGATGTTAAGTCCCATAGTGCTCAGAGTCATTTTTTGGAAGTCGATAATATACGTCAACAAATGGGAAGTCTATAAAATGCCACACACTGTGACCACAACGCCATACTCATCCATACAAACACACGTTATATGAACACACAAAAACTTCTTCTAAATAAAGCTAACTGGCAAAACTTAAGCGACCTGGTTGAAGAATTTTCCTTCCATACAGTAAATGGCAGCATAGACTATAAAGCTCACATCCTGACGGACTTGCTTCAAAAGCACTACAGTTAGCTATCCTAGAGACCGACCGTCAACTGAAACGGAAACTCCCCTAGTTCACTGAGTTAACGAAACGAAGGAAAGACGCTAGAGACAAAAGGAAACTACACCAAAAAGCCAAAACAGCACAAGAGAGAGAGGTAGGATTGGAACTATACCGTGATACAAAGCAAAAATATAAAAACAAATTATACAGGACCAGACAGGATCACTGGAACAACTTTGTCAAAATTCAGCTACAAAACTATACTTTGGGGGCTGTGGGGGGGGGGGGGGGGGGGGTGAGAACCATTTAAACATCTAACATATAAGGTAACGACTCCGACAGTACTGCCAACTCCTAGGCGCACAGACGGCACTACAACAAGGGCTGCAGATGTTCAGGACAGTACCTACTGATGACGAAAAGGCGAATGATCAGCAACATCACATATACGAAGAGAGAGGGAGGAGACCTACACAAATGGTTCCGCTACACTCAGAACACTAAAAAATACTGTTGCACAGGTCACCGCTTTTCTAACAGAGTTACTGAACGAAGCACTGCTACAAAGGTAGGGCCCCTGACATGTGGAAAATAGCGAGCGTAGAGATCATCAAAAAATTCAGAAAATAGGGACCGAGCAGAACCAAAGACTTACAGGCCAATCTGCCTCTTGAACACTTTGGCTTCACACAGGAAACTCTTCGGCCTTAGTCCACATCAGTATGGTTTCAGGCTGAAAAGCTTGATAGACGTTGCAATTAACCGCTCGCTGGAAATAATACAGGACACACAAGAAAAATACGTGGGAGCAATAGCAATAGATATAGCAGACGCATTCGACAGTCTCTGATGGTCTGGCCTGTTCGTTAAGATAAAGAGAGATGCAGACACCAACAGTCTTATACAATAGCCTACTCGATTAGTGCAAAGATAGGGCGGCAGGAACACGTAAGATTATCAAGAAAATAACAAAAGAATGCAGAAAAGCCGGCCGGTGTGGCCGTGCGGTTAAAGGCGCTTCAGTCTGGAACCGCGTGACCGCTACGGTCGCAGGTTCGAATCCTGCCTCTGGCATGGATGTGTGTGATGTCCTTGGGTTAGTTAGGTTTAATTAGTTCTAAGTTCTAGGCGACTGATGACCTCAGAAGTTAAGTCGCATAGTGCTCAGAGCCATTTGAACCATATTTTTGCAGAAAACGCTAAATTTGTGGGCCAATTTTCTGGGATATTGCCGTAGAACCGCTCCTAAAAAATCTGTACGAAGATTGAAAGGGTCCTGTAGTCCCCTTTCATCAACATGTTATTTACTTTCCAGTGATACAAAACTCTCTGGCAGGCATGAGTGAATGAATGTGGTGTGTTTTATGTTGCTATACGTGGTTTAGTCTGCTGCAGAGTATCAGCGGTAGTCGTACAGAATGGCCAACCGCAGTAGTTTTCAGGTGGGCAAAGAGGTTTGCTCTCCTTGCGTGGAAGTTACCGGTGTTAGGTTGTTGGCGGAATCCTCATCTCTGGGTTTTCCTGGCCACGGAATCGCGTGGGAGACGTTGGACTGTGTGAGAGGGTCAGTCTGCCACCGGTACGGGAAGTGTCCACAGCTGTGTTCCAGTCGAAGAAGGGTGAGTTAGACTGACCGCGTGGGCCGATGTTACTTGGCGAGAAGAGAGCTGTTAGCTTTTGGTCTCGCTTTTCAACTCTGAAAGATTGCGTTGCCTTGTCGCACAAGGAATGCAAAACTTTGGGAGATTTTTCTTTTAGTAAATTTCTATAGCAGACTTGGATCCGCCGGAAGAGCGCCACACAAAGGTGTCGATAAGAAGTGAGCACTCACTTCTGTCTGAATGTCTGTTTGCCTTCAGCTGTGCCTGTATAAGTTTTCATTCTTCTAAATATTAATAGCTTTGCCTTCTCGTAAATTTTCCTTTCTTTATGTATCTTTCGTCCGTGGGGAGCTAACGGCGTGGTTGAACATTAGAGTTTGTTGGGCTATCGCCATCACTAACTGTCCGATCTCATGTGTGTTTCAAAGAATGTTAACTGTTCATGATTGCGTGATGTGATATTGTTGCAACTGGGCCACGATACCTAGAAATTGTGTCTCCACAAACCACGTGGGCACGTGGGTGTACTGCGACAGTGTACCGTTTCACGAGTCATTGCTATCAGTTATCAGGTAACAGCAGTTCTATGAATGATTCACACCAATGATTTTAGGTGCAGATTATAACGGTGAACGTATCGATGCCTTTCTTTAATGTTTTAGGAATTGATCTTATCAGGAATTGTGTATAATGCCTCACATCCGTATCTTAGGAATAAATGATTTTATCCACAATTTTCTCTTTTATTCCGAGGTTACGTTTTTGCACCTAAGCCACTCACCTCGTAGCTCTCCCATTAGCACACCCAACGCGTTTCCTTATGCACCAGTCCAGTGATTAGTTTCCCCTTCTATTTTAAAACAAATGCCTTAGATTAAGTCTTATTTTCAGGTGTGTTGCTGGGAGCTGATCTTATGCACAGTGTTCATGCATTTTCTATTTTATTTTAAATGTTTGATTCACGTGAACAGTGCACGGGCAATTCTATTAATTACATCGCATCCCCTATGAGCGATATCACAACGTATCCATTTTTATGAGTTTTTGGACTGTGATCAAATTAATTTATTTTCCGACTCGGCCAAACCTTTGATTCGTTGTATGGTTAGAGCTGGTGCCGACCCTAATGTTAACGTAATAACCCGTAGAAACAGGTTAGTTTCAAGGTGATAGGGTGAAGGGTACAGTTGGTTATGCTGACGGCTTGCTGGTAGTAATAACTGCAAACTCGAGACGGCAACTCGAAAACAAGGCTACACGACTTCTTATAAAAATTAGTGACTGGTGCAGCCGTAACAGGCCCACAACTGCGGCAAAAAAGACAGCAGATTTACTGATCAAAGGGTCCTTGCAGCGAAACGCCACCATTAGCTGAACAACATTAGTGTCCAGAGGAATATAACAGGATACCTAGAGATACACCTCAACGAACGACTGAGTTTCTACTAGCGCATAAAACTTACAACTGAGAAAGAGACAAGACTAACGCACAAACTCGCCACGCTAAGCACAACTCACTACAACTACCACAGCAGATAGTGCGAATGTATCATACAGCCCTCTTTGAATCTATAGTATGTTTCGCAGGAAGTACCTAGGCACACGACTTCCACTCACGACCCAAAAACCAACTGTGAAGCGTGGACAAAGAGGTGTACTGCTCAGAATGTCGAGGGCGTCAGGCACCGCGAACGTGGAAACCATGTGAGTTGTACTTGCGACGTATCCTACTGACGTAATCATTATCCACAGAGCAGCAGAATAATGGCTCAGAAGTGTAAGACTGGATAAGGTATACAAAAGGGAAGCGTATTGCAAAAAAACGCCAATTAAATATATGTAAGGTTAAGGCAGGAAGTGCAAAATGGCTAAGCAGGGATGGCTAGAGGACAAATGCAAGGATGTAGAGGCTTATGTCACTAGGGGTAAGATAGATACTGCCTACAGGAAAATTAAAGAGACCTTTGGAGATAAGAGAACCACTTTTATGAATATCAAGAGCTCAGATGGAAACCCAGTTCTAACCAAAGAAGGGAAAGCAGAAAGGTGGAGGGAGTATATAGAGGGTCTATACAAGGGCAATGTACTCGAGGACAATATTATGGAAATGGAAGAGGATGTAGATGAAGATGAAATGGGAGATACGATACTGCGTGAAGAGTTTGACAGAGCACTGAAAGACCTGAGTCGAAACAAGGCCCCGGGAGTAGACAACATTCCATTAGAACTACTGACGGCCTTGGCAGAGCCAGTCCTGACAAAACTCTACGATCTGGTGAGCAAGATGTATGAGACAGGCGAAATACCCTCAGACTTCAAGAAGAATATAATAATTCCAACCCAAAGAAAGCAGGTGCTGACAGATGTGAAAGTTACCGAACAATCAGTTTAATAAGTCACGGATGCAAAATACTAACGCGAATTCTTTACAGACGAATGGTAGAAGCTGAGCTCGGGGAAGATCAGTTTGGATTCCGTAGAAATATTGGAACACGTGAGGCAATACTGACCCTAATCTTAGAAGCTAGATTAAGGAAAGGCAAACCTACGTTTCTAGGATTTAGAGACGTAGAGAAAGCTTTTGACAATGTTCACGGGAATACTCTCTTTCCAATTCTGAAGGTGGCAGGGGTAAAATACAGGGAGCGAAAGGCTATTTACAATTTGTACAGAAACCAGATGGCAGTTATAAGAGTCGAGGGACATGAAAGGGAAGCAGTGGTTGGGAAGGGAGTTAGACAGGGTTGTAGCCTCTCCCCGATGTTATTCAATCTGTATATTGAGCAAGCAGTAAAGGAAACAAAAGAAAAATTCGGAGTAGGTAATAAAATCCATGGAGAAGAAATAAAAACTTTAAGGTACGCCGATGACATTGTAATTCTGTCAGAGACAGCAAAGGACTTGGAAGAGCAGTTGAACGGAATGGACAGTGTCTTGAAAGGAGGGTATAAGATCAACAAAAGTAAAACGAGGATAATGGAATGTAGTCTAATTAATTCGGGCGATGCTGAGGGAATTAGATTAGGAAATGAGACACTTAAAGTAGTAAAGGAGTTTTGCTATTTGGGGAGCAAAGTAACTGATGATGGTTGAAGTAGAGAGGATATAAAATGTAGACTGGCAATGGCAAGGAAAGCGTTTCTGAAGAAGAAAAATTTGTTAACATCGAGTATAGATTTAAATTTCAGGAAGTCGTTTCTGAAAGTATTTGGCTGGGGCGTAGCGATGTATGGAAGTGAAACGTGGACGATAAATAGTTTAGACAAGAAGAGAATAGAAGCTTCCGAAATGTGGTGCTATAGAAGAATGCTGAAGATTAGATGGGTAGATCACGTAACTAATGAGGAGGTATTGAATAGAATTGGGGAGAAGAGGAGCTTGTGGCACAACTTGACTAGAAGAAGGGATCGGTTGGCAGGACATGTTCTGAGGCATCAAGGGATCACCAATTTAGTATTGGCGGGCAGCGTGGAGGGTAAAAATAGTAGAGGGAGACCAAGAGATGAATACACTAAACAGATTCAGAAGGATGTAGGTTGCAGTAGGTACTGGGAGATGGAAAAGCTTGCACAGGATAGAGTGGCATGGTGAGCTGCATCAAACCAGTCTCAGGACTGAAGACCACAACAACAAAACAAGGTAAAAAAGAAATAAAAGAGTGGGAAACATCTGACAAGGACCATCGAGTTTTCGTCTTCTTGCCGCACATCCGGGAACGGTTGAGGTTCAGACACGTTGACCCCAGTCACGTTATGGTACACTTCCTGACGGGCCATGGTCCTTACCCTACCACATGCACCGCTTTGGCCTTAGGCAAAGTGACATGTGTGAATGTAGGCAACATTGATCTCCCGAAGACATAACACTAAAATGTGGCAGACACACACACACACACACACACACACATACACACACACACCACATATACACACGTAAGGGCGGCATCAGAAATCGAAGATGTAGGGCAAGCTTTAAGTAACCCAGATACTGGAGCATGCTTAACCGCATCACGGATGAAATATCACGTGCGCTGTACAAGACTTGTAAGCAACAACGGCCATATACAATACCGCCACTCGAAACAAATCCCAAGCCACAACATGATGCATGGGACAACGGAGACTCAAACGCTGATATGGAAACAGACGAACGTATAGACACAGATGACGACATGAACCCTCCAATATCATCAGATACATATACGGCATAGTAGCAGATCGCACGACCGCTAATATTACAACCAATACACAGACGGAATCTGGGAATAACTTAGTAATAGAAAAAAACAACCAATTTTCTTGGCTCTGGCTCTGAGCACTATGGGACTCAACTGCTGAGGTCATTAGTCCCCTAGAACTTAGAACTAGTTAAATCTAACTAACCTAAGGACATCACAAACATCCATGCCCGAGGCAGGATTCGAACCTGCGACCGTAGCGGTCTTGCGGTTCCAGACTGCAGCGCCTTTAACCGCACAGCCACTCCGGCCGGCCCAATTTTCTTGTTTGTACAACTAAAAGAAGTAATTATTCAGTTCTTTGGATTATTATTTTCAAACATGTAATGAGTAATTTGCGAAACGTATAAGATGCAAACTGTAAAACATGTGTATTCTATAAAATGTGTATAAACTTACATATGCAGTATAGTAAGACGGAGGTACACAAACACAACCGCGCAACATAGATAAGAAGCGCCATTCGGGGCGACGAGGTTCGAGGTGATCACCCGACGCTCCTCTCCGGCTTACGGTGCGGTTAATAGCAGGAAGCAATTTTTGTAATAAATAATACTGTCGTACCTTATACACAAATCACGTAGAGTAAATATCACAACATATATAACTATAGTGGTAACTATAGTAGAATGTAATATGATAATTCAGATGAGACAGGCTCGAAGTGTTTATCGAAACCCTCGCACTTGAAAGAGCTAGGTGAAGGGACCTCTTTTGCTATCTAAATTTTTCCTCCCGAACATTGTTTTCTCCATAAGAAAATAGTAAAGTTTGGTATTTTCACTTCCTTTCGCAAATTGTGCTTTACGTTCCTTGTGTTTTTTCTTTTGTGTTTCTTTTTTAATTACCAATTTAGCTATATACGAACCAAGGAAATTGTTTAGTTTGTAGTAGCAAACGACACGCTATAGTTACCACGCGGTAGGTTATTCTGTAATGTTAATAAATAAATAAATAAAAATATAAATAGTGTCACTTCTTGGCCACCGAGTTCACCCCATCCTACTCATTAGATTACTGTTTGTTGGGTTGACTTAAAAGCAAAGTCTACAAACGCAGAGTGGACACAAAGGAGGAAAATCCCGCTCGTATTTTACATGCTTGTGCTCAAGCAAAAGACAGTACGAATGAGCTCAATTAAGCAACACAGCAGCTGTCTACATGAGCTGAAGAATTCAATGCAATTGATGGTGTACTTTTGAACATTTTTTATGAAGAAATGTTCACATTTAAACAAAACATTATGTCATAATGTTTCATTTCCTATCACCTGCCTTTGTCCTGTTCTCCAATGTTTTCATTAATTTCAGATGGCTGTAAGCACTATGGGACTTAACATCTGGGGTCATCAGTACCTAGACTTAGGACTACTTAAACCTAACCAACCTAAGGGCATCACACACATCCATGCCCGAGGCAGGATTCGAACCTGCGACCGTAGCAGCAGCGCAGTTCCGGACTGAAGCGCCTAGAACCGTTCGGCCACAACAGCCGGCTTTCATTAATTTCCTCGGAAACTGTTAACAACAGGACATATGTTCGGCCGACGTTTTTTCTTCAGAATCACTAATACTACCCTCCTCAAAGTGTGTACCTTTCCTCCTGATTCACCGTGTAGAAACTGTTCTCTCTTCTAGCCCTAAGGTTGCAGGTCACCGAATTACCTAAACTGAAAGCTGTTTCAGAAACTGGATAGTCGCACAAAGAAGATATAAAACAATAAAGCCGGCCAGTGTGGCCGAGCGGTTCTAGGCGCTTCAGTCTGGAACCGCGTGACCGCTACGGTCGCAGGTTCGAATCCTGCCTCGGCCATGGATGTGTGTGATGTCCTTAGGTTAGTTAAGTTTAAGTAGTTCTAAGTTCTAGGGGACTGATGACCTCAGACGTTAAGTCCCATAGTGCTCAGAGCCATTTTTTAAAACAATAAAATCACTGGGATGCAATGTTATTCTAGTGAATCCATTCACAAAATTGCAAATGATGGGTCCTATCACACAGTTTAGCAACATAATAGTTTAACATGATAGAGTAACAGTTCTGTAGGTATCATTATGCCATTTATTCCCAAGATTGGAAATGCTATTGGTTAGCGAATTTTTAATTTATCTTCTGCTCTGTATTCCCGAACAACATGCTAAGACAGCACGCACTTGTGAAAAACCACGTTTATAGCAACCTCCTGAGAAGCCAATTAGGGTTAGATTACAACAGCGCTGGCCCAAATGAGTCTCGGCGGTTCAATTTGTATTTTTAAATTCTGCGAGAATTAAAGGCCAAGCCTGTTAATTAAAAGCTGTTGCTGGTATCTAGCAGTTTGGTGGCTAAATGAGTCGATAAAATACCTACACCTAACATTATTGCGCATGCAATTTCGATTAAAGTGGGTTGACGCTAATTCCTAGTACGTCTCTTGGTTGCAATAAGAAAATCGCTAAAATTCTTACGGTTAAGCTGGAACATATAAAACAGTTCAAATTACTGTGAAATAAACGTCGCTGTGGCATACAAAGAAGTTGTTGTTCGTTACCATTATTCGGAGTACACAGATGTAAAAGTTCCATATTTAGCATCAATATGGAATCGCTAACTGGACAAAAGATCCGTGCGTAAGTAATGGTAAGCAGTGCAGACCGCACCATTTCACCTGAAAGGAAACAGAAGTAATGTGCTGAATCACAGACCCACGTTACCGGCATCAATTTGCTGAAGGACATTGGAACGTATACTGCGTTATAACATAATAAAGCGAGCCAGTGACACTTAGTCATAACGCATTAAGAAGATATCGATCTTGTGAAACATAACTGGCCTTCATTCACACGAAGTGATCAGTGCTATAGACAGAGGATCTCAAATTGTTTCCATATTTCTAAATTTCCAGAAGCCTTGTAAAAGTGGTGCCATGACCATTAAAAGGGATCGGGAACGGCAGGGCCTCACCTTTCACCACATAACGTGGGTTTTGCTCACAACTGCCCTATCAGTGTGACTTTCTCTTACCTAGAAGGGAGGACTGGGGTTGAATCTCATACACATAATCACATACAACAGTCGTCGGCGCATCAGAAAGGATTAGGGCCTGGCGCAAGGATCGTCTATCTGACTGCATAAAAAATATCCACCACAATTAAACAAAAACTACTCATTGGATTTAAAATTAATTTAATCATCATAAGAGGAGTATTTTCAGTAGGGGGCCTTGCAGTGCTATCATTTCCTTGATGGCTCTATAAATGGGGTTAACACTTTTCATTGAAAGTCTGATTAAAAGCGCAACAATTTATTATAATTCGAAATTACACTTGTACAAACGAAGAATATTTATTCGCTATACATAATTTGTTGCCTGTGGACGTTAATACAAGACTGGGGGCATAGGGGAATATGGCCTAAATTCAGCAGTGACCCACAATACTAGCGTTAGGAATGGACAAGGAAAGGTGGGAGCTGACCATTCAGAAAAGAACTGAATCTAATAATTGGTGAAAAGTAAGAGACGGGGTCCAATAGCTAATACGTAAATATATTAGAAAGGCAACCTATGAACTGCTTGTGGATGCACGTTATTAACGCGGCCTCCCGTCCGTAAACTAATAAAATTCATAAAAGTCATTTTGCAACTCCTTGATTTACGAATACGAATAACAAGAAACGCAGGCCATGGTTCTTCAGGTTCAATTTAGATATCGTGTGTATAACTACTCGCCACGTGTTCTCACGTGGGCGACAAAGAAGGGAAAACCTAACACACAAAGGCCGTTATGAAATGTTCACTAATATCACGAAGTATTGGAGAAAGACAGGCATTCGGTGAAGGCGAAGTAGTTACGAAGAGGGTTGAATTACACCGAACGTGGTGACTGAGAGTCCCACGTATACTTCGCATACTGCAATCGACCAAGCTCTGAAGCCAAGTCCAAGAACAAAATTGCAAAATGAGGAAGAAATAAAAGCAATGAGGCGCAAATCCTCCAGAAATTAAAGGTCATCTAACACTTTCATATGTAATCGTGACTCAATACACTTGTGAACCTAGCAAGAGCACACATGCTTACCAGCTTGCAACCATCTTCTTCTGGATCTCGCAACTGACTCCACACGACTGCTAACCGCCTACCGGCCGTTGTTCCAGCGGAGCCGGGCGTTGTGGGAGGTGAGAATTGGCGCACTTTTCACTGGCCAACCAGGGGGCACGGATCTGTCGCCGAACTAGCTGCCGTTCAAGGAGACATCCCTGACTTGGAGGAATGTCTCGTGATTGGATAGAATTTAATCAGGGAGTCGTCATGGAGCCCTCTTTACAGAGCCAAACCTGCAGGAGAAACTGAGTTTTAGGTTGGTACTACTACTTAGAAGAATAAGATGAAGGACTACTTTGGTTTCTCCAAGTCGTTCAAACTACCGGCCCATGCTTCCAAGCTCAAAGGTCTGCGCGGGAAAAGGAAAGCCAACATGACTAGCGTATGAAGACTGCTGAATACGGTAATAAAATAAAAGTACCTTGTTCCAATCCTCTCTCCAGTTTCATTATGATGTAATACTGAAAAAAATTAGCAGAATAGCAGGCAAGCTATTGCCGAATTACACTAATGGCCATTAAAATTGCTACACCAAGAAGAAATGCAGATGATAAACGGGTATTCATTGGGCAGATATATTATACTAGAACTGACATGTCATTACATTTTCACCCAATTTCGGTGCATAGATCCTAAGAAATCAGTACCCAGAACAACCGCCTCTGGCGGTAATTAACGGCCTTGATACACCTGGGCATTGAGTCAAACAGAACTTGGATGGCGTGCACAGGTACAGCTGCCATGCAGCTTCAACAAAATACCACAGTTCATCAAAAGTAGTGACTGGCGTATTGTGATGAGCGAGTTGCTCGTCCACCATTGTCCAGACGTTTTCAATTGGTGAGAGACGTGGAGAATGTGCTGGCCAGGGCAGCAGTCGTACAATTCTGTATCCAGAAAGGCCAGTACAGGACCTGCAACATGCGGTTGTGCGTTATCCTGCTGAAATGTAGGGTTTCGCAGGGATCGAATGAAGGGTAGAGCCACGGGTCGTAACACATATGTAATGTAACGTCCACTGTTCAAACTGCCGTCAATGCGAACAAGAGGTGACCGAGACGTGTAACCAATGGCACCCCATACCATCACGCCGGGTGATACGCAAGTATGGCGATGACGAATACACGCTTCCAATGTGCGTTCACCCCTATGTCGCCAAACACGGATGCGACCATCATGATGCTGTAAGCATAACCTAGATTCATTCGAAAAAATTACGTTTTGCCATTCGTGCACCCAGGTTCGTCGTTGAGTATACCATCGCAGGCGCTCCTGTCTGTAACGCAAAAAGTGTTCAAATGTGTGTGAAGTCTTATGGGACTTAAAAGGTCATCAGTCCCTAAGCTTACACACTAGTTAACCTAAATTATCCTAAAGACAAACACACACATACCCACGCCCGAGGGAGGACTCGATTGTCTGTGATGCAGCGTCAAGGGTAACTGCAGCCATGGTCTCCGAGCTGATAGTCCATTCTGCTGCAAACGTCGTCGAAGTGTTCGTGCAGATAGTTGTTGTCTTGCAAACGTCCCCACCTGTTGACTCAGGCTTCTAGACGTGGCCTGCACGATCTGTTACAGACATGCGGATAAGGTGCCTGTCATCTCGACTGCTAGTTATACGAGGCCGTTGGGATCCAACACGCCGTTCCGTATTACCCTTCTGAACCCACCGATCCGATATTCTGCTAACAGTCATTGGATCTCGACCAAAGCGAGCAGCAGTGTCGCGATACGATAAACCGCAATCGCGATAGGCTACAATACGATCTTTATAAAAGTCGGAAACGTGATGGTACGCATTTCTCCTCCTTACACGAGACATCATAACAACGTTTCACCAGGCAACGTCGGTCAACTGCTGTTTGTGTATGAGAAATCGGTTGGAAACTTTCCTCATGTCAGTACGTAGTAGGTGTCGCCACCGGCGCCAACCTTGTGTGAATGCTCTGAAAAGGTAAACAATCATCTGCATATCACAGCATCTTCTTCCTGTTGGTTAAATTTCGCTTCTGTGGCACGTTATCTTCGTGGTGTAGCAATTTTAATGGCCAGTAGGGTAGTAATGATAATAATATGACTGCAGTATGGTAAATCGTAAATAAGTGAAAGAAGTGCAAAGTAGGTGCACGTCTTCCACGTGTGACACCGTTCCTCAAAAGCGGCTTGTAATCAAACTGCGTGCCTGTATTGTGTCATATCACTTGTGATACAGGACTCGGGATTTCCTGTCACGAGCGTCACATTTCGTTGTAACTGAAGGAAAGTCATCCAGTAAAACAAGAGTGATACTTCGCCGTCGGTAAAGGAGCGTTATAGAGTTGCTGGCGTTCATAATTTGTATAAATGACTTAGGAGATATACTAAGCAGCCCTCTTCGATTGCTTACATATGATGCTGTCATTTTCCGTGCATTAAAGTCATCAGAAGAACAAAACCAATTGCAAAATGGCTTAGACAAGGTATCTGCATAGTGCGAAAACTGGCAGTTAACTAAAAAAGGTATCAGGTCCTACTAAAAGTAATCCGCTAAATTTCGGTAACACGGTAAATCACACAAATTTAAAGTTTATCGATTCAAATAAAGACCTACAGATTACAAATACAAACAGCTGAAGTTTGAAGCGGCATCTACAGGGTGAAGATTAATAAAACCAACAAACCGCAAGGACGGATTTCTGACTGGAAATGTAGTAGAAAAGGTCCTATGAGCATGTGTCCGGAAATGCGTAGTTGTTACGGTAGGCGGCGCTGGCGAATGAAAGCTCCTCTGGCCGCGTGCTGTCTACTCCTTGTGTGTGTTGCAGGCTGCGTGACTGATGCAGCAGGATTGTCCGATATTCGTGTTGGGAACAAGCTGACATGGTGTTTGTGTAGGCCAAGCAGATGGAAATGGTCGAGAGGCAGCACGGCTATACCAAAACAAGTACCCTCACAGACACCAACCACAGCACACAACATTTCAAGCCCTGCTTTTGTGTTTGTGTGGTCATGGGTCATCTCAGGCAGCTGAACGTGCAGGGGTGCAGCGAGGCGGCGGACTGAGCGCGCACTAGATCTGGAGGACCAGGTTATGCCTCACGACTGTTTTCATCTACTTGGCCGTGTGAAAACACCATCTCGGCTTGTTCCCGACGTGAACAACGGACCATTCTGGTGCTGCAGAAAGTTGCGTCAATCACACAGCCTGCAGCACACAAGGAACACACGGCGTGTGGTCAGAGGAACTGTTATTCGTCAGCGCCATCTTCCGTGGCAACGAAGCGTTTCCGGACACACGTTCAGAGAACGTTTTTTCCTCCATTTCCAGTCAGGAATACGTTCCTGCAGTTTGTCGGTTTTATTAATGTCCACTCTGTTAGAAAATGTAGTGAGGGCGGTGAACAAACACTTAGAACGTGAAACAAATATAGGAAAGACACTGCCTACCTTTCGCTTGACCATTCTCTTCTAGGGTACTGCTGCGTGGTATGATATCTTTAGCAGATAAGACCAACGGAGGACATCGAAAAAGCTCGGATAAGGGCAGCTCGTTTTGTATTACCGCCAAATAGGTGTGTGTGTGTGAGAGAGAGAGAGAGAGAGAGAGAGAGAGAGAGAGAGAGAGTCACCGATGTGATACGCTACTTTGGGAGGCAGTCATTGAAACAAAGGTGCTTTTCGTAGCGGTGAGATCCTTTCACTACATTTCAATCTCCAGCTTTCTCCTCCGAATGAGAAGTCACTTTAGTAATGTCTACCTACGAAACAAAGAAACCACCATCGTAATAAATCAGAGCTCGCGTGGCAATGTTTAGGTGCTCGTTTCTCCCACGTGCTATTCGAGAATGGACGGAAGGGAAATATTCTGAAAGTGGTTTGACAAATCCACTGCCAACCACTTGAGAGTGAACTAAAAGTAGTCATGCAGACGCAGACCTAGAAACTGAGTTGCCTAGTTTTGAATTAGCATGTTTCAGGAGAGCAGCGAGAGGGTTGGAACAGCGGTGAGAATGTATTTCAGTGTAAACAGTTTGCTCTCAAGTTTGTTCACAGACACGGTAGTCCGGTAGATGATGTCCTCCAAATCCCATCGCTGTGTTGGCTGGTGTAAGAAAAGTATCTCTGAATGAATCATTGTAAGCTTCATCTACAGAAAGTGTGAAATTATAATTTACGTTAACTGATGGGTAGACGAGAAGTCAATTCGAAGGCAACGGAAGTACAGCACTAGACCGACAGTGACTGATATTAATACTAGGGTCAATCTCTTCACTGCTGGTCTATGAGCAGTGACTGTTGATTTTATTTGTATTTAGGTTAAGTAATCCACCTTCCTTCACTTTAATACATTATTTATTCCACAATGCACCTCGAAGCCACAAGCATTTTAATGGAAATTACATCTTCGTTATGCGGAAGAACGAGTTGGCCAATTCACAATAAATGATTTTAGCGTGCTGTAAAGACAACGTCTGACATACACGATTCGGAATCTGTTTTGCAATAAATAATGTAATGAAATAATGGAGGGTGGGTTTCTTTACTCACACATTCATGTTAATATAACTAATAATATAGTAAATTAGTAATAAGATTAATTGAACCTTCGCAATTATGTATAATGAGAGTCAGGCCATTTCATGTACCTTAAAAGACGTTTATCAATGGAATATTAACACAGATGTGGCAGAAAGAAACAGTGCATGCAATTCCTCACAAAGAACTCTCGCCTAATTCCTTACAAAGAACTCTCGCCTGGTCGTTTGGAAATTACAAAATGTCTACTCACTGATACTCAAAAATGTTGCGGGATTGATCAGAATCTTCAAAGATAAGCTGTCTGAAGTCGTAAATTTACGAAATTCAGCTACTGAGAGAGGTAAGCTTTTTTTGCGGTCAAAGCCAAAGAGAATAATCCTGAGGCAGTTCCTATAACTTTTCGAAAATATATTGATATACCAGGTAGTTCATAATACGGTCCGTAGTTGGAAAATTACTATATTTTTCATGGAAAAGCAATATGTGATGTAGAATGTAAGTACTTCTGAAAGACAAATGTCTCCTAGAGGAGAATAACCCTCAGAGCACGACACAAGAGAACAAAGTGAGTGCTAAAACCGAAACCTCTACGTAAGATACCCATCTCAGAAGCCCAGGGCACGATAATCTTCGCGGCCATACACGAGATGTACGAAGATGCCAGTAGGACCGTTCAGCAGTCTGTCGAATATGCCGATTCTGTAAACATTCT
Source organism: Schistocerca americana (assembly GCF_021461395.2). Taxonomy (NCBI): domain Eukaryota; kingdom Metazoa; phylum Arthropoda; class Insecta; order Orthoptera; family Acrididae; genus Schistocerca; species Schistocerca americana. The sequence continues at coordinate 116,909,658 of NC_060122.1, read as the reverse complement.
CAACAGCGTTTCGCGAAAGAACGTTTTCTTTCCTCTACGGATTCCCATTCGAGTTCACAGATCGCTTTTTTAACACTCGCATGCTGATCCATCCTACTGGTAACAAACCTAGCAACAAGTCTCTGAATACCTTCGACGTCTTCCTTTAATCCGACCTGGTGGAGACTCTCAGGACTCGCACAGTACTCAAGAACTCAAGAATGTGTCGCAAAAGTGCCCTATACGCAGTTTCCCTTTATGGATGAGCTACTACGTCCTGGAATTCTCCCAGCAAACCGAAGCCTGCAACCGACCCGACGTGCTCGTTCCATTTCATGCCGCTTTCAAGCGTTACATCCAGATATTACATCGACGTGATTGTGTCAACCACCACACCACAAATACCATATCTCACCATTAGAGGATTATTTTAGTACTCGACTGCATTAGGTTACATTTCCCCACATTCGCAGCACTTCCCCGGATTCACCACACTTCATAAACACTCCATCCAAGGCATTCTGTATCAGCCGACTGTTATTTAAAACACTTGCTTATTACTACTCACCATAAATGTCAAATCGCTTCTGTATACAGAGAAAAAGAGGGGTCCTGTCACACTTCCCTTGGGCGCTGTTTACGGTACCCTAGTCTCCTATGAACACTCGGGGTCCAGGGCAATATACCGAATTTTGCTTGTTAAGAGATCTTCGAGCCACTCTCTTATCCAGAACCTGCTGCATATTCTTGCATCTTCGTTAACAGTCTGCAGTATGACACGGTGTCGTATGTTTTCCGGAAATCTAGGAATATGGAGACTGCCCGTGGACCTTCATCCGTGCTTTGTAGAATATTGTGCAAGCAAGGTGAGTTTCGCACGAGCGATGCGACCGACATTCGTGTTTATTTCTGGGTAGAAACTTCTTTCTCTGAAGGAAGTTTACTATATTCGATCTTACAATGTACTTATAAAATCTGCAGCAATTCGACGTTCAGGAGCACACGTCTGCATTGAGACCCATCCTTTGTTTGAGAACCTAGGCAGGGAATGGACATACACGCGATCACTTTCCAATAACGAAGCACCAGCATATCCCGGTGTAATAGAAGCCAAAGTATTATAATATTCGATTTTCGTGATGGAGAATCTGTACCAACACGTTACATAATACTCTCGAGACCGGTTGGAATGAAGTTTCACTTACTTTCTTCAGGATTCTGTAAACTGTCTCGCATTTTATGTGAACAACAGTAATAGTTGATAGTGTTAAAAGCCATTCTTGTGTTTTTACAGGTGCTAAATGTCTTCTGTTGTAATCATTTCCATGGTAATTTCATACCTCACTTGGAACAGTTCAAAATTACAGTTAATCCCTTATTCGATAATTCCTAGTGGCAATATATGAATTTTCTTTCCATAAATCCGAGCAATGTATAGCGCACACTTGTATGATGAACCTACTGCAATTGCCTTACCAGATAACTCTGTTGTTTGTATACTGAAGTTGTAACTTAGGAAGTGGGGATGAAGGGTACACTTAGCATGGAAAGTCAAGATCTCTATAACGTCACTCCTTAAATACAACAACTAGCAATTCAAGATAGAAATTAACAATTTATTTTAGACCACATTAATCCAATAGCTAACATACATGTGGCCATCATTAAGATAATATCGAAGAATGACAGCTTGCTTCTTAAGCAACCAGCAAATTACAATTACTTAACGAACAGTAAATTACATCAGAAGTGATTTAAAGAAATGTGGGATGAGGCACCTTAAGACATTACAGTTAATACAATTCATTGGCAAGCAATTTTTTTTTTAAATTATACATGCGAGTTTACCAAACGGGGAGTGACGCCAGGCTGACCTGGACAAAAGGTGACTTTTTAAAATGCCGGAAGCAGCAGACCAGCCGTCCAAAACAACACCTGAACGCCGGGGTCCAACCGGGAGTCACTTCCCATTTAACGACACGTCACAGCTTCTGCGCACTGAAACAGAACGTAGCGCCGATCCCACACACCCCAATTCGCAGAAAACTGGAACACAAATAGACCGCAGAAAACACAGCAAACATCAATTAATATATCTTAAGAGATCAATAAAATAAATAAAAAAGCAAAAAGTGCTATTAATGGAAGTGACAGATTTTGCAGCAATATCAATGCTGTAAAACATTTAAACTAAGAAATGCACACAAATCCAATGCTGAAAATATAGTGTCAGACCTTTAGACCCTCATAGTTTCCCACACAATATTTCCATACATGGTTAAGACCGACAATATGTACAAAGATGAAATGGAGAAACTTCAAGATAAAATTACGTTATTCAAATGTACAACTTCAGCGCAAACTAGGTTTTGTGCACCTTAATGTAACTGAATACTGACTGCTGGTCTCCTTCCGCTCACACACCTTGCCGGTTGCTCTTACTTCATCAACACATACACTAGACCAACGAACCAATCCACAAGTGACAGTCGCTACAAGGCAAATAGTGCCACGAAACGAAGGCACCAAAACCACTTTCACCACTAATGGAGAGCGGTGTTCGAGATGGTCTCGAGGAAATGGTCTGTTCGAGAAAACAGGCACCAAAGCAAGGCGACGAGCAGCGTCCGGAGTTGACATCCGGCAGGTGCACCACAAACTCGCGACGGTCCTGCAAGGTAGACCGGCCGCGCCGCTGCCGGTCTAGCCGGCGTCTTTTGCTCCTTCGTCCCTTGAAACACGTGCTAGCGCCTCGTAGCGAGTTCGACGACCAACTCCCTTACCGCAAGTACCCGCCGCCAGATCACAACAGGGGCACAGGTCGTAGTACAGCCGGGTAACAGATAGTCGTGCCAAAGAGCTGGTGTGCCAGGAAAGGCGCACCACGGCTCAGAACTTATTCCAAAGCAGTCATTAAGCTGGGTTTAAAAGTATAATTTTTTTGCATAAATTCTTATCAGCAGAAGCCAAAGTGCAATTTACTGTTAAATAATCGCACTCCAACAATCCAGTGTAGTCAGGCATATTCAGTACTAATAACTGAACAAGTGAAATGATAGTCAGCGCTGAAAATGTCTGACACAGTATTATTTTAATCTCGAATATGAATCAATGTTACATGATTCCTTGTTTTTTTTCTCACAGAATAGGGACATGCTAATACAGCGTTTTGTACCTTCAGCTCTGAAGTGGCAAAGGTCATAGGACAGCGATAAGCACAAACACAGGTGGCGGCAGTGCTGCGTACACATGGTACAGTACAAAAGTGTGGTGTCACCGCCAGACACCACACTTGCTAGGTGGTAGCCTTTAAATCGGCCGCGGTCCGTTAGTATACGTCGGACCCGCGTGTCGCCACTATCAGTGATTGCAGACCGAGCGCCGCCACACGGCAGGTCTAGAGAGACTTCCTAGCACTCGGCCCAGTTGTACAGCCGACTTTGCTAGCGATGGTTCACTGACAAAATACGCTCTCATTTGCCGAGACGATAGGTAGCACAGCCTTCAGCTACGTCATTTGCTACGACCTAGTAAGGCGCCATTACCAGTTACTATTGATACTGAATCATGTACCGTCAAAAGCGACGTTCACCATTAATGGATTAAAGTTAAGTATTCCACCAGCTACGTCCGTTTTTCTAAATTCTAATTTCCTTGTCCTGTTCCAGACCTCACGCCAGCCTGCGTGAGCGAAAACGCGTGCCTTTCGGCCTCCTCGGGTAACACGGTGTTGGCTCTCCTGCCAACCACAACAAAAAGGGCAGCGCATGGGCGGAGCTGTCAGCTGTACTCAGGTCATGATTCATGTGAAAAGATTTTAGACGTGATTATGGTCGCACGACGGAAATTGTCAGACTTTGAATGTGTTGCAGCTAAACCCATGAGACAGTCAGTTTCGTAAATCGTTAAGAACTTAGTATTTCCATATCTACAGTCTCAAACGTGCGCCGGGAATGCCAGATTTCAGACTTTACCTCTCTCCACGGAAAACGCAGTGGCCCACGGCCTTCATTTAACGAGCGACAGCAGCGACGTTCGCGTAGAGTTTTCGGTGTTAACAGACAAGCAGATCTGCATGAAATAGCCGCAGAAATCAATGTGGGACGAACGACTAACGTGTCCTCTGGGACAGTGCTGCGAAATTTGACGTTAATGGGTTACACTAGCAAACGACTGACGCGAGTGTCTTTTCTGACAGCACGACATCGCCTGGAGCACTTCTCTGGACTCGTGACCATATCAGTTGGACTCTACACGACTGGCATACAGCGGCCTGATGAGTGCCGTATTCCCTTGGTAAGAGTTGTTGATAGAGTGTAGCCAAGGGTCCACGAAGTCTTGGACGAAAATTATTAACAATGGTGTGGGGTGCGTTTACATGGGACGGACTGAACCGGTAACTAACTGGAAATAGTTATGTCCAGCTACTTGGAGACCATTAGCAGCCATTCATGGACTTCATGTTCCCAAACAATTATGTAATTTTTATGGCTGACAATGCACCATGTCATCGAGCCACGAATATTCGCGATTGCTTTTGAAGAAATTCTGGGCAATCGAGCGAATGATTTGGTCACCCATCGAATACTGATGGGACATAATAGAGAGGTTAGTTTGTGCATAAAATCCTGCAGCGACAACATTTTCACAATTATCGACGGCTGCAAGGCAGCACGGCTCAATGTTTCTGCAGGGGACTTCCAGTGACGTGCTACGTCGAGTTGTTGCACTGCACCCGGGAAAACTATGTCCGACAAGATACTGGGAGGTATCCCATGATTCTTGTCACCTCATGAGGTGTGTCATCTTCAGTCTGTCCCATTTTTCGTTGCAGACTGCAGCGAGACATCGCTACATGTCTGTGGTAGTCATGTGCGTTACCGACTGTGGCGTATGATCACGATCTTTGGATGACACCACAACTAATATCTTGTTACTGTTATTAGATAATGTGTTAAAGTTTGTGCTGTAGTAGGAGTGTGTGTATGAATGTAATGGCATTTTGGGATAACTGAATGCAATCCCCTTATCTCATTAGTCTTCTTGATGGAACGCATATCATAATTACTACAGTTACGTCTCTTAACCATACCGCAGGAAATAAATTAAAAATTCCATAAATTGTATTCAGAACTGTGCCGACGTATCGACAAGCGCCGGAACGAAGACAAAGAATGCAAGACCAGAGAAGGCGGTGAGGCGACGTCAGCCAATAGCGCGCTGACCAGGACGTCACCGCGATGGGAGCGGCATCTAGCCGAAGTGAATATAAGCCCCGCTCCTGCCAGCCTAGACCAGACGGTACTAGCACAGTACTAGCAGAGAGCACTACGTTAGCAGTGACGTGTGATCCATATCAACTACTTACATGGACCTTGTAAGCAGCAAACCGTCTGTGACTGCGTACGCAGAGAATGTGGATGTGGGACTACCCTGCAAACATTAGTCCGCCTGATAGGTGCCCTGACGTCATTGCTGGCGCGGTTGTCCGTTGATCGGCACGCCATCTTTCATGCAGAACACGACCGTAACGACATCTGCTGTCAGTTTGTACGATTATATAGTGAATTACACACATGACGGGGAAATAGCAGTTTGTTGATTTAATTTTGGACACCAGTTTATTTGCTTGTATGTGAGGTCCTATATGTCTATCAGCAATAATTTCTGCACATACGTTAACTGAAAACTGGCTCTGAATTTTGCTTCTTTTTTTTTTTTTTAAAGAAAAAGAGACTTTGAACATAGCTGCTAAGGTTCAGTGACCGAGTCAGAATTATATTGGAACAAATAAGCCCTAGGTCACAAATATTAGGTCAAAATTGACCTGGTTTCGACGCTGCTATGAGCATCGTCTCCAGAATTAGACTAACTGTTCTAAAACATATTATGTATATAGTACATTAATAAAAATAAAGTTTGTACTGACTGGAAAAGATGCAGTACTTACAAGTTGCAACCCTTGTTCACAGTGCGAGCAGCCCTTAGCGGCTCTCCATTTCACAACTGTTCATGACGTCGCATTTCCGGGTTAGATCTTTTTTAATATGTGACTTGTAAGTACTGCATCTTTTCCAGTCAGTACAAAATTTAATTTTATTAATGTACTATATACCTAATAAGTTTTAGAACAGTTAGCCTAATTCTGAAGACGATGCTCATAGTAGCCGGCCGAAGTGGCCGTGCGGTTAAAGGCGCTTCAGTCTGGAACCGCAAGACCACTACGGTCGCAGGTTCGAATCCTGCCTCGGGCATGGATGTTTGTGATGTCCTTAGGTTAGTTAGGTTTAACTAGTTCTAAGTTCTAGGGGACTAATGACCGCAGCAGTTGAGTCCCATAGTGCTCAGAGCCATTTGAACCATTTTGATGCTCATAGTAGCGTCGAAACCAAGTCAATTTTCACTTAATATTTGTGACCGAGGGCTTATTTGTTCCAATATAATTGCTTCTTTAAAGCTGGTTCCGATGCCTTGCTTCTTTATTTGCATTGGGTTTGTATCAGCCCACACGTGTTGGTTATGAAAATTGTCAATCCAATCTCGCATGAAACCAGCCTCGGCTGTGAACAGTGTCTTTGTTGTGAAAGGTTGGTCTCCCATTTCGGACACTCTATGGACTGAGATACTTTGATGTACTTAGTGGTGTACCTGTAGAAAGGTTCTGTGTTTATACAATGGTAAATGTATTTATCTCTATTCAAAGAGGAGATTATGCATGTGCATTATATTTTGAATGTTTGTGTGTTCAATCGGATTAACCTGGCTTGACAAATAAATGGTTTGAATGTAGTACTTAAAGGAAACCCACGTTTCATATGTTATGAACCCATCAAATCCTTAATTCAAATTAAATAGAACTTAAATAGAAGTAGATGAATTTAAGTAGCAATTTTTTAGTATGGCGACCCAACCCCCTACAGACAGTCCAGACAGACACTGTTAAAAGAAAGAGTGCCATAATCACATTTTACACAGGTGACTCTGTGAGGACACCTCTTTATATTGCGATTCCACACAGCAGCCACGTTCTACTCGCTGGTCCTGCCAGGATATGTTCTTTCCTTTATTAAATCAAGCCTTAATACATTTTAGAGCACATGCTTCCTGGATATTTTTGACGTGTTTTGGTGCATAGTATAATGTCTAAAAACATGGAATACATATTTTTAACAGACTGTTTTGCTGATTAGTCGAATGCCTTTACTTTTTTATGTGGGAACGCTGTAATTTTTGTGATGATTGTTGTGGTTTGAAATTCAGGTTTGAAAGACCTCCATAAACTGTTTGTAAAGCCTTGGAGGTTAATTGGTACCCTCATCAGTGTTTGCGTTGTACCATCTGAATTATCTAACCAGATTTCTTACGTAGCTTGAACATTGAAGCCAGTAACTTTAAATTCGTTTTGTTGTAGTATAGTTGATAATAGATACTTGCCATAAAAAACTGATGGTCAGTAGGTTGTAATGCGCAACTGAGACTGCATACCAGCTACTAAATTCTGGCCACTTCCTATTACTCCACACCATTATGCTTGGGTGATTGCGTTCGGATAACTATTTCCGAAGTAAAAAGTCCTACTATTAGCCACTTTATACATCGACTAAAACTGTGCTATCTGTACTTCATTGCACACTATAGAACTGAAAGTAGCCCACTTCTATAGCCCTTTCCACCCTGAGAGAATTTTTTTTTTGTTACATTTATCTGAAATATGCCATTTCCCATGCATTATGACCTTTGGAATCAGATAAAAACTGCCGGCCGCGGTGGCCGAGCGGTTCTAGGCGCTACAGTCTGGAACCGTGAGACCGCTATGGTCGCAGGTTCGAATCCTGCCTCAGGCATGGATGTGTGTGATGTCCTTAGGTAAGTTAGGTTTAAGTAGTTCTAAGTTCTAGGGGACTGATGACCTCAGACGTTAAGTCCTATAGTGCTCAGATCCATTTGAACCATTTGACAGTTTTTCAAAACGTCGATCGTGCCAGTTAGGCTTTATACAAGTCCAAATAATGTGTTGTGCTGTTCAGTAAGCGCTTTTATTTATTTTTCTTCCAAGGACTTTGAATACAGTTTATGACAAAATGGTTCAAATGGCTTAGAGCACTATGGGACTTAACATCGCAGGCCATCAGTCCCCTAGAACTTAGATCTACTTAAATCTAACTAACCTAAGGACATCACACACATCCATGCCCGAGGCAGGATTCGAACCTGCGACTGTAGCAGTCTCACGGTTCCAGACTGTAGCGCCTAGAACCGCACGGTCACCGCGGCCGGCAGTTTATGACAAGAGTGATAAAAAATCATAAGTATGTTGCAAAATAGCCTACTCTCACACAATATACATACACACACAAATAGATAAACACACACGAACACACTTTTTTTATATGGAATAAACGAAAGCAGTTGTCTTGCTTGGACATGCACACTTGTTTCAACGTGACTTGGCTGAAAATCGTCGTCATTATCGTCACTGGAGAGATAACCTAAATCGGAATCCTGCAAAATAAGTTGTATTATTTCCTCATCTGTTAGGCCTAAAAGACAAAAGAATACTTTATTTGTACATAAAAAGCAAAAGCAGTACTACTTGTTCATAGGTGCTAGTGCGAATATTTGCTGAACTTTCCGCATGTGACAGTGAGGTTAGCGTCAAAGGTTGGCATTATGAATGCCTGAGACGCACGATCGTGCTACTCCAAATACAAACATTTATAAAATCCAGCTGGCACTTCTTGCAATTGTTTAGACGCCTTATATACGTTAAGTGAAACATTTTCAGTCAAAAACAATGCAGCATTGCCTTAAATGAATGAGACTTAGGAAAGTGTATTGTATTTACCTCGCGGACGCAAGTCGTCTACAACGCCATGGTGGTCGCATTATGAAACGAAACAGTTACCAAACGGTAGCCGGGAGTCCGCACAGTCATTTCAGTCTGGAATGACGCAGAAAAGTAATGTATTTGAGGCGCGGCAAACTTGAAACCAATCCCGCACACCCGTGCGGGCCAGAGTGGAAAGGGATGTAATGATGTTGCGGTTACTGAAACTAGACTATTTTATATCAGCGTGTAATGTTACGTTAGTAATCCTACAAAGCACTGAAAAGAACTGAGAGATGTAAGTACCTTGGAGTAATCGTGCTGTTAAGAGGGAGCTCCTGCTTACGAAAATTAGGAAGATAACTGCGCCTCTGTCCTCTTTCTCCCCTAGCAAGCCTCCGACAACACGATGTCCATCACGGAGGGACTTCAAAGGCAGTCAGCGGGATGCTGACAGCGGCTGCCGCCGCGACAGCCGGACAGGAAAGGGACGAGTAGGAGGGAGCGTGGGAGGGACGGACGGAGGGAGTGAGGCGAGGCGAACAAAGCGACCGACGAGCGGCGCGCGGCCTGTGCCTGCGCTCCCCAGCGCCGCTCGGCCGCCACCTGTCACCGCCAGTGCGGCGCTGCGGAAGCGGCCCCTGCTCCGCGGCGCGACGCTACCCGCCACACAGGTCCAGCTCTCAACAACCCATCCGCAGACGTATCGCGTTTCCTGGTAGCTCTCGCGTCCCTAAACGGATGATGACAGTCCAGTTGCTGCTGTGGTGGCGCCGTAATGTAGTTTGTAAACAAACACGTTATGTTTCTTCCCAACTCGATTTTCAATGTTCGGAGGAGATAATTACGAATGTTTTCATGCGCTGCATTTTACGTTAATTTCCCCAGTAGTCACTATTAGGTGGTGATAAGTTAGGCTTTCAAAGGTAAGGGAACCAGAGAAGGTGATCTAGTGTTGTGATTTATAATAAATCGTCGAGTGACATTAATGTGACAACCTGTCAAAACCCTGAATATCCTCCTTTTGCAGCAGAGACCACTACGAGACGTGCAGAAAGAGAATTAATGATGTTCTGCGTGGTACCGAGAGGGATGTGCAGCCATGCCGACTCCAGCTACGCTAGGTATCTCGGTTGAGGCTCCATTACGCAGGCAGCCAGATCGAGGTTGAATTTAAACCTGGGGAGTTTGCTGGCTAGGTGAGTACGATATACTCATGCTGGTGCTCTTCGCCCACTCACGTACACTGCAAGCTATGTAACACATTGCACTGTCCTGTTGGTAATACCATCGCCCTGAGTACACAACTCGTGGTCTAGTGGCTAGTGTTGCTGCCTCTGGATCACAGTGCCCCGGGTTCGATTCCCGGCCGGGTTGGGGAATTTATCATCATCATTCGCGACAGTGGCTCGATTGGATTGAGTGAAAACTTTGACTGTGTAAAAATTGGGACTTGGTACGGGCGCTGATGACCGAGCAGTTGAGCGCCCCACAAACCAAACAGCATCATCATCAACGCTCTGAGGAAACATATTCGGCATGTGGTGGTGGAAGTTACACATCTTTGCAGGTCCGTCGTGCTTTGTAGAATGACAAGATATTCCAGGGATTCCCCCTGGACCCTCCAACGGTTGTTGCAGGGTGATTGCTTTCAGACGTCTAGTGCTGTAAATGCTAACGGCCATCTGTGCAGTGGAGCATAAAATGTGATTCGTCTGAAAAGGTCACCTGTCGCCACTTAGCGGACGTCCAGATGCGCTACTGGCGTGCAAATTCCAGCCTTCATAGCCGATGAGCAGCGAACAGCATAGGGGTATTGTGGCGGCACCTGGAAGTCTATCTAATGAATGACGCAATTTGTTCAACTGATACAATTACTGATACAATTACAATAGCGGGATACTGCATGTTATAAATGCAAGTAATTAATGACTGGCTGTAGTATAAAAAATTCCAGAAAAAATGCATAAAGAAGACATATATGAAATAATCGATTAAATGGTGTTACTGCTTACTGTGATAAGTACGTTATAAAAACAAAAAAAAGTTTTTTTAATTTACTAACACTTTGATGTACCAACTTGTTCTTGCAGATTCAGAGATACCTTTTCCTTCTACTTTTTACGGCTCATATACGTAAATTAAAAAAAAACTTTTTTTGGTTTTTATAACGTATCTATTACAGTAATTAGTAATATCATTTAATGGATTATTTCGTATATGTCTTCTTTATGCATTTGTTCTGGAATTTTTTGTACTACGGCGTCATTCATTGGTTGTATTTATATCATGCAATATCCCGCTATTGTAATTACTTCATGTACACCGTTCAGGTGTTTGTTTATTTCCCTCTCTGCAGATACGAGAGATGTTCACAAAACAGCTTGCTTTACCAATTAGTCACCTAGATGGCGGTATTGTCTTGAAGTTGCCGTTGCGCTCAAGTCACATGATATTTCAGTTTTGTGTTGACTGTAGCAGAGGACGCATGGCACCCCCTAGTGGCTTGCACCTCTGTTGCATTTTATTTTGATTCTGACTATCTGACGCTGTCAGGTACGACCGCAGCTTTCGTATGTTTTGGTACGTTATGCTGTAACATTTAGTTTTAATTTTTTTCCGAAGAAGGTGTCCCTTGTGACACGGAAACCTAGGTCACAAATTAATTGTGTTCGCAACTGAGGGTTGTGTTTTTCAAAATTTTGTTTTAATGTCTGTATGTTATAAGTCATGTTGTCGAGTCTGATAGTATTTTGTGAAAAATATTATAAATCGCAAAGATAAAGAGTACTACATTTCCATATGTTCCACGAAAGCATGGAATACACTAGAGCAATGATGTTCACCCCTGTTTGTTCTCTGTTTATCACTTGTTTGTTCTTTCTCGCCTGTGGGGCCATGTATGTATAACTCGCAGTCTGTACTTTAAGGTTACAATATATTGTTAGTATGTTTCCTTTCAAAAATATCTCTTCCTCCACTAGGAATTTATTTAAAGATAATAATAGAATTGCTGTCGATTGCCCATCTGGCTTCGACTCTTTCGGTGGCGCTGAGTCCACCATTACGGCTACTAAAAAATACAGGGTGATTCAAAAAGAATACCACAACTTTAGGAATTTAAAACTCTGCAACGACAAAAGGCAGAGCTAAGCACTATCTGTCTGCGAATTAAGGGAGCTGTAAAGTTTCATTTAGTTGTGCATTTGTTCGCTTGAGGCGCTGTTGACTAGGCGTCAACTTCAGTTGATGCTAAGATGGCGACCGCTCAACAGAAAGCTTTTTGTGTTATTGAGTACGGCAGAAGTGAATCGACGACAGTTGTTCAGGGTGCATTTCGAACGAAGTATGGTGTTAAACCTCCTGATAGGTGGTGTATTAAACGTTGGTATAAACAGTTTACAGAGAATGGGTGTTTGTGCAAAGGGAAAAGTTCTGGACGGCCGAGAACGAGTGATGAAAATGTAGCACGCATCCAGCAAGCATTTGTTCGCAGCCCAGGAAAATCGACTGTATGGAGAGTCCTACGAAAAAGGTTAGTTATGAAACCTGAACGTCAACTACCTGAGGCGATGGATCGGCCGCCAGGCAGCCCGTGACAGAGCACTTCATCACTGGCCTCCAAGAAGCCCTTATCTTACCCCCTGCAAATTTTTCTTATGGGGGTATGTTAAGGATATGGTGTTTCGGCCACCTCTCCCAGCCACCATTGATGATTTGAAACGAGAAATAACAGCAGCTATCCAAACTGTTACGCCTGATATGCTACAGGGAGTGTGGAACGAGTTGGAGTATCGGGTTGATATTGCTCGAGTGTCTGGAGGGGGCCATATTGAACATCTCTGAACTTGTTTTTGAGTGAAAAAAAACCTTTTTAAATACACTTTGTAATGATGTATAACAGAAGGTTGTATTATGTTTCTTTCATTAAATACACATTTTTAAAATTGTGGTATTCTTTTTGAATCAGCCTGTATTTCTGTGTTTGCGAGCTTCACTCTCAAAGGAAAATAGTTGTAGGTTGGGTTGGGTTGTTTGTGGGAAGAGACCGAACAGCGGGGTCATCGGTCTCATCGTATTAGGGAAGGATGGGAAAGGAAGTCGGCCGTGCCCTTTCAAAGGAACCATCCCGGCATTTGCCTGGAGCGATTTAGGGAAATTACGGAAAACCTAAATCAGGATGGCCGGACGCGGGATTGAACCGTCATTCTCCCGAATGCGAGTCCATTGTGCTAACCACTGAGCCACCTCGCTCGGTAATTGTAGGTGCTTTTATGAATTTTTACAGTCAGTTTTCAATATTAAAGGTAGTTGATATTTTTGATTACGAAACTTATTCAGAGATTTAACTGAAACCTGGTAATTAAGGGAGGCAGGATTGGGTTACTATTGTGGATGGGGCCCGAATCAATTACCATTGGTTTGCCTTGCAATTTCACTCATTTATTTTAATAAATAATTTTTGAAAACAAGCCAATGTCGTCGCAACCTGAACTTTAAAGCAAGTAACCACAATCACGGCTGAAGGTCTTTAACGCCAGAACGGCAATTATAAAAAAATTAACAATGATACATAAAATACAGACAGCAAATAATTTTGGAAAACAAGCCAATGTGGTCACAACCTGAACTTTGAAGCATGTAACCACAATCACTGCTGAAGGCCTTTAACGCCCAAAATGGCAATTATTAAAAAAATTTTGCAAATATACATAAAATACAGGCAGCAAATTATTTTGGAAAGCAACCCAGTGTGGTTGCAATCAGAATTTTAAAGAAAGTAACCACAATCACGGCTGAAGGCCTTTAACGCCAGGAAGGCAATTCAAATGGCTCTGAGCACTATGGGACTCAACTGCTGAGGTCATTAGTCCCCTAGAACTTAGAACTAGTTAAACCTAACTAACCTAAGGACATCACAAACATCCATGCCCGAGGCAGGATTCGAACCTGCGACCGTAGCGGTCTTGCGGTTCCAGACTGCAGCGCCTTTAACCGCACGGCCACTTCGGCCGGCAGAAAGGCAATTAAAAAAAAAAAAAAAAAAAAAAAAAAAAAAAAAAAAAAAAACATACTCTCAAACGGTGAATGGCATAGTAAAAGTTAAAAAAAACAACAGATCACCAAACAGGTGAGACAAATGATGGTAACTTAATAATACAATAGTTAAATAGAACACGAGGGCCAGTGACAGACAGTGCTCCAGGAGTCGACCTCTAAGTAGGTTACACAAAAAAAAAACTTTCTCGAGTGAAGAGAAAGACAGCCAAGAGTTGCATTCAGGTCATGAGATGGTAACTCGGACTAGTGGCAGTGTAACGAGTGACTAATGATAATGTTGGTGAGGCTATCTGACACCTAACAAGAGAAATACAAGATGTAAAATTACGCCAAAGCCGGAACCGGCGGTCTGTGCTCTGCCCGCAGAATAGTAGAAGAACGCCACCCAAACTACAATCAAGAAGCTGTCAAACTTACCCGCCTCACCGGACCGCGGCGGCTAGGACAGGAAATGTACACTGCCGTTACATACACTAACCCCTCAGGGCAGGTAACTGGGGCGTTAGCGGCCACAAGACATTAGATTAATTTGCTGGGGATAGAAATCATTCCGTGCTGTATATTATCGCTGGGTTACGTGCAGGTTACGTTACATCGTCATTCATTGAAAGAGAGCTTAACATTTCCATTAATAATAAATAACTTTTCGACTGCATATTGAGACTAAGGTACGCTACGTATATTTAACACGCATTTACTCACGCTCAAGATATACGTGGCGTTCCCAAAAACAGTATTCAAAATTTAAACTGCTACGTTACATTACCATCGCTGTAGGTTGCGACTGACGCCTGCGCGCGTATTTCAAACCGCACGAAGCAGTCTGCAATGACTTATACGAAATAACTAAATTAATTCAGCACAACAACAGTTACGCAGAAAGGAGGTAATGGTACGGCATGAACCAGCGCCTACTGCGGAGGCCCATACGCAGCAATGTTCGCTCAATGGTCGTTGGGGAGACACTGTTGGTAGCCCCATGGTTCACACGTCTGTTCGCCCATACATCTCTCATCGTTCACACCTGTCATCTATGGCCCGTGGTTCATCACGATTGCTTCTGAGTCGGTTTTGAACTGCGTCATTTTGCCATGCGCGGTGTACTTTAACCAAAGCGGCACGCGAACAGCTTACATACTTAGCAGTTTCAGAAATTCTTCCAGTCTTTGCCCGTTTGGACGTCACATAAATCGCTTCTTTTCCGCGTTAAGTCAACGGCTGCTCTGTTTTCCGCCTCCCCACGACACGCCTTTACTCCCTCCACGGCTAGTGCTGGCACAGGCCGTGTTCGAGTGGTTTTGCATGTCGACGTCGAACATAGGGGATGTCGGATTAATGTGACTGCAACCGCGTACCGTGTAGAATCAAGACTTCAAAAAAAAAAAAAAAAAAAATTAAAAAAAATTACATAAATAGTTTCAGTCTGGAAAAAGAGCTCAATAATGTAAAAGGTGCAAAATGTCCCAAATTCTGAGAAAATAGGATTAATTTAAGGGAAAATTGGACACGTACAAGAAATAAAAAGGAGGTATAAGAATGGAAGACCATCAAAGAAGCGTTCGGATTAAATAGGGTGTAACACAGGGATTCGGCCTCTCACCCCTGCTGTTCAAACTGTTCCTCGAAAAACGAATAAAAAAAGAAAAGACGTGTTCCAGACTGGGAGTAAAATTCAGGGAGGAGGGATATCAATAGTAAGGTTTGCTGACGAGAATACTATTCACTGTGTAAGTGAGGAAGTGCTGAGTAGAACGGGTAGTACAATGAGCGGGGACAATTGACTAAGCGTAAGCACAAGAATGACGAAGGATATGAGGAGCAGCAGAAATAACGTTAACGATAAACCTAAAATAGAAACTGATGATCGCAAAGTAGACAAAGTTACGGAATTTTGCTAGCTTTGGAGCACAATAAACCATGATACGAAGGAAAGAGGACTTGAAATGCGGACTAGCTAAGGCGAAGGATGTATTCCTGACCAAAAGAGGTCTACTACCAACAAACACCGGTCGGTTAGATGAAGAAATTAATGAGAATATATATTTGCAGCATAGAATTGTATGATAGCTAACCGTGGACTGTGGCAAAACCAGAAAACAAGACAGCCTAATCAGTTGAGGTGTGGTGCTATACGTGCGGTTAAAGGCGCTGCAGTCTGGAACCGCAAGACCGCTACGGTCGCAGGTTCGAATCCTGCCTCGGGCATGGATGTTTGTGATGTCCTTAGGTTAGTTAGGTTTAACTAGTTCTAAGTTCTAGGGGACTAATGACCTCAGCAGTTGAGTCCCATAGTGCTCAGAGCCATTTGAACCATTTTGTGGTGCTATATAAAGTGTAATGTGTGATGCACTAAAAGCAATTTTGTCGTAGGTGACGTGTTTAAAAGCATAATAAATGATATAATATTTTCTAGTTCTATCTCACGACTTATAGCAGTAAGGCACGTCGCTTTAACTGTAAATCACGAACTCATAAAGCGCGAAGTTGAAGGTTTGAGAAAGCGCCGAAAGAGAATGAGCTGTAGACGGGTCGATTGACTACATCACCGGACAGACGTGAAAATTCATCGTTATATTTCATCTCGCAATTAATATTCACCATAATGGTGTTAGAATTAATGACTTAGTTGTTCGAAATGTACACCAAGTAACATTGAACTGAATTAAAATAATTATTACCGTACGGTATCTTAACCACCTAAAATAAAAACAACGACAGAGAGAGTGATGTAGAGTGACCGATCCTGGTTGTACAGGGTGATTTCTTGATGGTCTTACGAACTTGCAGGAATGATTGAGGACGGTAAATGTATCAGTTTGAGGTAAGAGACCCTGGTCTGGAAACAGGGTCTGGAAACGTCTGAGTCGACAATTCTAAGCGAAAATCATTCTCTCTGTCAGTGGTGCTCTTTGCTGCAAGATCTTTGCTTTCCATATTCTGGGATGAGGTGTCGATAGCACACATGGCCATCGCGAGGTTAGTAATGGAGTGACAGATTTCCGTTTGATATTGACATCGGTCGCGTGGAGGTGTGGTGGAACCAATGGTGCGCTTCCGGTAGCAATGTAAGGCGGCCAGCGGCAGCGGCTCAGCCCCACTTTCACTTGGATCCGCTACGCTAAGGCACCTTCGTCGTGCTTCACCCGTTTCGACATGTAGATGGTGGAACTCTGTTTCTTGCTTTGTTATTTGTAATGTCTTCGTACGATTAGCGAAATGCAAGTAAATCTTCTGTTTGTCGTGTTAACTCGTTCTCTAATGGTTTCTGCTGCTGTTCAGCTTTCCTATTAGGACAGTTGCCATACCATTCTGTAGCACACCACTTCTTGCCATTCCGTACGAGGTCGTACACAACAACTCCTGGCGACGAGTACTTCTTAGCTACATGTGGCTGTCTTCACATTGCTTTCTTCCTCTTCTGTCATCTGTTTGCTCTTCTGCTCTTTATGTTCTACTTTCCACAGTTGTTACTTTTGGATCCTCCTTTGTTTGTTTTCTCTATGACATTTTTGCTTTTCGCTGATTGCAAAATGGTTCAAATGGCCCTGAGCACTATGGGACTTAACATCTCAGGTCATCAGTTCCCTATAACTTAGAACTACTTAAACCTAACTAACCTAAGGACATCACACATATCCACGCCCGAGGCAGGATTCGAACCTGCGACCGTAGCAGTCGCGCGGTTCGGGACTAAAGCGCCTAGAAGCGCTCGGCCACAAAGGCTCGCGCGCTGATTGTATTTGTGCATTACTTGTTAGATAATGACTGCTCCGCCATAATTCCCTACTGCGCTGCCTGTAGTTGACAAAACTCATTTTATTCAGTTTCATAGTCAACAAACGGCACAACTTCTTAAAGTGATGAATCGCTTATGAGGGCGCAGATGGCTTCATACAATACACCAGACGCAACGACAGCGGTACCTCTTGCACAACCTGCGTATGTGCCACCATTTCTTGAGTTTGACAAGGTGAAGGAAGACTTGATAGGAGACCTCGTACAATTCAACGTGCACATCTTAGCGCATCTCTTACAAGGTACTGACCAACATTCTCATTTCTTGGGCACAGCGGAGATGTTATTATTAGGCCTTGCACCAAACATTTTCCCAGATCCCGCCCTGATCTAGTAGCATAGGAAGATCTTACATAATACAAAGCATTATGAGGACAAGGTACATGTGGTGGTCGCCCGTTACCAGTTTCTTTTGTTGCCTAAACAACAAGGACAGTGGGTGACCGAATTGCAGGGCCTTACTTGACAATATAGATTCATATGTGACTGTGACAAATATTACAGTCACACAGTGATTCGTGGTGCTAACACACACATTGTAGCTGGCTCTCGAATTCGGGAACAGATTCTTAAATGTTTGGACCCATTCTTGCAACAGGTCCTGCAGATTCTCTACTGTCGAGGTTACAGCGAAAGTTCAGAAGACAGTTTTGTGGCAGCGCCTGTTTGTCTTGTAGATAGCACCGACAAACAGGCCTTTGCAACCGGCTCGCAAACAGGGGCCCATCCGACCACAGCTGCAGCGCTCACGTCAACACACGAGATGGCCAGTAGAAAGAGTGAAGTTTTGCTCTCGGTGTAATACGACACACGCTCACCGACCTTTTTTGCGGTAAAGGGGGCACTGTACAGTCTGTGTGCTTACAGAAACATAAAACACCCCTTCTGCTACAAAGCACCCCTTTTGCTACTCCTTCGTGCAAGTCTAAGTCACAAACAGTGCTTAATGTGTTCTCAAGGCCACATAGTGATGTTAGCGCAAAACAAAAGTGCAACAGCCGTTCAGGCTCCCAACTCATATGCAGTGCTACGTGAGGAAACAAAGTTTTCGTGTCTCTTGCTATTGCTGGGCAATCAATATGTTCGCAAGTTGACACTGCAAATTCGGTGACTTTGTTCCTCTGTAGCAAGTACGAAATGCTTGTGCAAATCACGGTATATGCTGATGGCGTATGACGGGCAAGATGTTCCACTCATAAACACCTGTAGCCTTCCTGCAACTTTGCAAAATTCGACGAAGATACTGACGTTCTTTCCTCCCGAGATAGTGATAATACACACATCAAAAAAGTTTTGCATCACCCCGGTTCCCAGACCTCCTGAAGATAGACGTTGACTGTTGCTATTATATCACAGACACAGTCCTTTGACTGTTCAGAGATGTCACTAAAACCTTCCAAAGATACAAACAACCACGCATGAGCAGCGCCTATTAGACGGAGGGTGCCCGACTGCCGATCAGTTCCAGTTATTCCACCAGGAAGGAGGTATACTGCTCGTGTTGTCTGTAGTTCAACCATGCCTAGATGGTCAATACCGCTGTTCAGTTGGGTCCGCATTGTTACTTTGTGACAGGAAGGGCTCTCAACAAGGGAAGTGTCCAGGCATCTTGGAGAACCAACGCTATGTTGTTTGGATATGGAGGAGATACACAGAGACAGGAATTGTCAATGACATGCCTCGCTCAGGCCACCCAAGGGCTACTACTGCAGTGGATGACCGCTACCTACGGATTATGGCTCGGATGGATCCTGACAGCAACGCCACCATGTTGAATAATGCTTTTCGTGCAGCCACAGGACGTCGTGCTGTGACTCAAACTGTGCGCAATAGGCTGTATGATGCGTAACTTCACTCCCAACATCCATGGCGAGGTCCATCTTTGCAACCACGACACCATGCAGCGCGGTACAAATGGGCCCAACAACATGCCGAATGGACCCCTCAGGATTGGCATCACGTTCACTTATAAGTCGCATATGCCTTCAACCAGACAATCATCGGAGACATGTTTGGAGGCCACCCGTTCAGGCTGAACGCCTTAGACACACTGTCCAGCGAGTGCAGCAAGGTGGATGTTCCCTTCTGTTTTGGGGTGGCATTATGTGGGGCCAACGTATGCCGCTGGTGAACATCTTGGGAATGACTTCCCTTAGGATAATGATATCGCTCAACTACAGTGGCCATCATGTTCTCTTATCGAACATGCCTTGGATAGATTGGAAAGGGCTGTTTATGGACTAAGTGACCCGCCAACCACTCTGAGGGATCTAAGCCGAATCGCTGTAGAGGAGTGGAACAATCTGGCTCAACAGTGCCTTGATGAACTTGAGTATAGTACGCCAAAACGAATACAGGGATGCATCAGTGCAAGAGGACGTGATACTGGGTGTTAGAGGAAACAGTGTGTACAGCAATCGGGACCACCACCTCTGAAGGTCTCGCTGAATGGTGGTACAAAATGCAATGTGTGGTTTTCATGAGCAATGAAAAGGGCGGAAATGATGTTTATGTTGGTCTCTATTCAAATTTTCTGTACAGTTTCTGGAACTTTCGAAACCAGGGTGATGCAAAACTTTCTTTGTTGTGTGTATTTTTGGTCTACATTCTTTTGAATTGTTTGGGTAATGGATCCAGGACCATTTAATTTCTGTTTCTTCCTTTGATCCTTGGGAGAGTGTTGCTTAGTTATGTGCAGAATTTCAGGATTTGTTTTCTGAGGCTTCTAGGAAAAGACAATAATTTTGTTGCAATATCAAAATGAAGACGAATGGACAGGTACTTTATTAGAGATCGTACTATTCCTCAGGCTCTTTGAGAACAGGTGGCTTAGAAACTTACTGCTTTGGAAGACAGTGGGATCATAGCACTCATTACTGCCAGTTAGTGGGTATCCTGTCTTGCTATTCTAAAGAAGCCATTTGAAAGACACTGGTTCAGCGCTGTTTTTTTTTTAACTTAATCCTCAAACAGACATTGACAGTTATCCTTTGTCGCACCAGGTAAAATTGGTAGACAACTGGGGTACCACTCGTTATTTTCGAGAATGGATTTGTGTGACATGTACTGGTGAATCCCCCTGGATGAGCAGTCGCAAGCGATCTTTGTTCTTAACTCTCATCTGGCTCTCTTCAAGCTTTTGAGATTACTATTTGGCAGTGCTTCCGCACCGGCCATATTTCAATGCTTTCTGGAGCAGCTGACTGCAAAAGTTTCTTTTTACTTGAATTATTTAGATGACATTATTCTCTCAGGCCCCACTCCTGTGTAACACATTAGCAACCTCCCCATTCTGATTCAAGTGTTGTCTGAAGCTGGTTTGAAACTTATGGTGAGAAATGTGTGTTGTTTGAAACTGTTAGGAGAGAATCACATGATACGGCTCTCCATTCCCAACAACCATTGCGTGTACCATGTGGTACACAATAATACCATGGATTCCGTTGCAGATCGTCTTCTCATGTAAAATGTGTGTTGTTTCCGGAAAGAACTCGGATCTGTTAGTTCCTTGGTAGTCTTGGATAACGAGTTTGGAGGCAACCCAGTAACGTGGGACGTCTCCAACACTGTGCCCGACATATGTAACATGGTGGTGGTGGAGTGGTGCTCCGGGGTGGCTTTGCATGGGACCACCGTGAACCTCTTATGGTTGCTGAGGGAAATCTCGCTTTCTACAGTACACGGACGGAAAGAACTCGAATCTGTTAGTTCCTTGGTAGTCTTGGATAACGAGTTTGGAGGCAACTCAGTAACGTGGGACGTCTCCAACACTGTGCCCGACATATGTAACATGGTGGTGGTGGAGTGGTGCTCCGGGGTGGCTTTGCATGGGACCACCGTGAACCTCTTATGGTTGCTGAGGGAAATCTCGCTTTCTACAGTACACGGACGAGATTTTGTAAGCAAATATGGGACAGTATGACCAATATTCCTTAGACAATTTCGTCTCGATGGATGATAACTCGCGTACTCATTGTGCTGATCACATCAAGATGTTCCTTCTGCATGCTGGGGTCACGAGAATGGAGTATTCTGCCTGTTCCCCGGACTTGAAACCAACTGAACACGTGTGGGATTCGTTGAAAGGAGCTGTTTTCGGATGCCGACAACGACGATGAACTCTGCATGACTTACACAAAAAAAGCCGTTGAAGAGTGTGACAGTGTGGACCTTGGCTGCTTCATGATCTCAACTATGGTATGCCAGGAATTATTCAAGCCTGCATCCGAACAATGGGACGTTCCACCACGTATTGACGTTGCTCAGATGTACTGTGAGAAAAGAATGGTAAAGACAAAATTGCACTGCAAACCCCACAAATAATACCTAAAGAACTTGCCATGAACTGGAAGAGTTGGAAATTTGCATACACACTGTAATAAAAGTGGTTATGGTCAGATAAATGTACTTACCGAAATTCGATCATATGAAATGACCAGTTCCCAAGATGAAGACGCAAAACTCAGAAATCCACTACTACACAGCTATAAACGTACAAAGGTCAACATATATAAATATTTAACGCAATTACGATGATGATTTAGGACTTCTTAAAAAGATAACCAACGATAAACAATTATTTGTACAAAATTTTTGAAACATATTTAAAAGATGATTTCGCACAAATAGATCGATGTATGATAGTATTTTGTTTGCTACATGTTGTTAGAGGTAAATCTTGCTCTTTGAGCAGTTCGTAGTACGAGTTTGAAGCTCAAGGATGGAGTACAAGTTATATGTTGTGGGGCGGCGGCTTAAATTTTACGATTGTTTGCTGTATATAGTTCGCCATCTTTCTCGCGTTAGACTGGCAACTAATTTTGTGGTCAGCCAGAAAGCGAAGGAAAACATACTCACCTTAGCTTTCAGTCTGCACGTCCAGCCCACTGAAAGAAATGTTTCTATTCTCCTTCTACTTAGCGGGATCAGAACTATGATTTTAAATGAAATTGTAAAGTTCTAGTTCATATATATATATATATATATATATATATATATATATATATATATATATATATATATATATATATATTGAGTAAAGTCTCTCACATACAACACTTTGAAATTAACTATAGTAACTTTCTATAATAAATGGCACAACTAGCAGCTCAGAGGCGACCTCTGCAATACGTTCCTACCAGATTGTCTTTCGCCCTAATAATACTCAAAAGAATGTTTGCAATAAATGCTCGCCACAAAAGTGGAAATAATAGTCACCACTAGTCAGGCGGATTTCAAATTGTCACGGACGGCACACTAACAGTTACTTTAGCGAATTCTAACCGTTCCAGGACGGTGTACAGTCCTCGCGAGTTCACTATCCGTTTTTACCACAAATACGCGATTTGTCACAGTCATCCGAGACCGAGCGCGATCCGACGTTTAACAGACGTGGATCTTACAGTGGCTGAGTGCGAAGTGAACCTGCCTCTAGGGCTGCATTTATATAGGTGCCGCAGCAGAGGGAACATCTGTTGTCTACTGCCTTAATACACGGCAGCAGCCTCAGAAAACAGCTTTCTCGGACAGATAATCTTTAATAACATAGTCATGAATCAATTCAAAATCTTCTTAATTTATAAGTGTATTTAGGTAAGTTGTTTGAAAGCACAGAAAAAGTTTCAGCTCGCTTGAATAAAAACTTTGGGTTCTAGAATTTTTATAGTGGAGCTAACGGTAGATTGTTACCTCTGAACCATATCTTTGCTAAAACTTGTATTGGCTGTTATTAATACTACAACTCTAAAATTTGGTATAGCTCTATTATTTAGTAGGTTTTATCATCTGCTTTAACCAAAATTTTCTGTCATTAAAATCACGGGTACTTAATCAATTGGGTTTATTTTAGTTACAAATTTGGTTTTCACTTCATTACTCAAAAACTATAAGAGGTATTTTAACGTGGTCTCTCAGTTAATATATTTAGGCCGAACTGAAGCATAAAACAAATTTCTACGTTTCTGAGTCCAATTTTTAGCGCCTTCCATTTTTCCTAAAAACGTGGATTCCGGTCGTAACCATCGCTCTTTAGCTTTGAAACTTGCGCCACTTATTTATGAGATTCATAGGCACCTTCTGACCAAATTCTGGCTTTCTAGTTTTATTATTTAGTGCCACTTATTTTTTTCTAAAAACAGCATTTTAACGGAAACTATCTAGGTACATAAAGACTTGATATTTGAGGCGTTATTGCAATAAAATATATGGTAACAAAGTTTTAAACGTAGATTTTGACTTTTAATTTTGCACTTAATTGTGGCGCAATGCTTGTGCGCTACGAGCAGACGCGTTGAGGTGACGTGGCGCTACTATCACTGAACTTGGGTAAGTCCCGGCATACTCCCTCGCTTCTGTATCTCACACACGATACAGCGCTTGTTTTGCTTCATCGTGTTGTGTTAGCATCGTGGTTAATGTTGATTTGTATAGTGAAGAGAAATCACTGAAAATATATCTATTGAACAACAGAAAGTCCACCAGTGTTCATATTATTTTCCCGCATTTAACATTTGACGATGCCACTATGGCTGCAGTACATTAGGACTTTGTTTTTTATGAAACAGATCTGATGATGGTCATTAAAGACCGAAACCGGTAATTTGTTAAGAAAAAAAGTTTGTGACCATAGACGTGAATTAAAGGAAACTTAGTTCATATTATTATTTAAAAAAAGGAAACCGAGACTCTTCTCGACTACTGAAAAAAGGTTGCATTTCAGAATGGACTTTGAGCCAACAACTAACAACAAAGAAGAATAATAAAAGATGAATATTACGAAAACTGTTTATTCTAGTTCTACAGCTGCTACTACCTCTCCCTGCAGTGTGTCACAAACTCAACGTGCCAAGTGCTGTAAAAATATTACTAGCCGCTCATATTACTAACTTACTTCAAAATTAGTTGCTCGACTCCGGGTTACAAGAGGATGGTGACGGTCAGCACATAAAAACATCTTAAACGATGAGATAGATTTCCTACGTAAATATTTGATTGACATTATGGAACATGACAAAGGATAAAAAATAAACAACGAAAGATTACAGAAACAACTCTGTAGCTCAAGCAATATCGCTGACTAGCTACAACCACTTTGTAAACATACAACCTTACTGAGAGCTGTCGAAAAGCTGTAAAGTTACTAAGTGCCTTTCTTTTACATCAAAACAGCGAAAATTGACACTGATGCAATATGTACGTCTCTCCCAGCTGGACGGTAGTATGCATGTAGAACTGACTCCATATGCAAATACCGCGAAAGCAAATGAAATTCACCAGTGCAACATTCGAAGGTGTACTTGTCAATGGCAACACGGCTGAAATAAGCCTATTCTACGGATTATAACAAGTCTATTAGCTGCTAAGATGGAAGATTCAATTTTTTGTTTTTGACTGGGTGATCTGTAAACGCAGAAAATGTATATGTACGAATGGCTCAGAGTCAGCTTTTGTTTTCTGTGCCGTGAATTCCCAAATAAACGGGGTACAAGACTTTTGTTGATGTTTGTATTAAAGTACATAATAAACCTCTATTTGGCATATTTTTCAGCGTTGTTAAGAACATTCTTCATCGCCCCTAAGTCCAGGAGCTTTTCTTCTACCTCAACTCCATTGTTTACATCTCTGAAAAAACGGCTAGCTGCACCGTACCTGAATCTTTACTGAGATTTAGAAGGTGGCTCTGAAAGCCGTCTGTCATATCTTGTATACAAGGCATTATTGTCATTTTCGACTAAGACACCATTCTCTACCTCAAGGTTCCTGCCATTATCAGTGTTACGAGGACGACTGACCATTGTTGCTGTTAGATGGCATCGCTGCCAGAAATGACCCTCCATATTCCACAGCCGGCGCTTCTCCCGTGCTGTCGCGATTACAATGATGCTGTGCATTTCCCCTACCCCCCAGCCCCTCACTATCAGACCGCTGCGAGTCTCCTTGCGACTTGGAGCCTGACCAGTCACGATTTCTCAGGCTCCAATCCAGCGACTCCTTAAGTCCTGCCTTAGATGACAACTTTTACGATACTGAAATGGGAAGAAGAAATTTTTCCACCCAATTTCTGAACCCTGCGACGCAAGGAGAATTATTGTCCACGGATGAAGTGAGGCATCTATACCCTATGGCGAGAAAGTGATTCTAATGAACATAGCTGCTTGTCCGCTGTTGTTGCTAGGGAAACGGGGAGTGCAAATTTGCACTGTGACGAACCTTCCCACGTCATCAACGTGTTACTGACAGCGGAAGTTGACTCTGCGAGTTTATTCTGAGATGCTGAGAATGGTTCTTAACATCTGTGCCGACTAATTATCGTTAATTTAGTGTCCCATACGCCAGGCACATTGGATTTGTTGGCGATAAATTGCATTAACATCGAGTGTCGAAGAAAGATTGAAATGTGTCACTGTTAGGCCTCCAACGACTGCACAGATGTCATTGATTACAGCCCCATGTGACTGCTCGCATCAAGTTCTAAAATTTTTGCGCATGTAATGTACGCTAGAATTGACCACACCTGCTTAGTAATACATTGCTGGAAGAAATGCAAGACCGTCAAGGACAAGGCTAGTTCATCATTATAGTGGGGTATGATAAATTCAGGCTATGAAACACACATGCCAAAATAAAGGGTGCACAAACAGTCGCGTTAATGCACGTTGTATGCCCCTCTCGCGGCAACGCAGATGTGTAGTCTCGTATGCAAACGATAATAAAGGCGCCGAATGAGATCCTCCGATACATAGTCCCGCTTCATCACGGCCAACCCCCCCCCCCCCCCCCCCCCACACCTTGGTACGCCCGTCCAAAAATGGGTCAAATGGCTCTAAGCATTATGGGACTTAACATCTGAGGTCATCAGTCCCCTGTACTTAGAACTACTTAAACCTAACTAGCCTAAGGACATCGCACACATCCTTGCCCGAGGCAGGATTCGAACTTGGAACCGTAGCAGCAGCACAGTTCCGGACTGAGGCCCCTAGAACCGCTCGGCCACAGCGGCCGGCGGTATGCCCATCCAGCTTCCCGCCCGCGCACAGTGCTACAAAATTCAAACGGCTGATGCTGTTCAACAGAACTACACACCCGTCGCCGGGGCTTTGTTACACCGTAAAATTAATGTTGGCAACACTGTTCACCTCCCAGCTATCACAGTTACTTTCTGCAGAGTCTACACAGGGAGCGCACGAACACGCACCCTGAGAGCCGATTTCCGTGATAAATGCACCACTATCAGTGCAACATCTTAGTATGCGTACATAATATTCTGATGCCTCTGAACGCACTCCTTGGCCAGTCATAGATTGAATTTCGAAGGACGATTCAACTGAGACAGTTATTTATAAATTTTCAAACCCTTACGTGATAAAATAACGCCATTTGAGATGTTTTGCGATTTACGGAGGGCATTTGATAGTATCAGTCATAGAAATTAAGTTTTCTTGGAATACCTAGTTCAGCATCTGCTTGTGTAGCACTTCGTTTCGCCGGCCGAAGTGGCCGTGCGGTTAAGGGCGCTGCAGTCTGGAACCGCAAGACCGCTACGGTCGCAGGTTCGAATCCTGCCTCGGGCATGGATGTTTGTGATGTCCTTAGGTTAGTTAGGTTTAACTAGTTCTAAGTTCTAGGGGACTAATGACCTCAGTAGTTGCGTCCCATAGTGCTCAGAGCCATTTGAACCATTTGAACCACTTCGTTTCTGAAGCGAATGCGAGAGAGTAGCTGTCGTCCTTTTTTTTAAATTATTGCTTGAATATCGAAATTAATTAGCCAGTTTAATGTACTAGTGGTAAGTTGCCAGAGCATGTAGTCACTTCACCAAACTCACCCCTACTATCGTCGCATGAAGTCCGACCAAGACAGCACTTTTTAATATAGTTAACTACGTTATTGGCCTGGTGCTTCCTGTCAGAAGATTCAAGTGGCATCCTGGAGACATTTTCGCTGGTGGCTCAGAAGTCCGATGCGAGAGCCGACTTGGCGCCCACAATCGAGGCAAATATGAGTCGCTCCAGAGGCTGGGTTAAACTTAAGCCCATGTACGCGTGAATCGTTTTGCAGCTAAGTTGTTAGACCATACTTGGTCGTGCATCTTGATTCCACCTGCACTCAGTTTCCTCCATTTACTGCGATCGTCAGCGAGTTGCACTCACTTGTCACTGTCAAAGTTAAATGCGCACATATCACGCTTGACGCAATTCCTAAAGCGTAGTGAAGGTCCTCCACGAGGTCGCTTTGCTCCTACTATTTCACTGAGTAACGTTCGCCGTGGTAGACGGGAGTGGTCCATCCGACGCAGATGTCCTAACGACCGCATGCGACGCTGCTTGAGCGTAGCAGTGATAATCTGTTGTTTTGCAGTTATCAGAACGATATCATTTATCACATGATCATTCCATGATATTCCCAAGATGCTCCGTAAGCACCGCAGTTGAAAGTCGTTGAGGTTTCTTCGTTCCTGTCTGGCTCAAAATGGCTCTGAGCACTATGGGACTTAACATCTATGGTCATCAGTCCCCTAGAACTTAGAACTACTTAAACCTAACTAACCTAAGGACAGCACACAACACCCAGCCATCACGAGGCAGAGAAAATCCCTGACTCCGCCGGGAATCGAACCCGGGAACCCGGGCGTGGGAAGCGAGAACGCTACCGCACGACCACGAGATGCGGGCGTTCCTGTCTGGCACACGACGTCCAAGTCTCGGCTCCATACAGGAGAGTACTCAGCACACATGATTGATACACAAGTCTTTTTGTCGACAATGTAACATCTTTGTCGTCCCATGCTCGTGTGCGGATCTTTCCGAAAGTGCCGGCAGCCTTTCCTATTCGTGCATTTATCTCGCCATCCCGGGAGAGATTTTCTGTCATTATTGAACCAAGATAGCAGAATTTATCGACTACCTTCAACAAGGAGCGGTCCAGTTTGATGATAGGCGGATCCTTGTATCCGTGTGCCATGACAGCCGTCTTCTTTATGTTTTTAGACATGGAGAAGAGATAGCATGCAGTAGAGAATTTATCCATAAGCTCTCGTAGATCGTCTTGACTATGCGCTACAAATGCAGCAGTGTCAGCAAATAAAAACTATTTACAAGCAAGTCTTCTCGGAAGCGCCAGGATCTGAGTAGTTAACTATAACATTTCAAATAAGGGCTGCAAATAAAGAACAGGAATACAGCAAAAAGTCGCAATCCCATTGGTTTTTTATTACTCTTGCATATCCGGCATTCAGCTATAAATAGGCATCTTTAGTGTTAAAATACAAAGAAATTACAGAGTCAGAGCTGATTTACATAACGCAATAAGTAAAGCACCACGTTATCCAACAGAAGTGATCCATCTGAACTATAGTCCAACAACCTCCCAGCAGTATATATCACGATACGACTTAACTGGTGTACAGTCAGGAGTAAACTGAGGTTGTAGTTTACAAGAAGTACAGCAGCCTCGATTTGCGTCATGCTGTGTAAGTAACACCTTCTATATTCCAACAACTAGCTAACCCAATTCCTTTCAGATATAGTTGTTTAAAACGCCTTTTTATTAAATAAAATCAGCAAGTATATTTGCGAATTATCTTTAAAATAAATCATGAAACGCCAATTTACAGTGTACTTATTCATATGTTAGCGGTGAAGCGATAGACCAAATGTTATGCAAAAGATCACAACCGTTCCCTACAGAATTGGTATATCACATTCGAAATAAAAATTAACAAAATAATGAATATCCTGTTGATAAACTGTAGTTACACACCAGTTGTATTTCGTTAAAAGCTGATCTAGCGTAGTCGCTAGTATCGTATTGGTTAAAAGATCCACTAAAAATTAATTTAAAAGAAATACAGAAATTAATAATCCAATTACATACATTTTATTACTTATTTAGTGGATCGTTTAACCTCCACGATACTAGCGACTACGCTAGGTTTTAGCTTTTGATCAACTGCGCTTTATGTAACAACAACTTATCAAAACGACCTTCAAAAATTTTGAAATTTTTATTTCGAATGTGATGAACCAATTCTGTCGGGAACAGCTGTATGAACCAATTAATGATCTTTTGCATAAGATTTGGTGGATCGCATCACCACTAAGATACGAGTAATCAAATTGTAAATCATCGTTTCCTGATGTATTTAAAAGGCGATATGCAAATATTCTTGCTGATTTTATTCAATAAGAAGTGGGTTTTGTGTTGTGCATACTGTAAGACCTTCGGTACAAACACCATCAGATTATTTGACTTGTCGCTCTAACGAAATAGGCGAGTGTTAGCAATATTTCTCATGGTCTTATCGTGGCTTGTTTATCGTCTGCCGTTAGGTCAGACAATAGAAATGCCACTTGCACGCTTAGAGTAGCAGATTGACAGTGACGAACTTTAAACAGGAATTGATTAATTTTCACACACATTTATTAAAATAAAAAAAAGGCATAGACATTACGTGACTTGAGTCTGGATGCTGTTTACGATTGACAATCTGAAGTTCCTTTGGTCTTGGTACGTTATTCGTATTCTCACATATCGCTGATACTTGACAAAGTGTCTATACATTTATCTTCATAGCTATGTACATGAATATGATAATCTTATTAGGTGCAGACAGAAACTTGGCTACAGACTAATGTAGACTGGTACAGACTGGTGCAGACAAATGCAAACTGACTAATCAGAGGTCTGTACACTCGTTACAATACCTCATGCATTCAAGTATCACTGTGCAAGTGTGATCCGCAAGGAGAAAAGGTTCTAAGTTAGCAGCAATCTCATTGGCTGCTTTATATATTAATACGCGGATCGACGGAAGCAGAATTTGGTCCGTCTCTCAGGCAGTACCTGGCGAGACAGCCAAGCCACTACGAGATAGTCGAAAGGCACGCGTTTAAGCTCACGCAGGATGGCGTGAGGTCTGGAAAATGACTAGGTCTTTATAGTAGCAAAAATAGTACGTAGCTTCTGGAATACTTTAATCCATAATTGGTGAACATCGGTCTGACGGTACATGCATCACAAGATAAATGGCAGTTGATAATGGCGCCTTGCTAGGTCGTAGCAAATGACGTAGCTGAAGGCTATGCTAACTATCGTCTCGGCAAATGAGAGCGTAATTTGTCAGTGAACCATCGCTAGCAAAGTCGGCTGTACAACTGGGGCGAGTGGTAGGAAGTCTCTCTAGACCTGCCGTGCGGCGGCGCTCGGTCTGCAATCACGGATAGTGGCGACACGCGGGTCCGACGTATACTACCGGACCGCGGCCGATTTAAAGGCTACCACCTAGCAAGTGTGGTGTCTGGCGGTGACACCACATTTAACATTTAAGACCTGAATACAGTCTGGCCTATTCATATCGTCACACGCATTGGAGGTATACTTCTTAAAATTAAGCCCTTTCTTATTTGCTAAACTTATTTCTAGACTGTACACTTTTCTTATTACACGCTTCTGATTTGTGCCCTTTACGTTTGCAAAAGTCACAATGTGCGTTACGATAGTAACAATTGTCTCTGTGATGATTGATTTCACATTTAAGACATGATTTCAACATTAGTCTTCTAGTTTGGGTGTGTGTTCCTTCTTAGATCGCGTGAGCCTAGCCTTGCTGTTCTGTTTACGGCCTTGGGTACGCGGGCCGCGTTGCCACGTGTCACGTGCCTGTGTCGCGAACACGTCACAGCCGTCGTCTTGTGCCGCACTCACAGAAGCTCGGCTTTGTTCGTGTGCTCGAATGATTGGTAAACAATCTTGCAAGGACGCATTGATTAAACTAAGGAGCTCGTTCCTTAATTTCTCGTCTGGTGAATGCATTGTGAGCATATCACGTATTAAAGAATCTGCATAGGACTTTTTACACTTTTCGTTTTCACAAATAAATTTGCAGTTCCTAGTTAATCCTTGCAACTGTGTAATCCATTCCGTGTATGTCTGCTGTGCCTCTTTCTTGCATAAGTAAAATTTATGCCTTGCAGCAGCGACATGCGTTTGCTTCACGAAGTATTTTTCGAGCAAGTCTTTAATAGCTGGGAATGACAAATTTGTCGGTTCACAAGTCGGACTCAGTTTTAAGAGAAGGTTGTAGATAGCTGCGCCACAATTTGCCAAAAATAAGATCTTTTTTTCTACATCACCTGATATCTGGTGTGTGAAGAAGTGCTGTTCCAGGCATGCTGCATAGTCCGGCCACGCTTCTTCCTTGCTGTTGTAAACTGCGAAAGGTGGTGGCGAAAGTTTAATTTGTAGCGGAGACACTACGGCAGGCTGCGTTTCCAAATTTTTCCACTCTTGTAAGCAACGCTTGTTGCGTCTGTTGTATTTGTGCTATGAGATTTACGATCTGCGCCGTGAGGTCCATAGTTATCTGAAAATTCCATGTGCGACTAGATTACTGCAATAATGATATTTTAGCTGCAAGAGAGCGGGTTAGCAGTCAAGTATGTATCTTCCAGAAGTCCACTGTAATCTATTTTATTTCAGGCTCACACATGGTCATCCGTAATTGTGCTGAAATCATCTGCTTCCTTAGTACCTCGTCGCCAATGTGGTGTGTGTACTGTAAGACCTTTGGTACACACACCATCAGATTATTTGACTTGTCGCTCTAACGAAGTAGGCGAGTGTCAGCAATATGTCTCGTGGTCTTATCGTGGCGTGTTTATCTTCTGCCATTAGGTCAGACAATAGAAATGCCACTTGCACGCTTAGAGTAGCAGATTGACGGTGACCAACTTTAAACAGAACTTGATTAATTTTCACGCACAATTATTAAAATAACAAATAGCATAGACATTACATAACTTGATTCTGAGTGCTGTCCTCAATTGACAACCTGAAGTTCCTTTGGTCTTGGTACGTTAATCTTATTCACACACATGTCTGATACTTGACAAAGTGTCTATACATTATCTTCATGGCTATGTACAGGAATATGATATTCTTATTAGGTGCAGACATAAACTTGACTACAGACTAATGCAGACTGGTGCAGACAAATGCAGACTGACTAATCGGAGGTCTGTACACTCGTTATAATACCTCACACATTCAGGTATCACTGTGCGAGTGTGATCCGCAAGGAGAAAAGGTTCTACGTTAGCAGCAATCTCATTGGCTGCGTTACATATTAATACATGGATCGGCGGAAGCAGACTTTGGTCCGTCTCTCAGGCAGCGCCATCTCGTAGTGCGGAGACGGACGAGCGCTGCGCCTGCGCTGTTGTGCTTAGCGGGGCGCGCTCTAGTGGGAAAGTTGTGTACGCGCTGACTACGCGGAACTATGTACACAACAGGTTTTAAACTGCTAAATCGGAAAGGACCTGCGTTATCTAGTTTATGAAGTATAGAGAGCTTTAATTACATTGCATGACGCAATCTGAGGCAGCTGTGCATGTTGTAAACAACAACCTCAGTTTCCTTCTGCCTGTTCACCATCAAAGTCGTATCGTGACATCTACTGCTTCGAGGTTGTTGGATTATAACTCAGATGGTATGTAGACATGTAGACTAAAATGGGTCATTTCTATTGGACTACGTGGTGTCTTACTTGTTGCTCTATTTAAATCAACTCTGATTTTGTAATTTCCTTGTATTTTACCACTAAATATGGCTATTTACAGCTGAAATCTGGATATACAAGAATAATAAAAAGCCAGTGGGATGGCGACTTATTGCTATATTCCTGTTCGTCTTTATAATAATAATATTCAATAGCTGTGCATAACGGATCCGTATGGAGTCAAAGTTGGTGAAGGGTGGGAAAGATGGCAGAAAACTCTGGCAGTAAAACGTGCCACAGTACTGGCCGTTCAGCGGATTGATATTCTGCAGTCATGACGGCCTCGCGGCAGTTGTCCCGACCACAATACGCCTCCGCTGCCTTCGGCACTACAGGGCCAACTGCAGGGGTTGTTCGCTGTAGGCTTAGGCTAGGGGAAGGTCAAGGACGGTTCTTCCACGTCATCCCAGATTGAGTTATGTAAGGAGCAGTTAGGGGGGGCTCGCTCAGCAGGAAAATCCGAACCCTGAACCTGTAAGATCCCCAGCATCCCGTTGCTCACTCTCAGTTTTTCTCAGTCGTCAGCAGAGTTTCCTAGTCGTCGTCGGTCCGTCTGCACCGCTGCCAGAATTGCTACAGAGTTGTTTTAGGAACATCCTTGTGATTTTAAACGCTCTCTCTGCTCACCAAACTCCCCAGACATGAACATTATTCAGCATATCTGGGATGCCCTGCAACGTGCTGTTCAGAAGAGATCTCCATTTCCTCACACTCTTATGGACAGCTCCGCATTATCCATGGCGTCAGTTCCCGCCAGCAGTACTTCAGACATTAGACGAGTCCATGCTACGTTGTGTTGCGGCCCCTCTGCTTGCTAGAGGGCGCCCTACACGATATTAGGCAAGTGTACCAGATTCGTTGGCCCTTCAGTGCAGAATGCAAAAAGCTAACATAAACTGCGCGAGATACAGCAGAGCAGTACGCCACATATTCAGCATGGGGAGAAATTACAATGGGAGTCCCACAGGGTTGGTTCATTGGTCTGTTCCTCCTATCTCTTTATGTTAATGACCTGACATTTAGTTTGAATCAGAGGGAGAATGACTTCTGTTTTCATATGATACAACCACAGTTGTGAAGCCGAGCAAAGAGGCATCAACAGAGAAAATACTAAATGACGTTTTGTGAAAGTTACTGCCTGTGAATGTAGATGCAGATCTTCTGCACAAATGGCTCCCTCTAAACTTTGAAGAAAACATGTTTCATCCGTGACTTTTGACACTCCCATTGATTGTGTATACCAACAAGAAATTTTAAACTGGGGAGAAGTGTTAAGTTCTTAGATGTAAATATTGATAAAAATTTGAACAAGGAAAATATACAGTACACCTGCTAAAACATTTAGCTTCGCCTGGTGGTAGCCCAAGTGTAATTACCAACTTGCCTCAACTTAGTTAAGGCAAATTACGTATTTCCGTTCGATATTGTCTTGCGGGATAAACTTCGGGGGTAACTCCACGCTTCCCCAACAAGTAGTCACTGCACGAACGAAAGTAGTAAGAATGATGCACAGAGTTCAAACAGATATATATTCCAGGCACTCCTGTAAGCAGCTAAGAATATTAATCACAGCCTTACAGTACTTTTATTCACCTATGAAATTTGCTTTAGAAATTCATCTGAGTCTTAAATAAACGCTGATGTTTAGAACTTCAAAAGTAGAAAGAAGGATGATCAGTATTACTTATAATGGCTTTAGATTTGGCTAGAAAGGGGTGGAATACGCAGATATAAAACACTCTGACAATCAAGCCACGAAAATAAAATAACTGGTAGACAGCAAACTCACTCTCAGATGTGGAGTATACGTGTTTCTTCTTAACAATCTTATGCTCGCTCGTGTCTTGGCTGATAGCGCCACCTGGAGCACCTTCGTGCAAATAAGGCGAACTCCTCCTTGTACATGCTAGCTGCTTATTGCCAACTCGAACCAGGAAAAAAAAAAAAAACTTCGACTTAATCTAAACTGAAATGCTGAAAACACTCAGTCAGAGTTCATATAGGGATTAAATGGCCGAATGGCCGAGTGTAATATAATTCAGAAACAGTTCGAAGTTTGTTTGAAATTTAGTCTAACTCTGTGAACGAAGTGTTATTTAGTTTATTTATGTTTTTAAAAAAAATTGTCAATTTACCAGTGTCATATTGGGTTAGGGTCTCAGATTAGCATTTGGTAAGATTATGATCATCTATCCCCGTTTACTCCAAAGACTTTATGTGGCGCTACATCTGAGAGGAGATTTGAAAGGTTTGAAGCTATGTTTATAGTTAGTTAGAAGTTACTAAGTCCTCTCACTGTAAACCGTGGGTGAGTATAGTCTGGGACCAGGCTGAGGTGACAAGGCTCTTCTTTCGCAAATTGTTTCGCCACATTTGTCTGCTCTAGCAGTGGTCTGCCTACCTTAGTAGTGAATCAAATCCGGTTTCTATTTTTCGCTCTAGGGACTTTTTGGAATATTAAACGATGTAGAAGTTTTTCTGACTGAATAATCATCAAGTTTAAAGGAATTGTTTGTCACGCATCCCAATGTATATGATGTCGTATCTTCCGAAGTATGTGTGGTTCACTGATATAATTTTCAGTTAATTTCAGTGGAGTATGTGGATGCTGTGTGCAAAATATATTGTGGTTATAGTGGAACAAGTTTCCAATACTAACAGCTTCCCGAGGCAAAACAAATTTCCTTTTCATTATTTCATATAATTATTTAGAAGTAT
Source organism: Schistocerca americana (assembly GCF_021461395.2). Taxonomy (NCBI): domain Eukaryota; kingdom Metazoa; phylum Arthropoda; class Insecta; order Orthoptera; family Acrididae; genus Schistocerca; species Schistocerca americana. The sequence goes on along the minus strand of NC_060122.1, from coordinate 116,873,725 downwards.
AACGAAATAAAAGTATTTAAAAATACAAAATGGTTCAAAAAATTGTTCAGATGGCTCTGAGCACTATGTGACTTAACATCTGCAGTCATCAGTCCCCTAGAACTTAGAACTACTTAAACCTAACTAACCTAAGGATATCACACACGTCCATGCCCGAGGCAGTATTCGAACTTGCGACCGTAGCAGTCGCGCGGTTCTGGACTGGGCGCCCAGAACCGCGAGACCACCGCGGCCGGCTAATACAAAATGCTATCATAATTTACTTGTTAAGAGGAATAATCTTAGGGTATAGGTTTCACAAAATAAGTCAAGTGTTAATGTTAGAAACTGTGCAAAACACTTTTAAAAAAAAGATCAAATCGTATTAAAAGAGTATAAAATAATATTAAGATGCTGTTATTGAGATATCTGGTATAAGTAAGTTTTGTATAGAAAACTGTAGAAAGTCACACAATTTCAAATGAAAGAAAGTTAAAACTAATTATTTTTGTAAAGGATCGAAGGAGCACATCAGTATATCATGTGAAGGATTTGTGTAGGCAATGCTTGCACCCGACAGACTGAATCCAGTGGGACTTTTTCTTTGTTTGTAGGTAGTCCTCCCCACAACCAACGCACTCCTGCTCTTCATCATAAAAGCCATCAGTGGACTTTCTCTGATGAGTCTGATTTGCCTGAAGCCACTTTAGCCTCCTTCATGTTTAAAACCTTCTTCCAGATTTTTTTGTGCAGTAGACCTAGCTTTTTTTCCTTTTCCATTAAATTTTAATTTCAACTTTTTCATTATTTTCTTCAGTTGGAAAATTTGTATATTTAATTTTCCTTCGTTTGTTGCTCTGTGTTTTAAGGTCTAACAGATTCATGTGAAATATTATTCATTTGGTTGGTATGATTTGGTTTGTTCCACTGAAAGGCACAGGCCACATACCATCGACTTCAATGGGGACCAGGCTGAGGTGACAAGGCTCTTCTTTCCCAAATTGTTTCGCCACATTTGTCTGCTCTAGCAGTGGTCTGTCTACTTTAGTAGTGAATCAAATCCGGTTTTTAGTTTTCGCTCTAGGGACTTTTTGGAATATTAAACGATGTAGAAGTTTTTCTGACTGAATAATGATCAAGGTTTTTACTTTATTAATAGCAATTTGAAGGTCTTCTTCCTCCATCTGCCTCTTGTAGAACGAGTCATGGAAACGTACTTAGTTGGCATCTGTAAAAAATGTATTCTCGACAAAACTACAAAATTCACGAAGTTTTACAGGGTGGCTAACTATTCCAGAGATGGTATGGCCTGCTCTCCCAAACGGCAGGGGTGAGATGGCCATAGTCTGTCATCAAACATAGAGGACGAGAACGCAACGAGAAGCAACGTGACTGTATGCACCTAGACCTATAAAGCCCTAGAATGTCAGTTTCTGTGATTCCTCACATTCTAACTTGAAGCAAAAATGGAAAAGTATTAACATGATATATAGTACACTGAGGTGACAAAAGTCGTGGAATACTTCCTAATATCATGTCGGCTCTCCTTGTGCCCGGAGCCGTACACTATGGACTCAAAAAGGTCGTTGAAAGTCCCTTGCAGAAGTATTGAGCCATGCTGCCTCTATACCCGTCCAAACTGCGAAAGTGCTGCCGTTGCAGGATATTGTACAAGAAGCGACCTCTCTATTAAATCCCATAAATGTTGGATGAGATTCATGTCAGGTGATCTGGGTGGGCAGATCGTCGGCTCGAACTGTGCATAATGCTGTTCAGACCTATCACGAACAACTGTGACCCGATGACATGGCGCGTTGTCATTTATAAAAGCTACATCATTATTTAGGGAGACAAATGGCTGTAAATGGTTTTCAAGTAGCATGACGCAACCCATTTCCAGTCAATGATCTGTTTAGTTGGTCAATAATGCCAGTTCAATCCACATTAACACAGCCCACGTCATAGTGGAACCACCACCAGCTCGCACAGTGCCTTGATGACAACATGGATCCATGAGTTCGTGGGCTCTGCACCACACTCGAATCCTACCATCAGCTCTTACCAACTAAAATCAGGACTCGTGTGATCAGACCACGGTTTTTCAGTCGTCTAGTGCAGAACCCATACGGTCACGAGCCCTGAAGAGGCGCTGCAGGCGATGTCGTAGTGGTAGCAGAGGCGGTCACGTCAGCCGTCAAATGCCATAGCCCGGTAACGCCATATTTCGCCGCACTGGTCCCAACGGATACGTTCGTCATTCGTCGCACATTGATTTCTGTGATTATTTCACGCAGTGTTGCTTGTCTGTTGGCACTGACAAGTCTAAACATATGCCACTGCTCTCGGTCGTTAGTGAAGGCTGTCGGCCATTACTTTCTCCGAGTGAGAGGTAGTGAGAGGTAATGGGTGAAATGTGGTATTCTCCGCACGCTCTTGACCCTTTGGACCTCGGAATATTGAACTGCCTACCGCTTTTTCCGAAATGGAATGTCCCGTGCGTCTGGCTGCAATTAACGTTCGGCGTTCAAAGTCTGTTAATTCCTCTAGTGCGACCACAATCACGCCGGAAGTCTTGTCACATGACTCACCGGAGTACAAATGACTGCTCCACCGATGCACTGCACTTTTATATCTTTTAGTAGGTTCGGATTTAAATAGAGGCAACTATTTATTCACAACCGATACAAGAGAGTTACATGTTTGCACCTGCTACTGTCGTTCAAAGCCACATGTAGAACCCGTTGCCAGCGATGTGGAAGGCGTAGTATACCGTTAGTAGGGCCTGTTCTGTTTATGGTGCACCTGGAACGGTCTACTGCCTGTCGAATCTCTGGAACAGCTGTGAACTGAATGCCACGAAGTGGTTCCGTTCATCTTCGGAATAAAATCAAAGTCACAAGAACTTAAGTCCGGGGAATATGGTGGATGGGTATAGTACTTCCCAGTCCCATGGACCGAACAGAGCAGCCACGGCTTGCGCTGTACGAGCCCGCGCATTGTCGTGCAAAATGATGGGTGGGTTGTGCAGAAAGTGTCGACGATTTTTTCGTAAAGCTGGTCGCAGGTGATGCTCCAACACCGAACAGTAATACTGTGCATTGACGGTCTGCCGTGGAGGAACGTAATGCGTTAGGATGACACCTTCACAGTCGTACACGAGAATCACCATAACCTTATACCGCTCCATCAACAGAACAGGCTCTGCTAACGGTATACTGTGCATCACTGGCAACGGGTTCTACACAATGCTGGTGACTACTTTGAAGGAGAGTAATAGGTGCAAACATGTAACTCTTTTTAATCGGTTGTGAGTAAATAGTGATGCTGATGATGAGGTCCCATAGTCCGAGGAGCGTAGGGGACAATGCGGGAGACCGACATCTCCGTACTAGGCAAGGTCCTAGCGGAGGTGGTTTGCCATTGTCTTTCTCTGACCGTAATGGGGATGAATGATGATGAAGACGGCACAACAACACACAGTCATCTCGAGGCAGAAAAAAATCTCTAACCCCGCCTGGAATCGAATCCGGGACCCGGCGCGCGGGAAGCGAGAACACTACCGCAAGACCACGAGCTGAGGACAATAAATAGTTGCCACTATTTAAGTTTTAATCCTCGTACATGCGATATTGCCGCCATCTGTATATCTTCATATTGCCAACCCAAGACGTTTTTCGCCGCAGTTTATTAAGGTGTAATGAAGATTAAAATCCTGAGAAACACTTACTTTCATTGAAATAAAGAATCAAGGAAACTGTCAATTTGTCACTCACAACAAATACTATCAACTGAGCGGCAGCGCTGTAGATCGGGCAGTTGGATAACTACTGCCGTTGGCTATCTCACTCCTATGGATATCTATACCTGTTTAATCCTACGTCCCTTACGTCGGATCTTTAGCCTTTGTAACTCACGCTTTTTTTAAAGAATCAAGGGCTTATGTTGAGTGGGGGGGGGGGGGGGGGGGGAGGGGGGGGGGGTGGGGGAGGAGTTACAGGATAAAAGTATTTAGGAGTCATTTTCGTCTGGAAAACATCTATAGTTTCTCTAGGCCACACAGAATAAATATTAGAGTTGTTTACTACAGTGTTGCACTAGCATGGACTGTCGGGTTAAAATATTTGAAAAAGATCATCCATCCACCTATTTTTACTGTCATTATGTCATCTGTATTTACTCGCAACATAAAGTTCACGCTCTATCTTCATTCATCACTCATTATGGCGAAACTGATGACGTAGTATAACGTGGAACGAAGAGAGCACAACTGTGACTCCGCGTTCCTTTTAGGTTCTCCGCGCATCGCCAAATTACGGGCGACAAGAGGAAGGGTCGCATTTTCCGCGGCACGTATGCCGCAGTGGTTGATGGGTGTCGCTGCAGTAGCAGTAGCAGTAGCAGCAGCAACAGCAGCGGTCAGCAAGGCCCGAAGAAAAAAGCCAGTGATTTATCACTGGGACAGCACCGCGCTTCTGCTCGGCGCACTTCCGCTGTCGGCGAGACAGCAGCGCCCCGCGCCAAACGATGAAGGATGGCGGCGGCGGCGCGAACTAACAAGCGGACGCGGCCTGCAAACCTGCAACCCGCTCCCCGCTGCGGCCTTTACCGCCCTGTATCCTACTTTGCCAACTGGCACTCGATAATCCGCAAAGCCGATTAGCTGTGCAGGCACCGGCGGCGGCGGTGGCGCAGCTGTGAGCGCAACCTCTCCCAATTAGCACGGCGACGCACACCCACGCACACACCCTCCCACACACACACACACACGTAGACCAACATGTGGATAGCAGCACAAGAGGAGAGTATCAACCCCCCCCCCCCCCCCCCCCCCCCGCGCCGCCCTCCCAGGGAGCAGTTCACACGTCTCTAAACTCGGCCAAAGACCACCTAAATTACTGCCTCCCCCACGGAGCTAAGGATTACAAGTTGTGGACCGCACACCGTAAGAGAGATGGCTCTTACTGACTGTCTGCCACGCCAGGCGAGATATCTTAATGAGGGATCGTAGCTCTCACGCTCTTTTTTTTTTTAGTTCTGTGTGTAGAAGCTGGCACAGCCGCGAACGCTTTGCTAATCCGGAGTACCTCGTTATGAAAATTTCTTAACAGTCCCCGAATGTTTTCCGATCGTTATAGTTGCACGCGACAGCCATTAAGGCAGTAACAGCAGGTAACTGAGCCACTGTGGCACCGTACAGTTTTTAGCGTAGCAGATTACTCCGAGGTATTATCACCTGCAGCACCTGCAGTGATGTACCTGTCTCGGAGCGTGTCTCCTCCCGTAGCTCAGAAATAGCCTTCTTTGCTTCTGCTCTGGACTTGCGAGCAGCAGACGCCGTGCTCCTGTGCACTGGCTAAGCCTACCGTGCGATCGACTCGTATAATCGCACTCATTGTGAATCTGAAAAGGGATTATTAATTCCTGTCCTATTTACACTGTAATTAATACTGCAGCGAGCCACAAGTGTTTTAGAAATGATTTTACTGCAGCGTTACTAGTTCTGGCCCTCAGCCCATCGTCAGATCGTAGTGTCTAGAAAGGATTTGACATTTGACTAACAAATCACAACAAATATTTTCTGGTTATGTAGTTCACCAAAGGTTTAACATTTATATAAGCTCCATAAATTCTACTTACTTCCTGAAAAGCTCTTCTTTACGTGTTACAAGAAAGAAGTTTGAGGCTCTTCTTCGATCTACGCTCATCCATAAGCTAAACTAAATACAAGATGAAGGATACATTTGTTAACATAGACTGCTATCTTAATGTGCCAAAGAACATGGTATGAGTACAGATATGGCATACCTCTGGACTCGCTGCAAAAACGATTCTTCGTAGTGCAGATCATTTTAAAGCTGTACATTTAATTATCTAGGTTTGAGAGCAGCTGGTAGTGGCCAATGAAGAATATTCTCATTGTCAATTAATTGTAATTTATACAACGTGGAATTAGAAGAGTAGCACGGAATTTTTTGGGTACACTTGGTTTCATAATTCTAGATGGTCATTCAGAATATAGTCAGGTTTACAGTAAATGTGGTTTTATATTTTTAACTCTTCTAACAAATTAAGTTTTACTCCTTCTTCCGTAAGTCGTAATATTTCCAAGTTTTCTTCGATGATTAATGATGTGGTTGGCAGGAGAGCCAACACCGTGTTACTAGAGGAAGCCGAAAGGCACGCGCTTTAGCTCACGCAGGCTGGCGTGAGGTCTGGAACAGGACAAGGAAATTAGAATTTAGAAAAAACGGACGTAGCTGGTGGAATACTTTAATCCATTAATGGTGAACGTCGCTCTTGACGGTACATGATTCAGTATCAGTAGTAACTGGTAATGGCGCCTTACCAGGTCGTAGCAAATGACGTAGCTGAAGGCTGTGCTACCTATCGTTTCGGCAAATGAGAGCGTATTTTGTCAGTGAACCATCGCTAGCAAATTCGGTTGTACAACTGGGGCGAGTGCTAGGAAGTCTCTCATGACCTGCCGTGTGGCGGCGCTCGGTCTGCAATCACTGATAGTGGCGACACGCGGGTCCGACGTATGCTAACGGACCGCGTCCGATTTAAAGGCTACCACCTAGCAAGTGTGGTGTCTGGCGGTGACACCACAATTAACTCTATGTCTTCGTGTTGGACGAAGTGAGCAGCGAAAGCTGATTTATCTGGGTTGCTGATCCCGAGAGCATTCATGTATTTTTGGTATCGTTCGTTGAAACGATGTAATGTTGGGGCACACAAAACAATCTAGTTCATAAATGTCAGCCTCTAAATTTAAGAAATTAGCAATGTCTTCTTTCATGAGTTGTTGATTGTGTCATCTCCTGTAGAGCATTTTCTATATTGAAGTTAGCTTATGACTTTATTCAGTAATTTTTACATCCAGCAAATTTATGCCATTATCAGTTTTATGCTTAATAGTAAATGTTACTCTTTGGCGCAGTTTGTTAAGCTGTACTGCAAAGTAATCAATTTCTTCAACTAGTGCATCACACAAGATAAGTGTGTCATCCACATATCGTTTGCTATATACATTTTTGTCCTTTATTGTCATATTGATTCCTCTGAAAACAACGATGTTTCTAAACGATTTATGTAAATAAATAACATTATGAAAATAAATATATTTGCAGACACTTCAGCAATTCTGTTGTATCCTTCTCCCAGTTGAATTTACTTTCAACTTAAAACCTCAAGAATTTAACACTATTACCTTCTTCTCTCAGAATGTCATCATATTTTAGGTATGGACTGGTGGGAAACATATTTCCTGTTCTTAACTGTATTTCTTCTCAGTTTAGTGACAAAGAATTGGCTAATAAACATGTATTAATGTTCATAAAAATTTCATTAATCAATCTTTCTAAAGATGTATTTCATTTGCTATTTATTACAATATTTGCATCAAAAAAGAAACTTGGAATATGGTAATGTTACTGATGAAAGGTTAGTGATATAAATGAGAAAAAGTAAGGGCCCTAAGATGGAACGTTGTGGGACACCATATGTAATTAGCTCCGAGATTGATAATGCCTGATTAACACAGGAAACTTTTCTACTGACATCCTAGCTAGCTTGCTAGCCAGGCAACTGCCTATTGAAAGACCATCTTCCTGTTCACAAAAATTGTTATTAAACTGATATAGTTATGTGATAGAACCAAGCTTTTTAAAGAAGCTCACAAGTCTATTATATTTAAGAATGTTATTTTTAATTTTATTGGGATTGTTTCATTTGCCAGAATATAATATACAAGTTAACAGTATCAAATAACATGAATCTGGGTGTGTTTTGATATGAGAATGTCTTTGATCCTGTCAAAAATCTCTTAGCTATTGTTAATACAAAAATTATCTTCAAATTTATAATAGTTGGTGAGAATCTCATTACGATTTTGCCTGGTTTTGTAGAAAGCACTTTTTTGCAAGTTCACGATCGGATATATAGGACGCTTTTCTTTTTGAATCTTTGGTTGCTATCGAACTTTTGTAACTGAACGTTTATTACTCTACATTCAGATTTTTCAAGACGATATAAACCAATATATCCACATCTTGTATTTAGCTTACCACACGGATCATCATGGATCGAAAAAGATAATATGTAAAGCAGAGCTCTGCACGAAATAATGTATACAGCTAATACACGATGTAAAGCCTTTTGTCAACTATGTAATCACAAATACTTTGTTAAAATTTGTGAATAAAACGCAAAATATTTTGGAAAACATGTAATTACAAAAGTTTGTTACATTTTTTGACACAAATATGCGACATGCCAAGAAATCAATGTTACTGTCTGATGAGGGCCACAATAGGATCATTCCTACAAAAATTGTGGCTGGTTGTAGTATTTCCTGCAGTGTAATTTACGAAGACAGCTGCGGTGATCTCTGTCCATAATGAATAAAATAATACCCTTATCCAATTGATATCACCCTTCAGATACAGTCTTGTATTGCTAATCAAACTATGCTGTCAACATTTGATACTATTATTGATGATATTTTCAGAAATAGAAAGGTTTATTTAAAAACCATAATAATTTTTCTTGTAGTAGGAAATGAGTTTGGGATTGCAATATACCTACTTGTAACTTCATCTGAAACTGTGGTTAAAACATCAGTTGATATAAATTGCTTACCTGGGATTTTGTTTTAGTTTTGAATTCATTAACTTGCTGATGTAAAATAAATTATTTCGGAATTGTGATTTAATTAAATTTTGTTGTGTGAGTGTTTTGGTATGAATGAGAGAACATACAGGGAACATACTTGAAGGATCGATGCTTATTTAACTGGAATTAAGTAAATGTATGCACGGTAAAATTTTTTGCAATCATTAGTTATATGTTACGTACGTTCTTTGTGAATGGCTCTGCACAAAACCAGCGAGAATAAGTGAAAGGAAGCAAATAATGTGATATTTTATTTGTGGATAATATGGACTTTTTTGTATTTTTGTTTAGATTCGGCGTTATAAATTTAGATTTTTTCGTCTTTATTTTTTCCTATCCTATTAGTTGGGCTGGAGACACCATTATGATTTCAGAGCAGGAGTCTTTTTTATTGGCCGTTCAGTTTATCAGGCAATGAGAACTAAGAATTTCCCGTGCGTTGAGAGTGGCTCAGTGCTTCTAGTTAGTGAGTGGAAAACGTCGCTCGGTAACCGGCTTACAGGCTATTTATATAGAGAACTGCTCTACACGAAGTCCAGATAACGTGCAGAGATATAACTATTGTGTGGGTTGAGTTACCGTGAATGTGAAGGCACAAAAGTTTGGTACAATTTCTTGAAATTATGGATTTCTTGTGTTGAGTAGTTTGGAAGTTATTTGCGTGTGGATTTTACTATCGGCTACGAACTAAGCGTGACATGTTAATGTAAAATTAAGGAACATCATGCCTAGCACTTATTTATAAGAAGACTACCAAACAACTGGTTCTAGTAAATTGACAATAGATATGTGTTAGTAACTGTTTAGACCGTGGAATATATTTGACTATAATGTATAATGCTGGCTGTTTTCACGTGTAAATTGTAGCAAAAAAAGTATAAATGAAGACTTGCATTGATAATAGCTTTCGTTGATAGCAGAGGACTTAGTAGCCATTTATTTTGTTTGAGGGGCAATAAATCGGAATCAACTGAACTTTAAACCTTTTTATGTAAATAGACAGGTAGGCGAGCGGCCAATATTTTCTTATGAACTTGCTGCACCTAGTTGGAATTAACGTATGAGGCCTGTGTTTGGTAAGTATTAATCGGTGTTTCCTCGATGCTATCGTTCATCGACTTAATTGCATTCTGTTTCCACAGAGTGAAGGAAGTGAACTTCAAGAAGCTCGCAGAGGTAGGTGTACTGATTTTTCTGCACCGAAATTAAAGCGTGGACTTTTCTAGCCGAACTGTTCTATGATATTGTGCAAAACCCTTGCCGCCATAAGCAGATTAAAGATAAACAACGGTATTGCGTACGTTGCGGGAGAGGTGCTCATCTAGGCAAGTACAACACAAATTGCACTTTAGAAAAAAAGTGTTTCTTGCAATGAGCGATGTACTCTTGTTTTCTCCACTGGAAATTAAGCTGGTCCATTATGAGTACTCTGTGACAATGTATGTTAAATGAAGTACAACTACAAAAGTCGAGGTCACTTCCTTTATGTTCATCAAATGAAATCCAAGCCCTTTCAAAATCGTCTTCAGATGACAAACTGCCTATTGGCTTCTGTCTCGGGTTCTTCAGCCAACATTCATCTAATGATTTTACTGAAGTTTCACCAGCACGAGTGGCTGGCATTCTCAAAGCTTCACCCTGCATTGCCGGTCGTGAACTGGAGCCGAGTTCGCGGCCGCAGACTGTATGTACCTGGCGCGCCAACGTCCGAGGGCTTCTCCGCGGTCATTTCCGGTGCGGTTCTCCTCTTGCTACCTGCGACGGTCGTTCGCTGCAGTACGAGAAGCCAGGATCCGTTTACCTTAAGGCTTTCCTCTTTCTTGTTGAAACTGTTCGCGTGTTTTTGTATTTCTACAGCTTCTCTGAACAAGCGCGTGAGATAGTGCTTCAGTACAGCCAGAACTTCCGTGTCGGCGAATTTTATTACATGGTCAGTCTCACTCAGTGCGTGCTCTGCCACGGCCGATTTCTCCACTTGCCCCGACCTGCAATGTCGCTTATGTTCTTTGATCCTGGTGTTGATTAAACGTCCAGTCATTGCGACATAAACTTTTCAGCATGTGCATGGTATACGGTATATTCCCGACATTGCAAGTGGATCCCTTTTCTCCTTTGCCGATCTAAGACACACTTTGATCTTCCTTGTCGGTTTGAAAATCGTCTTTACGCCATGTTTGCACAATATACGGCCGATTCTGTCCGTCACTCTGGGAATGTATTGCAGAAAGGCCGTAACCGACATTTCTTTTTCTAATTCCTTACTTCGCCAAGTGTTTGGCTCTGTTACACTTCTAATATAACTTGTGGAGTACCCATTGCTCCTCAGAACACTTTCCAGGTGTTGCATTTCGCGTATGAAGTGCTGCGGCGCACATATTTGTTCTGCTCGCGTTACGAGCGTATTAATCATGCCTCTTTTCTGGCTCGGGTGGTGGTTTGATAGTTTGTGCAGGCATCGGTCCGTGTGTTTCGGTTTTCGATACACGTTGTATCCCAAGTTTTCGCCATCCCTTGTCACCAGCACATCTAGAAATGGCAGTTCTTTGTCCTTTTCTACTTCCATGGTAAATTTTATGTTGGCATAGAGGCTGTTCTTCACCATGGCTCCACACAACGAAAGTATCATCGACGTATCTATACCACACCTTAGGTTTGTAAGTCGCCAAGTCTTCCATGAAGAAGTTGGCCACCACTGGACTAGGAGGACTACCCATGGCGACGCCTTCCAGCTGTTCACAGAAATCGCCATTCCACGTGAAATAGCTCGTGGTGAGAGATGCATGGAAGAGCTTTGTGATGTCATGCGGGAAAATGGAACCGATGTGCTCCAGAGCGTCACTGAGTGGCACTTTCGTAAACAAAGAAACAACATAAAAGTTGACCAGGATATCGTTTGGTGGAAGTTTTAGTTTCTTCAGCTTCTCAGTGAAATGTCCTGAGTCCTTTATGTCTATGTCGGTTTTCCCCACGTGTGTCTGAAGCAGAGAGGCCAAGTGCTTTGCCAGTTTATACGTCTGTGAGCCAGGAGCGATAACAATCGGTCTTAGTGGAACGTCGTTCTTATGGATCTTGGGTAATCCATACAGCCGAGGTGGTAGGGCTTCTGTGTTGCGCAGGTTTCTCTGTATGTCCGCCGGCAGAGACGACGCCTTGATTAGTCGATTCGTATTCCGTGTGATACGCTGCGTCTGATCTGCGCTTAGTTTTCGGTACGTCGTCGGATCTAATAGGTCTCGGATCTTTTGCTCATAATCTTCGGTCTTCATTACGACGGTCGCATTGCCCTCATCGGCGGGCAGTACCAATATACTCTTGTCGGCGTTGAGATTCTTAATGGCTTGTATCTCTTCTTTCTTCAGGTTGCAAGCTGGTGGTTTTGCTGGGCGCAGTATCCTGGTTGTGTCAGTGCGTATTTCCTCTGCCCTTTCACAAGGAAGGGTCCGAGTAAACGCTTCGGTGTTGGCAATGATGTCCTCCATAGCCATAGTTCTCGGGATGATAGCGAAATTCCTCCTTATTGAAGAACAGACACTTCCTCTGCGGTCAATTGCCGTTCATTGAGGTCGACCACTGTGTGTGACTTGTCGGGAATCGCCTTGTCGGTCTGATTCCGACAAGGCGATTTCTTTTGTCCCTGACTGCAGCGTTCGAGTTCGTTCTGCATGCTCCTGTGAGTGATGCTGTCGATATTGTCCCAGTCGTCTCGATGCATACTGCTACTTAGTTGATAGAAAATGTTCAAAAGTCCCTGATCCGTTCTTGCCAAGTCTCCCCGTGTTGTATGAATTCGCTCATGAAGAAAAGGTCGTTCCATTCTGTCGTGGATACGACGTGCTTGGGCGGTGGTGAATAGTCGCTTACATTTCAAGAACTTCGGTGTAGCACCTTCATCTCGGCACCGTGACAGAAAGGCGAGAGAGGACATCAGTCGCGCTTTCTTCTTCCGTCGTTGGTCAAGGCGTCAGTACAATCTGCAAATCTCCTCCCTGTAGAGGCGTAATACAAAATTGCTAAGGCTTTCGTGGTCACTTGTTGACAAACTGCCTATTGGCCTCTGTCTCGGGTTCCTCGGCCGACGTTTATCTAATGATTTTACTGACGTCGGCCAAAGAACCCGAGACAGAAGCCAATAGGCAGTTTGTCAACAAGTGGCCACGAAAGCCTTAACAATTTTGTCTTCATATGAGTTACGCAGAACTTTAACAATCACACGTCCGGCCTCAAGCAACCTCCAGTGCCCCGCAAGAACTCTAAGTACGAAGGTGTAACCTTCTGAATGACTAATCTGAAGATGACCCTGAATATGCTTGAAATTACAACGTCGAGTCACATTGGTGTGACCAGCTTTCAAAAGCCAGAATAACCATGTCTGCAGTGCGGACTGCTGCAAGACGAGTAAGAAGAAAGTCAAAGTTACCTACAGCAGTATGACGCCACGGTGACTCCAGCGCCGCGGATAGCTGCGCTAGGTTTACCCTGTTGAGGATAATGGCGCGGACAGCCAAATGAAGATGGTGCGATAGACTATTGAGTGGGTTTAAATCCGGGGAATTTGGTGGCAGTGGCAGTACAGTAAACTCATACTGGTGCTCTTAGAACTAGACACGTACACTGGATACTGTGTGCCACGTTGCATTGTCCTACTGGTAGATGCCATCGTGCAAGAGCGTACTTTATATAGCAGTGGACATTGTCCCCAAAAACGCATACATGTGTTGACAAATTATTCCATCCAGAATGACGAGTTGACCCAGGGAATGCCACGTCAACGTTCACCAGACTTTAAATGTTGCAGGTGTTTACTTCCAGATGTCACACGCCGTTCACACGAACAGCCTTCTCTCAGATGGAGCATAAAACGTGGTTCATCTGAAAAGGCCACATGTCCCCACCATTTAGTGGACGTCCAGTTCCGGTACTGGAGCGAAAATTCCAGCTCTCATCGTCAATGAGCAGTGAGATGCCCTGCTTAACCCGCAGGACAGGACAGATAGAATAAATTGTGGAAAAGGTGCCAAAGTAAGGGGCTGTCAGTTACACTCGAACATACAATCATGAGATGCCCTGCTTAACCCGCAGGACAGGACAGATAGAATAAATTGTGGAAAAGGTGCCAAAGTAAGGGGCTGTCAGTTACACTCGAACATACAAGTTTATTATTTGATCAAACACTGCAAGAGCCCAAATTTTTTTTTAAACACAGGGCTTTAATCTTTGGGACTTAATTACCGGTTGAAAGCCAATTTAATTTAAAAATGGCTGAAGGCCAATAACTTAAAACGCAAGGATAATCAGAAATTTAAAAGGCAAACCTTATCTTAAAACAGTTCTTTAGTTAGGCTGAAGTAAACAAGGTAAATTCAAATTGGCTGAAGGCCGAAGATTATAAATTCCAAAACATTAATTTAAAAAAAAAATACCAAAGTCCTTACGTGAAACAATTCTTTAATTTAGGCTGAAGGCCTTAAGAACAAATAATTGAAACTCAAACTGGCTGAAGGCCGAAGACTTAAAAATTCAATAGGTTGAAGTAAACAAATTAAATTCAAATCGGCTGAAGGCAGAAGACTTAAAAGTTAAAAAAAAAAATTTTAATGCAAAAGAGCTTAGTACTTTAAACTAGGGTGAAAGCCTTAAGAGTAAAACAACAGTAATTTAAAACACCAAACAAGCTAGAAGCCATACACGTAGCAACAACAAGATCAAATTAAAAAAATAAGGCAGTACACACAAGGACGCACAGATGTTGGAGGGTCGGCCTGTAATTAAAACACTAACGCTCTCTTAGGTGATACAGGCAGTCGGGCCAACCATTCACGATCCGACGAAAACCCAACCGACCGACAGTCAGCGGACCAAGACGATACGGCAGGGCCTATCGATAAGCGCTGCTGCTGCAGCTCACGGGCAGGCAAGGTGGCAACTCAGTGACACCAGTAATTGAAATTAACATAACGAGGTGGTAGGGCAGTAAAAACAGGACGTCAAATGAGATATGGCACGAACGCGAGCCACGCATGGCTCAAACAGCAGTCAGCAATGGTGCATGAACGTGGCGCCTACCGTGGAGGAACATATGCAGCAACGTCCGCTGAACGGTTGCTGAGGATGCATTGTCTGTAGATCTTTGGCTTTCACGGTCGGTATTGTCTTCAGTTGAATCTTTAGGGCGGAGAGGCCGTGGTCGATGTATAAAATTTCCACCTAACGTTTCGTCTCCATCTGTGGGAGACATCTTCTGAGGTCGTCCGACTACTGCCACTTAGGCTCCAGGTACTCTTGCATTTATAGAGGGCATAGAGGGCACACCATTCGCCACGTGATGCCGACGGTATGCCTATCCTTGGAAGGCGTCATCATTCTCGATTAAGAGTAATAGATTGTCATTCTGCTGGCTCAACGTCGATATCCATGTTTTGTCTAACTTTAAAACTTCCTCTTTTCTATTAAAATTGTTATGGTGTTTGTGAATCTCTATTGCTTCTCTATACATGCGCGCATGGTAATGGGATGTTCGTGCTAGAACGCTTGTCTCATTAAATTAAATTTCGTGGTTCGTATCTCGAAAAACATTCTCAGCAAAGGTCGATTTTTCGATGTGCCCTAAGCGACAGTTTCTTTTATGTATGGCTAAGCGGGTGTTTACACTTCTTTTCGTTGTTACAATATATACTTGTCCACAACTACATGGAATTTTGTATACCCCAGGTGTTGCTAGGGGGTGTTGGGCGTCTTTTGCGGTTCTTAAATATTCCTTAATCTTCTTGGTGGGTCTGAAGATTGTTTCGATCCCATACTTGGCCAGAACTTTCCCGATACGGTCCGTGACTTTATTAATGAACGGTAGGAAAACTTTTCCAGTAGGTGACCGTTGTTGCTCTGGACTTCTGGCTTATTTTCTTCTTTGATGGAGGGCTCGATCAATTTCCTTGCTGGTATATCCGTTTTTCATGTAGGCTGACCGTAAGTGATTTAGTTCATCTTGTAAGTTACCCGGCTCGCTTATTTTGTTGGCTTTGTCCACCAAGGTTTTCATGACACCTCTTTTTTACCTAGGATGATGGTTAGATTCCGTGTGGAGGTATCGATCCGTGTGAGAGTTATTTCTATATAACTTGTGGCCCAGCGTCCCATCCACCCGTTTAATTACCGACACATCCAGGAAACTCGGTTGACTGTTGCTCTCTTTCTCCATCGTAAACTGTACCTTCCGGTTAATGCTGAACAGATGCACCAAGATGACATCCAACTCTTCTTCACCATGATCCCACACTACAAATGTGTCATCAACATAGCGGTGCCATTTAGCTGGCTTTTTACTGGCAGTCTGCAGCGCTCCCTGTTCGAAGATCTCCATAAATAAATTGGCAACAGTTTGGCTGAGAGGGCTTCCCATCGCTACCCCGTCGGTCTGTTCGTAAAACTCGTTGTCATACTGGAAATAAGTTGTCGTCAGGCAGTGTTTAAATAAAGCCAGTATGTCAGTCTGAAAAATATCTGCTATATATGAAATAGCTTCGTTCACAGGCACCATGGTAAATAATGACACTATATCGAAGCGCATAAGAATATCACTTGATCTAACGTTAATCTCCTTCAGTTTTTCAATGAAATGCGCCGCGTTTTTAATGTAACTGTCCGTTCTGCCGATGTATGGTTGCAGCAAGCAGGCGAGATATCTGGCCCCCTCTCGTCACTCACAATCGGTCTCATCGGGACCTGTGGTCTATGTACGTTTGGGAGTCCATGAAGTGTGGGTGGATAAGCTTCCGTTTTGCAGAGTTGTCTTTTTATCATCCGGAGATCTTTGGTCCATCTGGACGGTCAGTTATTCAGTTGTTTCACGGCTATTTGCCTGCACTCATCTCCGCAGCTATGGCTCGCGTTACACCACAGCCTCAGTGTTCAGTGCTGCCATGTTTGCTACAATTTAACCACGGCGGCAAGCGAACACTTTATTTACGTTGGCCCGAAAGCCAATGATAATACCCTTTTGGACATCAGAATAATCGCCCCATTTTAGAATTACGGCTACTAGTGCACTGTTGCACACGTCCCCCTGATAAGCTTTTTATATCCTCCACGGGTAGTGCTCGAACTTGCCGTCTGTGAGTGGTTATTGCACGTCGACGTCGAACACAGGCCCTATGAATGTGACTGGGCCATGCATTACATGAAAATTAGGAAATTGTCCATAGCTAACTGATTATAACTACACTGGTGTCCAAAATTAAAGCATCAGATCGCTATTCCCCTGTCCTTTGTCTAATTCACGACATAACTATATAAACTGTCCACAGATGACTGTACGATGGCGTTCTGCAAGGAAGATAGCTTCCAGACGCACATCCACTGTACGGATGACGTCAGGACACCTATCAAACATGATAGCGTTTGCCGGCAAGTACCACATCCCCGATCGCTGTGCACACAGACGCAGACGGTGCAGTACGGCGCAGGGAAGACAACTACCAGACTCTCTGCTGTGGAGGTGTAAAGGAGGAATGGAAGCGGGGCGGATGCACACTAATGGGACCAGATGGCTTAATGTGAATCGTTCTGCTGTTTCTCGGATGTGGCGACAGTTTATAGAGAACGGAACTGTACCCCAAAGACCAGGGCAAGGTCGAATACGTGTGATATCTGAAAGACAAGACCGTTGTTTGGCTGTAAGGGCACGACGGCACCGCCTTAGTACTGCACAGTGACTGCAATCTGACCCCGCAGCATGCCCTGGACGTGTTGTATCGAGACCGACGGTGCACAGAAGTCGTCGGCAGAGTGGCCTTTACTGTCTCGCCCGTTTTCACCGAAGGGGACGTCTAGAGTGGAGTCATCAACGTGCCACCTGGATGATCGAGGAATGAGCCACTGTTCTTTTTACAGATGTGTACCGATTTGGTCTGGAGAGTGATTTTCAACGGATTTGCATCTGGAGGGAACGTGGAACACGAATTTAGGACCCAAACGTTGTAGAAAGAGACCGGTAACGAGAAGAGTTGCTTGTTGCGTGAGCAAGGATTGCTTTGACCACTCGAGCACCTGGTCATGAAATTGTATTGGAGAATCAGATGATGGTTCTGAGCACTATGGGACTTAACATCTGAGGTCAGCAGTCCCCTAGAACTTAGAACTACATACAGCTAACCAACCTAAGGACATCACACACATCCATGCCCGAGGCAGGATTCGAACCTGCGACCGTAGCGGTCGCGCGGTTCCAGACTGTAGCGCCTAGAACCGCTCGGCCACTTCGACCGGCTACGGGAGAATCAGCGAGGTTTAAGTGGTATCAAGTATCGAGACGAGATCTTGGTACCGCATGTGCGGTTGTTGCAAGGTGCTATGGGCCCACACTTCGCATCGATGCACGACGACATAGAGCTCGGGAGGTTGATGTGTTCTTGAAAACGGAAGATACTGCACGCATGGTGTGGCCTGCTCGCTCTCCTGACTGGAATTACACAGAGCATGTCTGGGACGCACCACAGAGACGGGTTGCATCAGCGTCCACCAGCCACTCTCCCAGACTTGCAGCAGCTATGCTGGAAGAATGAGCGCTATTGCCTCAGCAGTAATAACACCACTCACAGCGGGCCCCATCGTTGTGTTGTTGTTGTTGTTGTTGTTGTGGTCTTCAGTCCTGAGACTGGTTTGATGCAGCTCTCCATGCTACTCTATCCTGTGCAAGCTTTTTCATCTCCCAGTACCTACTGCAACCTACATCCTTCTGAATCTGCTTAGTGTATTCATCTCTTGGTCTCCCTCTACGATTTTTACCCTCCACGCTGCCCTCCAATACTAATTTGGTGATCCCTTGATGCCTCACAACATGTCCTACCAACCGATCCCTTCTTCTGGTCAAGTTGTGCCACAAACTTCTCTTCTCCCCAATCCTATTCAATACTTCCTCATTAGTTATGTGATCTACCCATCTAATCTTCAGCATTCTTCTGTAGCACCACATTTCGAAAGCTTCTATTCTCTTCTTGTCCAAACTATTTATCGTCCATGTTTCACTTCCATACATGGCTACACTCCATACGAACACTTTCAGAAATGACTTCCTGACACTTAAATCAATACTGGATGTTAACAAATTTCTCTTCTTCAGAAACGCTTTCCTTGCCATTGCCAGCCTACATTTTATATCCTCTCTACTTCGACCATCATCAGTTATTTTGCTCCCCAAATAGCAAAACTCCTTTACTACTTTAAGTGCCTCATTTCCTAATCTAATTCCCTCAGCATCACCCGGCTTAATTAGACTACATTCCATTATCCTTGTTTTGCTTTTGTTGATGTTCATCTTATATCCTCCTTTCAAGACACTGTCCATTCCATTCAACTGCTCTTCCAAGTCCTTTACTGCCTCTGACAGAATTACAATGTCATCGGCGAACCTCAAAGTTTTTATTTCTTCTCCATGAATTTTAATACCTACTCCGAATTTTTCTTTTGTTTCCTTTACTGCTTGCTCAATATACAGATTGAATAACATCGGGGAGAGGCTACAACCCTGTCTTACTCCCTTCCCAACCACTGCTTCCCTTTCATGTCCCTCGACTCTTATAACTGCCATCTGGTTTCTGTACAAATTGTAAATAGCCTTTCGCTCCCTGTATTTTACCCCTGCCACCTTTAGAATTTGAAAGAGAGTATTCCAGTCAACATTGTCAAAAGCTTTCTCTAAGTCTACAAATGCTAGAAACGTAGGTTTGCCTTTCCTTAATCTTTCTTCTAAGATAAGTCGTAAGGTCAGTATTGCCTCACGTGTTCCAGTGTTTCTACGGAATCCAAACTGATCTTTCCCGAGATTGGCTTCTACTAGTTTTTCCATTCGTCTGTAAAGAATTCGTGTTAGTATTTTGCAGCTGTGACTTATTAAGCTGATAGTTCGGTAATTTTCACATCTGTCAACACCTGCTTTCTTTGGGATTGGAATTATTATATTCTTCTTGAAGTCTGAGGGTATTTCGCCTGTCTCATGCATCTTCCTCACCAGATGGTAGAGTTTTGTCAGGACTGGCTCTCCCACGGCCGTCAGTAGTTCCAATGGAATATTGTCTACTCCGGGGGCTTTGTTTCGACTCAGGTCTTTCAGTGCTCTGTCAAACTCTTCACGCAGTATCATATCTCCAATTTCATCTTAATCTACATCCTCTTCCATTTACATAATATTGTCCTCAAGTACATCGCCCTTGTATAGACCCTCTATATACTCCTTCCACGTTTCTGCTTTCCCTTCTTTGCTTAGAACTGGGTTTCCATCTGAGCTCTTGATATTCATGCAAGTCGTTCTCGTATCTCCAAAGGTCTCTTTAATTTTCCTGTAGGCGGTATCTATCTTACCCCTAGTGAGATAGGCCTCTACATCTTTACATTTGTCCTCTAGCCATCCCTGCTTAGCCATTTTGCACTTCCTGTCGATCTCATTTTTGAGACGTTTGTATTCCTTTTTCCTGTTTCACTTACTGCATTTTTATATTTTCTCCTTTCATCAATTAAATTCAATATTTCTTCTGTTACCCAAGGGTTTCTACTAGCCCTCGTCTTTTTACCTACTTGATCCTCTGCTGCCTTCACTACTTCATCCCTCAAAGCTACCCATTCTTTTTCTACTGTATTTATTTCACCCATTCCTGTCAATTGCTCCCTTATGCTCTCCCTGAATCTCTGTACAGCTTCTGGTTCTTTTAGTTTATCTAGGTCCCATCTCCTTAAATTCCCGCCTTTTTGCAGTTTCTTCAGTTTTAATCTACAGGTCATAACCAATAGATTGTGGTCAGAGTCCACATCTGCCCCTGGAAATGTCTTACAATTTAAAACCTGGTTCCTAAATCTCTGTCTTACCATTATATAATCTATCTGATACCTTTTAGTGTCTCCAGGGTTCTTCCATGTATACAACCTTCTTTCATGATTCTTAAACCAAGTGTTAGTTATGATTATGTTGTGCTCTGTGCAAAATTCTACCAGGCGGCTTCCTCTTTCATTTCTGTCCCCCAGTCCATATTCACCTACTATGTTTCCTTCTCTCCCTTTTCCTACACTCGAATTCCAGTCACCCATGACTATTAAATTTTCGTCTCCCTTCACAATCTGAATAATTTCTTTTATTTCGTCATACATTTCTTCAATTCCTTCGTCATCTGCAGAGCTAGTTGGCATATAAACTTGTACTACTGTAGTAGATGTGGGCTTCGCATCTATCTTGGCCACAATAATGCGTTCACTATGCTGTTTGTAGTAGCTTACCCGCATTCCTATTTTCCTATTCATTATTAAACCTACTCCTGCATTACCCCTATTTGATTTTGTGTTTATAACCCTGTAGTCACCTGACCAGAAGTCTTGTTCCTCCTGCCACCGAACTTCACTAATTCCCACTATATCTAACTTCAACCTATCCATTTCCCTTTTTAAATTTTCTAACCTACCTGCCCGATTAAGGGATCTGACATTCCACGCTCCGATCCGTAGAACGCCAGTTTTCTTTCTCCTGATAACGACATCCTCTTGAGTAGTCCCCGCCCGGAGATCCGAATGGGGGACTATTTTACCACCGGAATATTTTACCCAAGAGGACGCCATCATCATGTAATCATACAGTAAAGCTGCATGCCCTCGGGAAAAATTACGGCTGTAGCTTCCCCTTGCTTTCAGCCGTTCGCAGTACCTGCACGGCAAGGCCGTTTTGGTTATTGTTACAAGGCCAGATCAGTCAATCATCCAGACTGTTGCCCTTGCAACTACTGAAAAGGCTGCTGCCCCTCTTCAGGAACCACACGTTTGTCTGGCCTCTCAACAGATACCCCTCCGTTGTGGTTGCACCTACGGTACGGCTATCTGTATCGCTGAGGCACGCAAGCCTCCCCACCAACGGCAAGGTCCATGGTTCATGGGGGGGCCATCGTTGTGAGGCCTGTAGAATGTGTGTGCAGATCCGTTAAGTTGAAATAACGAGGAACATTTTTGTCTACGGTTATCCATGTTGCAGTCGTTCCGTATTTTTTACATTATTTCTGCTTTACTATCAGCTATTTATATTGTTTTGTGCGAAATAACCTTGCAAAATTTCCATTTGTGGCTTTAATCCTGGACACCAGGATTGTTTTCCTAAAGTTGCTTTCTTCGTGAATCCTGCAGAGAACCTCTTCTTGCCTTACCAACTTTATTGATTTTCAAGATCCTTCTGCATTACCTCGTCTCACGTGCTTCTTTTCCCGCTTTCCTACTGCTGTGTCCTGGCTATGATTCTACAAAACAGCAACCTGTCTCATCCCCACATCCCGCGGGTAGCCATGCACTGGGATTATTCTCTACAACCAGCAACCAAAGAGGCTGTTTTTTTTTTTTTAATTATTTTACCGTTTCCAATCGCTGTGACCTTATTTATGCCGATACACAACCACGGACATCGGGCTCACGAACGAGTTCAGTGAGCCTTACGCTATCCGCCACTCCAGTCTATTCATGACAGTCTCTCCTGGAGCCTCCAGCCTCTACCACAGCAGACCTCCAGGACTTTGGTATTCTGGCGCTCCGCATTGTTTGTGCAATCAGAGATAACTATTGCACAGTGTAAGAGACATTAATAATAGTAATCTAGTCTTCTGTGAGTGAAAGTCCAGTGTGCGTATAGTCCCCCACCTTCTTCAAGACAGAGACCTGCCTGAGAATTATTTCTCGTCTTTGTGTGATTAAGCTCCAGACATGTTTGCATCAATAAATTTGTTACTCACATTCCATCTGGCCATCAATACTACCCACGTTTAGCCCGGCATGGGCCATAACAACCACAGTCCATGATTCACTACCATACAGTTGTGTGCACGAAAAGTACATTCTCAGAAATTTCTTCTCCACATTGAAGCCAAAGTTTGATACTAATAATTTTCTTTTGATGACAAGCGACCTCTTTGCTTATAATAGTTCTCTTTCGGGTTTCGTACCTCAACCGGTGGAAACGGAAACCTGATAGAATCACTTCGTTGTAAGTCCGTTTGTCTGTTTGTCTGTCTGTCTGCCCGACTGACCCGCATTTCTCATGGTCGGTTAGAGACATCAAGCCAAAATTTATGTTACATGCTGAAGTCTACGGTACCTTGGTGGTGTAAAAAATGAAAAAAAATTAAGCTTCTATGTCAATGCTACAAAAAGATATGGCCATGTTTTGATACTCCCAAACCCACTCATCAAAAACTATACCGTAATTGCCATTAGCCTAGAATCATGAAACATGCCAAGAAACAGGTTTACTCAGTACAAGTACGAAAGGAATAAATATGCGAAAACTATTCATTTGTAATTATATCACACAGAAAATACCTTTGCGACTAAAAATCTAAACTGTATTCGTGAACTGTCAAAAATCTCAAGAAGTCCCGTAGGGATTTTGGTATCGAATCCACTAATAGGTGATATGCCAAATTTAAGCCCAAATGAATGCCAGGAAAGGACGTAAACAAAAGGACTGGATCATGGGGTGTTCATGTTCAACAAAATTCACGGTTTACCAAAAATACAGACAAAATATTACACTGACAAACAAATTGCAGAAACAAGTATGACAGATTAAATTACTGAAATAATTTATAAGCCCTAATAAGAATTAGGTGGGTCAAATTTGGTAATAAGAAAAATTTCAAAGGCATCCAAACATTCCCAGTAAATATACGCAACCCTTTAAGATAAGGACAGACGCGTGAATCCGTTATACAACTTGGAAATAGGTTCAGTACTTGAAAAAAAAAAAAAAAAGCTTCTGTCCTTAACAACAGAAAAAACAGCTCTGATATCATGAGTGAGGCTCACTTACGCCTCTGTAAGATGCAATGTAATACAACATTAGGTACATAAGACTACCACATACATAGAGTAAAAATCACGACAATAATTTTAGCCACCACTGCTAACCGTCCAAGGTTTTCAAAGATCGAGCCTGATTTAAAGAGAAAAAAATATACAGTGAGCATAGACACACAGATCAGATAGTTAGCGAAGGTTAAAAGTTGTTTGCTATGATTCGATCGTTCATGAGTATTAAAACGTTTGCCTGCTTTTTCTCAAATCTGAATCCACTGTCCTCTGTTTTAAAAAGGTTGCACTGAAATTACTACTGCGAACAAAGTGTCTCAGTACACACAAATTTCATAAATATGAAACTAATTGGCATTCACTGTACAGGAAATTAAATCAAAACCATTACTGGAAAACGACTTCCAAAATCAAAACGTGGACCGCTCAAAAAAATTGAAGTGCGGAAATTAGGTAGCAACATTATGAAACACTGTTCACTGATCCATTAAAAATCAGAATGACAAAGAAAATACTTAGAATTTGCGGAATGAAAAGGTGAGACGAGAAACGAAATAGCCAACAAAGTATGAAAAGAATCTCACCTAAAGTTTTATAGTATAATCAGCTATAAGTTCTGCCACTTACTCCATGTCCAACACTCGACTACTCTCCTCTCGACAGCCAAGCCAAAGTTACACAAGTTTAGAAATACTCCAGTCACTGTCGTAAGTCGAATATTCCACGGATGCTAAAAACGACTGCTTAACTCTCGTAATACGAAATTCTGAATTCTGAAAGTGTCCGAAAAGAAATTTCCAGTGCACCTATGTATGTCCAACTTTATAATCCCAAATTACATTTGATATAATTTTTTTACGTTTTTATTTTGTCTTACACTCTGAAAGCTTCAAAAATATGACAAGATACTTTAATATATAAAATTTTACAAAACATTTAAATTTGAAACATGTCCATAAAGAAATTCAACTTCTGGTTTTTCGTTAAAACAGGGTATTGCCAAGTTCTAATTAGGCACACAGATAATGACTAAATCGTCTTTCCTGTCACAACTAACATCTTAACAGTCCATGATTTGCCTCAGTCACTATGTATCACTATAATTCTGTATGATGCTAACATTTCAGTCTCTTGAAGTCCACCCATAAAGTAACATCACCAATGTTGCAGTAGGCTGAAGTTCATCCAAACAAACAGCAAAAACTCATCCTGAAGTGGGCTGTCAAGTAGTGTTTGGAGTCTGGGAAAGTGACCAATGGAAACTCCCCTTGCAGTGCAACACTACGCAAGAGCTGAAGTATGACCAATCGACCAGCATAGAACAGTGCCTTTTGCCAACCATGACCCATGTTATTAGCAGTGATGAAGTTACAAGATCAGGAATGTTTCAGGAAGTCCTTCAGTAACCAACATAATATCGGTCATAAAAAATTAATTTCTCATCCAATATAAGTTCCTACGCTAGCTCTAAACTGTCTCTTGCAGTTGCGACTGAGATTTTTGGTTGACAAGTAAACTATCTTTTACCTGCTAATGTCACATATTGGGTGAAAAACTAAGTGATGCACAGAAACTGACATTGCAGATAACAACACAGTTCTTCACCCACTAACCAAATAATAAGTTATACCTGATCTGAGGAAAGTGTGTGCTAGTTGTTTTGTCCCTAGCACTAGCAAAAATATTACAGGGTGTGAAAATGATGTACAGTCTTCTTAGCATTTACATTGACAAAAAATAATTACATAAACATATATCAGAAATTACATAAAATATGCCATATACACTTATACAGTATGTACACAATCATGAAAATTCAAACAATCGCAATAAACTGTTCATAATAAAGCAAAAAAATGACATATTGAACAAGTGAAGAAATCACATAATATATAAATAAGAAATCTACAAAGTAAGAAACATAGTTGCGCAATAAGAGCAAATTAATATGGGTTCAGAAGAAAATGTAAACATATTAGAAACTAGCATCTTTACATTCAAGCCATGAAAAGCAAAAGGCATAACCTATCTCTAGAAATAAAATTATAAATAGCTGATCAGATGCAATGGACAATGAATTCTTTACCTAGGTTTCAACAAATTTAAATTTGTCTTCTTCAGAAGGTGGCAATTTTACGCTAGTAAGGAATAATGTACCATCGCCGTTTTTACAAATGTCGGCATAGATCTATTTGTCAAAATTAAAATATAGCCCTAGAAACAGAGTTTGTCACGTAAATATAAATTAGTACATGGATCTTGCCGAGCTGTCAGTTGTGAGCTCTTATGAAACTTCGTTGGTTTTCCAATACAACGCTTGATCTCTGCTTAAGCTTCACAAACTGGCAGGTAAGGAAAACTACATCGTTAGCTGATTACGAAGAAAATCACTTATAGTACTATATCCACTCTTCATTCAGAACCAAGGAACTTAAATAATGTTTACCACTGTTACCTTACATATTTCATGTTATTGTATACAACACTCTCAACACACTTATTTATCACATACCACTTCGTGGAAACCAAAATTTCTTTGCATGTCTAATGAGTTACATATAATTCCATGTATATCACTGTCTATATTATCAGGTATTGCCAGTATAGTATTTACTCAACAAATAGATTTATGAGTGATATATGGCGCATTCCTTTGGATTTCCATGTAGGTGGTGTTTAAACTTCCATTGCATTCAGGTGTGCTATTCTTTTAAATCTGTGGGGTCCATTGTAGAGAACGGAGCATTTCTGGCTAATAGACTCCTCTTTACTTCATATCAGGTGATATTTGACCAATACTTTTTGCCCTTCGTGGAATTTTATCACTTGTCTCTTCATCTTACGAGATTTCTTCTTTTTCAGCTGTATTTGCAATATTTGTTAAGGCTAGTTGTGTGACATAGGTGTGCCGTCAATTTCTGGTGTAAGAAAACTCTACATGTGCATCTTCATCTACACAGATACTTCGAAAGCCACCGTACGGTGCGTGGCGGAGGGTACCATTACCCTGGACCACTAATTGTCATTCCCCTCCTGTTCCACTTGGAAACAGAGTGAGGAGAAAACGACTCTGTATATGTCTTCGTATAATAATTTATAGTATCTTATCTTCGTTATCCTTACGCGCAATGTACGTTGGTGGCAGTAGAGTTGTTCGGCAGTCGGCTTCAAATGGGGGTTCCCTAAATTTTCTCAATAGCGTTTCTCGAAAAGAACGTCGTCTTCCCTACGGAGATTAATACAGGGCTATTACAAATGATTGAAGCGATTTCATAAATCCACTGTAGCTCCATTCATTGACATATGGTCACGACACACTACAAATACGTAGAAAGACTCATAAAGTTTTGTTCAGCTGAAGCCGCAATTCAGGTTTCTGCCGCCAGAGCGCTCAAGAGCGCAGTGAGTCAAAATGGCGACAGGAGCCGAGAAAGCGTATGTCGTGCTTGAAATGCACTCACATCAGTCAGTCATAACAGTGCAACGACACTTCAGGACGAAGTTCAATAAAGATCCACCACCTGCTAACTCCATTCGGCGATGGTATGCGCAGTTTAAAGCTTCTGTATGCCTCTGTAAGGGGAAATCGACGGGTCGGCCTGCAGTGAGCGAAGAAACGGTTGAACGCGTGCGGGCAAGTTTCACGCATAGTGATGTGAAAGATTCAGTGTTTAAACCTCCTCTACCAAGAAACGTGCCAGAACTGCGAGCTCGCATCAACAATGCTTTCGAACTCATTGATGGGGACATGCTGCGCCGAGTGAGGGAGGAACTTGATTATCGGCTTGATGTCTGCCGAATCACTAAAGGGGCACATATCGAACATTTGTGAATGCCTAAAGAAACTTTTTTGAGTTTTTGTATTTGTGTGCAAAATCATTGTGAAAATATCTCAAATAATAAAGTTATTGTAGAGCTGTGAAATCGCTTCAATCATTTGTAATAACCCTGTATTTTAGTTCCCGAAGCATCTCAGTAACGCTTACGTGTCGTTCGAACTTTCCGGTAACAAATCTAGCCGGCTCGTCCCGGCAGAGGTTCGAGTCCTCCCTCGGGCATGGGTGTGTGTGTTTGTCCTTAGGCTAATTTAGGTTAAGAAGTGTGTAAGCTTAGGGCTTGATGACCTTAGCAGTTAAGTCCCATAGGATTTCACATACATTTTTTGAACAAATCTAGCAACCCACCTCTGAATTGCTTCGATGTCTTCTGTCAATCTGACCTGGTACAGATCCCAAACACTCGAGCAATACTCAAGAATACGTCGCACTAGCGCCCTATATACTGTCTCCACTCTTTCCTAAAATTCTCCCAATAAACCGAAGTCGACAATTCGCCTTCCCTACCACTTTTCTCACATACTCGTTCCACCTCATCTCGCTTTGAAACGTTACGTCCAGATATTTAAATGACTTGACTTTGCCAAGCAGAACCCTAGTAATACTGTATCCGCACATAACAGGTTTGATTTTGCTATTCATCTCGCTTAACTTACATTTTTCCACATTTAGAGTTAGCTGCCATTCTTCACACCAACTGTAAATTTTGTCTGTCTTGTATCTTCATACACTTCGACACCTTATTGTACACAACGGCATTATATGCAAACAACCGCAGATTGCTGTCCATCCTGTCCCCCAAATCATTTATGTATGTAGAGACCAACAGTGGTCCTGTCACAATTCCCTTGGGTACTCCTGACGATAGTTTTGTCTCTGATAAACACTCGCCGTCGAGGGCAACATACTTGGTTCTGTTATTTAAGAAGTCTTCGAGGCACTCACATATCTGTGATCTTATTCTATATGCTCGTACCCTCATTAACAGCCTTCAATGGGGCGCCATATCAAATACTTTCCGGAAATCTAGAAATATGGAATCTGACTTTTACCCTTAATCTGTAGTTCTAAGTTGATCTGTGAGAAAAAAGCAAGCTGAGAGGGCTAATGCTGTAGAGTACCCATTGTAAAATCGAACTAGAATTCCATCCGGACCTGATGATTTATTTACTTTCAGATCTTTCAGTTGTTTCTCTACGCCAAGTATGCTTATTACTATGTCGTCCATACGGGAGTCAGTACGATGGTCAAATGACAGTACGTTTGTACGATTCTCCTGTGTGAACGATTTCTTGAACGTGAAATTCAAAACTTGGCTTTCGTTTTGATAGCACCAGCTGCGACACCATCCTGGTCAACAAGGGACTCGATGGAAGCCTTAGACCTGTTTAGCAGTCTTACATAAGACCGGGATTTTCTCGGGATCTCTGCCAGACCTTTTGGTAACGTGTGACGGTGTTAGTTGTTGTATGGTTAGCGCATAGATCTTTTCACAGACGCACGAATCTCTACTAACCTTCGCTTGTCGTCATTTGTGCGTTCCCTTTTGATCCGAGAGTGCAACAGCCTGTGATTCCTGAGCATCCGCCAAATTTCGTTATTAAACAATGGTGGGTCGTTTCCATCCATTATCTTCTCCAGGCCATAATTTACAATCTGCTGAGGCTTTGGATGTAACTCTTCTGTATCCACCTTACTGGAAGTAAGTGATGTCAATGCATTGTCTAAGTGAGATCATAATAACTGCTTATCTGCTGGCTAGCCAATGTCTGGGTGTTTACAAAATTTGGGTACTATTTACTTGGCAATTATACAAAAGTTTGTTGGACCACCAAGCCTTACAAATTCAAATGGCTCTGAGCACTATGGGACTTAACTGCTGAGGTCATCACTCCCCTAGAACTTAGAACTACGTAAACCTAACTAACGTAAGGACGTCACACACATCCATGCCCGGGGCGGGATTCGAACCTGCGACCGTAGCAGCAGCGCGCTCCCGGACTGAAGCGCCTAGAACTGCTCGGCCAACAAAACAGAGAAGAGTTATCTGATATGACCTTGTGAACATGTCCTACATGATGTAAAATATTTTTAATGAAAGCTTTGGACACTGTTTTAGCTGTAGCCTTACGCAAAGGGGTGAGTGATTCCAACTTAGACGTCACGTCCAGTGCGACGAAAATATAAGAAAAACCATTCTTGACTAGTGGTCCTAGTAAATCTACGGCTGCTGTTTCTTTTAGTTTGAATGGTATTACTGGAAACAGTGAGGCACAATGTGAGATGGTAGAGTGTTCGGATTTTTGACAGAGTTTAAACTTCACAAGTACTTTTCGTATTCTTTTATCCATGTTGTTAAAATAGTAAGTGGTCTGTAATTTGTGTAAACACTTCCTCGGTCCGAAATGCACGTAGTTTAAGTGCGTGTATCATATCAACTTACTGAAAAATTCCTCTGGAATACACATGACGAAAATTGTATCATTTACAGAGCTACTTTAAATAGGATACCGTTTCTGACCAAATGATGTATGGTAGTTGTATTTCTCCTGTCTTTCCATTTTTAGTTAATGTAATTCCAAACGGGAAACTTATTTTGTTCTTCTGCTATCTCGAGTAATGAATTTGAGATAAAAGTTTCGAAAGCTACTTTTTGTAGATAAAGCAAGCTAAAATTTATATCCTGTAAAGCATCTGTGTTGTTATCAGCTAACCCAAACGTGGTGAGAGGTAAAGCATCATCAACGATGTTGTCTTTTCCTGGATTGTAAAAAAAATGGTTCTGAGCACTATGGGACTTAACATCTGAGGTCATCAGTCCCCTAGAACTTTGATCTACTTAAACCTAACTAACCTAAGGACATCACACACATCCATGCCCGAGGCAGGATTCGAACCTGCGACCGTAGCGGTCGCGCGGTTCCTGACTGATGCGCCTAGAACCGCTCGGTCACAGTGGCCGGCTCGATTGTGACTTACAGTGAAATTATATTCCTGCAAGGTCAGTGCCCAACGACGTAATCTTTCATGGTTGAACTCGGAAGTCATTAAAAACTGTAAGGTTTGGGCCAGCTGGAGTGGCCGAGTGGTTCTAGGCGCTACAGTCTGGAGCCGTGCGACCGCTACGGTCGCAGGTTCGAATCCTGCCTCGGGCATGGATATGTGTAATGTCCTTAGGTTAGTTAAGTTTAAGTAGTTCTAAGTTCTAGGGGACTGATGACCTCAGCAGTTAAGTCCCATAGTGCTCAGAGCCATTTGAATTTGTAAGGCTTGGTGATCCAACTAACTTTTGTATACCTGCCAAGTAAATAGTACCCAAATTGTGTAAACACCCAGACATTGGCTAAGGCCTTTAATTATGTGATTGAGTAATTTCCTTCTGATTTGCTTGACATTCTACTGGCAAACACAATACTCTATTGTACAATGATTCCATTCTCAATGTGGTTTTGGTAAAGACGGGCTCCGAGTATTCCTTTGGAAGAATCTGTGGATAAACAAATATCTTTAGAGAGATCAGCATGAGCTAAAATAAGTGCAATGAGCTGTGCATCTTTCTGGGTATCGAACTCTAATTGTGCTTGATCCTTGCAGGGCCAAACGGTGTTTTTACCTGTCAAAGAATGTAATATTGTTGTAAAAAGTTTCAATTTTAAAAAATCTTTGGTAAAATTTTACTACTCCTAACAAGATTCTGATTTGTCGTTTAGGGATTGCTGGTGGGATTGCTCTGACTGCTTCTAGTTTTCCATGGTGAGGTGCAATACCATGTGGTGAAATGACATGTCCCAAAAATTTTACATTCATCTTACCAAAATGTAGTTTTTCTAAGTTTACTGTCAAACCTGAACCTTCAAAAACGTTCAAAAATTTTTCTAATATTTTGTTGTGTGTTGACCAACTTGCTGTCAAAATATGATCGACATAGATGGTGATGTGTCTCTTTAGATGGCCTGGAAAAATAATGTTTAGTCTACAAATAAATTCTGCTGATAAAATTTTAAACTAAAAAGCAATTTACAGATCTGGTAACACGTCCCAAACATAAAAAGGCTATGTACTTCCTGCAGTCACGATGTAAATATATTTGTCAAAAACTGGACAGTAAATTCACAGATGTCAATAAAAAATTTATAACTGTTCGTCAAGTGTCTATGGCCTTTCTGTTTCTGGAAGAATGATAGTATTGATCTGACGTGAGCCCAGGCTCACCCTAATTGCACCATCTCTTGTTTCGAACGACCTGCAGTGTGATGTTGTAGGATTTGACAGCTGGCTCAATAAACCGTTTTCTAACGTCGACTGTATCTTAGCCTTCATCTTTTCTCGTTAATAAACAGGTATTACATAAGGACCTACACGGAATTTGTTGTCCTTTAACCTGAAACTGGTACTGAAATCCCGTGATGGTGCAGGATCCATATGTAACGTTATCGCACGTTCTTGTAAAATTTCGCTAAATTATTTCATCACAATCCCCTGCTTCCTCGATCTTTTGCTGGATTAGTGTACCTGATTGGCGTACCTGATTACCTGATCGTAACTGTCGTTGCACAATGATAAACTGTGTTACTGTTAAGAGAATCGAATGATCCCTGAAAAGAATCGTTACATAGGAAACATAGGCAGTTGATATCTTCTCCATGTGAACTTAACCAATCTTCAAATTTTAAAACAACATTTTGATCCAAAATTTTTAGATTAGTTTCTGCATCATTAGTGTCCATTATTGCATTGCACTGATTAAAGAAATTGACACTTAAATTATTTGAGGAGAGAACAACGGCACAATGAGAAAGTTCGTTGCAAAACTATGTCCCTGAAAAGTAAATTACAGAAAGATCTCACGTTTAACATCAACGGTTTTTCCAAAAATAGCATTCAATTTTCCTAAGAGGTAGTGTCGGGCAAAGTATTGTTTTTATACATCCATTATATGCTGACTCACTGAAAATTGAAGTTGGGCTAATTGAGTCCAAAACTGCGGTGAAATTATTATCAGCAGTGAAAATGTTGATTATGGGATGTACAGTTTGTTTTGGCCCAAATTAGTTTTCCTGGAGGAGAATGTCCTCACTGTCTTCGAATCGCATAAAGTTAATAGTTACGTTAACAGAGTCATCTGTTCGCTCTCTTTTCCTTTCAGCTGCCGGTACCTGAAGTCATTGTTTATTCTTTTCACCCTGTCGCTGACTGTCATTAGGTGTCGTTGATCTAACTCCGCCTGTCTCTGCCTGCCATTGTGGTGGTGATCTACTGGAGTTCTACTGTACAGACTTGTTTCGCTGACTGTTATTCTGATATTTGTTGTTGCCTGAATTTCCATGGATAAGACAGGTGACGTATTGACCCTACTGATTACACTGCTGATTACTCGAATGTCAGTGACTATTATTGTGGTTGTTATTATATTTATGACGGCTTCCAAAGCGTGGCTTCTGAAATTCCACCTGTCTATGTAGTCCTTTTAGTGCCACATTTGCGTGTCGTAAGGATGATGTTTGTGATTGCGTCTGTAATTGTTTTTACTATGAAATTTATTATAAGATCTACCGTTGATCCTATTGTCATGTCGTGAGTATGAGCAATTGTAATTATCAGACATGCGATGAGCTGATTCTCCTGTTAGAGCATGATCACTGTCTAATTCCAACTCTTGTAAAAGCCTCAAAGATCATACTAAATCGTCCTTACGCCTCCTTAGCAGAATTCTTGACGTAAATAGGTGGGTGATGTCGTGAGGCAAATTCTGATTAACTCAGGTGGGCTCAGCGGATGGTACAGGTGCTGGTTCCGTCGTAACATGTCCTCGAAATACTCTACTGGACTTGAGAACTCCGATTGTTAAAAGCTGTTCAACATGATTATCCTGTGTCTGATTCTATCCTGCTTTGATGTAGACCAGTATGAAGATAAAATGCCTGGTACAAGTCCTCTTATGAGTGGCAATCTCTTACAATCGATCGCATTCTGACAGCTGGTTCATTTTCTAGGAACTGAACATTAATTCTAGCTTGTGTCCAGGGAGCCAATTTGGTGGTAACGCATAAATAATCTGATAAAGCCATGCCCTAGGTATAATTTCGTTAGTGAAATTTCGGAACGCAGTTTGCTGTTATGCCTTGATATGTGAAACGGGTCATGTTGGTAATCTTCCTAACGCCATAAGTTACTATTTTCGTCTATGTTTTCATAGTGTGGACTTGTGTTACTAGACATAAACTCTTGTCTTCTGTTATTATCGTTCAATTTTTCTTCAAAAAAGGGGTGACTGTAGGGTTCCAATGCAATTGTTTTGTTATTTTTTTATTTTTACCTGATTGTCCTTGAACTGTTTCAGTCATTGGTATTCGGCTGTGTCCGCAAAGGATGTCATCGGAATCCCGATCATTGCTGGCGGACGAACTTGTAATTTTTTGCATAATTCGTCTACTTATTCGGAGCTGTTACTTGTTTGTTCTTTCTGTGCTTCTGATCATAAGTGTAATGTTTCGAATTTTTCGGTGATTTTTTTGACATTCTCTTGTAATAACGCGGTTTGCTCTTTTACCTCGGTAAGGATTTCGCTGGGGACGACCTCGCTAATTTTCACCATTATTTTCACGCAATCTGTTTTTGTGCGTTTTTAATTTGCTCA
This sequence comes from Schistocerca americana, assembly GCF_021461395.2. NCBI lineage: Eukaryota > Metazoa > Arthropoda > Insecta > Orthoptera > Acrididae > Schistocerca > Schistocerca americana. The sequence continues at coordinate 116,839,780 of NC_060122.1, read as the reverse complement.
TTGTCGGTTTCTGGAACTTGCAGTCGGTTAGCAATATAGTCGCACATTGGTTGAAAATATTCCTTTATTTCTTTTCTGAGTTCGCCTGATGACATTTGTATCATTCCTTGTGTCTGTTTAAAGTGCTCATTAGTTGGTTCTTGTAACTGTTTAGCATGTCATCTCAACTGTTGAACTGAGCATTATTTTATTCTTGGGTCTGTTAGCTCTGTTTGCTTCTTCGTTCTAGTCGCAGTTGGGACTGTTTACACTGTTTGAGTATGATTTGAAACATCAGTGTTATGTTTTGATGTGAATTTGTATTGTTCGACATAGTGATGGACTCTGGTCTACTGGGCACAACTGATGCAAAACCTGAATATGTGTTACTGAACTCCATATCCATATATTATTCACTGTTTGCAGTCCAGTTTGCATATTATAGATTGGCGACTTACCGCGAGCGATTCTTTTTCTGTTTGACAACTACCGCTCGTTTTGGAATTCAGTTCTGTTTCAGGCATAGGCACGTTTCCTTGTACTTCCATAATTAGATTACATTCTGTGTTGGTTACTGTACTGATGCTAAATGGTAACTCCTCATTATTAGTGGGCTTAAACGACATGCTTGTCCCAGATTCTGTTGCTGATCGTCAATGAACTGAACGTTTCTGGTATGCATTGTTGTAACAAAGTGTGATTGATAACCATTACCAAAAATGCTAAAATTGTAATACAGTGTATCGCTCAGAAAACATTTCTAAAAAATCCGGTAGTTAAATATAAATTAATTGTTGCCTAACAGCAAAACGCAACAAAATATAATAATCAAATTTTCGCATGTAATGAAACTACATCACACATACTGAATATTTGCCATACATGATGAATGCTCATCATGTGCCAAGTATATGAAGACATAAAAAATTTCGCATGTAACAATTCCACAAAAATAGCTCTAAGAAGAAACTTGAAATTAGTAGTGAATAAAACATGTGCTGTACTGTGTGCTGCAGCAAAAGAACAAAAATTCTCCTACTGCTTTTCAGAAGTGCCAGTGAAGAGTCCTGGCAGGGTCGCCAAGTGAAAGTTATTTGCTCTGACCCGACTGTCATTCATTCATGAACATTAAAATGTTTGCCTGGTTTTTAATCAAAATTGAAAGAACTGTCCTCTGTTATAAAAATGGCTGAACTGTTATTACTATTGCAAACAGTGTGTCTCAGGGCATACATTCATGTAAAGTTAAAACTAACTGGTGTTCACCACACAGGAAGTAAAATGAAAACTGTTTCTCAAAAACCACTACCAAAATCGAACTGTGCACTGCCCAAAAAATTGAAACACTGAAATTGCAAAGCAGCCCTACGAAACATACACTGTTGTCTGGCCCATTAAAAATCTTAATTACAGAGAAAATGCTTAGAATTTGGGCAGTGAAAATGTGAGATGAGAAACGTAAGAACCAACAAAATACGAAAAATATCTTACCTGAAAATTTACAGCACAATCAGCAGCAATAGCACAGCAAATCGCGCCAGCTAAAATATGCTACAGTGGACCAAAACTATTAGGAGAAAGATTTTCTCATACCGCAATAACATTCTTATTTGAAATGAAAATACTAATCCATTCATTATAATGACAACGATGTATTTTAAACTCTTATTTTGCAAGAACATAAAACACACAAAAACCAAAAACATTGCTTTCCTTGCGAAAGTGATACATGAGACTTATTTTACGATTATACAAATTGGAAACTATTTAACTGAAATGAAGTAAACTGAGGTGGGTAAGTGAACAGTTCTGTTGCAAGAACCGCTAACATTATCAGTACGCCCCAGAAAAATTATTTCCTTTAAAACATATTCATAATGCTATGGGATTTCTTCAGAGACAGTATGAGTGATGACTTCCTGTACAAATCCGACAAGCTCGTCTTGAACTGGCCATCGAAAACAACGACGACATCTTCAGTGAAACTCTCATGCGCCTAGAAGATAACTATTTACACAATCAGACCTTAGTACAACTTGGGACGCAAGTACCACGAAAAGATGCTATCAGTGTGCTAAACTTCCAAACTACAAAGGAAAAAAACCTGTGACATCAACGAACTACTTCAACACATTGTTCACAACAAAGCATTCCTCAGTGACAGTCAAAAGCAAATTTGCAACGCTATCATGAACCGGATCGACAACAACACTGACGGAGTTATTTATCTGGACCCACGAGGCAGCACCGGGAAAACGTTTTAATAAATCTATTACTCACGGAAAAGCGTGCTGAACAATAGATCGCACTTGCACTGTCATCGTACGGAACTGCAGTCACACTTACGAAATGAGGACGAAGCGCACATTCGCCCTAGATCTGCCGTTGAATGTAACTGAAGAAAAATTCCCGGTATGTAAAATTTCAAAAGCATCTGCACTGGGTGAACGTCTAAAACAAGCTAAAATTATCTTCTGGAACGAATGCACAATGGCACATAAAAGATCACTCTAAACCATGGACAGAACATTACAAGATTTGCGAGGATACTCTGTAGTGATGGGAGGAGCTCTACTCATAGTCTCAAATTTTCGAGAAGCCCTTCCAGTTACCTCCAAGTCAACATCGGCAGACGAGATCAATGCATGCTACGACGTGTTTGTGTTTGTTGTATTCTTTCGTCGGGTCGTAGTGGAATGCTTCATTTGTTAGGTTTTACTGTTTACTTGTCCTCGTTCGCGCTTCTCGTAGTGTCATATTTTCATGGCTGGCTTGAATTCTCAGTCTTTTATTATAAGATCTTGATTCTTGAATCCGTTCGTTTCGTTGTTCTCGGTTTCTCTTTTTCTCACGGTGCTCATTGTCGTTCATTGGGAATTTAAACGTGCTTCGCGCTGTTCATGTGTTTCGTTTTTTCGCTGTTCTTTTTGTTTTCGTCATTTCCTTCAGAACTGGCTAGATCTCCTTCTCTTTTAAGTTTGGGCATTGTCTACAGTATAAATCGTATCAACTTTTTACTAACAAATACCCTAAGTACAGTTACATGTTGTTTACTCTTTACTTTCGATTTATATCCAGTCACTGTATCACTTTGACGTCATACTTCACTACTTGTTTTTATTAACTCACTGCACTGCTTTTTCGGTTCCTTCCTTCGTCACTGATAAGAAACTGAAGTTCGAACCAACGACGGGTCTTGCTTTGTATACCCCCATGAGTGTCGAATTCCAGAATGTACCAAAAAGAATTCGAATGGTCCACAATGTTCTAGAACATTCCACGACATCCGAAAGTGTTATGGAATATTCAACAACAATTTTGGATTTTCCGGGATGTCCCCGGACATTCTGAAACCTTCCCGAATGTTCCAGACTATTCCAGAACAGTACGGATCTTTGTGCAACATTCCGGAACATTCTGGAGTGTTGTGGAATGCTTTCAAATACTCTTGAATGTTCTGGAATGTTATCGAATACTGTCGATCTTTCTGCAATGTTCTAGAAATTGCTAGAGGGCGAAAATTTTCAGCCCTTATATCTCCAAAACAGCGCACTTCATGTAAAAGCGGGAATCTTCTTCATGGATCGTACAGGGGCTCGTTTCTGAGTTTTAGTGGCACGAACATTGTGCACTTACTTTTATAGTATATATTGATTATCCTACTTTTGGTTACAAATATATCTAGAAGAATGAATGTGATAGCTACACAGAAAACAGAAAAGAACCTGTGGGCAAATGTTATCGATAAAATTCCGATTGATATACTTGCCTACATCGACTTGTGTAGTAAGAAAAATTTCACATGATGTTCAGCATAGAATTTTGAGTCAAAATTTTTAAGCTTATACACTCTTTTTAATCTTACTAAAATTTTATTGTATATAAAACGAGACTCTACATTACAAGCTCATTAGTGCAAGTAGTTCTCATTTGCTTAAAAAGACTACTGAACTACAGACAATTTTTCATAACGTTATAGGCTGTGAATATTTCAACACAAGAAATGCGGAGAAAATTTGTATCGAGCTCAATAACGAGTTTGACTATTTTGCCAAATAGATATAATAAATGAATTACTGGTTACGATTTTAATTATACTGAACAGGGGAATATTAAACTGAGATACAAGGGAATGAAGAAAACAAAAAAAGCACAACGAATTTCATGCTCTAGAATTTTTAGTTTAAAATTTTTACCGATATATTTTTAGTATTCTTCCACCTAATTACTATAGGCTGCCGCCTGTTATTTTGCCTCTGGAAAAATGTCTAACAGCTTCCCGGTTTCAGCAAAAAAGAATGAGTACGAGCAGTGTTTATACCCCTGCTGCACTCACGTGATATGGCTAAGGCAAACGCTGTTCTGAGGGACTCCATGCTCCTGCTCAAAACGTTCGATGGTGTGTCACCAAGTCGGGGCTAAAAAAAATGCTTAGACAATAAAGACCATATGGAGATGGGGAGATGGCCATGAAAACACCACTGATAAAGTTGCTCTATAATACTGTGCCTCCAAGTAGAGTCATAATCCTTACTGATATCAAAGAATATATCGCGACAGTGATGTACACTCCTGGAAATGGAAAAAAGAACACATTGACACCGGTGTGTCAGACCCACCATACTTGCTCCGGACACTGCGAGAGGGCTGTACAAGCAACGATCGCACGCACGGCACAGCGGACACACCAGGAACCGCGGTGTTGGCCGTCGAATAATGGCGCTAGCTGCGCAGCATTTGTGCACCGCCGCCGTCAGTGTCAGCCAGTTTGCCATGGCATACGGAGCTCCATCGCAGTCTTTAACACTGGTAGCAATGCCGCGACAGCGTGGACGTGAACCGTATGTGCAGTTGACGGACTTTGAGCGAGGGCGTATAGTGGGCATGCGGGAGGCCGGGTGGACGTACCGCCGAATTGCTCAACACGTGGGGCGTGAGGTCTCCACAGTACATCGATGTTGTCGCCAGTGGTCGGCGGAAGGTGCACGTGCCCGTCGACCTGGGACCGGACCGTAGCGACGCACGGATGCACGCCAAGACCGTGGGATCCTACGCAGTGCCGTAGGGGACCGCACCGCCACTTCCCAGCAAATTAGGGGCACTGTTGCTCCTGGGGTATCGGCGAGGACCATTCGCAACCGTCTCCATGAAGCTGGGCTACGGTCCCGCACACCGTTAGGCCGTCTTCCGCTCACGCCCCAATATCGTGCAGCCCGCCTCCAGTGGTGTCGCGACAGGCGTGAATGGAGGGACGAATGGAGTCGTGTCGTCTTCAGCGATGAGAGTCGCTTCTGCCTTGGTGCCAATGATGGTCGTATGCGTGTTTGGCGCCGTGCAGGTGAGCGCCACAATCAGGACTGCATACGACCGAGACACACAGGGCCAACACCCGGCATCATGGTGTGGGGAGCTATCTCCTACACTGGCCGTACACCACTGGTGATCGTCGAGGTGACACTGAATAGTGCACGGTACATCCAAACCGTCATCGAACCCATCGTTCTACCATTCCTAGACCGGCAAGGGAACTTGCTGTTCCAACAGGACAATGCACGTCCGCATGTATCCCGTGCCACCCAACGTGCTCTAGAAGGTGTAAGTCAACTACCCTGGCCAGCAAGATCTCCGGATCTGTCCCCCATTGAGCATGTTTGGGACTGGATGAAGCGTCGTCTCACGCGGTCTGCACGTCCAGCACGAACGCTGGTCCAACTGAGGCGCCAGGTGGAAATGGCATGGCAAGCCGTTCCAGAGGACTACATCCAGCATCTCTACGATCGTCTCCATGGGAGAATAGCAGCCTGCATTGCTGCGAAAGGTGGATATACACTGTACTAGTGCAGACATTGTGCATGCTCTGTTGCCTGTGTCTATGTGCCTGTGGTTCTGTCAGTGTGATCATGTGATGTATCTGACCCCAGGAATGTGTCAATAAAGTTTCCCCTTCCTGGGACAATGAATTCACGGTGTTCTTATTTCAATTTCCAGGAGTGTATATAGAGGAATGCCTGCTGAACAGCCAGCTCTAGTAAGGTCATATTCTCTCTGGAATCCACACTGAGAGCGGCTAAGAAGTTACCTGGTCTCTAAGAACCAGACCAGACAACTGTTAAACATTCGCTCCAGGATCTTTCCGACATAGCTCATTAACGCGATACTCCGGTAAATAATGGTAAATGTGTGGACCTTTCCTAGTTTGAGGGCAAGGATCAATATTGCCTCTTTCCACGAGTTGGGAACGTGACATATCGGCTATATCACATTAAAATATTCTAGGAAGATTTCCTTTGACGCTGGAAGTTCATCTCGAAGCATGCAGCACCATATTTGGTCGTGACTGGGTGCAGTATAGCGAGTCTCAGGCAGTGTTGATTTCCCTTTCCAGATGGAAAAACACTAGTTGTAAGAATCGGAATTGTTCGAGCTGAAGTCCTTCTTGCCCCTATCTACAATCTAATGGCAGCAGCGAAACGGTACTTCCGGGCTGGTGTTGGCAGTAGTGTTTGCAAAACGATCTGCCTTCGTCTGAGCAATGTCTCCAGGTGATGTTGGAGACACCCTGTTTCACAATTGTTGCTATTGGCAAACAGCTATGTTTACTGGAAGTCCTCCTGATGACTTCCCATACTTTTGTAGAGTAATTGAAATGGTTGAATCCAGAGACGCTATTCAAGACCCTTTCTTCCTCTCTTTAATTACGTGTCGAACCTTGGGTCTGGCGACCCGAAAGGCTGTGAGGTTGTCTGCTGTCGGGCAGTGCTTAAACCGTCGAAGAGGCGCAATCCTGCCTAAAATTGCTGAGCAGCACTCCTCAGTCTACTAAGGTACAGTTTTCCTCTAAAGATGGCCTGAGGGCTTTGTTGATGGATAAGTCAGTGGCATGGTGGCTCACTCACGCAGCGTGATCGACCCATTCCTAGATGCTGTCGTGGGATTCAAGCACAACCAACTGGCTGAACGGTGTCCACTTAGCTCTGCTGATAATCTATTTTGATGGATTATGTTGCCGGTCGCTGTGGCAGAGCGGTTCTAGACGCTTCCGTCTGGACCCGCAGGTTCGAATCCTGCTTCGGGAATGGATGTGTGTGATGTCCTTAGGTTAGTTAGGTTTAAGTGTTTCTACGTCTAGGGGACTGATGACCTCAGATGTTAAGTCCCATAGTGCTTAGAGCCACTCGGAGCATTTTTTGGACACTGTTCAGCTAATGTGCTATCGAGCAGCTGGAGTCATAGTGGGAAGTTGGCATGGGAACAATGGTCATTAGTCGCTTCCCACTGACGTGAGTAGCAAGGGGAGAGAGTGGAAAGAGAGATTAGTGGCTGAGGACGTTCTGGTAGCAGCTGCGAATTGAGTGGGACTGCCTCTATTGAGGAGGCACAGCTCCAGGGACATCGTGAGGTTCTGCATGCTTCGACCCCTAACGCGAATGCAGTTTTACCCTCATAATGCATCATGGGCACTGAAGTCACCCGGTAGAAGAAATGGAGGGGGGAGTTGTTCAATAAATCCCGTGACGCCCTCAATGTCTATCCCATCCTGTGCAGATAAGTACAGTGAACAGATAGTCATCCTCTGATCCACATGAACTGTTGTTGCTACCGCTTGTAGATCAATAACAAAGGACAGAGCAGAGGAGAGGTGTGTGTTACTGACAAACACAGTAATCCCTCCCCTGGCTCTGTTCCCATTAAGGTGATCCTTTCAGTGAGGTGTAGAGCGCTGTAACACAGGGGAACCAGTGGCTTTAAAATGTGTTTCTTTTAAATAGAAGCAGAGGGAGCGCGCCTGTGACAGAACTTCCAGTTCCTTCACATGTGTCCTGAATCTGAACCCATTAATGTTCCACCGTAGCATGGGAGCGATGTATGAAGGGGGTAGCACTTTCACCCTGTCTTTCCGCCGTATTGGTAGCCTGTAGTGGGTGGTAGCTCGGTCTTGGGCCGAGACAATTGCCGTTGGCCTACATAAAGTTCCATCAGCTCTGAAGACGAATCTTAAGAAACGTGAGAGAGACTAACGTCGACATCATTAGACCGCTTACTTCCGATCTTCATCGGCGGTTATTTTCTGCATCTTATGTTCTTGAACGAAAACACTGCAATTCCTACTCTAGAAAGGGTGGGCCCCAGAGCAGTTGACACACTTCGGAGGTGATGAACATACAACTCCTTCGTGATCCGCCTTACAATCAAGTGTAGTGTCCATCTTTTCGATATGCAGCTCCTTGTACTGGCCGCATTTGCAGTTAAAATTTTTTGGACGTGAGGCCTGCCAGTTATTCAAAACACAGTTTTTCTCAGTACCAAAACATGTTTCGGCACCACTGTGCCATCATCAGTGGATTTTCGTTTTTATTTATTCTGCAATGTGAACATTTTTGTTAAATGATTATAAAATTATGTGAATTTTTGTTCAAACGATAGATCGTTTCTTTTTGTAAATACCTTTAAATTTGGTGAGCATGAATTTTCTGGATCACTTTTGTGTTAATTATTACGGGTAGCTTGCCACACGAAAACGTAAGTAAATACGAAAATAGGCGCGAAAACATCGCGAGAAACTAAATTTCATTCTAGAAAATTGGTTAACTACCAACAAAAAACATTTCTCATCACCATCGTTTGGTTGTAGATGACAAGCTACCTGTAGTAATTAACACAAAAGTGATCCAGAAAATTCATGCTCACCAAATGTAAAGGTATTTACAAAAAGGAAACGATCTATTGCTTGAACTGAAAATGCACATAATTTTATAAACATTTAACAAAAATGTGCACATTGCAGAAGAAATAAAAACGAAAATCCACTGATGATGACACAGTGGTAGCGAAACATGTTTGAGTACTAAGAAAAATTGTGTTTTGAATAACTGGCGGACCTCACATCCAAGTGTAGTGTGCCCAAAATAGCGAATTGGATTGGGTAAGTAAGTTTGCATGGTAAGGTGAAGGAAACCTGCCTTTACATGCTCTGGAAGTTCCTGGCTGATGAAATAGAGTACAAAAGAGTGCGATTTTACTACTTTGCTATGCACAATTTTCATTATGTTTTGCACATCAAAAATGCCTTCTTGACTCCACTCAGTTTTCAGCTCTTCTCTAGGAATGTCAACTAGATCCCTGCAAGTCAGAACACCTTTGCTGTAGTTCAAGGTCATGTGCAATTCGGTTCCCATTCCACACTCCCCGAGAATCTAGCTTTTTGGATGTCAGTTATTTGGTGGAATTTAGAACTTTGTGCTTACAGCGTCCCACTGAGCAAGTGGCTGATTTTAAAGTGTCACAGACTCCCTCTAAACCCTGTTGGATATAGAAGGCGAAAACTTCTTAAAACTACCATCTTTTTGATTGTTTATGACAAACACATTCTGGCCAACAGTATGTGTTCGATAACAGTAAATAGCAGCACTCTGAAAAGGTTCTGAATCAGGAGGGGTAGCTACACGAGCCCTCTTGCTTGGGTGTTGGTGCCTACCAGCAGCCCACTCTTTCTTCTTGGAGGAGGAAGAGAAAATTTCCAAGGGCCAGTCACGGTCCTAGGAGCAGCTAGAGCCCCGCGTGCCTAAGTAAGCCTCGTACAACTGAGATGCGGCAGGTCCTGTAGAGGCTGTCCGCTAATCACTGTTCCAGCTAAACAGTCATGCATCTTGTGGTGTCACCGCCAGACACCACACTTGCTAGGTGGTAGCTTAAATCGGCCGCGGTCCACTAGTACATGTCGGACCCGCGTGTCGCCACTGTGTGATCGCAGACCGAGCGCCACCACAAGGCAGGTCTCGAGATACGGAATAGCACTCGCCCCAGTTGTACGACGACTTTGCTAGCGACTATACTGACGAAGCCCTTCTCTCATTTGCCGAGAGACAGTTAGAATAGCCTTCAGCTAAGTCCATGGCTACGACCTAGCAAGGCGCCATTTGTAACATTGCATGTACCTCAAGATAGAGTCTCACATGTATCACCAAGAACGTTGTAAACCAATGAAGATTTAAAAGTTAAGTGTTCTAGTAGCTACATACTTTTCTTTATAACATTAATAAGTATCCTGTTTCAGACCTCTATCTAGCCTACTTAAGATTACGCGTGCCTTTCGGCTACTTCAGTGTGGCGTAGCTGTCTTGTTACGCCACAACACATCTCATCAGAGCGCAGCAAAGATTGACACAGATTTTTTTTTTTTAATTTGTTATTATTATTGAGATTATTACCATCCTCGCGATCTGGGAGGTCACGCCAAGATTCCGTTCTCTGTGACATACAACATCCCCCTCCCCTCCCCACCACCACCTCCACTATGTGTTGATCGCTGAAGCATGAGTAGAGCTTACAGAGGACTGGGGGTGCTTGCTTGCGTGTCCCCAGTTCAGGAATCCCAGGTCGGCAATCCTGTGCCCAGCAAACGAATTCTGAGCCCCCAGGGCCCCTAGGATGGACAGTATCTGAAAGGAGATCAACTGGAAGACCCCGAACAAGAGGAGAGACCAGGTGCAGGATGATGTGGACCGGAAAGGACTGCAGTGAGAGAAACTATAGACTGTGGGAGGAAAGACTTGTTTTCAAGAGTCTCTGGGAACGAACTGCGTAAGCAGACACCTTTCAGGAAGAGGACCGTGAACGAAAGCCTAAGGAAGGGTCGTGTGCTGTTTCTTGTTTCGTATACAATTTATATACATGATCTGATGAGAGAATAGATGGTTAAAATTAACGGAGGCGTATATATCGCACTGCGCTTTACGGTTAAGACGATGCTGTTTGCTGATAATCAGATTATTATAAAACTGTGGACTGAGTTAAAAGAACAGTATATATGTTGCAGATGCTATGTGAGGATTGCAATTTTGAAATTTCCGTGAATAAACCAAAAATAATTGCCTTCCAAGATTGATTCGCAGTTAGAACGAAAACTGCAATAAGTAATACAGTATTAGAACAAGTTACAAGTTTTCTTTAGTCAGGAACATATGTCAGTTATACCATACGGTAGCTTTCAGAGTGTACATGTAGAAGTAGATGAAGAGGCGACACAATAAAGTCACGGAAGCATACAAACTAAAACCAGAAAAGAAACCGAATGAAGTTGTGCACAGTAATGGCTGTGCCAGCTTTACTCTATGGATCTGATACACGGATGTTGACGAAAGCTGATAAAAAACAGATATAAGGTGCCGAAATGAGATTACTAAGACCAATAAACGGGTGTACGCTTTCAGGTAAAACTGCAAATCAGAAATAAGGAAAGGATTAGGAAAAAACTTCTGGAAGGGCAAATTGTAAACCACAGAAATTATTGGAGACAGCATGTAGATGGAATGCAGAAAGAGAGGGTACCAGTAAATGTATTGTACTATAGGCCTGAGGGAAGACAAAGGAAACGATGTTCAGATATGTTTTGAAGACAGAACAAGCAATGTTATCTCATCTGCCTGGTTATACTTCAGTGCAGATGAAGGAGATTAGAGAGAAGACGCTGTGGTGGGAGTCATTCCTGCCTTTCCCCTACACAAAATGTGTCACGCGTCAGTGCGAGAGCATCACAGATATGGCCAAGAAACTCTACTGGCAGACGCTGCACGAATGGCGTTGTACAACACGGAGAGGCTTGCTACTGAAACTCCAAGACAGAACGTTCCGGGAAGAGTCGAACAACATATTACTCCGTCACACATACGTCTCGCGTAGTTAGAGGAATTAGAACTACCACAGAGATTTACCGACAATCATTCTCCCCACGCGCCATTCGCCAGTGGAACAAGGACGGTGGTACCAGAATTACTCTCCGCCATACTTCATCAGGTGTTACAGTTACGTACGTGATTGTGTTACAAGTGAATGACAGAGCAGAGAACAACTGCAGCCTATTTTGCGGTGGCCAGCAGCATCCGTTAGAGGAATATTACTCGCGACACTGAGACCGCGAGACGGATGGCTGCCCTCCCCCTGACAAGGGACATAGAGCAGGAGGGGGCGGGGCGCTTTGCGGCTTCTCGCGGCCATTACACCGACCCCCACCCCCTCCCTGCGCCCCCTACCCCAGCTTGTGTAGCAATTTTACCATGCAAATGAGCCGGGCCGCCCCATTTTCCATCCCTTGTCTGATTCCCCTTTTGCCCTCTTTCCATTCTTCAAAAGATGACCCGAAAAGGGGAGAATAACAGGGAGACGGAATAGAAGAACAAAAGCGGAGGGTGAGATAAAGAGCCAACAACGGTGCCATCATGATGCTGCCGTGGAAGAATTTCCTTCATTTCCACCGCCGCATTGTCCACTGAGCAAATTCTCAGTCCACTCTCGAGTTGCACAACATTGTTTCCAGTCCGAACTAAACGAAGAAGAATGAGGATTTATAAAGCTGCTTGTCGATTTCCGAGAGGAAATAAGAGTAACAGCCTAGTTCTGCCGTCGCTGAGCGAATAAGGATGATCTCTCTCTCTCTCTCTCTCTCTCTCTCTCTCTCTCTCTCTCTATGTGTGTGTGTGTGTGTGTGTGTGTGTGTGTGTGTGTGTGTGTGTGTGTGTGTCCCTCCCCGCATTACTTTAGCCAGAGATGAAACAAAATTACTATTAATTTTACTCATAATCTACCATTTTCATACATTCTGAATACCCTCAAATACCAGAAAAAAATGCAGTTGTACCGTTTTGTAATACTTTAATTCTTTGTACTATATCATTTCGTCATATCACGTCACATTTATTATCCCCTGTGAACAGTTCTGATTACTTTCTGCATTTGTTATAAATTTCCACTTTTTAGAGTTTATAAATAATCAGAACTTCGAAAAATAATAAAGAAACAACAGTTCGGGATCAAAATTTCAAGTAGCTTAAGGAATTCAGTAAATTTTACATCACATTTACAGCGCTTCATTTTTTACTATAACAGATCCGGAAATTAAAACGAAATTCGAAAGCTTAGTTTAGAATATTTTTTTACCGTTCTGCATAAGACAGCGCCACCACAATGCAGCCGCACTCTGCATGCTGTTGTCTGGTAGCAACGAGTTAGCTGCACCTCTTGGGCAGCTCTCTTCAGCTATAAAGAAATTAGAATGAATGTTTTGGGATCTGCATCGAAGTACCTTTATCGGAATACCGAATGTATCACAAGTAGTATTCTCTACTGCATACATAATGTCCCCTCTACCAGAAGTACACCATCTATAACTAGTTGCTCACTTGAATTGTAGCGCCTTGTCAGTGGTAGAATCAGGCGCCCTGTACGAGGTAGACTGCGACCAGCCAGTTCTCACGGTATTACAGCCATCTCGCTAAATAATAAGTTCGAGATGCTCTCTCCCAATAAATCTGGAACTGAACTTGTGAGCCGCTTTTCTCCTGACAGGAAGATTGTTGTGTCACACGTAAGGAGCCGCAACCACAAAGTGCTAGCCGTCTGTTAACCGATGGTGATAAAACATATGAACGATAATAGTAATCCTTTGAGAGATGTTAGAAATGGATGGGGAGGAACACCACGTGCGCTCAGTGTGTTGGTCTGGAGTCTCCATTTACCATTTTGAACAAGTTGTTCCAGCAGCCAGTGGTGAAGAAAAAAAGGTTCAAATGGCTCTGAGCACTATGGGACTTAACGTCTGAGGTCATCAGTCCCCTAGAACTTAGAACTACTTAAACCTAACTAACCTAAGGACATCACACACATCCATGCCCGAGGCAGGATTCGAACCTGCGACTGCAGCGGCCGCACGGTTCCAGACCGTAGCGCCTAGCCGGCCGCTGGTGGCCGAGCGGTTCTGGCGCTACAGTCTGGAACCGCGCGACCGCTGCGGTTACAGGTTCGAATCCTGACTCGGGCATGGATGTGTGTGTTGTCCTTAGGTTAGTTAGGTTTAAGTAGTTCTAAGTTCTAGGGGACTTATGACCTCAGCAGTTGAGTCCCATAGTGCTAAGAGCCATTTGAACCATTTTTTTTTGTAGCGCCTAAAACCACTCGGACAGCCCAGGCGGCTGCCGATTACAGCGCAAAGTAAAATGAACATTATCTGCCGTCCGAGCTCCAAGGTCATACTTGGAATGTCCAGTGACTGGAAAAGAAGGTTAAGAAGACCATCCTTGTAGGCGGAATTCTAATGAAGTTCACAGCCTGCAGCATTGTCTCCAGAACTGATCGTGGTACCCTGGTTTTGAGTGGAAGTTTTCAAGCAGAGACATTCTAGATTTCCGCCGTAGATTTGGGAAATTAGCATCAACCTACATGACTCAGGGTCGCTCTACGTATCAGAAGGCATTTGACCGTGTAAGGGGGTACACACAAGTCAGATTAGGAGATCCTCCAGTCAAAACAGATAAAGATAGCTGCAGGTGACTCTGAAATGGTAGTGTAAGATTTAAAGAAATGGTAGTGATCAGCAAAGAAGTATCAAAGTTTGGAAAATCTTCTAAAAAGCAGTTTAGCCTAATTAATACTGCGTACAAGAAGCTCGTTAAATCACGAAATCGGCAGCGGTGTCTTTTAGTGTCGATATCTGTATGAAAAGGTAGGTTAATGGTAAATGAAATTCTTCCTTGCAGTAGACGTCAACCTCAGATTCATCGAAACAGAAAATGTGGTTTCTTATGACATTACTATGGCGTTACTAAGTATCAAAACTGGGCATATGCAACTAATTGGATTTTTAAATCGACGGTCCGATTTACTACAGAGGAAATCTTAGCCAGTCATAGTGTCATCGTTGGAGGAAGCTTTAATCATCCAACAACCGATTGGGATAATTATAGTTTTTGGCAAGCGTGAGAAATTCTGTTGAAGAATACGAAAAGCGTTCTCTGAAAACTACACAGAACCATTAGTTCAGAATGCCAGTCATGACAGAAATATATCAGATCTAATGGCAACAAACGAACCCAATCTCTTTGAAGGTGTCCACGTTGAAAGTAGTATCAATGACCGTGAAATCACTGTAGTAACAATGATTACCGAAGTAAAAATTGCTGTTAAAACTAATATAGGTAGATGTACACGTTCAGGGGAGATAACTCTAACGAGAAATACTGCGTGCCTACTAGCTGGACGGACGAAGAGGCCACACCGTGTACAAGACGTGTAGCAGAAATGCTAAACAAAACTAAGGTCTAGTTTACTTGACTTCCTTCTCATGTATAGAATGTATTCATAGGTCAAACGTAATGAGGTATTGCGATTTAGCATATAGAAATCGTATCACTTGACTCCCACAAAGCTTTTGATTCGGTGTCGCATAACGCTTACTAACGCTGTACTGTCATAAGGAATCCTTATTGTCGTCTTCAGTAATAATACTAATTTGAAGCAACTCTCCACGGAAGTATATCATGTGCAAGCTTCATCTCAGAATAGCGCAGCAACCTGCTTACTGCGTTCAAACCATGTTTTCGTGCTACCACTTATACACTCCCACACCTGCATGACATAGGAGATATTGAATTTAACTGACGAAAGGAGAAAATGCAGCGCGAATCGCCTGAAACTTGATCCGCGAATACTACGGTAAAGGAAGGAGCTATTTTCTCAGAGTGGACTGGTAGTCAAGGGCTCTTATTATTACCCTGTTAACTAATTGTACACTGAAGGGCCAAAGAAACGGGTACACCTGCCTAATATCGTGTAGGGCCCCCACGAGCACGCAGAAGTGCCGCAACATGACGCGGTGTGGACTCGACTAATGTCTAAAGTAGTGCAGGAGGAAATTGACACCATGAGTCCTGCAGGCCTGTCCATAAATTACTAAGAGTGTGAGGAGGTGGAGATCTCTTCTGAATAGCACGTTGCAAGGCATTCCAGATATGCTCAATTATGTTCATGTTTAGAGAGTTTGGTGGCCTGCGGAAGTGTTTAAATTCAGAAGAGTGTTCCTGGAGCCACACTGTAGCATTTCAGCAATGTAGGGTGTCACATTGTCCTGCTGGAATTACCACATTCCGTCGGAATACACAATGGACATTAATGGATGCAGTTGATCAGAAAGGATGATTACGTACGTGTCACCTGTCAGAGTTGTATCTACACGTATTTGGCGTTCAGTACCATTCCAACTGCTCACACCCCACACCATTACAGAACCTGCACCGGCTTGAACAGTCTCCTGCTGACATGTAGGGTCCATGGATTCATGAGGTTGTCTGCAGACCCGCACACGTCCATCCGCTCGATAAAATCTGAAACGAGGCTCGTCCGTTTAGGTGACATGTTTCCAGTCATCAACAGTCCAGTGTCGGTGTTGGCGGACCTTGGCGTGGCGTACAGCTTTGTGTCGTGCAGTCATCAAGAGTACACCAGTGGGCCTTCGGCTCCGAAAGCCCATATCTGTGATATTTCCTTGAATGGTTCGCACGCTGACACTTGTTGATGACCCAGCATTGAAATCTGCAGCAATGTACGAAAATGTTGCACTTTTGTCACGTTGAACGAATCTCTTCACTCGTCGTGGTCCCGTTATTGCAGGATTTTTGCTGCGATATTAGAGATTTGATGTTTTACTGGATTCCTGATATTCACGGTAGCCTCGTGAAATGGTCGTACGGGAAAATACGCACTGCATCGCTACCTCGGAGATACTGCGTCCCATCGCTCGTGCGCCGACTATAAACCACGTTCAAACTCCTTTAAACCTTGCAATGTAGACTTCCACGGCCGTTGTCACAGTTAATAAAATTCTTCTCGGTTTGTGACCGCATTGTCAACTAGAGTGTATTACTAGCTAGCAATATATCCTGAGGAAGGCGTCTTGCACTAGTCGCCGAAACGTCGGAATTTTATAGTTAAGGATGCGGTGACAAACCCAGAAGAATTTTATTGACTGCCACTTAAATCTTGATAACTTGCCATTGTATCAGCTGTAACCGATCTAACAACTGCGTCACACACTTGTCTTTTATAGGCATTTCCGACTGCAGCGCCGTATATTGCTTCTTTACATTTGAACACGAATGCCCATTCCAGTTTCTTTGACGCTTCAGTGTAATAATACTTAGAAAGTGTATTTTTGTGCAAACATAAACTTTTTTAAATGGAACAATACCTATTGATACTAACAAACTAGAAGTAGGATAGGTTGGAATGTCAGTGGTTTGTCGGAGGATTCTAGTGCGTGTCCTTTACGAGATACCGTATTTTGAGAAGTTCTCTCACGGACACTTGTACTATACCTATGGGAGCACGCACTAAGGAGCAACACAAGTGCATACATTAGTTATGTGGATTCTGACCTGTAACGATCTATTGACCATAACAGGTTACTTTCAAAATTATCATCGGCAGCGGCAATGCATATGGAACGACTGTTGCATTTCAGCGGAGATGTCCGAGCAGGCTGTAGTACTTCGTCGCTGCATATCATCGGGTGTAGTAGGTATCTCCTTGTAGACAGCATCTTTCAGCTTTCTCCACAGAACCAAACCTATAGGCGTCAAATCCGGGGAACGGGCCGGCCAAGGTACAGGCTCTCTGCGTCAAATCCAGCGGTTTGGAGACAATTCGTGAGGACATGCTGTAGTACTTCGAGCACCATGGGCTGGACAGCCATCCCGCTCGTACCACAGGCTCCTCCTAGCCTGCGCAGGAACGACTTCTACCATCCGTAGAAGATGGTCTGTCAGGACGCTGCGATGCATGTTCGCGTTCAGTGTTTCATCCGTGAAAAACAGCCCTATGAGCTGGTGGTTCACTATGCCACGCCACACGTTGACATTTCATGGACTCAGACGTTCCACCTGACGAAGCCAACCGGGATTCTGGACATGACTGATGAATGTGGTTTCATCAGTATACCAGGTAGATGATACATCTGGAGTATCCTGTCTTAATGCCCATATGCAGAACCTAACACAATTTTCATAATCGTTTCCAAGCCGTTGTTGATGAAGAGAGATGTGATAGGGATCGAACATATGTCGATGGAGACTGTGGGTAACACTTGCCTGACTTATGTCACTTACTCGAATGATTACGCGGAAGCTAACATGCAGATGAACTGCAACAGCAGCAAGAACACAAATTTCTCCATCTCTCTTGTTTTCTTTTGTTACCTTGTCTAGGTGTTACGCCATCACTTTCACGTAACTAGCTGATGAGGTTCATAAATAACTGCAAGGACGGTTGACGTATATTGGGATGTCTTGCCGCATACAGCGTACAAAAACGCACTGCATTCTTCCTACACTCACCATACACCATGAGCATGTCGACTTTTTCTGCATGCCTAAATCCCATCGTCCCTTCACAACCTACTGCTTGGACTGTCACACATTAACAAATTCGCATTGCACTCAGGGAACCGACAAGAACACTGTAAGCAAAGAGAACAACATGGTATCTAGCAACTACACAGGTTGAATGCCACAAACAAGTGTCGATGACGAAAATACGAAATCTCGCAAGCGACTCGTACTGGAATCCTGCAACAAACATCGCTGACTTTGTAATGTACCCTACTTTTAGTCTGTTAATGTCAATTAGCATTGCTCCATTTAAAAAGGGTATGTTTCAACAAAAATACACTTTCTAAGTATTATTTCAATCTCTTTATGGGCTAACAATACGAGTCCCTGACTACCAATCCACTCTGTGAAAGCCCCACGTAAACAGAACTTTCAATTTCCGCTATATTAAGGGTACAACTTTAAGGTGATTCACCCCACATAAAAATGCACCAAGTGAGGCGGGTAAAAAGGAACAAAGGTGGAAAAATTAGGAAATGAACACTAAAAGTAGTATAGATGAGCTATTTGGACTGAAAATTTGGTGATGGGAGAAGTAAGATGATATAAGATGCGGACTGGTAATAATATGAAAAATGTAGTGGACTGGCCAGACAGAAAATCCACTATGACCGGTAGCCGAAAGGCACGCGTTTAAGCTCACGCAGGCTGGCGTGAGGTCTGGAACAGGTCAGAGAAATAAGACTAGCAAAACAGGAGGTAACTGGTAGAATACTTTAATCCATAATTGGAGAACATCGGTATGATGGTACAGGCATCACAAGTTAAATATCTATTGATAATGGCGCCTTGCTAGGTCGAAGCAAATGACGTAGCTGACGGCTATGCTAACTATCGTCTCGGCAAATGAGAGCGTATTTGTCAGTGAACCTTTCCTTGCAAAGTCGGCTGTACAACTGGGGCGAGTGCTAGTAAGTCTCTCTAGACCTGCCGTGTGGCGGCGCTCGGTCTGCAATCACTGACAGTGGCGACACGCGGGTCCGACGTATACTAATGGACCGCGGCCGATTTAAAGGCTACCACTTAGCAAGTGTGATGTCTGGCGGTGACACCACATTCCTCCCCCGCAAATCGGTGAACGGTTGTGTTATAAGGCTTCCGCCCGCCGTGGGGAGGACCCCATGTTGACGTATGCGACGAGATGGGGAGCCTAACAACAGGCGAGGCTGTGCGACCCGCACCCGGCCATTCGGTCCGAGGGGAGCTAGGAAACGCCTGAAAACCTAGTCCAGGGTGCACGCCAACATGCGGTGTACGCGCCCGTACAGAGACAGGAGGGGCCGAAGGGTCGACCTCCATCAGAACGGGGCACCCGACGGGCGAAGAAGACATCTGGTCCGGAGCGGGCAAGAGATCCATGTCGGAGGACAGCTGATCACGGGAAGCGATCGGCGGCGAGTGACCCAGGGAGGCACCCGTCGGTCGCAGCGAAACGTCCACTGCGGGCGGCGCCGGCGGGAGAACAGGTGGCGGCGCGTCGCCATGGGGCAAAATGGAAGGCATCGTCGGTAACACCTGGGGATGAGGCGAGCCAGTAGATGGGTCCCCAGGGAGCTCACCGGACGGCACCGTCGCTGAAAGCAGACGGGGAGCGGCAGAACCCAGGCGACGACAGAGGCGCAGCTGATTGAGATGCCGACGCACCTCACCAGAAGCCCCCAAAACCAAATACATAGCGCGGCCGAGGCAGCGAAAAATGCGCCCTGCGAGCCAAAGCCGTGAACCGCGATAGTTGCGATAGTATACAACGTCGCCTGGAGCAAAAGCAGGTGTCTGCCGCTGCACAGGAACCTGATGCGGCGGATGCAGCAAATACATCAAGGTTCGATGAGGACGACCGTGGAGCAACTCAGCCAGCGAGCGACCATCTCGGGGCTGAGAGCGATAGGTGGACAAAAAGAGCAATAACGCATCCTCCCGAGAATGCGACTCTTTCAACTTCAACATCTGTGACTTGAAAGTCCGGACCAGTCGTTCGGCGGCACCGTTTGAATGAGGCGAAAACGGCGCGGATGTCAGATGTTGAACACCATTGGCCTTGCAGAATGACTGAAATTCTGCGGACCAGAATTGTTGTCCATTGTCGGAAATAATAGTCTGTGGAAGACCTTCAATGCAAAAGATAGCGGATAACGCTTGGATGGTGGCAGATGACGTCGTGGTAGACATCCGGACAACAAAAGGAAAATTACAGAAAGAATCGACGACAACCAACCATCGAGCGAGCATTCCAGAATGGACCAGCAAAATCGATGTGTAAGCGTTGCCAAGGGGAAGTGGCTTTCGGCCATGCAAAGAATTTCCGCGGTGGCGCGGAGTGTTGTTCGGCACACGCCATGCAAGAAGAGCACATATTCGTAATCGCAGCATCGATTCCGAACCCAGTACAGTGCTGACGAGCAAGTTGTTTCGTGCGCACTATACCCCAATGTCCTTGGTGGAGAAGCCGTAAGACAGAGGACTGTAATTTAACGTGGGACCACGACCCTGGACTGATCATTATCAGAACGCAACAGCAAAACACCACGTCGTACAAAAAGTCTCTCCTTGTGATCAAAAAATCTGCGATCCAACGGATCCTCGATCCGTGACTTTGACAAGGGCCATTGCGTAGCAACAAAACGCAAAACGGGAGCAAGGACAGGGTCAGCAGCTGTGGCTGTAGCTACACGACGAAAATCAATCGGAAACGATTCAACCACGTTTCCGCATCAATGAACATGCAAGCAAGTTCAGAAGAATCGAATGCTCTATCCTCAGCACCAGGCAAACGGGACAACGCATCGGCGTTTCCGTGCTTAGCAGTGGCCCGATACAAGATATCGTAGCGGTACTGCGAGAGGAAAATAGACCAGCGAATGAATTTCTGCGCTGTACATTAAGGTACAGGCTTGTTCGGATGAAAAAGAGACGTCAAAGGTTTGTGGTCTGTGATGATGGTAAAGTGACGACCATACAAGAAATCATGAAACTTAGTAACACCAAAGGCGAGAGCCAAACCTTCTTTCTCTATCTGTAAATAATTTCTTTACGCAGACGAGAGCAATTTGGACGCAAAGGCAATAGGGCGATCATGCGATCCATCTTTGTGCGCAAGCACAGCACCGATCCCGAAATCCGATGCATCTACCATCAACAAAAGGGGTTTCTGGGGATCGAATGGCGTAAGGCAAGTATTTGAAAGCAACGCCGATTTCAACTGGCGAAAGGCGCGTTCGCATTCCGTCGTCCAGACGAACGGAACACCTTTACGGCGTAAGCGATGAAGCGGAGCTGAAATGGAAGAGGCGTGGCGCACATATTTACGATAATAATTAATTTTTCCCAGCACACTCTGTAGCTGCTTCAAATTCTGTGGCGAAGGCAAGTCTTGTATGGCATGGAGGTGTTCTGGACTGGGATGTATGCCTTGGGAATTGATTACATGTCCCAGATAGGGTAAGTCACGAGCAAAAAACACACATTTGTCCTTCCGCAAGCGAAGACCATTTCGTCGCAAGACCTGAAATAATGTTCTGAGATTGGCTAAATGTTCTTCTTCCATCTTTCCGGAGATCACAATATCGTCCAGATAGTTTGCTGCAGTAGAGACCGAGGCACAAACAGTTTGCAGATACTGCCGAAACAATGCAGGGGCGGATGCACACCCGAATGGCGGTCTTTTGCAGCGGTACAAACCAAGATGCGTGTTAACCACCAAAACGCGCTAGGATTCTTCGTCCACCGGTATTTGCAAGTACGGATCTGCTAGGTCCAATTTCGAAAAATATTTACCCGGGCACAGTTTGTCAAAAAGATCTTCCGGGCGGGGTAAAGGAAAAGTTGCAATCACTAGTTGCGGATTCACCATAGCCGTGAAGTCCACACAAAGTCTCAATTTTCCGGAAGGTTTTGGGAAAATTACTAAGGGTGATGGCCAGAGAGAAGCCTGCACACGTTCAATCACACCTTGTGATTCCAAATCGTGTAATGTTTTTGCGACTTCATCACGCAATGCGTGGGGAACATTGCGCGCTCTGAAAAATTTCCGTTGCACGTTTACTTTCATTTCCAAATGTGGTTTACAGTTCTTAGCGCAACCAAGGCCCGGTGCAAAAATGTCTGCAAACTCTTCACATAGACGAGAAACACTGGCTGAAGGCACAGTCTGGTTCACTGATAGGACCTGATTGACTATAGACAAGTTAAACAACTGAAATAAATCTAAACCAAACAAGTTCACTGCGGAAGAAGAACGAAGGACGTACACAGACACAAGTTTTGTTTGTCCCTTGTATGTAGCAAGAAGGCTGCACTGTCCTAACACAGGGATATTCTGACTGGAATAGCTAGTTAACTTAACATTTGCGGCACGCAACGGAGGTGTGCCCAGTTGTTTGTACGTGTCTTTATTGATCAATGAAACTGCAGCTCCGGTATCGAGCTGGAATGGGATCACGTTGCCATTAATGACCAAATCTACAAAAAGTTTATTGCCCTGCTGACGACAAGAGCGACTGTCTCGTGCAACGTGAACAGACACTGGTACAGAAGCACTTGCGACTTGACGGGATTTCCTGCGATGGCGACGCACACTATTTGTGGGCCGAACACAGTCACTGTTAGAGAGAGTGGCACTGGGCGGAGTGGAATTAACTGCATGAACGTCCATGGGCGAAGGTTCATGAGCCTGAGTATTCTTGGTTCGATTCCGGCGCAAAGCAAAGGGCCTGGAACGGTTGTGAGTGTCCGATCTGAGATTTTTCTGGCAAACACTCTGAACATGTCCTTTTTTATTACAGAAAAAGCAAATAGCTTGGCGTGACGGGCAATTCTCACACGAATGTCTAGTAACACACTGCGGGCATGATTTTAGCACTGCATTTGCGTGCTTGCGCGGCACACATAGCGGAGAGCTTGGCTGCAGCTGCGCAGACGGGCGCGAGGGCTGTTTACTGTTCCGTGCAGCTCTTCCGGCGGGCCGGTTAACGTGACACACGGCTGGCGAAGTTTCAAATGATTCCTGAGCAAAGTCAAGTGTGTCCTGCCTATCCAAGATGTCCATCACTCGGTGAAGGGAGGGATTGACTAGTTTCAAAAGCTGTTCCCTTATACGAACATCAGAAACGTTCAATGCAATTGCATCACGTACCATAGTATCTGAATAAGGGAGTCCACATTCACACTCAAAAGCACAATCCCTAGTAAGGCCTTGCAAAGTTGCAACCCACTCCCTATTAGTTTTACCGGCCGTACGTTTTGTACGAAAGACCGTATACCTTTTTGCAACTACATTGACTGATTCTTTGAAATATGCATCTAAGGCAGACAAAATTTCGTCGTAGGACAGAGATGCTACGCCGCGTCGGGGAAATAATTTCACTATCACTCGGTACGTCTGGACGCCTACACAAGAAAGCAAAAAAGGCTGCCGCTCAACACCTTGAATTCTGTAGGCGGCGAGATGGAATCCAAATTGTTGAGACCACTCCGTCCAGCTTTCCAGTGCCGCATCAAAAGGACGAAAAGGTGGTGCAACTGCGTGGTGTGGCTGCGGTAGCGGTGGAGCGGCGGCCGCCGCATCGTTTTGCATTGCACGTTGACCCTGGACGAGCTGTCCAAGGGCATCCAATAAGGCCTGCGTCTGCTGATTCTGCAAGCGATAATATTCGGACAGTACATCTGGAGATTGTGGCGAAGCCATGACATAAGTAATTTAAGCAAGTATAAAGAAGAAGACCGTTTTTATACTTGTCGCCAACTGTAGTGGATGGCCAGACAGCCAATCCACTATGACCGGTAGCCGAAAGGCACGCGTTTAAGCTCACGCAGGCTGGCGTGAGGTCTGGAATAGGTCAGAGAAATAAGACTAGCAAAACAGGAGGTAACTGGTAGAATACTTAACTTTAATCCATAATTGGAGAATATCGGTCTCATGGTACAGGCATCACAACTTAAATATCTATTGATAATGGCGCCCTGCTAGGTCGTATCAAATGATGTAGCTGACGGCTATGCTAACTATCGTCTCGGCAAATGAGAGCGTATTTGTCAGTGAACCTTTCCTTGCAAAGTCGGCTGTACAACTGGGGCGAGTGCTAGTAAGTCTCTCTAGACCTGCCGTGTGGCGGCGCTCGGTCTGCAATCACTGACAGTGGCGACACGCGGGTCCGACGTATACTAATGGACCGCGGCCGATTTAAAGGCTACCACCTAGCAAGTGTGGTGTCTGGCGGTGACATCACAAAAAGCATTCCTAAAGTAACCACTAATTTAACATCTAATACCAATTTAAGTATTCGGAAGTCTTTTCTGAAGGCATTTATACAGACTGTAGCCTAGACTGGAAGTGAAACGTCGACATGTTGAAATGGCTCTGAGCACTATGGGACTTAACTTCTGAAGTCAACAGTCCCCTATAACTTAAACCTAACTAACCTAAGGACATCAGACACATCCATGCCCGAGGCAGGATTCGAACCTGCGACCGTAGTGGTCGCACGGTTCCAGACTGTAGCGCCCAGAACCACTCGGCCACCCCGGCCGGCAAACGTCGACATGTCAGACAGGGGGAGAATTGAAGCTCCTGAAGAATGATGGAGATTGGATGAGCAGATGAAGCAGCAGATGATGAGGTACTGAATCGAATTGGACAAAAAGTAAGTTTGTGGCACAACTTGACTGAAATGAGGGGTTATTTATTTACGTCAACGTTTCACTTCCGCACAATACTACATTCCATATAAGTAAGTACTTTAGGAACGTAATACCTAAGGATTATATTTATATTTGATAATAACAAATTTCGTTATTTTTCAGCAAAGAAATGAAGCCTAATCTCACGACTGCGGTGCATCTTTACCACGTCTAAACGGTATTTGTTGAATGCCAGCACAGCCACGTGTTAAGTTCAGGATCCTATAAAATCTTTGTAAATAGCTGCCATTATTTATTTCTCATTTCATATTACTACTATATATGTTTTTGTCCAAAGTGAGGATGTGGCTTTCTTCTTTACTTTCATGATAATTAATCGTACTGGTGACAACTCATAGCTTTCGTCCCCTGTGAAACTACCATTATTTCTGTTTTTTGTTTTAACATGTGAGAAAATACGGCTTTGTTTTGCTTAAATAATCTCAAAAACCGTCACATAAATTGTCTTTAGCATTGCTTTAAAGTTCGCAGGCTACGCTTAATCTTGTCAAAATTTCTGTATTCTGTTTAATTTCCAACTGATACTGTATCCGTCATTTCTTCTATGTGAATATTTTGTTTCCTGAACTCATGTATTGAGGTTTTGGGTGATCTCGAGCACTTGGTTCTCAATTTTAGAAGTGGCTTCTTTTTTTTCCTATTAAATGATTATAAACTCTTAAAGTACTTCGATTTATCTCTACTCATTTGCACCAACTTGTATTCGGTACTGTACAGTGTTTTATTTCATTTCGAAGTTATTCCAACTTGTCTGCCACATTTTTCTTTTTTATTCTCCTGTAAAAGTTTTGACAGTTCCCCTAATTTAACACAATTTTTTCACCTACATTTAGCAAATGTGATATTTTTCCCCGTAAGTTTATTATGAAAAGCTTTCTTCCGCGACTATATTCACTTTCCTTTTAATTTCTGATCCAATGTCTCTCTCTCTTTCTGTCATGAAAAAAACGTTCCTTGTCCAAGGGATGCAACATATAAATTCCTCTCCATAGAACCTGTTACCGGGATAATATTATCAGTGCACTCACCACACTGGGCGAAATGTGATAAGTGAACTAGTGATGGAGGGAGAGTATGCAATGAAGAACAGATAGCCCGTCGCGTATTCAGTGAATTGATATTCGTTGCCACCTCAGCCGTTTCGGTTACTCTGTGTAGCCTGGCGATGCACTTATGGGACACATTATACTCGCCGAGTGTTTATGGATAGTTCCAACAGCAGTCACTATATTTGTCATACCTATACAGAACTTTCCTAACCGCAATAAATTAAAGCAGATTACGATTCCTTACTGGTAACAGTACTGTTTGTCATCGCCTTGCACATCGCTGTCTGACGTAGCTAAACCCGACGCGGGCTGTTTGACAAGACAGTGTCTGACATATGACTGCTCCTCCGTCTCAGCAGCTTGCCTGATTTATACTTCAGAAAAAAGTTCATATGTATTCTGGTACGTTCAGGATGATGGTTTCACATAACAAGCAGCAAATGTTAGTAATTAAGTAATGGCATTTTTACATGACTGTGACGCGGCTAATAAGAAAATATTTCTGTAAAGTCAGTACCGCCATTAGATGGTTGTTTATTTACAGTGTTACATTTACGCTTACATAATCATGACTTCGGCTTCAAAATGCCATTATCAAGTGTTTAAGATGGCATACTTTCGTATTAAAATACACTATTAGACACATTGTCTAAGAATCGATATTTCTGCCAGAGCCTACTGCTTCATTTCATTACTGAGTACACCATTTTAGTCAAGATGTTAAATGTTTTACGTTAACAATTTAAAACCTCTATGATTTAAGACACAGAACCTTCATTATGCTAGTTTTATTAGTTTTGGATCATTCACCCAGAGACTAACGACACAGTCAAAATCAAAGTATTTACGAATATATGACCGACTTGGTAACCACTCACATTTTTCATAAAATTTAGTTTTTCTCCTCACCCATGTGTCGTAGAATGATGTAATTTTCGAGGTATCTCGAGTGATATATGTGGCTAGTGTCTTCAAAACGGTTGGTAATTAGAGTTAGCAGTGAATAAATATTAAAAGCATTACTGCTTAATGCTGAAGCTTTGAGTGATGAACTGTTTTCCTTCCAATACTCTGTGAGTCTGTAACGTTTAGAAAACATCTGAAATTATGTTTAAAGTTTTCTGAAAGTTAATAAGTGCTCTCGTTATCAAACAACATATGAGTGTAGTGTGGATAATTTGCACTCCCTTCTAAGAAAGTTTTTCACATATGTCAATGTTTATTCTGTCATGTGTTATGAACTATATGTCGTGTAGTGTTACAACTTCGTACGTATCTCAGTGGTCTATGAGGATATTGTCTGAAGAATGAGTAGAGAATAGAGTTAGTTGCAAAGAATACTGATGCTGCAGTTTTGCCACATGAAAAAAAAAAATTAGTATGCATGTAAGGTGGTGTGGTCTCCTGACCTTCATTTCTTAATTTCCGTCCTCACAATCGTATTCTGCACATCAAGACGCTTCATTCGAACCCAAACTCGATAAGATAGAATTAGTTTTGTATGAATTAATGTAAGCAATATGCAAATCTAATAAGTAAATTGCAAGTGTGCACCAAGGTTGAAAAAGTTGAGGCTGGCATACACAACATGACAGCCACAGGAATTTTCGTTCTAAAGAGGAAAGCAGTCGGCTGGGAGGACCGTCCCTTCAGAGGGCTGAGTCAGCAATGTACCTACTTTGGCCGAAGCGACTGCCCAGAGAGAAGACAGCTTTTGCCAGAGTGAAGGGGTATAGAACTCCATGTTCAACTTCAACGCAAATTCTGCTACATTGCATGGGAGTCCCAGAAGACCCATTTTTTTCATGCACCAACTGCGTAGTTATGGAGTTCTCACAGTAGGACAGTATATGCCTAATGGAGATGCTACAGATTTCCGCATTGGTCGACTTAAACGAAACATCATTCTCCTGTTTAAAACAGCAACGCTGATTGACGGAATATTTCTGACACAAAGAGTCAGAGGAGTGATGGAAGGCAGCGAATGATATACCCTTGCAACTTTTCCAGAAAAAGGGGCTGTTCCGTTGTCGCTCTTGGAGTGGGAACACGTAACGAGAACGAGTGCGCTCGTACGTGTACACAAAGAGCGAGGAACAAAGTCTCTCCTCAGTACTTCACTGGGAGAGCACCTCTGTCTTTAGCTAATCAGAGTGAACTTTATATTAAGTTGCTCGCGATTTTAAGTGTCGTTCACTGTGTTGATAGTCACACTTATTGTACGGTGTGAACAGACAGAGTACTAGTTAAACGCCTGCGAGCGAGTATTGAGACTGGTTATCTGACCAGTTTACCACACCAATAGTTAGACTAGGGGCGGATAGGAGTCCTTGACTTCATCAAGGCATAGGGAGAGTTTGATTGGCGAAAGTAAATCCAGAAAGAAAGTTATGTTATTTGACAGGAATGATCGATGCAGGCAGAAGTCGTTGCAGCTCACGGTATTGTGCGCCACAGCGTATGCGAGCCCCATCTATCCTCCCTAACAGTACACTCCACTACATTTCTCACACGACAGCCTTCACCGTACCTAGAAAAGTTATTGAAGTTTTGTAGGCATGGCTCTCAGCCATTCTGCCTAGTAAGTAAGATTATTAAAAAAAAGGGAGAAAAGAACCTCTCCATACTTTGTAAAATAATAGCATTCCTATCCGTAAGAGGCAATCTACTGTTCCAAAAAAGAACCCAGAAATTTATTATTATTTTATAAGAAAAAGTTTCACTTGATATCTCAGAATTTTTTGTAATAAATAATATTTTTCGTTCGTTTAATGTTTTTCTTGCCCTAACTAGCAACACTCCCGTACCCAAGTATCCCACTAGTTACGTAAGAATATATAAAATATTTTTGTGTCTTTTCCTTACAGCGGACGACTCCAGAAGATATTTGTTGCTGAATATTTTTCAAGCAGTTATTGTTGGTACATTAGGAGCGTGTGTCTGACTTCTGTAGCAGTGTGAGGTGGAAACTGTTTCTTGCAGGAGCCAAAGGGTACTTGTTGGATCAATCCGTTGCTCAACTTGACAGAATAAAACCCATAAACTCATATGTAATTAACTGTTTTCCTTTAATTACTCTTTGGTTTCTAGGTGAGTAATGTTTAGAAAAGGTTTGAAATTATATCTAAGATTTAGTAGTTGACTAAGTATTCTCATTCTCAGATACTGGATGAATATGTTCCAGGGAGTTTGTGCGTCATAAGATACGCCTCCCGAAAGGATATACAATGATTTTAAAGTTAATATATATTGTATCAGAACTTTAACATAACACTATAGCTCTTAAGCAGTAGATTATGGTAACAATTTAATTTTTTAAACTGAGTCAGTAACTGTGAGAAATACTAGAAAACCATACCGGTTACCCTGGCAACTGTCAGATAGGCACCCTGCAACTGGGTGTTTGGTTGACCATTTTAGCCATTTGGTATCACCGATTAGCTATACTGCTGGTCTGGGACTGACAAGAGCAGCCTTTCCCTATGTTAATGACACCATAGTTCGACTTCACACTGCAGAGGCTCCTTAGCTCATTGTCCGCTGTAGGTCAGGTAGGCCCCATTTGCTATTCTCGTGGGGGAACGATTGGAGTGACGCATCATCAGTTCTGTCCTGCTCCCGTTACTAATACTTTTTTAAAAACATGTCCTTGATGGCAAGGTGTCATTAACCAGTGGATGTGGACTGATACATCGCGTATAGTTCGGCAGCAGCTATGACGATCATTTCTACTGCACAGCTGATGACAGAGGGAAGAGCTATTAACGTGCTCATCACGATTGCAACTTTTTCCATTGACAATTGCTTGAATGACGAGCTCAGTAATACGTGGTTGTACTCACACCCCAAGTTGCAGTTGACGATACTAAAGGAATAGACACTGTGACGTTTAACGACGGCACAAGTACAGTCCACGGGGTTTCCGGTAGCATTACAGGGGACAAGGACACGCATTTGACAGTACCGCAAATATTCTCTAGTTGACGATTATTTATCTCAAACTGATAACAAACAGCCACTGCGTAGATGAACCGAAAGACATATATCGAAAAAAAATACATTGCGAATTTTTCCTATTAATTTGCCTCAAAATTCTCTATATTCCTAATGTATTTTCCCTTCCCAAGATTTTGTAAAGCGGTGCTTTCGACCTTCGGTTTCGCGCCTCACATTCGTATTGACAGCGAAGCCCGCATTTTAAAACGCGTGGCTAAAAATACTGTTACACCGCACACAGAACGCTATGTCATTCATTTCGCTGGTCACACAACATAATGTTCACATTATGAATCATTACGTAACTAATCGTACTGGCAATTAGCAGAGTTATCGGTTGATTTTCTGCCGAGTGTTGACAACGAATATTTCTCCGAGCGGACTAATAAGCGGCTTATCGAAGATTGTTTATTATTTTTTAAACAGTTGCAAGCATACCTATCACGATTGTAAAAATTTCAATTTTAGTCTGGTATTTAGACGTCTCTAAAAGTGCACATCCTTTAATTGTGAATTTAAGACGTTTTCCAAGCTATAATCCACATCGAATATTTTATTAGTTATCGTAATTTTCCTTCAGAAATTGCAGGTAAATGACCCATGTACCACACGTTGCATGTAGTCCACCAATCGATAGCATCATTATGGTTTCGGCTGTTGTGCTAAACTGTAACTGAAAAAGCTGATTCCATGAATTTATGCAAACTAGAGTTTCTAATGTCATAGAATCAAATAACGTCGAAAAACTGAGACAGAGGGAAAACATTTCGACTATTCTGGCTTGATGCTACACCTGGATTCTTCACTGCCATAATTATAAGCAGAAACGTTGTTTGTATTATAAATTGGGATTATCCTTACATAAATCATTTCTGTATTCCCTTACCTTGCTTTACTACATATATCACACAAAATTCCACGAGTGCGATACGCAGTCACGTAGTTTCTTGGAATTCTGTGGCAGACACTTATATTCTTTCTTGTTACAACACGTGAGAGAAGTATATGTCCACTGTATACAGTGTTTATTATTTACTCAGCCACTGGAAGCTCGTCTGGCTTAGGACCAGATTAAATATTTCCTTCAAGTCTCTGCGTACTGTCCTCGTAACTTCAGAGTAATGTTTCTTATACTCTCAGTATTTGCTTCGGAACCTGTTCCTCCTTCCACCGTCAGTTAATCCTTTCCATATGTCTCACTGCACCTTCCATTAAACAGAGCCTGCAGATGATG
Source organism: Schistocerca americana (assembly GCF_021461395.2). Lineage (NCBI taxonomy): Eukaryota > Metazoa > Arthropoda > Insecta > Orthoptera > Acrididae > Schistocerca > Schistocerca americana. Next base: position 116,808,614 of record NC_060122.1, on the reverse strand, counting down.
AAGTTTTTACTGTGCTTATTATTTTCCTACTATCTGTCCAGCATATGATTCAGTTACTTTCATTTGCTTGTTCTTCTGCAGTTTTTCCACAATTCATGAAACATTCTGACTTTTCTGTGCTGCAGATATGAATTTCAGATACTTTTACTCCAACCTTTTTGGTTGTACAGGGTGATTATATTATCGTCTAAAAACACCGAAGCGAGAAAGATGTCGCTGAGACAAGTAATTTAATATCAGACACTGGGGCCTCAAATGTTGGAAATACTCCAAAAGTGGATGACAAGTGTTGAACATGTTACGTCATCAGATGACATACCTCGGCGCGCTTGCAGTACTTGGACTTGTCGATCCTCCACTCGCCGGTAGGGGCAGTGCTGCACATCTCTCCGATAGGGTAGACCGTTTTCGCTCTTGCAGTCTCCAGTGTGATACTGTAGTGTTCGCTGTAGTGGTAATACATTTATGGAGACAGAGTAGCCTGGCGAAGCGAGGTGCAGCACTGCCAGCTACAGGCGAGAGTAGGCTCGACTAGCCCAACCGGTGCTGCTCGTATGTGAAACCAGTAAGTCGGTCAAAATCACGTATTCATTCTCTCAGCGACCACACCTGCACCGAAACGGCAGATACCAGACAGAATGCCGAAATACTGAATTCGGTCTTCCGAAGTTGTTTCACCGCGGAGGATCATTAACACTATCACTCCTTTCAATCGTCATACGGATATTGAGATAACCAATCGTGGATTTGAAAAGGAGCTACAATCGGTTAGTAGTGGGGAGGCGTCAGGACCAGGACCTGTAACATTCTATAGAGATTATGAGAAAGAACTTGCTCCCCTTCTAGCAATAATTTATCGTAGATCGTTTGAGCAACGAAAGGTGCCTAACAACTGGAAAAAAGCGTAGATCATTCTCGTTTCTAAGAAAGGCTGTAAGTCAGATTCACACAGTTATAGACTTAAATCGTTGATGGCAATCCATTGTAGCATTATACAACATGTTTTATCCTCAACAATTATGACGTTTGTGGAAAATGAACATCACCTCTATAAAAATCAACATAGATTGCGCAGAGATCCTGTTACTCCATGAAATCCACGACGCAGTGGGCAACGGCGCTCATGTTGATACCGTGTTCCTTGATTTCAGTAAGACGTTTGACACCGTCCCGCGTTGCCGCTTACTATCGGAGCAGACTTGCGATCGGATTCAAGACTTTTTGCAGATAGAACTCAACGCGTCGCTCTTAACGGAACAAAATCAACAGATGTAAAGGTAATATCTGGAGTATCACAGGGAAGCATGGGAAGACCGTTGCTGTTTACACTATACGCTATGTGGTCAAAAGTATCCGGACACCTGCCTGAAAATGACTTACATGTTCGTGGCGCCCCGCATCGGTAATACTGGAATTCAATACGGTGTCGGCCCACTGTTAGCCTTTATGACAGCTTCACTTTGGTAGGCATACGTTCAGTCAGGTGCTGGAAAGTTTCTTGGGGAGTGGCAGCCCATTCCTTACGCAGTGCTGCACTTAGGAGAGGTATCGAAGTTGGTCGATGAGGCCTGGCATGAAGTCGGCGTTCCAAAACATCCCAAAGGGGTTCTATAGCATTCAGGTCAGGTCCCTGTGCAGGCCAGGCCATTACACGTATTTATTATCGTGTAACCTCTCCGCCACAGGCCGTGCATTGTGAACATGCGCTCGATCGTGTTGAAAGATGCAATGGCCATCCACGAATTGCTCTTCAACAGTGGAAAGCAAACATCAGTGTAGGCCTGTGCTGTGATACTGCCACACAAAACAACAAGGGGTGCCAGCCCCCTCCATGAAAAACACGACCACACCAAAACACCACCGCCTCCGAATTTTACTGCTGGCAGTACACGCGCTGACAGATGATGTTCACTGGGCATTCGCCATACCCACACCTTGCCATCGGATCGTCACATTGTATACGATGAGTCGTCACTCCACACAACGTTTTTCCACTGTTCAATCGTCCAATGTTTACGCTCATTACATCAAGCGATGTGTGGCTCATGAGCAGCCGCTCGACCTCGAAATTCACGTTTTCTCACCTCCCGCCTATCATAGTGCTTGGAGTGGATCCTGATGCAGTTTGTAGTTCCTGTGTGATGGTCTTGATAGATGTCTGCCTACCACACATTACGACTCTCTACAACTGTCGGCAGTCTCTGTCAGTCAACAGACGAGGTCGGCCTGCACGCTTTTGTATTTTTCGTGTACCCTTACGTTTCCCCTTCACTATCACATCGCAAACAATGGACCTAGGGATTTTTAGGAGTGTGAAAATCTCGCGTGCAGACGTATGACACAAGTGATACCCAATCATCTGACGACGTTCGAAGTCCGTGAATTCCGTGAAGCGCCCCGTTCTGCTCTCTCACGATATCTAATGACTACTTAGGTCGCTGATATGGAGTACCTGGCAGTAGGCGGCAGCACAATGCATCTGATATGAAAAACGTATGTTTTTGTGGGTATCCGGATACTTTTGATCACATTGTGTATGTAAATGATCTAGCAGTAAGCATCGGATACCCTTTAAGTATATTCACAGATGATGCATTTGTCTATAGCAAAGTAGCACCGCCAGAAGATAGTAATAATTTGCAGAACGACCTGCAAAGAATTTATGAATGGTAAAGGCTGTGGAAGCTGATACTGAACGTAAATAAATGTAACATATTGCGAATACATAGCAAAAGAAATCCACTACTGTACAGATGGAGACAGCGTGTGTCGTAAAATCTCTTGGCGCAACTATCCATAGTGACCTTCAGTGAAATAATCACATAAAACAGATAGTAGGAAAAGCAGACTTCAGACTCAGATTCATCGGAAGAATCTAAATGAAATGTAACTCATCCAGGAAAGAAGTGACTAATAAGACACTTGTTCTCTCGATTCTTGAGTATCGTTCATCTGTCTGGGTTCCCTGTCACGTAGCACTGATAGAGGAGATAGAGAAGATCGAACGAAGAGCGGCTCGTTCCGTCACGGGAACCTTTAGCTGGCGAGAAAGGGATATGGAAATGCTAAACAAAGTAGACTGGCAGACGTTACAAGAGAGGCGTTCTGCATCACGGAGAGATTTACTATTGAAATTTCGGGACAGCACATTTCGGACAGCCTATTACTCCCCACCCCCCCTCCTTCCCCTCCCCCCAAATACATCTCGCGTATTGAGGATAAAATTACAGAAATTAATGCTAAAACAGAAGATGACGGACAATCATTCTTCCTTCGCACTATTCACCAGTGGAACAGGGTTGGAGGGATGAGATAGTAGTACCGAAAGTACCCTCCACCACACACCATTAGGTGGCTTGTGGAGTATGATGTAGATGTAGATGTAGATGCTGGCCTAACGAAGTACGACATTGGTGACGTCGCTTGTTCAACATTTGTCATCCACTTTTTGGGTATTTCCCGAAATTAGCGACCCCATGTGTCACATACTAAATTATTTGTCTCATCCTCATGTACACTTTTGGGTTTTTTAAACTTTAGTAAAAATCAGCCTGTATAATGCATCTAAAACGTTTATTGTAAAGTAATGTTCTTTCACATACACCAACGATACTTCAACGAATACTTCATGAACTTTCCGCAGGAGCGGCTATCAAATACCCAACCTGCTACCCATTCTATGATTCACATCGTTTTCTAGAGACAACTTTCTCGAATGTGTACACGTGTTCTTTGGCGTACTTACAGTTTAACCAGTGTTTAATCCGTTGTAAATCTGAGCTTGTACCTCACTTCTAATGTTCTTATTGTAGACGCAGTTTCGTCCCCACTTTTTCCTGCGATCCTTGTCCCTTGTTACCTCTCCTTCCTTAATTGATATTCTGCCACCATTCTTCCAAGAGACAAGAATCTTTTTCCGTGTTGTATTGTATCGCAAGAGATTTTACGGAAAACTCAGATTCGTTTACCATTACCCTAAATTACTTTGAAATACTCTTCAGAAATCCGTTACACAGCTCTGCATTTTTAACCCAGACAATCTTTTGTACCCGAAATCACTTACGGACGCCTATGTGGTGGACGTCTATTCGAAACTATTCGAATCTTCGTACTGGATAAATTTTCATCGTCAGTATTTGGCAAAGAAGCGCAGAAAAGATGGTAGCTTACAGTCCGCGACTATCAGTCTCTGCCCCATTGTACTGGGTTAAGTTACAGTCTCTCCAAGGAGTCTCATGTGAGACTGATAATGGTGGTTCATCTACCGGACGGATTCGTTACTGTGGCGTCGATAGCTACGATGCCACAAGATGGGTGCACGTGCACTGCGAGACAAGACTAACTAAGCTGTGGAGCTCAGGGAGTGCCGTCTTAAGATTTCGCCCATTACATTAAGAGAAGACGGCCTGGAAATATCGCTTCTGCTACCGAGTGGGCTGGCTTGCTATTGAGACTTTGTATTAGTTACGTTCAGTTAAAGTTTGGACAGCAATGAGTATTTGTTAGTTGAGATTATACAGAACACTCATGCCAACTTCACAGAATTAGACGTGGACTACGGCTCCACACCTACGTGCTCATCCTAGCCAAAGTTATGAGTGCATTTGATATTTACTTGTGTTTTTGATTCTATTAAAAGTGTTAAAGTTACATGCAGTACCGAAGTGCTTCACCTCTCCTGCTCCTACTCGCTCCCTTCACTCTCGGCCTATATTACAGAAGCAGTTCACAGGAGCAAACCCACGCACTGCCTATCCAGGCGGAATACAAAAGTTGCGTTCTGTCCTGTCGCAGAGGAGATGATTCTGCGCCGGTACCGAGTTCACCCTCTACCTTGTCCTTCAACGTCATTCCAGAATGTGAACATGGCTGGGAAAAACGCACAGTAGAAAATGAGTTCAAGGATAGCAGATTCAACGAACTAACAGAATAAGTTTCCCTTAATGGTTTAAGGCGAATTCCTGGCTTATTCCTCTGAAAGGACACAGCCGATTCATTTCTCCATGCTCCCCCAACCGGAGCAGAAACAGTCTCTAGAAGCTTCATCATCGACGAAACGTCTAATCCTATCCTTCCCGACTACAGCTAACTTTGGACTAATCCGCTGGTAAAGGCATTTTGTATTCCTGTCATAAGAATATAGACGAAATCCAGCATTTCTGGAAATGTAAACAGTGTACTATAGTGATTTATTCTACAGTGTCTTTTCATTTTCTACTCTCATTGATTACCCTTAACATAGGGACTTAATGATGGAGACGTTCCTTATAGCGCAGAACTCTGTTCTTCGCACGCTCTTTTCTGTTTCTTGTAACTACTGCAGCGTCGACGTAACTGTCTACACTGTATTTCTTCGTTAATGAACAAGGCTCAGTCCTTTCGTCACTGATCGGGCAATGTCGGCCACAGTGCTTAGGATGCAGGGCACTGTACCAGAATGACAACGACACAGGAGAGTTACGTATTAGGGGGCTGGAGGATGGCGATGTGGGACTAACCCGTTTTAAACATTAAGAGAGTTTGCCTGCCTGACGCGTCTGCATTATTCAGGGCGATGGCCCTTCCTCCTCCCTTCCCAATGTGTATCGCTGATGGTTACGCTGCATTAAATCATTAGGCGGCGCTCACAAAAGGCTGGAGACTGCCCGACGTCCTGAATATTCAGAGGCCAGATTTCCCCCGGTGCGAGTGTCCGTGTCCAGCTAATAAGACCGCCGCGAATGCTGCACGTCCGCTGACTGGCGGAAGGGAGGTAGCCGCCACCCCTCCCCCCCCCCCCCCCCCCCCTTCGCCAGCGACCATACCTGCCGGTTTTACGTCCGCTTAATTGCCGGGCCTATAAAGAATCTGCGTCATTTAACATGTAAAGAGCTTATGCCGTTACGGGTATTAACCAATAGGTGCGTATATAGGCAAGTTATTCTCTGACGAGGAAATTTCCGGAAACGAATTCCCGACTGACCATTCAGGTAGACCACTTGTTACGCAGCGTAAAACTTTTAATCTGACTTTCATCCGCTCAGCGTGTCCTTTCCATTTGGTTAAATATTTCCTGATCCGATAAAATTACTGGGCTGTAAATAAATGAAGGTGCATATTTAAATGTTTCGTTTTTAAAATGTAAAAATATACAAAAAGACAGAAAACGACTGAAATGTCAGATTATTTAATCCGTTTGTTGACTTTTCCATGTGTACTACAAATCAAGCGACATAGCGATAACGCTAAAAAAGAATAGAAAAGCGGCACTTCAGTTCTCTAGCTCGAAAGCCACGGGCCTGAAGAACGTAAAAGAAATACATTGATGAGCCAAAACATTATGACCACCTGCATAATAGCTTGTGTGTCAGTCTTTGGAACGAAATACATCACTCATTGTTGGCATTAGGGATCCGATAGTTCGTCGATAGCTTTGTGGAGGAATGTGGCATTAGATGTCTACGCACAAGTCATGTAATGCCCGTTAAAAACGGGCCGCTTATTTGCGTATGATGATGGCGCTCGAGAGCGATCCAGGTGGGTGCTATAGGATTTACGTGAGGCGAATTTGGTCGCCGAGACATCAACAGTAATTCACTGTAACGCTCCTCAAACCACTGTAGCACGATTCTGGCTCCGCGACACGGACACTCATACTGATAAAAGAAGACGTCGTCGTCTGGGAAGACTTCAGGCATTAAGGGATGCAGGTGATTCGCAGCTGTCGGCGTGTCTTCGATAACTACCACAGGTCCCATGCAAGCGCAGAAGAATGTCTCCCCTAGCATTATACTTGATCCCACCAGCCTGTGTCCGTGGCGAGCGGCACGTTTAGAGCCGCCGTTCAAATCCATGACGGCGCTTGTGGAGACTGCGATCGATCTTGTGTAGCAAAAAATGATTCAACCGAAGAGGCATCACTTTTCCATTGGTAGGCGGTCGACTGCCGATGGGCCTTTGCCCTTTGCAATCGTAACTGATAATGTCATTGGGTCAACATGTGTGTGTGTGTGTGTGTGTGTGTGTGTGCGTTTTATCTAATGGGCGCACAACGGCGAGCTTATCAGCGCCCTGACATTTATTAAAACAATGTGGATAATAACGAAAACTGTCTTACACGCATGCACTCGAAATGACCACACAATCACTCTATCGCTCAGGCACTCTCACATACACTAAAACCGATTAGGAGGCAAGATTGCTATTCAAGAAATTAGAGGGAAAACAAAACGCAGAAGAGCTAAAAAACAGCACAGGGAAATGTGACTGGCTGACCACTTACAAAAAACATGGGTGACCAGCCACCCTATTGACACATTGAAAACATCTCCAAAAATTAAAAACGTGGGACAGTTGACAAGACTTTAAAACACGAACGACATTCACTTGATCATTACATAAAACATACTGCAGATCCGCCGGCAACTCCGCTGCTGTCCGCTGGTCACCAAATAAAATGCAGTCCAATAAAATGTGGTACACCGTGATCTGCAAGCCACAAGCACCACACATCGGAGGGTGCCTCATAGGGCTGTGGCCGATGCGAAGACCTCATCCCGTCGACGTGGCTGGAAGGAAGTACGCCACGGCTGAGGTGTGGGCATGACGACACGGAGCTTGTTGTCGGTCACTTCTATCCACTCGTCTCCCCAGTGACGCAGGGTTTTATACCTCAACAGCGAGGTGAGAGCATACAGGGAGACAGCACACCGAAATACCTGACGGTCACGACACGCCTCCTTGGCTGCTCAATCAGCCCTTTCATTCCGCAGAGTTCCCGCGTGCCCAGGTACCAAGCAGAAAGACACCTCCTTCCCCAGTCGCTGTAGTTGGAGGAGGTCGTCCTCTACATTCTGGGTCATTTTATCTGCTGGGTACAACCGTTGGTGAGAGTAAAGGGCGCTAAGAGAATCTGGACGAGAAATCTAACACTGGGAGAATGTCTCATCTGCTCCAGTGCCCGCAAGATTCCAGATAATTCTGCGTCGCAGATGATAAATTCGGGAGGCAATTCGAGGACACGATCCGCGAAAATGACAGAGTAACCAACGGAGACACTCTGCTTGGATCCATCTGTAAAAACAGCTACACGGTTGTGTCACTCAGATAAAACGGCAGAAAATGCCACATTAAAAACGGAAGCAGGAGTGCTATCTCTCCTGTACCGCACCAAATCTAAAATCACTCTGGGCCGCTCCAGTAACCAGGGTGGCAGATGGTTAAAATCCTGGACTTCGGGTCGTACTGGCGCCACACCCATTGATTCCAGGACACGCTGCACGCGGATCCCAAATGGCATTGTGTCTTGTGGATAGTTGGAAAAAAGGCGCTCCAGATGTGGACAAACAACAGTATGGTGTGCGGGCGAAGTTGAAGCTGCGAGGAGTTGGCGCCATAGGGTAACTGGCGGTTCCCCTGCCTCAGCACAGATGGTGGGTGTGGGACTTGTCCGGTAAGCGTCTGTGGCCAGCTGAATCCCCTCATGGTGGATAGCGTCAATGATCCGCAAACAAGAGGACCTCGCTGACCCATACACCGTGCACCCATAGCCCAGTCGCGAACGCACAAAAGCCCGATAAAACTGGAGGAGACACGCCCTGTCCGCTCCCCGCGATCTGTGGCTAAAGCACTTGAGGATGTTCAGCGCCTTCAGGGTTCAGGGTTTCAAGTCTCGCAGATGTGGCAACCATGACAATCTGGAGTCAAAAATGAAGCCCAGAAACCGCAATGTGTCTCTAAAATGTAGGATCGTGTCCCCCATCTTCATGGCAGGCAAATTAAAAAGACGACGGGAACGATTAAACTGAACACACACACACTCACCAGTAGAAAACCTAAAACCTGCATTTACAGCCCACTCCCTTAACTGTAACAGACGGCTCGCTGTTGCAGCACTGGAGGAGGAACAGAAAACCGCAAAATCGTCCAAAAATAAGGAGCACTGTACACCATCACTTACTGTAGACGTGATACTGTTGATGGCTATGGCAAAGAGGATAACACTTAAAACACTGCCCTGAGGAACACCATTCTCCTGCTCAAATCGATCAGAGAGCATGGCATCGATTCGGGTCTAAAAGAACCACTGAGGCAGGAAAGACCGAATGAAAATGGGGAGGTGGCCACGAAAGCCCCACTGATGCAGTTGCGCAAGTATACAGTGTCTCCAAGTAGTATCGTATGCCTTACTTACATCGAAGAAAATGCCAGTACAATAATGTTTACGGGGGAAAGCCTGCTGAATAGCCGCCCCTAGGAGGATCAGGTTGTAGAAAGTGGACCGATATCAGCGAAATCCACGCTGAGAGCGGGTACGGAGTTGGTTGGTCTCTAAATGCCAGACCAGACGACAGTTATCCAATCGCTTCATGGTCTTTCCTATACAGCTGGTGAGGGCGATGCTGCAGTAACTACTTGGACATGTGCGGTCCTTTCCTGGTTTGAGAAGAGGGATCAGAATTGCCTCCCTCCTAGAGTTGGGGAAGTTACCTGTCAGCCATAGTAGATTAAAACATTCAAGGAGGATTTTCTGAAAAATGTCGAAGCATGCAGTACCGGATGTGGTCGTGACTGGGTGCAGTGTCAGAAGTCTCAGCCAGTGCCAATGCGAGCTCCCACATGGAGAAATGGCAGTAGTAGGCCACAGAACCGTTGGACATGAAGTACAACTTCTCCCTCTATCCAGTTGCATGGTAGCGACGAAACACTGGATCCAGGCTTGCAGTAGCAGTAGTTTGTGCAAGATGTGCAGCTAGCGTCTGAGCAATGTCTATGGTGTCGTTTGGAGGCACCCCTGTTTCAGCACAGCTGCTATCGGTAAATGGCTGCATGTGCCAGAAACCCTCTGGATGGCTTCCCATGTTTCTGTGGAAGAAGTGGAACGGTTGATGGAATCCGGGAACTCCTGCCATGACGGTTGATTGCTCTGTCCCAAATGGCTAAATGGCACTCTTCTGTCGCCGAAAGACTTTGGTATGGACAGGTCAGCAGCATGGTGGATCACACCTGTAATGTGATACTGTAAGTAGGCTGTTTATGTTTTCTTCTTGGCAACGTTACGTAGCGTTCTGTATCAAAATCACTGGCTGTGCTGTGTGCAGTCTGTGACTAGTTTGCATTGTTGTCTGCCATTGTAGTGTTGGGCAGCTGGATGTTAACAGCGTGTAGCGTTGCATAGTTGGAGGTGAGCCGCCAGCAGTGGTGGATGTGGGGAGGGAAATGGCGGAGTTTTGAAATTGGTAAGACTGGATGTCATGAACTGCTATATACACTCCTGGAAATTGAAATAAGAACACCGTGAATTCATTGTCCCAGGAAGGGGAAACTTTATTGACACATTCCTGGGGTCAGATACATCACATGATCACACTGACAGAACCACAGGCACATAGACACAGGCAACAGAGCATGCACAATGTCAGCACTAGTACAGTGTATATCCACCTTTCGCAGCAATGCAGGCTGCTATTCTCCCATGGAGACGATCGTAGAGATGCTGGATGTAGTCCTGTGGAACGGCTTGCCATGCAATTTCCACCTGGCGCCTCAGTTGGACCAGCGTTCGTGCTGGACGTGCAGACCGCGTGAGACGACGCTTCATCCAGTCCCAAACATGCTCAATGGGGGACAGATCCGGAGATCTTGCTGGCCAGGGTAGTTGACTTACACCTTCTAGAGCACGTTGGGTGGCACGGGATACATGCGGACGTGCATTGTCCTGTTGGAACAGCAAGTTCCCTTGCCGGTCTAGGAATGGTAGAACGATGGGTTCGATGACGGTTTGGATGTACCGTGCACTATTCAGTGTCCCCTCGACGATCACCAGTGGTGTACGGCCAGTGTAGGAGATCGCTCCCCACACCATGATGCCGGGTGTTGGCCCTGTGTGCCTCGGTCGTATGCAGTCCTGATTGTGGCGCTCACCTGCACGGCGCCAAACACGCATACGACCATCATTGGCACCAAGGCAGAAGCGACTCTCGTCGCTGAAGACGACACGTCTCCATTCGTCCCTCCATTCACGCCTGTCGCGACACCACTGGAGGCGGGCTGCACGATGTTGGGGCGTGAGCGGAAGACGGCCTAACGGTGTGCGGGACCGTAGCCCAGCTTCATGGAGACGGTTGCGAATGGTCCTCGCCGATACCCCAGGAGCAACAGTGTCCCTAATTTGCTGGGAAGTGGCGGTGCGGTCCCCTACGGCACTACGTAGGATCCTACGGTCTTGGCGTGCATCTGTGCATCGCTGCGGTCCGGTCCCAGGTCGACGGGCACGTGCACCTTCCGCCGACCACTGGCGACAACATCGATGTACTGTGGAGACCTCACGCCCCACGTGTTGAGCAATTCGGCGGTACGTCCACCCGGCCTCCCGCATGCCCACTATACGCCCTCGCTCAAAGTCCGTCAACTGCACATACGGTTCACGTCCACGCTGTCGCGGCATGCTACCAGTGTTAAAGACTGCGATGGAGCTCCGTATGCCACGGCAAACTGGCTGACACTGACGGCGGCGGTGCACAAATGCTGCGCAGCTAGCGCCATTCGACGGCCAACACCGCGGTTCCTGGTGTGTCCGCTGTGCCGTGCGTGTGATCATTGCTTGTACAGCCCTCTCGCAGTGTCCGGAGCAAGTATGGTGGGTCTGACACACCGTTGTCAATGTGTTCTTTTTTCCATTTCCAGGAGTGTATATTATGACTATTAAGGTAAATACATTGTTTGTTCTCTATTAAAATCTTTCATTTCCTAACTATGCCTATCAGTAGTTAGTGCCTTCAGTAGTTTGAATCTTTTATTTAGCTGGCAGTAGTGGCGCTCGCTGTATTGCAGAAGTAGGGACTGTTAGTGTTTGCACGTGTGTTATTAATTCAGCAAGGGACTGGATAACAGCAATGCTGGTTCTAAGGACAATTCCAAAAACTTTGTGAGTGCACAAGTGGTGGTTTATGGACTTGCTATATTCTCTGCAAGACTCTTCGATCGTGATTGTGCACCTGCACAGTCGCAACGGATGGCTACTGGCCGTCTCTACAAGGACTACAGTGGGTCTGCACCTTTGATGACTCACCAATACCATTATTTCTACAAGGACTGAAGTGGGTTTGCACCTTTGATGACCCACCAATACCATTATTTCTACAAGGACTGAAGTGGGTTTGCACCTCAGGTGGCCAACCAATACCATACTTTCTACCAGGACTATAGTGGGTCTGCTCTGTGATGACCTGCCTACCAATATTCTTCAAAACTTCGACTGACTCTGCTGTGGGTTTGCTCTGTTGTGGCCCATTACCTGTCTGCATGTCAAGAGTCAGCTCTGTCTTTCTGTTGGAAGGACAACACTACTTCTTCAAGACGGCATGGAAATCCACTACTTCTGTGTGCATTTTCTTTTACTGCTCAGACGTTGAGAAAAACACTGCAATTTTACTGTGATGAATGATCAGGACTGTCTTTATGGACTGTGAGAAAATTTTAGCTTTTGACCAACATTGTATCAATAAGTGTGTGCATTTGATATCTTTGTTATTGTAATTATGAAAAATTTTATCAAATCATTATTGGCCACTGCCCAAAACATTTTCTAAAAATTTTTGTGGGGAGCATGGGGGCTATGTAAGTAGGCTGTTTATGTTTTCTTATTGGCAATGTTACGTAGCGCTCTGTATGAAAATCACTGGCTGTGCTGTGTGCAGTCTGTGGCTAGTTTGCATTGTTGTCTGCCATTGTAGTGTTGGGCAGCTGGATGTTAACAGCGCGTAGCGTTGCGCAATTGGAGGTGAGCCGCCAGCAGTGGTGGATGTGGGGAGAGAAATGGCGGAGTTTTGAAATTTGTAAGACTGGATGTCATGAATTGCTATATATATTATGACTATTAAGGTAAATACATTGTTTGTTCTCTATTAAAATCTTTCATTTCCTAACTATGCCTATCAGTAGTTAGTGCCTTCAGTAGTTTGAATCTTTTATTTAGCTGGCAGTAGTGGCGCTCGCTGTATTGCAGTAGTTCGAGTAACGAAGATTTTTGGTGAGGTAAGTGATTTGTGAAAGGTATAGGATAATGTTAGTCAGGGCCATTCTTTTGTAGGGATTTTTGAAAGTCAGATTGCGTTGCGCTAAACGTATTGTGTGTCAGTTTAAGGACAGTCATGTATAATTTTTCTAAGGGGACGTTTCGTATGTCGAACCTTAGCCGAGGATACCTCACTGGAATCTTCTGATTTTTTCTTGTAGTTTGAGTAATTAGTGTAGATTTTGTTTATTGCTAGCGCGTAATTGTAGAGAGAATCTCCTTTGTAGTTGCAGTATTTCATTGTTGTGCAGTGAAACAGGTGTGGCACGCATGTAGATTTGCACCAAGTATTTCGCAGCTGGGCTTGCAATTAACTAGATATCGTTTTCAGTGCTATGTTAATGTGTTCTCTTATTTTTGCTCTTCAAATTGTGCTTTTCTGTGTTGTCGTGTGAAATATTGTGACAATAATGGCGTGTGAAAAACGTAATACTAGGCTCCAAAGTAAACTGAGAAATGAGAGTGAAGACGAAAGCAGTGTGTTAGCGCCACCGTGTAATGAATTAACTAATGTTCAAAGTATTAATTTGGTAATTGTGCATAGGAAAATGGAGCGGGCGGCAAATAATGGCGTAGACGGATAAACAAATAGTGAACAGGGAAGCATTATCAATCGATCGGTCGGCAATAGCTCGCCTCAGGAATCCGAAATGACAGGGTACAATCTTGCAAATATTGTAGATTCAGGTTTTGCGTCCTCGCTGTTTTCTCAAATAAGTCAAGACACATTTTCTGCTTTTGAAAATGCGATTATTGCCGGTTCAAATGCATTTCGAATAGCACTAAGGAACATGTTTCAGACACCAGTGCATTGTTATTACAATTAATTCAACAAATGGGACAAAAACTTCAAAAGTTAGACACAATGGAACCACACCAGAGACAAACACAGCTACAGTTAGACACAATGGAACAAAATCTTCAAAAGGTAGACACAATGGAACAAAATCTTCAAAAGTTAGACATAATCGAACAACAGTAGAGACAAACACAGCAAAAGCTTCAAAAGTTGGGCACCACACTTGAACAAACACGTGAAGATTTAACTACTGAGTTACATAACATTGAATCGAAATGTCAAAAAGGCTGTAATGACGTAAAAACACAAATTTGCGAGCATTTCCAACCTATTTTTTCGCGGCATGAAAATGCATTACAGAATCACGAAGCAGCCATAAAGGATCTGCAAACCATTGTTCATGAAAATCATGAGACCTTGTGGGCTAAAATTGACTCAGTTGCATCTACCGATTCGGTTACGCAACTTGCAAAAACTCAGGAAAACTTAAAGGACACAGTAGATTCGATTTCAACAGAAATGGACACTCTGAAACTTGGTTCAGAAAAACACACTGAGGAAATATGTTCACTATCGGAGGAAGTAGCCGAACTTTCGGATCAGTTCACTAACTTATCTACAAAGGTAGATGATGATCTGAATGACACAAGACCCGTAGCCTTCACTGACACAGAAGAGTATGAACAAATTAGAAAATGCAAACAAAATCAAAATCAAATCAATACACAGTACAAAAGAGAAATCCGGGAAGTACAAGATCAGTTGACGCAGGTAATACAAGAATTACATATTTCAGAGGACACTCGCGCTCCAATACGGGAAAAGGGACATAGAAATACGGAACAGCCACAAAATAATAACACGAGACACTTCGGAAATTATGAAAGAAATTGGCAAGGTACACCGAATTTTGAGATGGAACCGCCGAAACGAAGTAACAGTGACCGACATGCGACTCGCCGACGCGATGATTTTGACTATAAGCCGTTCTTTACTACACGTAAATTCAAAACATTTAAGAATTCCGGCAACGACATTCATCCACAAGCGTGACTTCAACAATTCTCTCATTCTTTCCCCCCCCCCCCCCCCCCCCCCCCGAACTGGTCATTAGAGCCCAGATTAGAATTTATGTGTGGCTATTTGGAGAATGAACCAGCTGTAAGAATGCGATCGGTCTTTCACGATTGTCACAGTGAAGGAGAATTTTATCATGCCTTCCTCTCAGCGTATTGGTGTCAAGCTGCACAAGACCGAGTAAAACATAGCATCATAATAATGAAACGTTTCGAACAATCTGAATTTTCCAGTCTTATGAAATATTTTGAAGACATGTTGCCTAAGAATCAGTATCTGTCGAACCCATACAGCCCCTCAGAACTCATCCGCATTTGCTTAATCAAACTGCCTGAACAATCATGACATATTATTTTAGCAGAACGTTGCAAAGACGACATTGAAGCTTTTCAGGGACTGTTACAAGAACTGGAAATTGACACTGACAATCGCGTAACGCGAAAACAGGAGCACAACAATTACAGGTCACATCTGTCACAATTCCGAGATGACAGAAATAATACACGACAAGGCTATTCTTGCAACGTAAATCGTGACCAAAACAGACACCACCCATATGACAACCGTTGGCAGAGTAGTAATAATTACAGGGAAAGATCACCTTTCCGTGGTAATGACTATCACAGAGACAATCAGAGTAACAGACAATATGGGAACCAAAATAATTATCATCAAGGGAGACAGAATAACTTCAGATGCAACGGTCCAGCGCGCAGTTACGATTCAGAGAGAAACTCTCCACCACGTGACTGACAAGGAAGAAACTATGGAATCTACCGACATGACGACAGACGATATGATCGTAAAGACAGACCTGAATTGCACCAGAACTGGCGGGATTCAAACAGAGCAGGGCCCTCTCGACAAGGTGAATTTGTAGAAGTTAGGTCTCCAAATCCCAATAACGATGCGCGTCAACAAAGACACAATAGGCAATGATTCATGCCGCTGGCAGCCACAAAACATACTTATGAAACTGACGACGCAGCTGCCGTAGCTAGTAATTACGTAGAAATGGAAGACATTGGGGACATCTTACTCCAGGAACACGACGTAAAACATAACAACATTGCATATCCTGTGATTCACATTACAGTAAATGACGTAAAATTTATGGCAGTACTTGGCTCTGGCAGTCCCATTTCAGTAATTAATGAAACAGCTTTTAGCAAATGCAACAAATCGAACGATTGCCCCACACTTCCTTTATGTAAGATTAAATTACAAGGTGCAATTTTTGGAAAAAGTGTAGATGTACGCCAACAAACCAACTTAGAATTCCTTTGTCAAAGCCACAGCTTCTCTATGAACTTTCTTATTGTTCCATTATTGTCGACGGAAATTATATTGGGAGTAGTCTTTTTGAACGAATACAAAGCAATCTTAAACTTTCACGATGCTGAAATAAGTTTAGAGAAAGAAGGTAAGTCAATAGCTTTGAAATTTGAAGATTGTCTCTCAAACCATGACGAGGAAATTAATCGGCTTTACCTTCTGTTAAACAACAGTTCGGAATTTTCTACGGAACTAGACACTAACAATCGCTCTGCAAGTACTGACAGGGATGATAATGTCGTCATATTTGAAACTATTGAGTTAATTCAGAATAAAATTCAAACAATTGAGAATTGTAATGACACTGATAGGCAGGACCTTTTTGAGATTTTACAAGCACATTCCACAGGTTTTACTCACAAAACAGGAACAATCAAGGGAATTCAATACCAATTTCGTGTTCGTGAGCATACTAAATTTTGTGTTAGACCATACGTAATTCCAGCACCTTATAGGGACTGTGTTAGAACAGAAATACAATCTATGCTTGACGAGGGCATTATTGAGCCTGCAGTAACCTCATACAACAATCCATTACATGTTGTTGAGAAGAAAAATGGATCGATCAGGCTTGTCTTAGATTCGAGACAAATCAATACTATCATCATTCCTGAAACAGACAGACCGCAAACGTTGGAAGAACTTCTTCAAATTTTAGTGGTGTAAAACTGTTGTCTTCCATTGATCTCAGATCCAGCTTTTATCAGATCGAACTTCATCCAGAATGTAGAAAATACACAGCTTTCCTTTTTCCTTTGTTTCGTTGTTTGTTATCAGTTTCGGAAACTTCCTTTTGGTTTGAACACTTTTTCGGGAGCATTCCTTCACGGACTAAATTCCATATTACCTGAGTTCTTAAAACGTCACATTACCTTATATGTTGATATTCTAATAGCAGAAGCTTCATGGGAACAACATAATCGCATCCTCAACAGTTTGTTACGTATTTTTGCAGAATCTGGAATTACAGTTAACTTGGAAAAGTCTGAATTCGGTAGGTCAAAGGTGAGGTTTTTGGGACATATTATTTCTTCTGAAGGCATTCAGCCGGATCCTGAAAAGTTATAAGCAATCAGAGCCATTCCAGTTCCATCCACAAAAAAACAAATCCGCAGTTTTCTAGGTCCCGTAAATTTTTACCGTCGTTTTCTAAATATTCAAATTCTAGTTACACCAAAACTTCGTTCTCTCACTGGAAAAAATACTATTTGGAACTGGAACGAACAAGCACATTTGGAATTCAATTCTTTGAAAGAATCGCTACTTAACGCGCCAATACTAGCTCATCCAGATCTGTCACAAGATTTCTGCCTTAGCACTGATTCTTCTAAAGTCGGTCTTGGTGCCCATTTATTTCAAGAAGCCATAGAAAATGACACTACTGTTCAGAAAACCATTGCTTTTGCTATCCGAATGCTAACAAAATCTGAAAAAAATTATTCGGTTACTGAATTAGAAGCTTTAGCTATCGTTTGGGCATTTAACAAACTCCGTTTCTTTCTTTCTGGCAAGCACGTAAAAGTATACAGCAATCATCGTGCATTACAATTTCTTATGTCTTCAAAATTAAATCATGACAGGTTAAAACGTTGGGCACTGTTTCTGCAAGAATTCCACTTCACAATAGTCTACATTGCCTGCAAGGAGAACATTGTTGCGGACGCACTGTCACGTGCACCAGCTGGGCTTGAGAAAAGTAACACAGAAGACAACCTAGAGAAAAATTTCAGTATTCTTTACATTCAGAAAGTCTTCTTTGAAAACTTCATTACCACATCGTTAAAGGACATTGCTCATCAACAAGATAAAGATCCGATTTGGAAAGACATCAAAAGTAAATGGCATGAAAAGAAACAGATTCGGCATTATTATCTAGTTAGAAACAACATACTGTTCAAACGCTGCACTGTTGATGACAAGCTCTGGGTACTTTGCATTCCTGACGATTTTGTTAATAAGCTCATTTGGTGCATTCATTTCACCTATGCACATTTTGGTCCACGAAAATGTTATCATATTCTTCGGACGACTTGTTATTTTAACAATATGGAAAAGAGAATTCGAAGAGTCTTGTCTATTTGTAAACTTTGTCAAAAGGCGAAACCATCTACTATCTCTCACCGTGCTCCGTTGTTTCCTATCATTCCTTCTAAATTAAAAGAATTTGCTGCTGTTGATCTCTTGGGACCTCTTGTCAGAACATCGAATGGATTTTCGTACGATCTAGTCGCTGTTGAACTTACTTCAAAATTTGTTTCTTTCACTCCGTTACGTAAAGCCACTGGACGGTCTGTATCTAACGCCTTTGTTAAAAATTTCTTACGTGAAGTTGGCCACGTTGCTAAAGTCATTTGAGATAACGGACCGCAATTCAGATCTGCTGTTTGCTCACGCATGCTTCGGAATCATAAAATCAAACCTGTTTTTATTTCATTGTACTCACCATATTGCAACCCCTCCGGACGGGTTATGAAAGAAATCAATAAGCATTGCAGACTTTATTGTCACAGAAAGCATCAGCATTGGGACAGATATTTACAATAATTTCAAAACGTGCTGAATGAAATGCCTCATGACTCCACTGCTTTACCACCTACTCTTGTACTGATGAATGAAGAACCACTGAACAGAATCAGAGAGCTTGTACCTTTCCCGATTACACGTAAACTTCGACACAAAGACATAATTGATTTGGCTATTATAAATATAAAATCTGCAGCAGGCAAAAGAAGAAAAGTACACGGTAAAGCAAATGCAAAGAAATTATATATTGGTCAGAAAGTTCTCATTAAAGCTCATTCATTGTCACATAAGAAGAAACACTTGAGTCACAAATTCTTTCTAGTTTACAATGGGCCTTACAGAATCCGACGTATACCACATGATAATTGCGTTGAAGTTGAAGCTCTGCGTACTAGGAAGAGTAAAGGTTTACGCCACATTTCACATGTAAAACCGTTTATTGAAAGATAATCTGCTTTTTAACTTTGTCTTTGCCATATAACTTTTCTCTTTACATTACCAGTATGCTTTATCAGACTTAGAATCTGTTAACATGCAACAATGTTTTGAAGTTCACTATCCAGTCTAGAACCTAGGGAACATATTTAGACATTATTTATGAGTGCATTGTTATAGTGAACAGACGACACAGTGTTATTGTGTGTGTACATTCTTGCTTGTTAGTTGCACGATTACGTAACGACTATAAGGTTGACATACTTAGAACATGTACCACTACTGCTAATGAGATTTTAAGGCAACATTTTGGTTTACTTGAAAATACATTCTGGATTTAAAGTACTTTCTGTGAGATACCAGATGAAACAGTGGTTAGTTTATGTGACAGCTACACGATTTTGTCACGACACTACTAATGAGTGACAATTTTGCGGTGTATCTGTTTTATAACAATACAGTTTTCTGAATTTTTCTGGAAAGTAAAACATGTTTTAGTAGTAACTTTTGTGGTATAGCTACAAGGAGACAGCCTTTTGCGTAGCACAACAATACGTTACAGCACAGTACTTTCTTCATCACAGCAATAAGCGTAATAACTAAGATATCTATACGCAAAGCACTTCACTTTTGTGTATCATGAGGTAAGTACATTGACTTCTGCAGAACTTAGCTTTCGGAGGACGATAACTACGACACTTCCACAGAGATTATCTTACAACAAGACGCACAGTTTAGCGCCACAGTACACGTATTTGAGTGATTAATTTTGTACTTAAGACATTTATTTTTAAAGATATTTGAAGTACTGTGATACAAAGGTTTTCCGTGATACATTTCATTCCATTGCTGTAATCTGTAACACCTGAGGGTATAATTACATTAATCCTCAGGGAGGTACACGCTTACTTTGTGTACCATGTGTGTGGCAAGCACAAGGATCCCTAGCTAATATGGTATTTGCTTATACAACTTTACACATCGGTACCATATTTCTTCAACACAGAATTACACAGCTATCTGATTATTTAATAGAGAAACAAACATTTTTTTTACTACATTAGTGACAGATGTTTACGCAATTACCCAGTTGGATAACTTCACACTTATGAAATTGTATTTTGTATGTACTTTGTGAACTCCTCATATTTTTTCAGAACCATTGTGATACTATGAGAGCTTTGAATGATGTATTTGGTATGGGATCATGATTTTTAAAGTACGTTTCAGGTAGATGACACTTTTGAAATGAGCAGAGAATTTTTTGTAGGTTTTAAAATATTCAGAAAGCTACGACGACTTTGAGATGTGATTGATCTGTTATGATGTTATTATTATGTCGACAATGTGTATCATGCTGTTGAGATATGTTTATGATCAATGAGATGATGCTATACGAGGAATCTGATTATGCTATGTATTTATTATGATGAAATATTGAAGACGTGTTGATGAATATGTATATGTGTTATAAGGTAACGAATAAGGAGTAGTGGTTAGGGACTCTGACTTGTGAAAAAGGATGATGGAAACCAAGAATCGTACTTTGAAGAGTTATGAAATGTGTGTAAATGCGTGAATGTATCACAATGCTGCCAAAAATTTTTTGGACACTATTATATTTAAAAGATTTTGTTTCTACACGTTTGTAACGCAAATTCTCGACCTGTGAAATTTTATAGGAGACTGTCACTGTAGTGTAAACTGCTGTCGTAAATATTTCGGTAAGAAAGGTAAGTGACCTTGACGTAATGCGCTATGGGTGACCAGCTGTGCGAGTCGCCTGGAGAAAAAGCCATTAGGTAAAAAAAAAAGAGACCATTAACCTCGCTATTGACATTCCATTGTAGAAAGCATCGCAACTACGACACGCTCATTACTTGGAAACATATCGTACTGTGTGCTACTTACTGAAATGCTTATGAATTGATGGGAAATATTCTTACATCTGCAAACCTGATTATGACAAGTGTCTCTCTGCGAGAGTTGAGAGCTACTGACTTACGAAATGCCACATAGCTATTGAATGATGTTTTTATGCTTTGGTTTGCGTAATTGATTATTTCATTTGATATCTGTTTTCCAGCTGTGTTGTAACGTTGGTTTTATAAAATAAACTTAAATGCAGTTGCTAATGCGAACACTTTCTGTCAACAGATCTATTAAATAATTATTTTCTGATCCACATTCTTCGAAAAAGGAGCTCTTGGAATGGAAAGAACAATAAGAAGGGACTAATAACAGTAACCGCATATATAATTTTCTTTTCAAGTACTTGGTAATTTTTTGTAGAATTAGTTTTTGTGGTGCACCACTTTAATTACATAGACATTAAGATGTGAATAGACATTTCCCTTATCTGCATTGTTGTCTTTAGTGTACTATTTTTTCTGCTTGAGCTTTGTCATGTTTAGGTATAAGTTATTGCATTTGCTGCTGCTGTGTGCCAGGCATAGTACTATTAAATTTAACTTTGTATTAGTCTGTTAAGCCAGTTTTACTACTGATTTATTTTTCTTGTTGCTGCACATTGGCTCTTATTAGTTGTAATGTTGCATTTTATCTGTTGATTTAGATTTACTGCTGCTTGCTTTGCAAATTGGCATTTTTTGTCATTGCTGTTTGTGTTAATTGTTTTGTGCTGCTGCATTACCACGTCCCTTAGTTTAGCATCTGAGCTCAGTAGATTTAAGTTAGCTTAAGATGGGGTAGGCTATATAAGAGAACGAGTTGTGATGAATGGAAAGAAATGCATTGAGAAGCTATAAGAAAATGGTTTGGCCAAAAAAGTATTTTGAAAGAGGATATGAACAAAAAAAGTAGGGTTTAGGGACAACAGGTTTAGGTAGGATTTTCTTGGAAAGAAATGATGAGGTAAGATAATGGAAAATAAATAATGAGGTAAGAAATATGTGAACTCATAAATACAGAAAGCATGCTTGGATAGGATTTTTTTTGTGGAAATAAAAGTTGAAATAAGACGAAAGATCTATGGAATGAAGTTTTGTTTTGGACTGCAGTACCAAATATTACACTGAAAACAAATCCTGCCCTTTCCTCTTATGTTATACTGCTATGTGTTTGTGTACGCTTATGTATTTATGTTTCTCCTGTCTTTATGTGTTTAGCTGATGTTGTTATGTTGTAGAATTTTTCTAATAATATGTTATTTTCTATGTAAAGATGTTTAGACATTATTTATTCTGTTCTGTTTTAATGCTCATGTGTGAAGTTGATGTTTCGAAAGTTATTCTGATCTTTTATGCATGTACTCACGTCATAATTCCGGTAACACTGATGTATATGTTATTTCTATTCTTTTGTAAAGCCTGTAGTCCGAATGTTATCTGTATTCTTATTTTCTTTAAAGATATATTTTGTACCTTTGTAATTGTATTCTTATGTTATAAAATTGTAATTGACACGAGTTCATCATATTATTAACTTGTAAGTTCCATTTCACTGCACATGTTTCTGTTGGTGATAGTATATGGACAATATGTGAGAAGTAGGGACTGTTAGTGTTTGCACGTGTGTTATTAATTCAGCAAGGGACTGGATAACAGCATTGCTGGTTCTAAGGACAATTCCAAAAACTTTGTGAGTGCACAAGTGGTGGTTTATGGACTTGCTATATTCTCTGCAAGACTCTTCGATCGTGATTGTGCACCTGCACAGTCGCAACGGATGGCTACTGGCCGTCTCTACAAGGACTACAGTGGGTCTGCACCTTTGATGACTCACCAATACCATTATTTCTACAAGGACTGAAGTGGGTTTGCACCTTTGATGACCCACCAATACCATTATTTCTACAAGGACTGAAGTGGGTTTGCACCTCAGGTGGCCAACCAATACCATACTTTCTACCAGGACTATAGTGGGTCTGCTCTGTGATGACCTGCCTACCAATATTCTTCAAAACTTCGACTGACTCTGCTGTGGGTTTGCTCTGTTGTGGCCCATTACCTGTCTGCATGTCAAGAGTCAGCTCTGTCTTTCTGTTGGAAGGACAACACTACTTCTTCAAGACGGCATGGAAATCCACTACTTCTGTGTGCATTTTCTTTTACTGCTCAGACGTTGAGAAAAACACTGCAATTTTACTGTGATGAATGATCAGGACTGTCTTTATGGACTGTGAGAAAATTTTAGCTTTTGACCAACATTGTATCAATAAGTGTGTGCATTTGATATCTTTGTTATTGTAATTATGAAAAATTTTATCAAATCATTATTGGCCACTGCCCAAAACATTTTCTAAAAATTTTTGTGGGGAGCATGGGGGCTATGTAAGTAGGCTGTTTATGTTTTCTTATTGGCAATGTTACGTAGCGCTCTGTATGAAAATCACTGGCTGTGCTGTGTGCAGTCTGTGGCTAGTTTGCATTGTTGTCTGCCATTGTAGTGTTGGGCAGCTGGATGTTAACAGCGCGTAGCGTTGCGCAATTGGAGGTGAGCCGCCAGCAGTGGTGGATGTGGGGAGAGAAATGGCGGAGTTTTGAAATTTGTAAGACTGGATGTCATGAATTGCTATATATATTATGACTATTAAGGTAAATACATTGTTTGTTCTCTATTAAAATCTTTCATTTCCTAACTATGCCTATCAGTAGTTAGTGCCTTCAGTAGTTTGAATCTTTTATTTAGCTGGCAGTAGTGGCGCTCGCTGTATTGCAGTAGTTCGAGTAACGAAGATTTTTGGTGAGGTAAGTGATTTGTGAAAGGTATAGGATAATGTTTGTCAGGACCATTCTTTTGTAGGGATTTTTGAAAGTCAGATTGCGTTGCGCTAAAAAATGTTGTGTCAGTTTAAGGACAGTCATGTATAGGGACGTTTCAATACACCCATTCCTGGACGCTATGACAGCATTCAAAGACACCCAACCGACTAGACAGTGGCCAGTTAGCCCTGCCAATCATCCATGTTGGCGGCTTCTGTTCCAGCAACACACCATCCAGGAAGTGAATGCGGATGGGGAACTGATCGCTGGAATGAAGGTCGTCAGTGACTTCCGAGTGAATAGAGTCGGTGAGGGCTGAAGAGCAGAGAGATAGGTCGATGGCTGAGAATGACCCAGTAGCAGCACAGAAATGAGTCGGAGTACCAGTGTTGAGGACGCACAACACATGAGATGTCAAGAGGATCTCCAAACCTCGACCCCGAGCGCAAGGAGAAGTTGAGCCCCCCAGGACATGATGGGCGTTAAAATCGCCCAGGAGTAGAAACGGTCGTGGGAGTTGTTTGATAAGATCTGTGAGATCCTCTAAGTCAAATGCATCCAGGAGGTAAATAAAGGGAGCAAACTTTAAGTCTCCGACGTGAATGAATTTCAACTGCAACTGCTTGCAGGTTAGTATCCAGGGTGAGAGCAGAGGAGTGGTGGCCATTATTGACAAACACGGCGACCCCTCTTTGGCCCTTTCCCCAGACAGGTCATCCTTACGATAGAGCCTACAGCCCTTAGTACAGGAGCATCAGATTTTTTAAATGTGTTTCCTGTAAACACAAACACAGGGGGCGTTGCTGTGCTAGGAGTTTCAGTTCCTCCACATGTGTCCGGAATCCATTCATGTTCCAATGTGTAATTGGAGCCATGTATCAGGGTGGGAGTACCTTCATCCTGACTTTCTGCCAGGGAGGGAAGCCCACAATAAGTGGAGGCTCGGTTTTGGGGCGAGATGATTGTTCCAGTGAATCTCCATCGCCTCTGAAGTAGAGTCGAGAGAGAATGACGTCGACATCATCGGACCGTGTACCTTATGCATTGGGCGGGTCTTTGCCTTTGATTTCGATTTTTTGGTCTGAGGCGGCCTTGGAGTCACAACCTGAGAAGCGGTAGGGGGTGTAGTGACCACGAAACAGACACAACGTATCCGAATCTGCGGAAAAACTTAATATTTCGATCTACTTTTGTAATATTGTGATTCCTTTCTCTCTATCCCCACCATATGGTCTCTCAAGTAAATAAGTATTTTTTATTTATGCGTAACAATTTTCCACGCAAAAATGAGAGCATGGATTTTCTTGAATTACAGCGCTAACTATCAAGAATTAAAACAAATGTTTAAGAGAAAATGTTCGTCGCTTTTTCTGTAGAATGTAATTCTGCAATAAAAAAATGGAGGTTCCCATTTGAAAATTTAAAGTTGCATCCCGCCTCATCCCCAGGGGGCTGGGGTGGCGGACTAATTTTAGCACCAGCAGATGTCCCCCTAAAAAATAATCAACTTTGGATTCTACATAGTTTTTCGTGTGAAGCTTATTTTTCGAGTTATTCTGTGTTTGTCGATTTAAAATTTACACCCTGTATATACTGCAGGACTCTATTGCTCACTCTTATATGCTGAATGCCAATACGATCACCACTGCTACTTTCTTCACCATCCAATATAGGGTTTATAATAGATTTGTATTTCAAATTGCTTTGGCTTTTTGCGTTCTTATGCGGATCAGTCAAAAGCAATATTTCACTATACACTTCCAGATCTTTAGGCGAATAATTTACAGTTTATGTAGGTACTAGGAAAATAAGGTTAAGTAGACAAGGCGTTCTTTAAAACTGTTTATCGTCGATCTGTATTGTTTTTTCATTTAGAGTTATAGGCTGTGTGCCCAACAAGTATGGTTTTTCACCACTGACAGCGAATGTTTTGTCTATCCTAGTGTCACTGTGACACTTATTTACTTAGTAAATTTTGATTCGCTAAAACTAAAACTCTCCCTATCTCCCCATAGGGTGGGGTTTGAGAGAAGGTAATCAGAGCTTTACAAAAGTTGACCGAAATATTAATTTTTTCCCTTAATGAAATCGCCAACCGCGTCATCGTCGTCGATGTGGAATATCGCTGAGAGTTCATAGATTCAGAAACTGGTTTAAAGGTTTCTCGCTGTGTCTGCTCCCGTTTCAAACGCCCTAACTTCAGCAACCGTAACTTCTCGCGAACGGCCTTCCGTGCCTCGTTGACTTTATGCTTAGTCGACATCTCGGTGTGTACTAATCGGACTTCTGTGCAGCGTGAAGTTTATACGTCCGCTCTTCTTCTTATGCTGCTCCCCCTTCTCGGTAACAGCTATTTTTTCTACGGTTAAATAGTCTATTTTCAATTGCGTTAACCAGTTCGTTCAATGTCCCCTTCTCAATAACAGCATTTCCCCTTCTTTTAAAACATTTAGTTTCTTCTCGAATGCATTAACCCGATCATTCAGCGTATTGTTGCCCGCCCCCGGTAGCTGAGTGGACAATCGCTGCTCGGCCGCCGAGCCGGACGGACGTGTGGCGGCAGCGCTAGGAGGTGTGGCGTAAACAGCGGCTGTGTGGCTGTTACGAAGGTCAGTAGAGCGCTTTGTTTACTTTGCGTCTTTCAGTGATTTAAAATGACAAAATTAACGAAATTAACTGTGAAAGAAGAGATACGGTTAGATTCACTTTTGATTGGACCTGCAAAAGACCAAAGGCTTTTGAGATCAAAAGGTGGCTTTCAGAAACAGTTAAGATCACAGGAGACGAAATTATTGGCGTTCATCTTTCTTTTGTTTCCAATTCTGTCTTTTTGAAATTGATTTCCTCTGATTTGTGCTCCTCGATAGTTGACAAGTGTGGTGGCAAAATGAAATTTAATCGTGCAGACGGAACCGTTAGTGACGTTCTTGTTTCCCATGCTGGGCTAGGCACTCGAACAGTGAGAGTTTTGGAACTGCCGTTCGAGGTCCCTGCCGGAGCAATCAATGCTGCTCTTCAGCCTTATGGTAGGGTTATATCTAATATTGCAGAAAAATGGTCGGAGCAATATATGTTTCCGGTTTTGAATGGAGTTAGACAGATTAAGATTGAGCTCTTACGACATTTCCCTTCTTACTTGAATATCTGTGGCTATCACGCTCTCATAATTTATGATGGGCAGCCACGGACTTGTGCGTTATGTAACGCCACAGGGCACGTCAGAAGTGAGTGCAGTAGAAGGCGTGTTCCTCAGTTACCGACCAACGAGGCGGCTGTCCCAGGACAAGTTGTTAGCATGCAAGTGACGCACGCCCCCTATCAACAGAACGTGGCCGAGCAGGCGGGACCTTCCGACGCGCGCACGGAGACGGGAAGCACCGCGGAGTTGACTAACGATGACAATCAGAATCTGGCCAGTAATGACGTCACGGAGGGAGCACCGCGCTTGCCCTCTGAGTCTGACAACTCTTCCAATGAGCGACAACCTTCATCGATAATACCTGATGTAGACATGGCAGAATACGAAGCGGTAGTTACATACGAAAGGGCGAACATCCCAGAGGGAACAACAGTGGATGGACATAAAGAGGAAGTGATACAACAGACAACTGACAACCACACCGATGACAGGACACCGCAGACAGGTTCAGGAAACGTCAAAGGAAAAGGGGGATGGGGGGGGGGGGGCGCAGGAAGACGAACCAATGACACCATCCATCTCACGTGTCGTAGAAACAGCAGCAACGGCCGACTCCGAAATTAACGGAGCGCAAAAATCTTCCGCCACGAAGGCAGGACAGGTGACTTCTCCTCGACCTTCCTTGGAGTCACCAAGAAGTTCACCAAAGGTTTCACCGACGATTTCACCGAAATCATCA
The DNA here is from genome assembly GCF_021461395.2 of Schistocerca americana. Taxonomy (NCBI): domain Eukaryota; kingdom Metazoa; phylum Arthropoda; class Insecta; order Orthoptera; family Acrididae; genus Schistocerca; species Schistocerca americana. The sequence goes on along the minus strand of NC_060122.1, from coordinate 116,780,789 downwards.
AAAAATAAAAAGAGACGTAGAACCCATCAAGCTGCAAAGAACTTGGCCCCTCCTTTAAGAGAGCGGCTGAGGAAGATACAGGAGACCGAGAAGAAGGACGAAGATACACAAAAGGAAGCGGTCGGCGAGTCTTCGGATCGGAACAAGAAACAAGAACGGGCTGACACGCCACACGGAACATTTGAACCTTTGCATGACAATACGACATCAGATATGGACAATGAAACCCGATTTGGACAAGGACATGGACACGACATCACCGCGCCACGATTTAACTGGGCGGACGAAAAGGAGGATCCGACCGATGCAATGGGGGCGGAAGGGGCTCTTGAGGAAGACTTTTTTAATTAAAAATTGTCACACTGAACTCTAAGAAGAAAGAAAAAAAGAAAAAAGAAGGAAATCCGTCAATGGAATAAAAGTAAAATGAAATAACGCTATATACATCTAAACAGAAGTTATTGTATGCGGCTCCAGTAACGTGTCCTCTATTTACTGTCTTGTAGCGTCTCACAGTGGAACATACATACAACGTGACCACCCTAAACATAAACAAAATTCGAGTCAGGTAAAGGTAGCTGCACTGAAGGACTTTCTGTATCAGGCAGATACAGATATCGCCTTCCTGCAGGAAGTTAATGTCAAAGAATTGTATGTTTCAGGGTACAAAGAGGTGTTGAATGTGGCTCCAGAAAACGCGTGTGGAACAGCCATCCTTGCTAAAGAAGGGATCGAGATGACAAACGTGTGCCTTTTAGAGTCGGGGAGAGGAATTAGCTGCAAAATTTTTAACACCACTTTTATAAACCTTTACGCACGATCAGGCAACAATGCGAGACGAGAGAGGGCAGCTTATTTTGAAAGTGACATTTTATTTCTACTCCAAGAAAACCCTGCAGAAATTGTCGTTGGTGGAGATTTTAATTGCGTTTTAAATAAAAAGAATCAGCGACCAAATTTTAACTTCTCCCAAGAACTGCAGGCTTTGGTCACCAACATGAAGTGGTTTGACGCGTGGGAAATAAAATATCCGACACTGGTTCGCTTCACATATATCACTGGTGCTACACAGAGTAGAATCGACAGAATATAGGTCACCCCCACTTTAGCCACCAAAGTCAGTAGTATCGAGGTGATACCAGCTGCCTTCTCTGACCACCTCGGAGTGAGGTGTAGCATCAAATTAACCAGGCAAAAGACATATTGGGGTCGCCCATTATGGAAATTAAATATCAATACGCTCTCTGAAAACGCTCTAGCTTTAAAGATGCCAGAAACTTGGCAGTCTGTTTTAAGGATGCGTACTAAATATAGAACAACTATTGAATGGTGGACTATGGCCGCTAAGAAAAAGATAAGAGCAGCGCTGATATCTTACGCCACAGAAAGGGCAATGTGGTCAAGACACACAATGGAGTTTTACTACTCTTGCTTAAGAGACCTTTACGACCAACCAATGTCTTAAGACGTCTTTATCAATATTAAAAACGTTAAAGCCAAATTGATAAGTATCAAGAGGGTACATTTGGAGGGATTACAAATCAAATCACACACTAGAACGACGGTGGAGGCAGCAAACACAGAACGGAAGATAACAGAGTCCTGACATAACAAAGGGATATCTTAAATGAAGCACATAGATTTTTTCAGCAATTATATTCTGGAAATGCTACTGACGACAACTCAGTACAAGAGTTTTTACAGAACTCCGGAGTAGAGGCAGTTGTTACAGAGGAGGAGAACAGAGGTTTAACGTTAGAAATTACGAATGACGAGGTTTTTGATATACTCCAATCTTCACCTTCACGGAAGTCTCCCGGCCCAGACGGCCTGCCTGTGGAATTTTATAGGACCTTTTGGCACCTAATAGGTTCCCAATTCACGGAAGTAGTAAATGACATCTTGAGGGGAGAGGAAATTCTTGCGGCTTTCAAGGAAAGTGTAACTGTACTACTTCCAAAGGGAAGGAGTACGGACACGAAATATATTACTAAAAATAGGCCGATCAGTCTAATGAACTCAGATTATAAGGTAGTTGCACGTGTAATTAAAGAACGAATGGGACCGATTTTAGAAAAAGTCATTGGATGTCACCAGACGTGTCTCCCCCGACGTACCATTTTTAAGACTGTATGTGAATATCGAGACATTATTTCTATTTTCTCATCATCGTCAGCGAATGGAGGCATTGCCTTCATTGAATTTGCTAAAGCGTTTGACAGAGTTAACTACGGTTATCTGTTCAGAACCTTGGAACACATACGTTTCAATGATGGGAACTTAGCGGTTTTAATGAACATCGTCAGAGGCATACGAACCCAAATCTCGATCAATGGACAATATACTAATGAAGTATTGATATCTAGTGGAGTTCCTCAGGGAAGTCCCCTGTCCATGTTGTTTCACGTGGTTTCTCTGGAACCCATTTTACGGCTTTTCAAACACAACCTTAGAAGGAATAACAATTGCTGGGCTCAAGACGGTTACAAATGCATACGCTGACGATGTGGGAGTTCTAGTAAGGAGCGATGATGACTGTGCCCAGCTAGTTATTGCTTTGTAGCAGGGTAACTGGTGCGAGGATAAATGAAACGAAAAGTTCCTTTTTAAATTTACAGGGTCTTGACAATGTGCAGCTACCGTGGGCAAACAGGGTGGACCGTCACACTGCTTTGGGCATAACTTTTTACAGTTGCCCATTAAGAATAACGGCTGATAATTGGAAACAGGAAAAATCAGAGGCAGCTTAATACTGCATGAAACGAGGGACTTAAATATCAAGCAAAGAATTAAACTAATAAACTGTGCAGTGCTTTCGAAAGCTGCATATGTGCCTCAGATTTTATCAACACCTTCAGACATAGCGAAATCTATAATGAGCACAATCTGTCGATACGTACGGAAAGGCCATATTTTTAGAGTAGCAGTAGGAACGACTACATCGAGACCCGAAAACGGAGGCCTAGGCTGACAGACCTTAGGAGGAAAAACACTGGCCTCTTCATTAAACGAACGCTAAAACTTATAGAGACGCAGCCGAACAGCATAACTACCGCTCTATTTGACTTTCTTAAACCCGGAAGCATGCAGCCGCCAGTAGATGTTCACAACATAAATTACAACCTAAAGCATATTAAGGATTTTTATGTAGAATTAAGCTACTTGACATGCATTTTAACAGACAAAAATAAGACAAGTAAATATATAGTAGAGAAGTTACAATCACGCGAAAACCAAAACAAAATGGAGCTGAAGTATCCCAACAAAAACTGGAAAAAAATATGGACTAATATAAATAACAAAACACTGACTACGGAAGTGCAAGCGTCATGGAACAGAGTTGTCAACAACATCATTAGTACCAATGAAAAACTGTATAATGGCGCCTTGCTAGGTCGTAGCAAATGACGTAGCTGAAGGCTATGCTAACTATCGTCTCGGCAAATGAGAGCGTAGTTTGTCAGTGAACCATCGCTAGCAAAGTCGGCTGTACAACTGGGGCGAGTGCTAGGAAGTCTCTCTAGACCTGCCGTGTGGCGGCGCTCGGTCTGCAATCACTGACAGAGGCGACACGCGGGTCCGACGTATACTAACGGACCGCGGCCGATTTAAATGCTACCACCTAGCAAGTGTGGTGTCTGGCGGTGACACCACAACTGTAACAAGCACTGCAGTTGTTAGGGCCATCAATTTTAGCCAGTGACACGACAGAATGCTTCCCAGTTTCTGTATAATCGGTAAACCACCCGTTCTCTATTTTACGAGTACGGCATACTAAACTACAGACGGACATAGATGATTCTCCAATACGTTCATTCAGTCATGTACACCAAAGTATATACAGCATCCCGTACCGATGCAATTGGGTTAACTACATATTTGTACCACATCGAGGATAGTGTGGAATCTATGATTATGACTGGCCGTCTTTCCCTACGTGGATGGGAGTCACAAAGTATTCTCGCATTCAGGAGATAGAGTTGGAGATTGGAAGCTCTCACCGCATTGTCCTCCCTGGAAAACTTTCACCGATTTAATTTGCAACTGACTAGAAGTTTGAGGGCACTATACCCTTTACATTCCATGTCCTGTGAAGGAGCAGAGCGAGCTGAGTCCGTAACCGCTGTTCAGCGAAGATTGTTCCGCACCAATCTTACTGACGGCACCCATCCAAGTACACAAGATCTTTCCAGATGCATGCATGTCAAAAAAGTTAGCATTCCTTACTGGTGAATAGTAGACTTAAGAGTGCTGTGGTGATATAACAGACAGTTAAGAAGAAACGTGTGGTTTATGCATGATGGAGCTCCAGATGCCTGGAGTTTTTGAAGCAATTTACGTAAATCTACTGTGCTACCAAATCTGGAGTATTACATCAGTGTCTGGAGTCAGTACCTAGAAGTTCATGGGAAGAGAGAAATGATCTTAGACCATAAAAGCACACACTACTAAGGCTGCACGGTACTGCACCTAATAAGGCTATAGTGTTAAAGTTATATGGTTTCTGAAGTATTGGTTATACGGAATTCAACATTCTTAACACTCTAATGCAGGGCATATATGTCCAACATCTGACATACAGCCACCCTGCAAGTTTTCAACCCCAATCACCACAGCGACCAACTTTAAGATGATAAAACTGCTTCCTTCTACACTATCCTAGTGTCCTAGGAAGTGACGATGCTCTTACTCGCTATGAAGGTATCGTCGATGTATATCTGCCACTCAGAATCACATGTCCCACGTCAGTCATTCTTATTAGCAGTAGTAGCGGTTTTGACAGATGCGGCCATGGCTCCCTGGGAAATAGAGCGAGAAAAAACATGAATATTTTCCTTAGTTGATGCATTGAGTTACCACCTTTCCAGATGATCTACACGTATGCATTTTGGATAGGACGATCATGAAAAGTATAGTAACACTAGCTTTGTACCTAGATGAGGGTCAGCGGCTGCTACACATGATGAATACATTGGAATCTCGAAGTCTGGAAACAATTCCGTGTACTGCTACGACACATCAGAGAGCTTGTCTGCAGACTCATGCAATGATGCACTTGATGGAAACTCAAAGACTGCAAGCAGCTCTACGTTTTCATCTGACCTCCACTCTGTTGTGTAAGGGTCAGCAACAGAGAGCTAACATGTGTACCGAGCTGATTTCTGTTGTTGCTCTGATTTTTTTCTCATAAGTATATGCTGTTGTTGCTTACCAGACGAGCTTCGCTACTTTTGTTTATACCTTCCAATTCTGATATGTTCCCACAACCCTGTCAGAACGTCTACGACCTGCAGAAATCGGGTATTGTTTTTATCCTAGTAATAAGTTATTCGTTAACTGGCAGTGTGTCGATTGCACTTAGCATCATGGAACGTGAGAGTTTCCCTTTTGTGTGCCTACAGCGTGCTTCTCCCCAGCACCGTAATTTGTGGACAAACAGTTAGCAAGCTATGCATTCGATCCACAAACGTCCGCTACCGACAGCTCTACCCACGTACACATAGAGACTCTGAACCCGTATTACCAATCGCAAAGTCTCGATTTCTACCACTTGTACGTTCCTTTCGACAGTGTTACAACCGTGCAAATAGCGAAATACTCTTCGCAAAACGGTACTGATCATCGGGAAGAGGGTAATGCTCATTTTTTTTAGTAGGCTATTTTATAAGACACGCAAATATCCTCGTATAAAATCAAACAACGGCTAGATATGATGGTAATATGACATACACTAATGGAAAACTAACGAAAAATATGAAAAATAACATAAAGTCAATGAAAAGAGAGGAAAACCTGGTATAGTTTCGAAAAATTGATGAGAAATACGTAAAGAACACTGACAGTATTTGTTTTTGCGAGACACTGGGAGAGCCGTGCAGCAAAATCTTATAGTAGATCCTGTTACAAGATGAGGTACGGCAGGTTAAAATTTGGATGCACAAAGTTTGTATTTTGCTTTACATGCTCTGGACGTCACAAAATAACAAAGAGGAGAGCCCTTGAACAAGATACGTAACAGTACAGATGCTGATCTCTCTGTGTATCTCTTACGTCTGAAATGAATGTAATGCCACTGTGTATGATAATATGTGATTTAAAAACACAGAATTCTCTCAAACTAACGCGATTTACCTCATGAAACTCATATAAATTGACTGTGTCTATTCTTGTAGAATCATTATGTTTTTTTTTATCATTGTAACGATTGTGTGTTTAAAAATATGTATTACCACAAGTCCTGTGTTATTGCGTACTTCAAAACATCTTCTTATAAGGTATCCACTACTTGAATTATAGCTTATTGAGGAACCTAGATATAGTAGTATTTTTCCCGGAATGTGGGTAGATTATGTGAAACAAGCTCTTCTGTCATGGTCAAATTGCATACGTAATTACAACACAAGATCTGCTGCTATTGCAAATGAGGGTCTGCTGGGTGTGGTATTCTTCTTCAACTATAGGTGATAGAAACACAGCTTGCTAGAGATGAGTGATGGAGCGAAAATGTCAGTGTGCAGATGGTATTTGTTGTCGATGTATTGGTGGAATCTTCTAGTGTTCTCTACCAGGTGACGTTGGGAGGTTCTTTTACAAGGCGTGCTCTCACGATCTGTTTGCTACGTTTTGTAAACAGCAACACGATATACCATTGCAATCCTAAAACGGGTCCTGTCATAGTGTACAGAACAATAATGTCCTCTTTAATTATAGCTTTTTGTTGCGAAATGTAAAATGATCGCATGTAAGACTGTACTCTGTACTGCTATTTCACGTGTCTGAACTGATTGTAACAACCACATGCATGACAATTTGTTGACAGACACTGACTGGAACGCCAGGGACGCTCTCAAACTGTGTAGTTTTGCCCATCAAACTGAGAGAAATCGGTTAACAAAGATGTTTTGTTAGACTGCATGTCCCTTTTTTTCCTGAGTTTAAATTCTAACTTTTTCTTTGCCCCAATTAACGTTTCGAAATAACGAGGACATACTGTAGCGATAGGTATGTTTGCAGCAAAAAAAGTGGAAGGTGTTTCGATTTCACACAGGGTGGACATGTATAGCATATATGAGATAAGTTAATATATTGTGTTAGTATAGAGTATTGTATTACTATACAGTGTATCACCATGGAGCTCCGACCTCTGCAGTTCGCTCATGTGCAATCAGCAGTAGTGCTGTAGGTTTTTTTTTCACATCATTGTATCTCACAAAATAATGGGATGCGGAGATCGAGAAACACAGAGAGAGAGAGAGATAGTTAGACAGATAGAGAGGGAGTGAGTGAGTGAGTGAGAGAGAGAGAGAGAGAGAGAGAGAGGGTGAGAGATGTGAATTGTATCTTGCAATCCAACACTAAAATCTATACCGGTTTTCCTCATAAGACTAAAAGAAAATGGACTTTGCCTATTTTCGTGGAAACAAGTCATTTATTATCGAAGCAACTGTGTTTTCTTTTTTAACAGATGCTCACTTACATAGGTGCGTTGATGTTAATTACAGTTGTTACACGTGCACTTGCTGGCAGTGCTAGTGGCAATGCGGGGGTGTCCTCCATAGGCAACCGCAGCTTCACTTTTAGCCAAACAACGTACAGTTGGGATAGCCATCATTTATCTCGCTGTGTTCTGTGGCCCACTGAAGTCGCGGCCTGTTTTGTGTGTTTATCTTTTGTCAGCATCGATAGCACTGACAACCGCGAACCACATGTTCCACCAAGGACACAGCATCTGAGCTCAGCTGGCTGAAGGCTGTGCTCTCAGCTACAGCACTTGCCAGCGGATGGTCGATGGTAGTCTTGGGCGGCAGCAGATTTTAAAAAAGCATTCTAGAGAGTTGTCTGGAATTTCGTTGTTGTTCTAGGGGGGGGGGGGGGGCAGTTTTCCCAAAAAATACGTTTAACAGCTTGCAAGAAGCATCCTATTCTTGAGCCTTTTGTCAATCTGTGGCTGATTTTCGTAGACAGGAAACAGTATATCACGGCCACCAGATGAATCTCTTTGTGAACCATAAGTGACAGGATAGAACACCCCTGTATCCCTACCCATGGTGGGGGAGGGAGGGATGAGGTGTGACAGGAGAGGAGATAAGACTGGCTCCAAGCTGGTTAACTTGTGATCGCACATCGAGGCGAACATACATACAGCTACTATGCCTCTCTCTAGATGCGATCTTGTGGACTCAATATTTGCAGTAGTTATTAAACTGATTTTTCTCAATTCGCAGTACATGTGTTGCATTATGGCCATTGTTTATGAGTGCTGGTTTCTTCATAACAATTTTGATGAGTAATTAGAACAGTTAAGTATTTTCCATCAGTTATGGTAGCATGTATTGGCCTTCCCGAATTTCGAGCGTTGGAGCTGCAGGGTGACTGCCGAGCACTGCAGCGGGAGGCGTCTATAGCGAACTGTGACGTCAAACAGTGAGACACACGCTTACCTAGTAAAAGGGGGTGGTAGTGATCGTGCGATGCCATCTTCTGCTCGGTGGAATGGATTGGCGATTTCAGCCACGCAGACAGCACCAGCACAGACACTAGTCTTTATGAGTTTTGAAATGCATCTTCAGTCCATCTTCCTGCATCATCAGTTTTTGCTGAAACGCATTCCCCCTATGCTCGTCCATTATCACCTCCTTCCATTCCTTGTGTAGGATGCTATAGACAGTCCTCAGGTGTATGCTTACAGGTAATACGCTTATTAACCTCTTCTCTGTCAAACAGCTGCATCTCATCAGTCAGCACATTTCTTGTCAAAAACGAAGATAGTACCTTCCACTCCAGCCTTTTTCGAGCCAGTTCACAAGTGGAGCAAAGAGATGCATTTCTTGTAAGTAAAGGTATCACCCTACGTGGAGTTTATTTTGAGTACGTCTGACACTAGTTTAGAGTGGTATTATTATTTTTTTTCCCAGTAGGATAACACCAATTGTACGACATCGTCAATGTTTCAGCTGTGTTTCGATTTTAGGCGCTCATTGTGTAGTGCTAAGCATATAGATGTGTAATTATGCTCAGTCTTTATGATTGATTATGTAATTAGGCCGATCTTTCCTTCAGTTTCCCAGCCAAAATAAATAAAGTACACTAACATAATCTTCTTCTCCTGCAGCTGGACAGTTTCCTGTGTAGGGAGGTGCACTTGAATCTTCTGTGCAGGAGGAGCAGGGCTCGAGTCCCAGAAAGGACACCTGAACTTTTGAATATCCCGTCAGTTTCCTGATGGAGAGTGGTACGGAACGTCAGCAATGCCTTGGGACAAAGAAATTCCAACCATTTTTTAATTTCTCGCCAAAACTTGAAACTCCCGCCAAATTTCGGAATTCCCCACAATAAGCCATGAGGGGGAGGGGGAGGGAAGGATAAGGAAGGTCGAAGGGGTGGTGACACATGTGTCGGCTGTGGAAAACCCATGACGTCATCTTGGGGGTGGGAGGAGTAATTTGCGTAATTAAGTTGATAATAAAACTGTCATCGGAGCTCCACTGATTAGAGTGAAAATTTCAGAATTGGGAAGGTGTTATGCAACATAACTGTTTCACCAGAACTATTGCCTGTAGCCTTGGAAGAATTCTTCACAGTTTTAAATGGATTAAAATTAAAATTTAAAACAGTCTTTTTTTTTATTGGAGTGAGTGACCGGTTTCGCTTCTTTCACAGAGTCATCTTCAGACTCCAGAGCGGTAGGTGGACACTGCCAGACGAGTTCCGTCGTCCTTCGACGAACGTGTATCTGCTCTCTATGAAAGAGTCGAAATCGGTCACTGACTCCATTAAAAAAATTGCGATCAATACTGTTTTAAATTTTAATTTTAACAAACTTTAAGATCGCTGACTATGTTTTCAAAAACTTCGAAAAGCTTTAAATTGGGATGAAGGAGAAGTACGAGTCAACGAATTTTACTTCAGCCAACTGTGATTTGTTGATGACATTACGTTGTTTGCTTTAGACGTGAAACAACTTCAGCGAAGCATAGATGGACTGAACAGAACCTGTGTGTCAATATGACTGTAGATCAACTGCAGTAAGAAGAAAATTTTAAAATAATGTATGTAGACAGAATGTTGAAAGTAGAATGAAGATTAATGATGAAGTTATTGAAATAGTTATGACTCTGTATAATTAGGATAACTGTTAAACAACAGAAATAATCAGGACGTTAAATCTTGCTTGAAGTTCATTGGAATGGTGCACTTTTAAGCAAATTAAAGGACAAGTTTACACGCCGTGTACACTGTGTGTAATGAGAGCCTTAAATGCACTTATAGCTAACAAACGTAAACGTTTTCTAACTAGTGGTGGGAAAAATGTGATAGCTATAATGAGAAGAGACAGGTAAATAAACAAATCGATTCGAGAAGAGAAGGGACTTGAGTTTGAGATGGTGATTGCAATGGAAAATGGAAATAGGTCAGACATACAGGACGTGATAGAATGTTCAACTGTCGTGATAGTAAGGAACCTGTACGACGATCTTAATGAAGGGTGGATTGATGATATAAAGAAACAACAGATTTTGCATGCGGAAAGTTGAATATTATAAAGAATGTAGAAGTCTGGAAGAGGCCCTTACCCATCAATGATTGACAAACTGCTCATGGCGATGACAAACGCGAAAGAAATTTAGAACTGACAACAACATTTTTACTGTGTCATCTACGTCATCAGCAAAATTCCTACCTCTGTGTGAGGTAGTCTCGAGAGAGCAAGTAGAAAATACGTGAGAATGAGCCAACTAGAGCGGCAAGAGCCTTTAAACACGGATGCTTCAAGATAAATGGTTCCGAGATTCTGCATTTGCCAGCAACTGAATACGCCCCCTGCAATTAGCATTTATTGCGACACTTTGGCCACAACAGCGCAGTACTGCTTTTCCCGTGCGCTCGGTAGCTGCGCATTGCCCGTTCCAAGAAGCGACGCATTCCACTGCGGGCGGTATCCCCCGAGATTAGCGCGGCCGAAGGAGCCGGTGGTGGGGGAAGCGGGAGGAGGGGGAGGAGTAGTGGTGGGGGGTGGAGAAGATCCGCAGCGCAGAACGGGGAACCCCCTGGCTGCCGGCCGCCGCCTCTCGTCCGCAACGTCGCGTGCTTGCGCGGCCGCGGACGGCCGGAGAGCGGCGTTCAGCCAAAGTTCTCGCACATTTACATCTCGGCACGCAATATGCTAATGGCAAATTAAGAATTCTGACATTGCAACACACCGGAGCTGAAATTTAACTGTCACATTTGCATATGTTCTCTCTTCCTCAGCGCCCCTTCTTCGGGATTTTCTTCCGCGCCAGAGTTGGCTCCTTACTTAGTATTTAGCTACAAGACAGCTCACCACTTCCTTACCGTTGCGCGGCCAGTTTCGGGACTCGGTTCCTGTTAGCGAATTAATGAAATTAGTCTCACTGCACGGAGAAAAATGTTGCTCGGGATTAGAAGGTACTTGTTATTTTCTTCCAGTGGCGGAAAAGAAAGAAATGTAGCACCTAGCCATACTGCAAAAACAGCATATCATCATTTACGAGTACTTTACATTTGGCCTTCCGTCACATAAGATAGAAATGATATTGACACAGTCACAGTGAATACGTATCAATACAGTGACTAGAGAAAATGCGTGTCAGCAATTGGACATGTTACGGCGTAAAATCCTCGCCAGCGCGCCAGTCGGGAACGACAGTGAAGAGAAGTCTCTGAGAGGATGCCAGCCAATCAGACGCTGGCTGACCTCCCTCCAGGACGACAAAGCGACAGCAGTGGCCCCTAGGTGAAGACGACATAAGCGCTGCGCACGGCTGGTGGCAGCCTACTTTGTTAGCAGATTCAATGTTTTGGTCTCACCATAGGGGATACACTTGGTTGTTTTTATTTCCTGGACTTTGCGTTCCTCTAAAAATATTCGGCAATCTCTACTCCATACAGGGTGGTTCCCAGAGGAATTGATACATTTGGCTGGAGACAAGCAACCAACTCCTTCATGAGCAGCCTTACCGCAGTTGCCACAAGTCGCTTCGCCTTTACACCCTAAGGTGGTATGGCCAAAACGCTGGAATTCAAAACAGCGCATTGGGGTCAGGAAATAAGGCCTCACACTAAGGCGAAGGAAGCCAGCTTTAACATGTTCATGAAGTGTCGTGCTACTGAAGGGCAGAATAAAGAAGTCAGATTTGACAAGATTGCCATCAACCCTCTTCATATGTTGTACATCAACGATACCTTCCGGAGCCCACTCACGTTGAAGTTCTTCCCTGGGAATGTCGACTAGATCCCGGCATGTCACAACACATTTGCTATAATTCAAGGTGCTGTGCAGTTCAGTGTCTATGTCATACTCCCCAAGGCATTTAGCAGATTGGAGGTTGTCCGCAGCTCGTGGCCGTGCGGTAGCGTTCTCGCTTCCCGCGCCCGGGTTCCCGGGTTCGATTCCTGGCGGGGTCAGGGATTTTCTCTGCCTCGTGTTGACTGGGTGTTGTGTGATGTCCTTAGGTTAGTTAGGTTTAAGTAGTTCTAAGTTCTAGGGGACTGATGACCATAGATGTTAAGTCCCATAGTGCTCAGAGCCATTTGAACCATTTGATTGGAGGTTAGTTGCTTGGTGCGAAGTGGAAGTTCCCACTAGCAAGGTCCCATTACGCAAGCGCTTAACTGATTTTAAGGAGCCACAGATTCCCTCGTAACCCTTTTGTATATAGAAGGGCGAAACCTTCTCGAAACTACCCTCCTTCCGTTTCACAATGAGAAACACTTTCTGATTACCAGAATGCATTCTGTTACCAAAGACTTAACTTGTGGAAGAAGTGCCGGAGTCAGTGGGACTGACTGCACGAGCCCTCTTAAGAGACTGGGTGTTAGAACCTTCCAGCGGCCCACCCTTTCCGCTGGGAGGAGGAAAAGATGATTTCGAAGGATCCATCTCGGTCCCACGAGCAGCTAGGGAACTAGAAGTCCACCTAGACAGAGCCCCGCGTGCTTAGGTAAGCCTTATACAACTGAGGTGCGGCATGTACCCCAGAGGTTGCCCTCTAACGACTGTTCCACCTCAACAGCCATGCATCTCATCAGCGCGCAGCACACCTTGAGATTGAGGGGTTGTTTATAGAGGTTTATTCCATCCTCGCGATCCGGGCCGTCAAGCCGAGATCCCCATTCCCTGAGACACATAACGTTCCACTACTGCGGCGCACGGTGGTCGCTGAAGTATGGCCAGAGCTTACGGTGGCAGGGGTCTGGCGGCGCTCACCAGTCCCCAGCTCAGGAACCCTGGGGTCGCCAAGCCCGTCCCTGGCAACTGAATGCCGAGCCCCTGGAGGGTGTTACAACTAGTCGCTAGGACCAGAAGTGTTACCTGTATTTGTCTATACTGAAGAAGACTGATTATTTTGTGTGCCGCCCTTTACTTGTGACACATCTGTGTAGTTAGTTTGTGGATGATCATGTATATAAACGACTACAAGAATTTTTAGATCAAAGTTAAGTTTTTGGAGCTGTCTTGTTGCAATGAAACTCAATTATGTGAGTTGTTTGATTGTTTGTCTATCGAACCGAGTATGCAGGATTCCTAGACACAACAGGACAATTCTGTGGAAACGCCGCGGCAAATACATCCTCGAACATTAATGCAAATGCCAGTGGAGGCAGCAGGTTGCGCTGTTGTTTTGACCACGAGCAACACCTGTGGTATATCCTCAAAATACGTCGAGAATGTAGTCGTTTTCAGTACAGTGTTTAGTTTAGCTGTGAGTGCATGATATCGGAGCTGAGTGAATTCGAAAGTGGCAAATTACTAGCGGTCGTACGTGGGTGCCTCTGTAACAAAGGTAGCTGAAATAGAGTTTCTAGATTTGCACCGCATACAGGGAAAACGGAGAAACGACATCAGTTAAGCCAGGACGCCGAAGAAAGTGTGTTCTGAGTGATTGTGATTGCCCATAAGTGAAGCGAATTGTGACGAAATATAGCACGACGTCACCAACTGTCAGAACTGAACGTCGCACTCGCGAATTCTGTCAGCACCGAAACAGTACGAGCGCAGCTTGAACGCAGGGAATTGCAGGCTGAGCTCGAATTCCAGAATCTTTCATCAGTTTTACAAATGCCAGTAGCAGGAAAACGTGGTGCCGAAGCCATATAAGCTGAACTATGGAGCACTTGAAGTCAGATGAATCTTGTTTCACACTGTCTCTGACTTCTGGCAGAATTCATGTCCCAAGTCTGAAACATAGCAAGGATTCAGTGATGATTTAGGCACCGTATCGTGGTGTTTCGTATGCTCCATGGGTACTCTGCAATATCGCATCACTGCCAATAATTACGTGGCCGTTCTGGCTCATCACTCCATCCCGTAGTACAGTGTTTGTTCGCCAATCGTGATGCTGTCTTCCAAGAAAACACAGCCCTTGTTTCCACAGCTCGCATCATGTAGTTTTTTATGAGCGTGAGGATGACTTGCCACATTTCCCCTGAACCACCACAGTCACCATATGTCTATATTATTGAACCATTGTATTCTAATTTGGAGAGACAGATGCATGACCACTATCCACAATCATCATTGTTGTCTGAAGTTGTCATTATTTTGCAGGAAAAATGGTATACGATTACCTCGATAACCATACAGGACCTGTATTTGCCCATTCCGAGACGGCTGTAAGCTATTTTCATTGCCAGCAAGTTTCCTACCCAGTGCTGGATATGCTAAGGTGTTGTGTTTTTGGTTTTCCATATTTTTGTCCACCGACTGTATCGTGTGCGTCGCTTACAAAATGAACGCTGTCTGGTCTCCTTCCCTAAACAACCCAACGCAACGCAATGCAGTCTTGATATCTATGTTTACTTGTATGGGGTTTCCAATTACATTTTCAGTGACACAACCTGTGCGCTACAGCATCAGCATTAGTTTCTGATTTTAAGACACATTCCAGGACATTTTGCACAACAAAATGCACCGCTGTTCTATATTAATCATCTATTTTTCTTAGTATTTTGTCATTTGTACTTTCTTGATTGTCCACACCAACATTTATGATTTCAATATTGCATGTAATCTAAAGACGTTGTTCCTTGGATCCTGCAACAACATTTTGGTCATTGTTAGGTTTGTTCAACGACTTCTCCTCGCACTATAGGAGAATGATGACGCGAACACAGACATATTTTAGTAAATCACTTTATAAAAGCAAGTTCACGACCTGCATAATTAACAACAATGAATCTGATATACACTGCTCTTTAAATTTTGAGTACAAATAATGTTTGAATGTGCAGTATATAGGAATATAAAGGACTAACTAAAGATAGCTAGAAGATGGTACTTTCGCCAAAGTAAAACCTGTGGGCAAAATTAAGCAAAGAGCTTGCCTGAGGGCTTCGCAAAAGATCTGTAGAATCTAGAATTAATGTGTGTCATAGCCAATAGGAGACCTCGCACTCTGATAGTTTCAACAAGGAGACGTTGCCTGCGGAAGACCGCCATGTTTTCGATACTGATAGACTAGCTGGCCTGCAGTGCAGACGCTCTTGTGAATCTCTTGCTGATGTAGTGAGAAAATAGTATCAAAATAAATTATATTGTCGTCGATAAGTTTTAAATGTGATAATTTTGATGATTCAAGCGATATGGGTAATCGTGGTTGTGACTGTTGAATGTTGGCTATCAGCATTGCACTGTATTTCGTGCATATTTTCTGGTGAGATCTGTTGAGTTGAGAGGATATATGATGATGTTGCATTTTAACCATGGTTTTTGTGGGATAAATTTGATTTTTGTGCACGTTTCTTTGTGACGAAAGTGTGAGAACAAGTCTGAGCCAGTCTGTGGAAACAGAACTTCACGATCACAAATGCAAAGTATTAGTTGTGCTAGGGCAATGTTAAATGTTTGTTAAAAGGGAACAGAAACAGGTTTCTTCTCTGTATGGCTTAGGGTGTCGTAAACAGTTCTGATGATTTGTAAAAGTTATTCGGAGACATTATACATCCCCTTTTTGTCCGAATTTTCGTTCAGTTTTAACATGCTTCTTCGTAAGCAATATCTGATAACCTGATGTAGCGATAGTTGATGCAGTATCTTCATCGAGAGTATTTCAAATGTTACCTAATATTTTACAGTCCCATATGTTGATTTTGATAGCCCTCCACCATATTTTAAGTGACCATTTGATATTTCTAGGTTACATGTCTTTGTATCAATAAACTCCAAGTGTTCCGGCCATGTGCGTCATGTGTCCCATACTTTTTCAGTTTGTTTCAATCCCTTGACATGAAGTAATGACCTACCAAACACAGATTTGTTAGCGTTGTTTAGGTTTCGTCAGCCCTCTCTCTCTCTCTTCAGGGGCCCCATCCCAGTGGTGATAAACATAATTTGGGTATCAGTCAAAGTGCAGTTGCTTAAGTCCCCTCAGTAATCTCCCTTTACCTTCGTTTTGCGATAGTGTAAGCTGACGCAATTAGTCTGAAAAGCAACGACGCTCCTCACCCCTCTTGTATTTGAGTGCCCTTGTGTGAATATTGGCCGGCCAGGGTGGCCGAGCGGTTCTAGACGCTACAGTCTGGAACCGCGCGACCTCTACGGGCGCAGGTTCGAATCCTGCCTCGGGCATGGATGTGTGTGATGTCCTTAGGTTAGTTAGGTTTAAATAGTTCTAAGTTCTACGGGACTGATGACCTCAGAAGTTAAGTCCCATAGTGCTCAGAGCGATTTGAACCATTTTGTGTGAATATTGTGTTGCATGTTGATACCCTGCACGATACTGAAAGTAATGAGAGATTAGTGACAGGAATAAGCGTAAGTTGCATATGCACAAGTAAAGAGTAAATCTTGAGAGAATGGGACAGTAATTGAAATCCATGCACCATAGTTCCATTAAACACAACCAACCGTAGCCGTGTAGCTTGCAGTTACTATTTAGTCATGAAAGGTACGTAAACGTAATGTAAATTATACAGGCTTCTGCAAGTAATTTTTACAGCGGTATGTTATCGTATTAAAAGAAATTTACAAAATTATGCCTACATTTTGACGATAAAAGCAGAATTTTTCTGAGAAAGAAACGTTTCCTTAAATAATATAAGCTACATTAATTTAGCTCCTTTCAGGTAACTCGTGCGACGTTATGCACTCGTATTAAGAATAAATGTATGTAATTCTGCCTACATTTAAGGCTATAAGTTGTAATAATTGCCCGCAAAGCCGGCCGCGGTGGTCTAGCGGTTCTAGGCGATCAGTCCGGAACTGGGCGACTGCTACGGGCGCAGGTTCGAATCCTGCCTCGGGCATGGATGTGTGTGATGTCCTTAGGTTAGTTAGGTTTAAGTAGTTCTAAGTTGTAGGCGACTGATGACCTCAGAAGTTAGGTCGCATAGTGCTCAGAGACATTTGAGCCAATTGGCCGCAAAACAATTTTCTAATACGTTACACAAGGAGCCATGATAATCGCGGCTGGCTTCTGAGTCTACATCTACTAGCTGCCAAATTTGTAGCTAAAAACCACTCTTTTAATGTGATCCTGGGCGTGAGTGAACCTTAACGCAATTGACGCAATTCTGAAAACACGAAATGAGCCTAGAATCCTATACTCTTCGTTATTTGGGTCTACTAGTTATGATTTATTTCACGCCAAGAGGACTATAAAAGTTAGACAATTTATAAAGATATTCTGGGTACTCAAAATATCCTCGCATGTTAATTTCTCAGCATATGACACTGTTAAAGTGTCGAAGTTTCTTCGATATACTGTGAAACGGGAAAATGTCACTTGGCTAAATGGCTCCTTTTCTGACATCTCTTCCTATCTAGCTCGCTTTTGGTTCAGAAGGACAACTCGGTATTCTGTGCAATATCAGGCCCCTTCATTTGCATCGTCACACTGGTTCCGGGTAGGCGTCCCTTAAGGACGCTGGATAACAGAAAGCGCTCTCTAACTAGTTCTGTATTTAAAAATCTATTTTCTGCGTACTGAAACAATTACTCTAATGAGGATTCTGGGTGCAGGGTCCTTTTAAAACATTTGCTATTTTATGCTATGTTCAAGAATAAAATCGTTAACAGAATTTATGACGTGCGTGTATTAAACCCTTACAACACACTGAGATTGAAGTTCAGACTTGGTGGTAATTAATGCCAACATTGATATCGTAATTGTATTATACGAAAAGTCTGTCTGAAATTATGTTTGGGAGACGCAACGTCGATGTTACCAATGCCCATGCGGGGTTTCACCTACGTTTTGCGTGTGAAATGCAGCATTTAAGATGTAGGCGCTTTTTGGTCGAAAATTAACTGACAGAGGAGAGTGGTATGCTATAAGCTTACTGTCCCATTAATCATAAAATTTTTATCACAGCTCTCTCTGACTTTCTATCTCTTTTTCTAATTCTCCGTCTCTGTGCTTTTTCAAAAGTATAAAAAGTGATTTAGTTCTGTTTGGAGAATAAACACATATCGTTAAAAAAAAGCTTTGTTGATATTATTTTACTACTGTTCAGGGCATGATTGGTATGTAGAATTTCTTTTATTTCCTTCCGTACTTACTTACAATTTCTTGTACTTCCCACTGATATCTCATGTTTTAATATCTCTGGATTCTCAAACAGCAGCTTGTTGAACACAATAATAAATGGAAAAACATTTCAGTACTTAAGTATTACTGACTGATTCTCAAGACGATTTACGGGCTACGTTGTTTCCAGATAGCTGGCGTAAATCGCTAGTTCTTCTCCACTATGATCACGTTGGGACTTATGTAGCTAATTACAAGGGCCTTCTTGTTCTTGAAACTTCTATATTAATGCGTTTCGGGCATGGCCCATCATCAGGATATCATCAGAGAAAAAATGTTAATACAGATAGTCCGTGTTGAGTGGTATCTATTCTATCATTGGTGCTCAACTGACTGCCGTTACGTAATGACATAACGAACGTTACCACTCGATACGGTACTCTCTGTGTGAAGATCTTTTCTCTGACATCCTGATGATGGAACATGCCCGAAACGCATTAGTGAAAAAGTTTTAACAAATGGACAGTTGTCATTAGTGACATAAAGCGGCGACAAGTAGATGCTCAGACATTCGTATAAAGGTCGTAGACCTCCTGCGCAACTTTTGCTAGGTAGACACGTTGGGTGTAACGCAGAGTTTCGTTTCAAGACAAAAGATAAAATTACTATCCGTTGTATTATTATTATTGTGTTCAGTCCTGAGACTGGTTTGATGCAGCTCTCCATGCTACTCTATCCTGTGCAAGCGTCTTCATCTCCCAGTACCTACTGCAGCCTACATCCTTCTGAATCTGCTTAGTGCATTCATCTCTTGGTCTCCCTCTACGATTTTTACCCTCCACGCTGCCCTCCAATGCTAAATTTGTGATCCCTTGTTTCCTCAGAACATGTCCTACCAACCGGTCCCTTCTTCTAGTCAAGTTATGCCACAAACTCCTCTTCTCCCCAATTTTGTTCAATACCTCCTCATTAGTTATGTGATCTACCCATCTAATCTTCAGCATTCACTATCCGTTGTAGATAACGTAAAACTCGAGTAAAGCCAAAAGTCATGAACCTAAATGTTTATAAAACGTCTGATACCTTTCTTTCTCCCACATAACTGAGACGACATCTCGAATGAACCAGTTACGTGGGACGTTATGTTTGGTATGGAAAAAGTAACGTTAGAGAGTTGCTATTCGCGAGGAGGGTGGCTTTCGTTGAAGACCCCAGCAGGTATCCGGGCTCTGGCGGGTATGTGTGCTAGCGTAAGGCAAAGAGACAGCGCGAGAAATCGAGTGCGGGGTGAGCCGTGGAGAGGCCGAGCGCAGGAAAGAACTCGTTCGGCGCGCAGCGGCGCTCCAACCACTTTGCGGCTCCGGGGTCCATTCAGGGGCGCCCACCCCGCGGCCGCGGTCGCAATATCCTAGAGCCGCGCGGCGCCCGGTGGCTGGCTTCTGCGTCTGCCGGTGCCGGCGTCGCCATTGTAACGCGCGCCCGTTCTTTATATTCGCCCCCAATCTCCGGGCCTGGGCGCCGTGCCAGCCAGCCACGTGTGTTGCGGCGATGCCCTATATCACGCGAGCGCACAAAAAGCGTGCCGCCCCCGCCGGCGGCGGCGTTCCCAAAAGGAAATCTGGTTTACTTTAATGCCTGCGCCGCGCCGCACCTCTCAGCTTCTTGCTGGCTCGGCGTTCACCGGCCGCGGCTGAAGTCTCAGATACCAACACCGCCGCGTCCTACTCTCCAGAGGTTTGCATACGTGGCTTGCTAGGCACTGCTCGAATGGATACTGAAAAATAAGGCTCCGAAAGGTTACAGCTGCGAAAGCAATACCCGCCGGATAAAAGACTGATTTCTGAGGATATTACCCTACCACGACGACGGGTGTACCTTATTCATATATTAAGAGGGGCCGACTTGGAGCAGAAGAGGCACCACAGGACATCTTAATTTCCACTGCCTATACTTTTACAAATACATTCATAAAACTTTGTAAGCATGACCATCAGTCGAGTGCTGCCGCATTGTATATCTCTCATTGACACAGTTGCATTCACTCTGGTAGTGTGTATCAATGATACTGCCGCTGCCGTTCACCTACAGTCTCATAATGGAACCTCTTACAGGTTTCCAGTAGCCTGTACTCTGTCTTCACTCCACTAGTGGCCTACCGGGACTATCCAACCGCCGCGTCTTCCTCCGAGGACAATGCGGATAGGAGGGCCGTGTGGTGAGCACACCGCTCTCCCGGTCGTTATGATGGCATTCTTGACCGAAGCCGCTGCTATTCGGTCCAGTAGCTCCTCAATTGGCATCACGAGGCTGAGTGCACTCCGAAATATGGCAACAGCCCATGGCGGCTGGATGGTCACCCATCCAAGTGCCGGCCACACCCAACAGCGCTTAACTTCGGTGATCTCACGGGAACCGGTGTATCCACAGCGGCACCAGTAACCTGTAACCGACGCATATTGAAACTAAACTTGTAATTGTTGTTGTTTATAGGTCTCCTAATTCTGACTTCAGAGCATTTCTGCTCAAACTAGAGATCGTGCTTCATTCATTTTTTAGGAAGTACCAGAAATTAGTGTATGTGGTGACTTCAAAAAGGATGTTGGTAGATCTCCTAAATTCATAATTTCTGATGCAGACTGTGTTTTTTCCAACTAGGGTGCTGGTGAACATCCATACGCAATATCGTTATTCATTCTTCATTACAATATAGGCATTCTGTTAGTAGAAGGGTGAATGGCCTTTCAGACCATGATGCACAAATTTTAACATTAAAGGCTTTTGTACTCAAACGAATGTCACATATAATTACAAACTATATGAAGGGAACTTAAGTCAAAGGCGATAGAGAGTTTTTTAAACCCTGTCAATTCACAAGAGTGGTAGGATGTTTTTAGTGCCGATAGATGACAAATATAATGCTTTCCTAAACACGTTCCTCGTGCTCTTTGAGAGTTGCTTTCCATTAGAAAGTTTCAAACAGGGTGCTAACAGTAAAAGGGAGCCTGGGTGGCTGACTAGTGAGATAAAAACATGATGTAGAACAAAGCAGGAATTTTATCAAAATGTTAGTAGTCACAATTAAGCTACAGTAGCTCATTACATCAGAACTGTAAGGTGCTAAAAATGTTATTAGGAAGGCAAACAGTATGTGATACGCAAATAAAATAGCTAATCAAAAAGGATTTCATTTAAGCTATATGGTCAGTTATAAAGGAAGTGTGTGGTCAGCAGCTGAAGGTCGACGATATCATTTTCTGAGCATTGCTGATGAATTAAATAAAAACTTAGTTTCTACAGGGTTTCAAATAAGTCTCTTGGAAAAGGTCTTTCCCAGATTGATGTCCGAAATACTCTGTGAAATGTGTGTTCTTGTAGGACAACTATCCAAGGAGTTACACCTAATAATATCCAAACAGCAGACTCTGTACAAAATTTATTAAATTGCCAATATTAAACTCTTTTAAATATCAACAAATTCATATAACTTACAGAACTTGACAAAGTGTCAAAGAATGAGTTTTAAAAACAATAACGGCGGCTTGCCACCATAAAATCAAAGAACCTTTTTCCATAGTGCTTTTAGAGTTTACCCAAGAGACAAAATCCAACAATAAGATAATTTGGCATTACAATTCAAAATTATTATTATTTTGAGCTTTCCTCAGTACAGAGGCTTCTCTCCAACATAATAATTTACTTGGAAATTACAATACAAACAATAAACGTTCTTAAACTATATTCTCAAAATGTTTCTCCAGGTGTTTCGATCTTGCGTGTCCTCTTCCTCTGTGCCCATTCTCCTCACTGTGTGCTGTGCATTTCGGAGCCAGGTGGTCACGGGTCGTCCTCTTCTTCTCCTCCCCTCCGGTTCCCACTCCAGTATCAATTTTGGTATTCTGGTTTTCTCCATTCGTTGAACATGCCCGTACCACTGTAATTTCTTCCTTTCCATAACGTCACATATTCTTTCTTTTCTTTCCATTCTCCTTATTATTTCGGTGTTCCCTATCTTTTATTTCCTGGAGATTCTTGCCGATCTTCTCCAGAAGTCCATCTCTAGAGCTTGTAATTTTTTAATGTGCTTCATGTTAATTGTCCAGGTCTCCATTCCATACAGAACTACACTCTCTAATATGGATTTGTATATTAAGTTTTTAGTTCTGCTCATAACATTTCTGCTCCATAAGACTGAGTTAAGCATCCCAATGACCCTCCGTCCGCTACTAATTCTTTTATTGATTTCTGACTCTGATTTTCCCTCGATTTCTAAAACGGATCCCAAATAACAAAAAGTGTTTAGCTTTTCGATTTTCTTTCGTTCAATGTATAGCTCGTCTGAATCATTAGTCATGTATTCTGGTTTTTCGTAATTAATCTTCAAACCCCAAGTTTTGTATGATACTGCTATTTGATTGCACACATAGTTAGCATCCTCCCCATCTAGTGCTTCGACTACTTGATCATCAGCAAACAATAAATGATGCAGGTAAACTCCATCTCTTATTTCTAATCCCATACTATTACATTTACGAGACCATGTTCTAAGGCTAATATCTATATAGATTTTAAATAATGATGGTGACTTGGGACAGCTCTGTAAAAGGCCTTTGCTTGTTCTAAATTTCTGTGAAAGTATATTACCAACTTTCACTTGGCAAATGTTATCTTTATACATCTGTTGCATTATTTTGATAAATGAAGGGTTTATGTTTGAAACATGTAGTGCTCTCCAAAGTAATTTTCTTGGAACAGTATCATACGCTTTTTCTAAATCTATAAAAATTAATCCTATATTTTTTGATTTTTCCCTATGTTTCTCCAAAATCTGTCTTAATGTGAAAATATGGTCTACACATGATCTCCCAGCCGTGAATCCACATTGTTCTTCTTGGGTTCCAAAATTTTTCTCCAGTTTGTTTTTAATTACTTTCGCAAAAATTCTCATTGATGTGTTTGTAACACAAACTCCTCGATAGTTCGAACAAATTTTGCGATCCCCTTTCTTAAATATTGTATTAATGTAACCTAGCTTCATCTCGTTGTGTACAGAATCTCCATGTATCATTTTGTTGAAGAGCTGTGTTATGAGTTTCATAATTTTGTCACCACCATATTTCAGACACTCCAGATTGATATTGCTTGGTCCCAGTGATTTACCATTCTTTCCTGTTCTCAACGCCTGAAGTACTTCACATTCTAAAACCTAGATCTCATCATCTTCATGTCCTTTTTCTTCAGCTGTTCCTTCTTCTAGATATTCTTCTCTGTCCTCATTTAATAATTTTTGCAAATACTCTTCCCATTCCTTTTGTGTTATCAGTTGGAAATTAGTTTTGCTTTTCGTATCCTGTCGAAGCCCTTTTAATACTGACCATGCTTCTTTTGCTCTCCCAAATCCTAATTTGCTATTCACCTTGGCACATGTTCTTTCCCATGCTTCATTTTTTGCCATCCTTATTTTTTTCATCACTTCATTCTTCTTTTGCTTGTATATTGATCTTGTTTCTTCTGATTTATCATTCAACCACTGAAGGAACGCATTTCGTTTTTCTCTAAAGAGGACCTCTAATTCCTCTGACTACCACTCTGCTGCATGGTTGTGGTTGCTATCTTTTTTACCCAACACCTCTGTTGCTATGATTTTCACATTAGTTTTTATATTCATATATTTCCTCAGTACTTCCTTCAAATGATTCAACCAGTTTCCTTTCCATCCTGGCCGCAAAGAGTGTTCTGATACTTTCGTCTTGTAGCTGTCAATATTAAAAGGTAAATTTTCATCTTTCTCAGTTTGGTTCATTTTATTTATATTACTTGTATCATTCCTTGCATTCTTCCATGGTCGGCCGCGGTGGTCTCGCGGTTCTAGGCGCGCAGTCCGGAACCGTGCGACTGCTACGGTCGCAGGTTCGAATCCTGCCTCGGGCATGGATGTGTGTGATGTCCTTAGGTTAGTTAGGTTTAAGTAGTTCTAAGTTCTAGGGGACTGATGACCACAGCAGTTGAGTCCCATAGTGCTCAGAGCCATTCTTCCATGGCCAGAAATACGTCATTATTGCTGGGTAGTGGTCTGATCCACACTGGGCTCCTCTATAAGATCTGAGTCTACTGCCTTGAAACTACTTGTTTGCCTAATGATAATATAATCTATTATAGAAGGAAGTTCTTTAGTGTTCTGGTGCCAAGTATATTTATGGATTTCCTTATGTTTGAAAAATGTATTGGTAATTCTTAGATCAAATGGTTCACAAATTGCAATCAATCGTTCCCCATTGTCATTATATTCGTCCTCTCCATGTTTTCCTACTATTCTATAGGACTCTCTAATTCCTGCCCTTCCATTCAGATCTCCCATGATAATCAGGTCCTTTCTTCTTGTGATTTTTTCAATAATCTCCCTGATGGTGGCCCAGAATGTATCTTTCTCTTTATCTTTTGTGTCGTTCGTGGTGGCATACAATTTCAAATAATTTATATAAAAAACTTTGAGAAAGATAATGGCGCTTGGTATCATAAAATCAGAAGAACCTTTTACAATAGTGCTTTTAGAGTTCACCCAAGAGACAAAATCCAATAATAAGTTAACTTGGCATTACAATTTAAAATCATTTATGTAAAAAAAAAAACTTTGAGAAAGATAATAGCGCTTGGCACCATAAAATGAAAGAAACGCAAGACACAACCAGTAAATATAATAAGAAAATAATAATTTGATACAACCAAAGGGCAAAGGCAATTCCCAACGCAATCACAGACGAGCGAGCTCTCAACACTTCGGAGCCTTCCCACTCGAACGGTCCCCAAAATAGACCGCTGAGAGCTCCCCGACATGCCTCCATCAACTGCCCATCACTTACGCACCTTGGTTATGTTCTGTAACGCACGACAGATAATATCAACACAAGATAAAATTCAAAAATCAAATAACAATATAACATACAGAAAGCACATGATAACCACGGCGCTCTTAACAAGTGCCAGAAGCCAACCCACACAAATTTTAATAAACAATTCTCGCTTCTTAAAACAAAACAATAAAAGCCAAGCGCACTTGAATAGTCAAACCACAGTCTTAGATGTGCCTTAACGACACCAAACGCGACTATTCCACCAAATTAATAATAATACAGTGAGGTAAAAATACAGAACATACCACTAAATGCTGTTACACAACCAAATTGACAAGATCGTGTTTTAAGGTCCCAGAAGACCACATATACCAAGCAGCAGTAATTCACCATGCATATACTGTCCAAAACCGCCTTTCTTAAGCAGACTTTACCTAACACATCAAATGCCAAATATACCATACATGAACACAACTTCGGGCAGGTAACAGGAACCACCTACGTGAATTCCTTCAAAAATGGACAGACAGGTACCACCAAAGGTAACCCTAAGCAGACCGGGTGGGCAACGACC
The DNA here is from genome assembly GCF_021461395.2 of Schistocerca americana. Lineage (NCBI taxonomy): Eukaryota > Metazoa > Arthropoda > Insecta > Orthoptera > Acrididae > Schistocerca > Schistocerca americana. The sequence goes on along the minus strand of NC_060122.1, from coordinate 116,754,879 downwards.
CACTCAGCGGGATAACCAAAAGATACTACAGTTGAGCAATTAAATCAGTACCAACAAATGTCGTAACGTGCCACAAACACACACACACACACACACACACACACACACACACACACACACACACACACTGCAAAACTTCCAACAACGCCGTCCCACGTCAGATTGAAGTTCAGTATCAGCTGCTGGAGCTTCCAGCGGAAAATCTGACGAGCCAACCGACACCACACCCTAACCTGGCAGTCGACTCCAAAATTCAGCAACTGGTTGTCTCCGGGCCAGAGTATCACAGGACCCCACCGGACCTCCACATCAGACAGGCAGGCAGAACAAGTACGCCGACTCCAATTAATCATCACCGCATGGCCAGCACAACGGCGAGTCGCCTCCGCCCCAGACCACTCTGCTCATATTGCGAGGCACAACAACCTTAGTGCTAGTCGCCAGCAGGTCAGGCACAGCGAACTTCACGTTCCGTGCAATACCCGGAAACCGACTACCCTCTCGCTTTCCGCCGGCCACCGGAAACATACGCCAGCGACGCAATAGCAAATTCCCACCGGAGCGCCACTCGCACCAAGACAGCGAACAATAATCGATTACAGTGCGCGCTGTTAACAAGATCATAGGAAAGCGGCGCGCGCCGTATCACTGTGTGACACTGACAAGGGGGAGACTAAGTCAATAATTAATTGAAGACTAAGCACTTTCAAGGATGTGATGGAGTGCCTAGCAGGATGTTAAAGTACTACGAAGCACATGTTAGACCCGTACTTAGTCATATTTGTAATTTTTCCATCAGTAATGGTCAGTTTCCTGAACGATTAAAGTACTCAGTAGTAAAGCCGCTCCATAAAAATGAAGAAAGGGATAATGTAGACAATTTTAGACCAACTTCTGTGCCATTAGTGTCTGCTAAAGTTATTGAAAAGGCTATGTATGTAAGGGTAATTGATCATTTTATATCACCTAATTTGTTATCAAATGTACAGTTCGGGTTTAGAAGTCGTTTAAAAACTGAAAATGCCATATTCTCCTTTTCTGGGAGGTGCTGGACAGGTTAAACAAAAGGTTTACAACGCCAGACATATTTTTTGAATTATCTAACCCATTTGATTGAATTAACTAAGCCATTTGATTGTGTTGATCATAAAATATTGCTCTAGAAATTGGACCATTACGGAATACAGGGAGTAGCTCACAATTGGTTCACCTCTTACTATAACAACAGACAGCAAAAGGTCATTATTCACAGTATTGAGAATGGTTGTGATGTGGTGCCTCAGGGGGTACGGCCAAATGAGGGGTGCCACAGGGATAATATCAATGATATGCCCTCTAGAATTACCGTTGGTGAGGCGTCTGCAGACAGCATATTGTTGTGTGATATCGTAGTAATTTCTGTGTCCGAGCATCAATCTGAATGTGTGAGTGTTCTACTAAGCCATGATATACACCTCGGTTACAAGCTACTGGACTCAGATAAGAGGGTCCATTACAAGAATGTATCTGAATGCCAGCGACAGAATCACTGATATGCACTATCAAACTGATTACAACTGTGTCAGTGAGACATATTCAATAGGGCGGCACTCGACTGATGGGAACGCAATTACTGAGGGGCCACATTTGTATCATGGTGAGTCCTCTGCAAAAAGCCTTTTGTAATGCGATGGCAAAGTAATTTCTGTGTCCCCGGGTCAATCTGAGTTTGCAAGGGTTTCAGTAAGCGGGTAGCTATGCTTCCGTTACAAGCTACTGGACACATATAAGAGATTCCATTATGAGACCGTAGAAGAATGGCAGCTGCATTATCATTGATAACCGCTAGCAGAGTGACTCCAACTCTGTCAGTGAGACATATGCAACAGGGCGGCACACGACTGGTGAGGATGGATTATCTGGTCGGCAGCATTTGTCTCATGGTGATGCCTCTGTAGAAAGCATTTTATAGTGTGACGGCAAAGTAATACACACATAAGAAAAGTTTTGCATCACCATGGTTCCCAGAACTCCTGAAGATATACATTCGCTGTGGATATTATATCACAGACACAGTCGCTTTGACTGTTCAGAGATGTCAATTAACACGCCCAAATATGTAAACAACCATGCATGAACAGTGCCTATTCGTCGGAGGGGGTCGGACAGCCGATCACTTCCAGTCATTCCACCAGAAAGGAGGTACACGGCTCGTGTTCTCTGTAGTTCAACAGTGCTTAGATGGTCAATACCATGGTTCGATCGCGTCCACATTGTTACTTTATGCCAGGAAGGGCTCTCAATGAGGTAAGTGTCCAGGCGTCTCAGAGTGAATCAAGGTGATGTTGTTCGGACATGTAGATATAGATGTGGTGTCACCGCCAGACACCACACTTGCTGGGTGGTAGCCTTTAAATCGGCCGCGGTCCGTTAGTATACGTCGGACCCGCGTGTCGCCACTGTCAGTGATTGCAGACCGAGCGCCGCCACACGGCATGGCTAGAGAGACTTCCTAGCACTCGCCCCAGTTGTACAGCCGACTTTGCTAGCGATGGTTCACTAACAAATTACGCTCTCATTTGCCGAGACGATAGTTAGCATAGCCTTTAGCTACGTCATTTGCTACGACCTAGCAAGGCGCCATTACCAGTTACTATTGGTGCTGTAAAACATGTACCGTCAAGAGCGATGTTCACAAATTATGGATTAAAGCTAAGTATTCCAGAAGCTACGTACCTTTTTGCTAGTCTCCATCCCTTGTCCTGTTCCAGACCTCCCGCCAGCCTGCATGAGCTTAAACGCGTGCCTTTCGGCTTCCTGTCATAGTGGATTGGCTGTCTTGCCAGTCCACAACAAGTGGCGACGAGGCCACACCGCGTTCGTCACTATACTGCCCTTCTTGCGTAATGGCTTCGCCACAATCTCCAGATGTACTGTACGAATTTTATCGCTTACAGAATCAGCAGACGCAGGGCTTACTGGATGCCCTTGGACAGCTCGTGCAGGGTCAACGTGCAATGCAAAACTATGCGGCAGCCGCCGCTCCACCGCTCACGCAGCCACAACAGGCAGTTGCACCACCTTTTCGTCCTTTTGATGCGGCACTGGAAAGCTGGACGGAGTGGTCACGCCAATTTGGATTCCATCTCGCCGCCTACAGAATTCAAGGTAATGAGTGGCAGCCTTATCTCCTTTCGTCCGTCGGCGTCCACACGTACCGTGTGATAGTCAAATTATTTCCCCGACGCGACGTAGCAACTCTGTCCTACGAAGAAATTTTGTCTGCATTAGATGCATATTTCAAAGAATCAGTCAATGTAGTTGCAAAAAGGTATACCTTCTTTCGTACAAAACGTACGGCAGGTCAGACTAATAGGGAGTGGGTTGCAGCTTTGCAAGGCCTTACTAGGGATTGTGCTTTTGAGTGTCAATGTGAACTCCCTTATTTGGATACTATGGTACGAGATGCAATTGCACAGAACGTTTCTGATGTTCGTATATGGGAACAGATTTTGAAGCTAGTCAATTCCTCCCTTCAACAAGTGATGGACATATTGGATCGGCAGGACACACTTGACTTTTCTCAGAACTCATTTGAAACTTCGCCACCCGTGTGTTAGGTTAACTGACCCGCCGGGCGAGCTGCACAGAACAGTAAACAGTCCTCGCGCCCGGCCGTGCCAAAGCCGCCTGGGTCTCAGCCACGTGTACCGCCCCAGCAAGCAAATGCAGTGAAATCATGCCCGCGGTGTGCTACTAGAGATTCGCGTGAGAGTTGCCCGTCACGCCAAGCTATTTGCATTTTATGTAATAAGAAAGGACATGTTCCAAGTCTTTGCCAGAAAAAGCTCTCATCGGAAGGTCAAAATTATGCCAGGCCCTTTGTTTCGCGCCGGAATCGGAATCGAACCAAGGATACTCAGTCTCGTGACACTTTGCCCATGGAAATTCATGTACTTCATTCCACTCCACCCAGTGCCACTCTCTCTAACAGTGACTGTGTTCGTCCCACACATAGTGTGCGTCGACATCGCCGGAAATCCCGTCAAGTCGCAAGTGATTTTGTACCAGTGTCACTTCACGTTGCACGAGACAGTCACTCTTGTCGTCAGCAGGACAATAAACTTTTTGTGGACTTGGACATTAACGGCAAAGTGATACCATTCCAGCTCGATACCGGAGCTGCAGTTTCACTGATCAATCAAGACACATACAAACTGCTGGGCACACCTCTGTTGCGTGCCGCAAATGTTAAGCTAACTACATATTCAGGTCACGGGCTCCCTGTGTTAAGACAGTGCAGCCTTCCTGCAACATACAAAGGACAAACAAAACTTGTGTCATTTTACGGACTTCGTTCTTCTGCTGCAGTAAACTTGTTTGGTTTCGATTTATTTCAGTTGTTTAACTTGTCTATAGTAAATCAGGTCCTATCAGTGAACCAGACTGTGCCTTCAGCCAGTGTTTCTCGTCTATGTGAAGAATTTGCAGACATTTTTGCACCTGGCCTCGGTTGCGCTAAGAACTATAAAGCACATTTGGAACTGAGAGTAAACGCGCAACCGAAATTTTTCAGAGCGCGCAATGTTCCCCACGCATTGCATGATGAGGTCGCAAAAACATTACACGATTTGGAATCACAAGGTGTAATTGAACGTGTGCAGGCTTCTCTCTGGGCATCACCCTTAGTAATTTTGCAAAAACCTTCTGGAAAATTGAGACTTTGTGTGGACTTCAAGGCAACAGTGAATCCACAATTAGTGACTGCAACTTTTCCTTTACCTGCCCGGAAGATCTTTTTGACAAACTGTGCCCGGGTAAATATTTTTCAAAGTTGGACCTAGCAGATGCGTACTTGCAAATACCGGTGGACGAAGAATCCCAGCGCGTTTTGTCGGTTAACACGCATCTTGGTTTGTACCGATTCAAACGACAGCCATTCGGGTGTGCATCCGCCCCTGCATTGTTTCAGCAATATCTACAAACTGTTTGTGCGTCAGTCCCTACTGCAGCAAACTATCTGGACGATATTGTGATCTCCGGAAACACGGAAGAAGAACATTTAGCCAATCTCAGAACATTATTTCAGGTCTTGAGACAACATGGTCTTCGCTTGGGGAAGGACACATGTGTGTTTTTTGCTCGGGACTTACCCTACGTGGGCCATGTACTCAGTGCCCAAGGCATACATCCAAGTCCAGAGCACCTCCGTGCCATACAAGACTTGCCTTCGCCGCAGAATTTGAAGCAGCTACACAGTGTGCTGGGAAAAATTAATTATTATCATCGTTATGTGCACCACGCCTCTTCCATTTCAGCTCCGCTTCATCGCTTACGCCGTAAAGGTGTTCCGTTCGTCTGGACGACAGAATGCGAACGCGCCTTTCGTCAGTTGAAATCGGCGTTGCTTTCCAATACTTGCCTTACGCCATTCGATCCCCGGAAGCCCCTTTTGTTGATGGTGGATGCATCGGATTTCGGGAACGGTGCTGTCCTTGCGCACAAAGATGGTTCGCACGATTGCCCTATTTCCTTTGCGTCCAAATTGCTCTCGTCTGCACAAAGAAATTATTCACAGGTCGAGAAAGAAGCTTTGGCTCTCGTATTTGGTGTTACAAAGTTTCATGGTTTCTTGTATGGTCGTCACTTTACCATCATCACAGACCACAAACCTTTAACATCGCTTTTTCATCCGAACAAGCCTGTACCTCCGCGTACAGCGCAGAAATTCATTCGCTGGTCTATTTTCCTCTCGCAGTACCGCTACGATATCTTGTATCGGTCCACTGCTAAGCACGGAAACGCCGATGCGTTGTCCCGTTTGCCTATTGCTGAGGATAGAGCATTCGATTCCTCCGAACTTGCTTGCATGTTCATTGATTCGGAAACCGATGACGTTGTCGACTCGTTTCCGATTGATTTTCGTCGTGTAGCTACAGCCACAGCTGCCCACCCTGTCCTTGCTACCGTTCTGCGTTTTGTTGTCACGCAATAGCCCTCGTCAAAGTCACGGATCGAGGATCCGTTGGTTCGCCGATTTTTTGCTCACAAGGAGAGACTTTTTGTACGACGTGGTGTTTTGCTGTTGCGTTCTGATTATGATCAGTCCAGGGTCGTGGTCCCACGTTCGTTACAGTCCTCTGTCTTACGGCTTCTCCACCAAGGACATTGGGGTATAGTGAGAACGAAACAACTTGCTCGTCAGCACTGTACTTGGTTCAGAATCGATGCCGCGATTACGAATATGTGCTCTTCTTGCATGGTGTGTGCCGAACAACAATCAGCACCACCGCGGAAATTCTTTGCATGGCCAAAAGCCACTTCCCCATGGCAACGCTTACACATCGATTTTGCTAGTCCCTTCTGGAATGCTCGATGGTTGGTTCTGGTCGATTCATTCATTAATTTTCCTTTTGCTGTCCGGATGTCTTCCACGACGTCATCTGCCACCATCCAAGCGTTATACGCTATCTTTTGCATTGAAGGTCTTCCACAGACTATTCTTTCCGACAATGGCCCACAATTCATGTCCGCAGAATTTCAATCATTCAGCAAGGCCAATGGTATTCAACATCTGACGCCCGCGCCGTTTTCGCCACGATCACACGGTGCCGCTGAACGATTGGTCAGGACTTTCAAGTCACAGATGTTGAAGCTGAAAGAGTCGCATTCTCGGGAGGACGCGTTATTGCTCTTTTTGTCCTGGTATAGCTCTCAGCCCCGAGATGGTCGCTCACCGGCTGAGTTGCTTCACGGTCGCCCTCATCGCACTTTGATGTCTTTTCTACATCCTCCGCATCATGTTCCTGTGCAGCGGCAGATATCTGCTTTTGTTCCAGGCGACGTTGTCTCCTACCGCAACTATCGAGGTTCACGGCGTTGGCTCGAAGGGCGCATTCTTCGCTGCTTCGGCCGCGCTTTGTATTTGGTTTTGGGGGCTTCTGGTGAGGTGCGTCGGCATCTCAATCAGCTGCGCCTCTGTCGTCGCACGGGATCTGCCGCTTCCCGTCTGCTTTCAGCGACGGGGCCGTCCGGTCAGCGCCCTTGCGACCCATCTACTGGCTCGCCTCATCCCCAGGTGTTACCGACGATGCCTTCCATTTTGCCCCATGGCGACGCGCCGCCGCCGGCGCCTGTTCTCCCGCCGGCGACGCCCGCAGTGGACGCGTCGCTGCAACCACCCGGCGCCTCCCTGGGTCACGCGACGCCGATCGCTTCCAGTGACCAGTTGTCCTCCGCCATGGAACTCTTGTCCGCTCCGGACCATATGTCGTCTTCGCCCGTCGGGTGCCCCGGCCCGATTGAGGTCGACCCTTCGGCCCTTCCTGTCTCTCTACGGGCGCATACACCGCATGTTGGCGTGCACCATGAAGCAGGTTTTCAGGCGTTTCCTAGCTCCCCTCGGTCCGAATGGCCGGGTGCGGGTGGCACAGCTTCGCCTGTTGTTAGGTTCCCCACGTCGTCACATACGCCAATATGGGGTCCTCTCCACGGCGGGCGGAAGCCTTATGCCACAACCGTCCGCCGATTTGCGGGGGAGGAATGTGGTGTCACCGCCAGACACCACACTTGCTAGGTGGTAGCCTTTAAATCAGCCGCGGTCCGTTAGTATACGTCGGACGCGCGTGTCGCCACTGTCAGTGATTGCAGACCGAGCGCCGCCACACGGCATGGCTAGAGAGACTTCCTAGCACTCGCCCCAGTTGTGCAGCCGACTTTGCTAGCGATGGTTCACTGACAAATTACGCTCTCATTTGCCGAGACGGTAATTAGCATAGACTTTAGCTACGTCATTTGCTACGACCTAGCAAGGCGCCATTACCAGTTACTATTGATGCTGTAAAACATGTACCGTCAAGAGCAATGTTCACCAATTATGGATTAAAGTTAAGTATTCCAGAAGCTACGTACCTTTTTTGCTAGTCTCAATCCCTTGTCCTGTTCCAGACCTCACGCCAGCCTGCGTGAGCTTAAACGCGTGCCTTTCGGCTTCCTGTCATAGTGGATTGGCTGTCTTGCCAGTCCACAACAATAGAGATACAGGAACCTTAGATGATATGCCTCGTTCAGGCCTTCCAAGGGCTACTACCACAGTTGGTCACGGCTACCTACGGATGGAGGAACCCTGACAGCAACGCCACCATGTTGAATATTGCTTTTCGTGCAGCCACAGGACGTCGTGTTACGACTCAAACTGTGCGCAGTAGGCTGCCTGATGCCCAACTTCACTTCCGACGTCCATAGCGAGATCCATCTTTCCAACCACGAACCCATGTAGTGCGGTACAGATGGAACAAACAACATGCCGAATGGACCGCTCAGCATTGGTATCGCGTTCTCTTCACCTATGAGTGTCACATATGCCTTCAACCAGACAACCGTCGGAGACGTGTTTGGAGGCAAGCCGTTCAAGGCTGAACGCCTTAGGCACACTGTCCAGCGAGTGCAGCAAGGTAGTGGTTCCCTGATGTTTTGGGATGGTATTATGTGGGGCCGACGTATGCCGGTGGTGGTCATGAAAGGGACATAACGGCGGTACGGTACGTGAATGTCATCCTCCGACTGATAGTGCAACCATATCGGCAGCATATTGGCGAGGCATTCGTCTTCACGGACGATAATTCGTGCCCCCATATCGCACATCTTGTGAATAAATTCCTTCAGGATAACGACATCGCTCGACGAGAGTGGCCAGCATGTTGTCCAGGCATGAACCCTATCGACATGCCTGGGATAGATTGAAAAGGGCTGTTTATGGACGACGTGACCCACCAACCACTCTGAGGGATCTACACCGAATCGCTATTGAGGAGCGGGACAATTTAGACCAACAGTGGCTTGATGAACTTCTGGATAGTATGCCACGAGGAATACAGGCATGCATCAGTGCAAGAGGACGTGCTACTGGGTATTAGAGGTACTGGTGTGTACAGCAGTCTGGACCACCACCTCTGAAGGTCTCGGTGTATGGTGATAGAACATGCAATGTGTGATTTTGATGAGCAATAAAAGGGATGGAAATTATGTTAATGTTGATCTCTAATCGAATTTTCCGTACAGGTTCCGGAACTCTCGGAACCGAGGTGATGCAAAACTTCTTTTGATGTGTGTATATGTGTTCCAGCGCCATTCCGAGACTGCAAGGGTTTCAGTAAGCCGAGGGCTATGCTTCGGTTATAAGGTACTAGCTCTTACAATAGGTTCCATTATAAGAGTGTTCGAAACGCAGCAGCAGTGTCATTAATATGCGCAGCAGAATGACTCGAACTGTGTTAATGAGACATATAAAATAGGGTGGCTCGACTAATGAGGACGCAATTCCAGAGGGGTAGCATTTGAGTCATGGTGAGGCGACTGTAGAAAGCCTTTTTTAGATGGCGAAGTAATTTCTGTGTCCCAGCGTCAATCTGACTGTGTGAGTGTTACAGTAAGCCGGCAACTACACTACTGGCCATTAAAATTGCTACACCACGAAGATGACGTGTTACAGACGCGAAATTTAGCCGACAGGAAGAAGACGGTGTGATATGCAAGTGATTAGCTTTTCAGGGCAAACACACGAGGCTGGCGCCGGTGGCGACACCTACAACGAGCTGACACGAGGAAAGTTTCTAACCGATTTCTCATGGACAAAGACCAATTGACCGGCGTTGCCTGGTGAGACGTTGTTGTGATGCGTCGTGTAAGGAGGAGAAATGCGTACCTTCACGTTTCCGACTTCGATAAAGGTCGGATTGTAGGCTATCGCGATTGCGGTTTATCGTATCGCGACATTGCTGATCGCGTTGGTCGAGATCCAATGACTGTTAGCAGAATATGGAATCGGTGGGTTCAGGAGGGTAATACAAAACGCCATGCTGGATCCCAACGGCATCGTATCACTAGCAGTCGAGATGACAGGCATCTTATCCGCATGGCTGTAACGGATCGTGCAGCCACGTCTCGATCCCTGAGTCAACAGATGGGGACGTTTGCAAGATCACAGCCATCTTCACGAACAGTGCGACGACGTGTGCAACAGCATGGACTATCAGCTCGGAGACCATGGCTGCGGTTACCCTTGACGCTGCATCACAGACAGGAGCGACTCCGATGGTGTACTCAACGTCTAACCTGGGTGCACGAATGGCAAAACGTCATTTTTTCGGATGAATCCAGGTTCTGTTTACAGCATCATGATGCTCGCATCCGTGTTTGACCACATCGCAGTGAACGCACTTTCGCAGCGTGTATTCGTCATCGCCATACTGGCGTATCACCCGGCGTGATGGTATGGGGTGCCACTGGTTACACTTCTCGGTCACCTCTAGTTCGCATTGACGGCTCTTTGAACAGTGGACGTTACATTTCAGATGTGTTACGACCCGTGGCTCTACCCATCATTCGATCCCTGCGAAACCCTACATTTCAGCAGGATAATGCACGACCGCATTTGCAGGTCCTGTACAGGCCTTTCCGGATACAGAAAATGTTCGACTGCTGCGCTGGCCAGCACATTCTCCCGATCTTTCACAAACTGGAAACGTCTGGTCAATGGTAACCGAGCAACTAGCTCATCACAGTACGCCAGTCATTACTCTTGATGAACTGTGGTATGGTGTTGAAGCTGTATGGGCAGCTGTACCTGTACACGCCATCCAAGTTTTGTTTGACTCAATGCCCGGGCGCATCAAGGCCGTTATTACGGCCGGATGTGGTTGTTCTGGGTACTGATTTCTCAGGATCTATGCACCCAAATTGCGTGAAAATGTAATCACATGTCAGTTCTAGTATAATATATTTGTCCAACGAATAGCCGTTTATCATCTGCATTTCTTCTTGGTGTGGCAGTTTTAATGGCCAGCAGTGTATTCTTCTGTTTTAAGCTACTGGAAACGTATAAGAGGTTCCATTGTGAGACTGTAGCCGAATGTCAGCGGAAGTATCTTTGATATACACTACCAGAGTGATTACAACTCTCTCAATGATACGCAATTTGGAGGCACTGGAATGATGGGGACACAATTCCTGAGAGGGTGCAATTCAGTCAGGTTGAGAGGACTGCAGAAAGCCTTTTCTAAAACGATGGCGAAGTAATTTGTGTGTGCCAACTTCAATCTGAGGGCAATAGCGCACTAGTGCGGCCGGCCACGACCACGGCCAGACTTGCGGCTGGTCGGATGCGGCCAGGTGTGCATGGAGAGGCGCCGCACAGCGCTCACTTAGCCGACTGCGCTCAGCCTCCCGTGCGGCCAGCACATTGTCATGCGACCAGCCTCCGGCCAGTGCGCCACTACGGCAGCTGAATAGTAACTGTCGGTTATGTCAGTTACATAAATGTGTCTCACGAAACAGATGTTTGAACAGCTGTTTTGGAGAGGGAAGGGATTCCAGTAAGTGAGGTGGAACGACTGGAAGCCGGACGGGGAATAGGACTAAACATCTATGATGCGACTGTCATCAGATTGTACGCCCCTTCTGGAAGTTTTCGCCGAGCTGACAGAGCACGTTTCTTCGAAGATGAACTAATATACCTGTTATGGAAAAATCCGACACAGTTATTACTTGGAGTTGATTTTTATTGTGTTTAAAATCGAAAGGATCAATTACCTAACTTTAATTTCGCAGGTGAACTAAAACAACAACTTACTAGTTTAGAATTAAAGTGTGGTGTCACCGCCAGACACCACACTTGCTAGGTGGTAGCCTTTAAATCGGCCGCGGTCCGTTAGTATACGTCGGACGCGCGTGTCGCCACTGTCAGTGATTGCAGACCGAGCGCCACCACACGGCAGGTCTAGAGAGACGTCCTAGCACTCGCCCCAGTTGTACAGACGACTTTGCTAGCGATGCTACACTGACAAATACGCCCTCATTTGCCGAGACCATAGTTAGCATAGAATTCAGCTACGTCATTTGCTACGACCTAGCAAGGCGCCATTACCAGTTTATATTGAGATTGTTATTAATGTACCGTCAAGAGCGATGTACACCAATTATGGATTATAGTTAAGTATTCCAGCAGCAACGTACCTTATTGGCTATATTAATTACATTGTCCTGTTCCAGACCTCACGCCAGTTTGCGTGAGCTTAAACGCGTGCATTTCGGCCTCCTCTAGCTACACGGTGTTGGCTCTTCTGCCAACACATCATAAAGGATACATGGGAAATCAAACACTCCTCCATTGTTGAGTTCACTTACGTCACGGCAACATCTCGTAGCAGGATTGATAGATTTCATATTTCTAAAAATCTTGAAACTTCCGTGACAAAAGTAGAAACCATTCCCACGTACTTTTCAGACCATTCATGTGCCATAGCTTGCATAAATCCAACACGACAGCAAGTTCGTCGATTCAAGAATCAGTGGAATTTGAACATTTCCTTGTTAGTAAATCATATTTAGAAGACCTAATTTAAGGGGCATGGGCAATATGCCTGCGTGCTCGTAGTATCGACTGGTGGGTTAAAATGGCGAAGCCAAAGTTGAGGAAATGTTCTTAGTCAGTACAGTGCCTAGAGCGCAAGAGAAATGAAATGCACTATAGAATACTACTATTCCATTTTCAGATATCTATATTATCAAGTCACAGCAGGTTCTTTACTTCTGATAGCAGACATAAAAAAAATGAAAGCCAAGTTACTTAATATCAAGAGAAATCAAATGGAAGGGTTGCAAATAAAATCGAAGGCAAATTCGGTGTCAGAAGACGAAAATACTTCCCTGTAAGCATAGGAAATACGGAAGTAGAACTTTTGCTGAAATTGACAAAAAAAAAAAAATGGTACGATTCTCAGAACCTAGCAGGATATCATGGACGATGTTCCTCGCTATTATTGAGAGCTATATTCTATAAACCAAAGTAGTGATGCCTCCTTGGAATAATTCCTTGACGTCCTATCCCCACAGCTGACAGAAGATGACCATGAAAATTTTCTCACGGTAGACAGTAAAGAGGACGTGTATGAGACTCTGCGCGCCTCACCACCAGGCCGGATCGTCTGCCAGCAGAGTTTTACATCCGTTACTGGCCAATATTGGGCGCGAAAATCAAGGACATTGTAAATGCGGCTATTCAGGGTTAATGATTCCGGCTGAGTTTAAGGAGAGTAAAGTTGTTTTTGTGCCAAAAATTAATGGAAACAAAGATTTAAATAGTTTGCGTCCAATTTCACTGCTGAATTCTGATTATAAATTAATAGCTAGAATAATAAACAAGAGAATTTCATGACTTACAGATAAAATTATTAGTGAATATCAGAACTGTGCGCTAGACAAAACCGTTTTTCAAAATCTAGCAGAATTCAGGTATATCATTGCAATAACTTCTGTAACAAACATAAAGTGTGCTTTTTCTTTTTAGATTTTTATAAAGCCTTCGATGTAGTGAATCACGCATATCTTCTACAGACATTGAAGAAAATAGGTTTCAACGATAGGGTGATAAGGTTGATAGAGAACATAGCAACTGGAATAAATGCAAACATAGTGGTGAATTATCAACAATTCAGGCCGATACAAATAAAACGAGGTGTTCCTCAAGGATGTCCTCTGTCCATGTCGCTCTACGCCGTTTCACTAGAATCTTTCCTCCGACATGTCCATGCTAGATTACAAGGCTTAACACTATCAGGAAATAAAACAGTTATAAGAGCCTATGCTGACGATATAGGGGTCATTATAAGGAATAATTAAGAGCTAACCACGCTAGCAACAGTGCTTAAAATGTACTGTAGAGCATCTGGACGCAATGCAAACGAAAAAAAAAGTAAGATGTTAAATCTCAGTGGTTTTGATAATATCAACAGCGAGTGGGTGAAATTAAACCGACAACATAAAACACTTGGGATCACCATGACAGCTTGCCCCATGAAAATGACGGCTTTAAATTGGAAAGTTGCAGCAGATAAAGTGCAAGGAGGTATTATAAAGAATTTAATTCGATATATGAACCAAGTTCAAAGAACAAACTGTATCAGTTCATGCATCCTTGTTAAAGCTTATTATACTGCCCAGCTGTTTCCAATACCGAGAATGATAGCGAGGAGAATAATGTCCAAAATAACCAACTCTTTGTGGAGGGGTGAAGTGTTCAGAGTACCTGCTAGAGTAGTCACTTTAGAACCTAAAAATCGTAGACTAGGATTAACTGATATAATTGATAAAGCCTCTGCACTTTTTATCAAAAGGCAAGTTAATTTAATAAGATACTCTCGAGAAAGCATAACCAGCCAAATTTTCGAGATCATTAAACCTCAAAGCCTGCTTCCTCAGATTGACGTGAAGAATATAAACAGTCGTTTACAGTATGTGAGGGTTTTCTATGTTCAGTTATGTAAGTGCCGAAATTATACAGTCACGACACTTAACATCAAGTGCCATAATGCGGGAACGAAAGGAAAGCGAAGGAAGGAACAAAATAGAACGACAGTTTCCAAACATTGATTGGACTCAGATTTGAAGAAAACATTAGTTCTAATGTGTTCACGTCTAATATAAAAAGTCATGGTACAATGCAGTTAACAACATAGTTAGCACCAATGATAGACTGTACGCAATCGGGCTCTGTGAAAGAAAGTTATGCCAACAATGCCATCTAGCTGACACAATAATTCATAGATACACTTGCAGCAGTCATATGGATAGTTGTAAGTTGATCAGGGAGCAAATAGCTCTGATTACAAGGACATCCCCTGTGGACATATCGCTGTCTTGATGCACAGGCCTGAAGCATGCTATTTCCCAGAGGCAAGAAATAATGCTGTGTACTGGCTACTGGGAAATTTTGTTAATTATGTCATTAACAAACTAGGATCCGACAGCACCATAGAGTTCAAGGTACGCATGCTATGTGAATACAACAAAATTAAAAGGTTTTCGAATCAAAAGAATTCAACCAAAGGTCAGAGTAGGAAATTAGCATTTCAGGTCCAGCACGGGGACAACACCATTGAAGATCCCAATTGGTAAAGTACCATTGCGCATTAGGCCACAATAGATGTTGAGTCGAGATTTTACTCACTCCAACCTGCGTACTCTTTGACCATTGAATAGCAAAAGCTAGGATACTAACCAACCCTCACATTGAGTACGTGAGAGGTTTTTCCATTGGTTTAAAAGGTAAACTTAAACCAAAGGTCAGAGTAGGAAATTAGCATTTCAGGTCAAGCACTGGGACAACACCATTGAAGATCCCAATTGGTAAAGTACCATCGCGCATTAGGCCACAATAGATGTTGAGTCGAGATTTTACTCACTCCGACCTGCATACTCTTTGACCATTGAATATCAAAAGCTAGGATACTAACCAACCCTCACATTGAGTACGTGAGAGGTTTTTCCATTGGTTTAAAAGGTAAATTTATTCTCCTCCAACTTAGAGTATTGACCAGCTACGACATCATAGAAGTAACTTTAATAGATAAAAATTTTTGATCGTTCTTGGCTGTGATAACATTTTCATTTGTAGAAATAATGATTTAATAATTGCCGATTTAATATGTCTAAGAGTTAAATATTTTGCTATTGAGTGTTGGACGTAATTGAACATGTTTGTTGTGTATCACTTGACCCCAGAAAGCACAGTTGATAAATTATACGTTGAATGGAAAAGGGAACAGCCGTTCTGTCTTTCTAAAATAGATCCCAATCTTTCACTTTCGTTACTTCATGCATTATAGTTACATTACAGCAGCATTTCTAATTAATTTGTTACAATCCGCACCTAATATTAGCTACCTTACAGGGCCAGATTCATATTTCTACAGAATGTCTGTTTAACACCCTGGGCCTGAGAAGAGAGTTCAGATGCATTATCCAGTTGTGCAAATATCTCACAATCTGAGTGTACGAGGCTTACAGTAAGCTGCCACACATGCCTCGTTAAAACCGACTGGACACCAATCAAACGTTCCATTATGAAAGTGTAGCCAAATAGCAGTGGCAGTATTATTGATATACACTAACAGTGTGAGTCCAGCTTGTCTCATCGTGAGGCAATTCCTGAGGGGCAGCATATGTGCCATGGTGAGATGCATGAATAAAGCCTTTTGTAGTGGGACTTCGAAGTAATTTCTGTGTCCCTGCGTCATCTTGGGTGTGTGACAGTTACGTTAAGCTGGCAGCTATGGCACGGTTACAACCTACTGGACACCAATAAATGGTTCCATCACGAAACTGTATCCGAATGACAGTGGCAGTATCATTTATATACCCTAACAGAGTGACTCCAACTGTGTCAATGTGACATATGCGTTAGGGCGGCACTCATCTTATGGGGATGCAGTTCCAGAGGGGTAGCATTTGTGTCATGGTGAGGCGACTGCAGAAGAATTCTTGTAGTGTATTTACTGACAACGCATGAGAGGATCAACTATGAGACTGTAGCCGAATGGCGGCTACAGTATCATTGATATTCACTACCAGATTAACTTCACTTGTGTCAATTACACATACGCAGTAGGGAGGCACTCGCCTGATGGGAATGCAATTCCTGAGAGGCAGCATGTGTGTCATGGTGAGGCGACTGCAGAAAGCCTTTTGTTGTACGATGGTGAAGGAAATTCTTTGTCCCACCGTCAATCTGGGTGCGCTTGGCTTAGTGTAACCCAGCAGCTTTGCCACACTTGCACATTACTGGCCACCTATGAGAGGTTCCGTTATGAGATTGTAGCCGAGTAGCAGCGATAATATCATTGATATACACTACCAGAGTTGCTCCAAGTGTGTCAATGAGACATACGCAGTAGGGCGGCACTCGGCTGATGGGGACGCAATTCCTAAGGGGCAGCATGTGTCTCATGCTAAGGTGTCTGCAGAAAGCCTTTCTTAGTGCCATAGTTAATCTGAGTGTGGGTTACAGTAAGCCGGCAGCTTTTCCACGGTTACAAGTTACTGGTTACCTATTGGATGTCGCATTATGAAACTGTAGCCAAATGGCAGCGACAGTATCATTGTATACACTACCAGAGTTTCTCCAAGTGTATCATTGAGACATATGCAGTAGAACGACACTCGACTGATGGGGTTCCTGAATGACGCAACTGTGTAATGGCGAGACAGCTGCAGAAAGGCTTTTGTAGTGCGATGACGAATAATTTCTGTGCCCCTGCGTCAGTCTGGGAGTGCTAGCATTCACACTCATAGCAGTACAAGTTGAGAAACATAACATAACAATTTTTTTTTACTTCTGACATTTCATCATTTTTTCACTTACAGTTGGCTGAATTTGTTGCTATAGGTACACCTTACGTCATAAATAAGAGAGATTGATCGATGATTTATGCGTAGTATACAAACCATACTTAGAGGTGTATGAAACTGTAGAACTTATTTAATTTTTAAAAAATGAATGTGCTGTTACACCTTAAACTTAAGGTTTAGAAAAAAAAACTTCAATTTTATAGTAAATTATCTCAATTTTTACCACAGTTTTTAATAAATTTGAAAAATTCTCTAGTTTCGTAGACCTGTAAATATGTTTTGTATGCTGTGCAAAATTGATCGAAGAATCTCTCTTACATATGAAGAAAAGTGTAGCTAGAGCAACAAATGTAGTCAATAGTAAGTGTAAAAAATGATGAAATTTCACATGTAAAAAAAAATTATTTTGCTATGTTTTTGAATTTCCACTGCTATGAGTATAAATCGTGAATGCTTCCTGCTCGTGATGACAGAGTTAAATGAATTTATTTGCAAAGGTACAAACAGTGGAAATTAAAATGTCCTGCGGTGTCTCTCCTGCTCCAAGTTCGGCTTCCTACCCCCCTGAAGTAACTCTTTATTGTTTCCCAGCATTCGTGGTGCGTCATCATTACACTTGTACGTATGTAGTAGTTTGGTTTAGTCTTAGGTGACAATACAAGTATGAGAAGTGTAATCCCTGCACAGTAAAGCCCCGTTTTCCAACTGCCGTCATTACGCGAGCGGACAATGTCCAAGCTGAAATTTTCACTCTGCAACGAAGTGTGCGCTGATATGAAACTTACTGCTGGGTTAAAATTTCACTCTGGAAACATTCCCCAGACTGAGACTAAGCCATGTCTCTGCAACATCCTTTCTTTCGGGAGTGCTAGTCCTGCTAACTTTCACAGGAAAACTTTGAGTTTGCAAGGTGATGTACTGGTGGAAATAACGCTGTGAGGACGTGTCGTGAGTCTTACTTGGGCAGCTCAGTTGGTACAGCACTTTCCCACGACAGGTGAAGGCCCTGAGTTCTAGTCTCGGTCTCGCAAACGGTTCTAATTTGCCACGAACTTTCATTATGGACTGTCGCCATTAAGGCCAGTGCTGGAAGACGTAGATTCTGTGGTAGAAGAGTGTAACCACTGCGGATATTCATCGACGATTTGTGGCGGTCTGTGGAGAGTGTGCTCCGCCACCAAAAAGCGTTGCTTGCGTCACGACAACACTTTCCCAATAAAAGTCGGAAAACCATGGCTGCCAAAGCCGAAATGGGGTTCCAGGTACTGCCACACCCGACGTATGTTCTGGACATTCCCCGCACACTACTACTAATCGCCTGTGAATAGCCGTAGCGTTCAGACTGATCTTCCACAGAAACTAAGAAGCTTATGCAATGACAGTAGTTGGTAATACGCAGCGATTATATTTCTATCGGTTGTCCCGTAACCAACATTTAGATGAAAGTACTATACGATGTGTACTGGGTACGAGTGTAGATATTTTTATGTGGGGTACTGTAATATTTACACACATCATGTTGCTTGTTTTTCTCTGTATCCAACAGTCTACACACAAACGCGTCACAAACTTTATGACCTTGTGTTTTCTGCATGGCTGTACCTTGTCCTCGAAGTGAATGACACCTCGCATTGTAGACTAGTCGTTTTTCGTCCACGCATCCACCCTTTAAGACCTGACCTGCCTCCCAGGGGGAAAATAAACCATAAGCTCTGGCCGCAGATACTTGGAGGTGCTAACCGACATAAAAACATACTACCACTCCTAATAGCTATAATTGTTTGTCATAAAACGAAGTAAATATTGATGTCATGTTGTTCACTGTACTGCCGGCCGCGGTGGTCTAGCGATTCTAGGCGCTCAGTCTGGAACCGCGCGACTGCTACGGGCGCAGGTTCGAATCCTGCCTCGGGCATGGATGTGTGTGATGTCCTTAGGTTAGTTAGGTTTAAGTAGTTCTAAGTTCTAGGGGACTGATGACCACAGATGATAAGTCCCATAGTGCTCAGAGCCATTTTTTGTTCACTGTACTGTCCTCAGTAACCAATAAAAATATCTACAGAGACAGCCGTCACACATTGTATAATGCAAATGTAATGATGAGTCAAAAGTAAAGTGTAAATCAATATTGAAGGTGCCTCGTATTCGGCTCAAAAAATTATATGTCCTCACCCCATCACTGAAGTACTTTGCAGGCATAATTTATGAGACATCGTCTGTAAACAAAACAGTGTAAGTAGTCTGTTTAGGATTTTTATTGATAACACCACCACGTAGCGCTCTGTATGAAAATCACTGTGCTGTGTGCAGTCTGTGGCTGGTTTGCATTGTTGTTTGCTATTGTAGTGTTGGACAGCTGGATGTAAACAGCGCGTAGCGTTGTGCAGTTGGAGGTGAGTCACCAGCAGTGGTGGATGTGGGGAGAGAGATGGCGGAGTTTTGAGAGCGGATGTGTGTCCATCACAGAGAGTAAATTTGTAAGACTGGATGTCATGATCTTATATATATATATATATATATATATATATATATATATATATATATATATAGTAGTTAGTGCCTACAGTAGTTAGAATCTTTTATTCAGCTGGCAGTATTGGCGTACGCTGTATTGCAGTAGTTTGAATAACGAAGGTTTTTGTGAGGTAAGTGATTCATGAAAGGTATAGGTTACTGTTAGTCAGGGCCATTTTTTTGTAGGGATTTTTGAAAGTCAGATTGCGTTGCGCTAAGAATATTGCGTGTCAGTTTATTGTTGATCAGAATAAGTAAAGAGAGAAATGTCTGAGTACGTTGAGTTCTGCTGAGCTGTTTGAAAAGCAAATAACGTAAGCGGTTTTCCAGCACAGTAAGTCATAAATTTTTCTACGGGGACGTTTCAACAGGAGTAGAAAAATACAGGTTTGACACAGGACTCTTTAACCAGATCGAACTCGATTTTGATTGTTTCGCAATTTTCACTCAGCTAAATGGACCACAATATACAGGCGAAAATGCTTCTCATGCTCATACAGACGCTGAGCTACAATTGCATGTAAATTATTTTAGTAGTATACATCACTAACTTCGCGTCACCATCAACGTTCCGTAAACAAGGTTACTCGCGCAGTCGGCTGCTAGAACTGCCTTTGTGGCTTTCGGTCTCTTTAAGTTCAGCACACGTCTGTAAAAGCAAACAATGGAGAATCCAGGATGGAATATAACGATGGCTCCAGCTGCCAGAGACTGTGGTCATATGTGTGGGAGTTGCGTTTGGTGGAATGTATGTGAGTGTGGGTGTGTGTATGTTGTTTGTTTTCTACACATTTTACTACAGTCTCTCTGTTATGCCTGTCTGCTACTCAGCATGTCCGCTATATGGTGAGTAGCAACTATCCTTTTCGTAGTATTGATATCTCTGTAAAACATGGACCAGTTCCTCTGTCTAGGAAGTATGTGATCATCTAGAGGCTCATTGTAAAAGGTCATGGAAAACAGAATATGTGCTTCCCACGTTGCTTTTGTACTTACCACACATTGCGAGTACCTAAAGATCTGACGCTGTGCATCAAATTGAAGGGTATCAAGCTGTTGTTGTTTCTACCCTGCTCTATGGTCGCGAAACCAGGACGCATATCCCCGTGATCTTAAGAAACTATGACACTTCAGTTGACAGAAGCTTAGCTGCATTAAAACCATGAAATGGAATTACTCATATTAGTCACAGCATTTCTTGAGAAGCCGAAAATATAAAGCATAGAAAGCACCGTCTTTGATTAGCAAATAAGGTTAATTGGGCTTCTACAGCGGATGAGAAGCGACAGACTTCGTCGAGAAATTTTACATGGACAAGTCTGCTTGATTCTCCTCTTAACTGGTATAAGAAATAATGGAAGAAGAACCTAAAGAATCTCACCAAGCTATCAGTTTAATAAGTCATGGTTTCAAAATACTAACACGAATTCTTTACAGAAGATTGGAAAAATTAGTAGGCGCTGACGGGAAGAGCAGTATGGATTCCTGAGAAACGACTTCTTTTAGAAGATAAGTTAAGGAAAGGCAAAACTAAGTTTACAGCACTTTCAGGGGTAGATTACTTGTTGACACGGTGTCCAATGACAGAGGCAGTTTCACTGGGCATTCACGGCAGTTGACAGGCCAGAGGAGTAATCGAACTCATCGCATAGCTCTTCGGCCTATTTCACCGTGTAGATAGCGACCGCTTGTAAACACTTACCTCACATATCTGCTACAGGCCTCAACCAGCAGAAAGACCGTTCCTTCGCGTGCCGCACTATTCTAATCAAAGTCGCAGCCCGCCACTGTTCCAGTTGATGGATTACTACCGGCAGTTATTTCTGTACTAAACGAGCGTTGACGCTGGAATCAAAACTGGGTTTCCCACACATTACTGACGACGTAACCTAATTCTGTTTCACCTTTTCAATTACAAATTTGTGTGTTACTAATGTAGGCGTACTTTGGAGCCTTGTGTTATGGGTTACTATCTAGACTGTAAAACGCTCCCTATAGCCGTGATTAACTCCACTGTAATTCCGGCAGTTTAAACATTATGTAGTTATTTAACAGGGACATTAACTGGGATGAGCGCATACTCACTGATACAGATAAAGATGGGTGAAAGACAACCTGACCAAACTCTTGAGACACGTATTTAATAAATTTCATCACTGAGCCCCGACAGCTGAGTGGTCAGCGTGAGGGAGTGCCGCCCTACGGGTCTGGGTTCGATTCCCACCTGGGTCGGGTATTTTCCCCCTCAGGAACTGGATGTCGTGCTGTCTTCATCATCATTTCATCCCCACCCGGCATGCGGGTTGCCCAATGTGGCGTCGAATGTAATAAGACCTGCACCAATGCGGGCGGACCTGCCCCTCAAGGGGCCTCTCGGCCAATGACGCCAAACGCACATTTCCATTTCCATCACTGGCTGGCAAAGGATAATGTCTCAATTAATGCCTCATAACAACCAGGGGTACTTCTACAACCATACTTTCTTTCACTGTGAGCATGACCAGCCGCTACTCACTGAGACAAGGTCTAATTCCTACAACAAATAATGGTCCAACTTAACAAATTTTAGTGAGCGTTGGTAGGCTACCGTAAAAACAGTAGTCATAGGTAGTTAATATTTCATTCAAGACCTCATTAAACATAGGGAGCATACAAATTAGTAAATGAAACTATGGCTCAAATTTCTTCCTCATAACTTGATGAGCCGAAAATTCTGTGTCTTTTGACCTCCAACACATTATATTGAAAGATAGGTGTCGTTCAGTTTCATCACACTCCTACGCATATGGGTTTCTTTTTCTGTACCTCTCTGGTGCAGGTGTTACTAGTCCAGCCATGATTTTAGTCTCTCTCCTGTTCAAACCCAGAATTACAGACCTTCTTTTGAAACACGGTTTCACATCAGCTTGCCATGATTTTGTTTCTATATCGCAGTCCAGTATTCAACACATTGCCTTACGATACAGTTACGTAGTTTTGATTTAACTATCAACTTAGTGATGGTTAAGACACGTTCAATAAGTGGAATCGTCGTACCTCGCCTGGACAGCCTATGAGCATGTTCGTTGCCACTGATTTGCCAGTGATCATGGGTCAACAGCAGGTTTATCCTGTTACTTTCCGCTAGTCTCACGAGGGCTTTGTGGCGTTCTGAAACTATCTTTGATCTCATTGCAGGAGTTGATAGGGATTTCAGAGCTGCTTGGCTGCCTGAATGTACGATTTTGATGCCACATCTCTTGTACCACCTACGCAAATTCTCCACCTCATATACCCTGACAGCGGATATTTCCATCTAGAATTCCATAAAATACCTTAAGTCTTATAACACTTGTGTATATCACTCCATACTCTCGGAGTTTAGTCCCCAGTTTTGTCCCCAGTTTTTTCCAGAAGCTCTTCTATTGCTCGTAAGAATAATATAGTCCCTATGTCAGGAGTCCATGATAGTTACCCCTAGATACTTGAGTATCTCATTTAGAGGTAGAATTTCATCACAAGACTTAAGATTCCAATATGTGAGCTGGACATCCTTGCTTGTAAATGGTAGTACGACTGTTTTCATAGGGCTGAGTCGTAGGGCCTGTTTCCTGCATCAGGTTTGTAAATGTTCAATGCACATTGTACCACAATCCTGACAGTATTAGCAAGTTTTCCAGATCTGACTACAGCTAAGTCACCTGCAGCTCCTTGGCAAAATAAGCCTCTTGTATTTATTTCAGTGAGTTCATTCTGTACTATGTTCCACAGTAGTGGGAACAAATTCCCTCATCACAGACATAATCTTGTGGCGTTGATCACTATATTATCTCTCATTAGGCTGGTTTAAGCCATTTTTCTGCTCAACATGGACTTAATCCACCAACAAATGATCGATATCAGGGAAAGTAGATAGAAAGTAGATAGAAAGTAGATATGGCTTATTGGCTTGGTTGATGAATAGGAAAATTGGTCGATGAATTACTGTAATACAAAAATTCAAGAATAAAAGCTAACCCAACAGAAGTCAATGAACAACGTTATAAGCCAGCTGACATTATATCTAATGCTCAGTGGAAAATAAAGTTGGTAATGAAATTAGAATCAACAAACTTAAACGAATTTTTGAAAAATATTATGTAGCTAATTGGTCAACAAGAATTTTTGAAACTGAAGGTGTTATTCATACTACTAATCCAGTAAAATATAAATTACAGGTATTGGATGGAGAAGAAATGAAAGGAAATTTTTATGAGTGTGAAGTATAGAAGACAAAATATCTACTTATATATGTAGTTGTGAAAGTTTTAAGAAAGAAAGTTGATCACTCATGTGTTAAATGGTGGAGGGTCTGATAATTTACATAAGAGGTGAGTTAGTAAGGACAGAATTATTTTATAAAACATTTCTTACATACTCAAAAGTTGGTGTTCAGAATAACAATTATGTAAAGAAGAAGTACATACAGTTTGTGAAAACCTAGAAAAGACAGAATTAGAGTTTGTATTCCACTCTGTTCCCAGATGGCTTAACTAAAAATTTCGTAATAGGATTTCAAGATAAAGTATATTGGAGTTTTATAACAACAAAGGAAGATTATCTGTTGATATTATTAGAAAATTTCAAGACAGACTAAACTGGAATAAAATATCACAATGGAAATTGATGAAAAATTTCTTACCAAGATATCACGTAAATCAAATTAGTCTTATATACTTGAAACGTCCCCTTTGAAAAATTATACATGACTGTGCTTAAACTGACACACAAAATTTTTAGCGCAACGCAATCTGACTTTCAATAACCCCTACAAAAGAATAGCCCTGACTAACATTAACCTATGCCTTTCACAAATCACTTACCCCACAAAATTCTTCGTTACTCGAACTACTGCAATACAGCGAGCGCCACTACTGCCAGCTAAATAAAAGATTCAAACTACTGAAGGCACTAACTACTGATAGGCATAGTTAGCAAATGAAAGATTTTGATAGAGAACAAACAATGTATTTACCTTAACAGTGTTCAAAAGTCATAATATATATAGCAGTTCATGACATCCAGTGTTACAAATGTACTGTCTCTGATGGACACACGTCCAGATCATCTGCTCTCAAAATTCCGCCATCTCTCTCCCCACATCCACCACTGCTGGCGGCTCACCTCCAACTGTGCAACGCTACACACTGTTAACAGCCAACTGCCCACCGCTACAATGGCGAATATTACTCCAACAATGCAAACCAACCACAGCCTTCACACAGCACAGTCAGTGATTTTCATATAGAGCGATACGTGGTGGCGGTGTTACCAATATAAGAACCTAAACACCCTACTTACATAGCCCTCATGCTCCCCACAAAAAATTTTACAAATTGTTTTGGGCAGCGGCCAATAATGATTTCATAAATTTTTTCGTAATTACAATAACAAAGATATCAAATGCACACACTTATTGATACAATGTTGGTCAAAAGCTAAATTTTTCTCACAGTCCCATGAAGATAGTCCTGATCATTCATCACAGTAAAATTGCAGTGTTCCTTTTTTCTCAAAGTCTGAGCAGTAAAAGAGAATGCACATGGAAGTAGTGGATTTCCATGCAGTCTTGAAGTGGTGCTGTCCTTCCAACGGAAAGACAGTGCTGACTCTTGACATGCAGACAGGTAATGGGCCACAACAGAGCAAACCCACAGCAGAGTCAGTCGAAGTTTTGAAGAATATTGGGAGGTAGGTCATCACAGAGCAGACCCACTGTAGTCATGGTAGAGATTATGTTATTGGTGGGCCACAAGAGGTGCAGACCCACTGCAGTCCATGTAGTAATAATGGTACTGGTGTGTCATCAAAGGTGTAGACCCACTGTAGTCCTTGTAGAAATAATGGTACTGGTGGGTCATCAAAGATGCAGACCCACTGTAGTCCTTGTAGACATGGCCAACAGCCATCTTTTGTGACTGTGCGGGTGCACAATCACCATTGAACAGTCTTGCAGATAATATAGCAAGTCCATAACCACCACTTGTGCACTCACAAAGTTTATTAAATTGTCCTTAGAACCAGCAATGCTGTTATCCAGTCCCTTGCAAACACTAACAGTCCCTACTTCTCACATATTGTTCATATGCTATGACCAACAGAAACGTGTGCAGTGAAATGTAACTTACAAGTTACTTAATTTGATGAAATGGTGTCAATTACAATCTAATAACAGAAGAATACAATAACAAAGGTACAAAATACATCATTAAAGAACATAACAATATAGATAACATTTGTAGTAACACAGGTTTAACAAAAGAATATAAATAGACATATACATCAGTGTTACAGGAATTATGACATAAGTAAATAAATAAAACAATGAGAATAGTTTTTGAAACATCAATTTCACACATGAGCATTAAAACAAAACAGAATAAATAATGTCTACACATCTTTACAAAGTAAATAACATATTATAAATGAAATTATATTTGAGGATAACAGTACTCCTCATCATAGTGAACGTAGCTTAGTGCTAGAAAAAACTACAACATAAATCTTATTAGCTAAACACATAAAGACAGGATAAACACAAATACAAGAGGGTACACAAACACGTAGGGGGATAACACAGTGGAAAGGACAGGGTTCGTTTTCAGTGTAACATTTGGTACTGCAGTATTTTGCAAACAAAACCTTTTTTGTTCTTTGAGACCTCCCTTCGTTCATCATTATTCCCAAAAAGTCCTGTCTATACCTCCTTTCTGTATTCGAACCATATTACTTTCAAAATAATTATTGCTCATTGTAAAATACTCATTTTGGTCCAAATCTTTTTCATATAACTTCTCAATGCATTCTTTCCCTATTCTCTATAGTTAGTTTCTTGTATAGTCTACCCCCTCTTAAGCTAACTTAAATCTACTGGGCTCAGATATATATACTAAGGGATGAAGCAATGCAGCAGCACAAAACAATTAACACAAACAGCAATGGAAAAAAAATGCAAATTGGCAAAGCTAGCAGCAGTAAATCTAAATTTGCAGAGCAAATGCAACATTATCACTAATATGAGCCAATGTGCAGCAACAAGAAAAATAAAAACTGGCTTAACAGAGTAATACAAAGTGGAATTCAGTAGCACTACGCCTGGCAAACAGCAGCAGCAAATGCAATAACTTATATCTAAACATGACAAAGCTCAAGCTGAAAAAATATTACACTAAAGATAAGAATGCAGATAAGGGAAATGTCTATTCACATCTTAATACCTATGTCATTAAAGTGGTGCACCTCAAGAAGTTATTCTACCAAAAACATTACCAAGTAGTTGAAAAGAAAATTCCGTATGCAATTCCTGTGCTCCTTCGTTTTTTGAAGTAGATCATAAAGCTATTATTTACTGGATCTGTAGGCATAAAATATTTATACTAGTACATCTATAAATTTTTATTTTAACCAGTGCTGCAGTGGAGCTAGATACTAGATATTAAACAAAATGAGCAATCTCTCAACTACAAAGACAATAGATATAAAATATTTCTCATCATTTCATTAGGCATTTTACGATCTCACCAGTGTTTTCAAGTTTGAGCGTGTCGTTTTTGCGACGCTTTCTACAAAGAAATATCAATAGCGAGGATAATGGCCTCCTTTTTTCTCCACCTGAACCTCTGAAAGGCACACACTAATGGCTTCTTTCTAGGCGACTGTCGCGCAGCTGAGTGCCCACGACACAATACATGAAGGTGGTCACTTAACTTTCTTACCGAAATATTTACGACACCAGTTTGCACTACAGTGACAGTCTCATATAAAATTTCACACATCGAGAATTTGCGTTACAAATGTGTAGAAACTAAATCCTTTAAATATAATAGTGTCCAAAAAACTTTAGTCAGCATTGTGATACATTCACGCATTTCCACACATTTCATAACTCTTCAAAGTACGATTCTTGGTTTCCATCATCCTTTCTCAGAAGTCAGAGTCCCTAACCACTACTCCTTATTCCTTACCTTATTACACGTATACATATTCATCAACACGTCTTCAATATTTCATCATAATAAATACATAGCATGATCAGATTCCTCATATAGCGTCATCTCATTGATCATAAACATACCTCAACAGCATAATACACATCGTCGTCGTAATAATAACATCATAACAGATCAATCACATCTCAAAATCGTCGTAGCTTTCTGAATATTTTAATACCTAAAAAAAATTATCTGCTCATTTCAAAGGTGTCATCTACCTCAAACGTACTTTAAAAATCATGATCCTATACCAAATACGACATTCAAAGCTCTCATAGTATCACAATGGTTCCGAAAAAATATGAACAGTTCACAAAGTACAGACAAATACAATTTCACAAGTGTGAAGTTATTCAACGGTGTAACTATTTAAACATCTGTCACTGATGTAGTAAAATAAATGTTTGTCTCTCTCAGTTAAATAATCAGATAGCTGTGTAATTCTATGGTAGTGAAACATGGTACCGATGTGTAAAGTTGTAAAAGCAAATACCATATTAGCTAGGGTTCCTTGTGCTTGCCAAACACATGATACACAAAGTAAGCGTGTACCCCCTGAAGGTTTAATGTAATTATACCCTCAGGTGTTACAGATTACAGCAATGGAATTAAATGTATCATGGAAAACTTTCTTTGTAATTCAAAAAACTTTAAAAATAAATGTTTTAAGTACAAAATTAATCACTCAAATGCGTGTCCTGTAGCGTTAAATTGTGCGTCTTGTTGTAACAAAATCTCTGTCATTACTTAAGGGTAAAAAATGTGCCAAGTGTCGTAATTATCGTCGTCTGTAAGCAAACTTCTGTGGAAGTCAATGTACTTACCTCGTAATAAACAAAAGCGAAATGCTATGCATATAGATATCGTAGTTATTACGTACAGTACTGTGATCAAAAAAGTTCTACACTGTAACGTATTGTTGTGCTACAAAAAAGGCTATCTTGTTGTAGCTATACCACAAAGTTACTACTAAAACATGTTTTACTTTTCAGAAGAATTCAGAAAAACTGTGCAGATATAAAGCAGATACAGCACAAAACCAACAATGTAAATTGTGTCACACATTAGTAGCGTCGTGATATAATCGTGTAGCTGTCAAAGAAACCAAATGCTAAGTCATCTTTAATCCCACAGAAAGTACTTCAAATAAAGAATGTCTTTTCAAGTAAACCAAAATGTTGCATGAAAATCTCATTAGCAGTGCCGGTATATGTTCTAAGCATGTGAGCCTTATAGTCGTTATGTGATCGTGCAACTAACAAGCAAGAATGTGCAAATAGCAACACTGTGTCGTCTGCTCACTATAACAATGCATTCGTAATTTCTGTTTAAATAAGATCTCATGGTTCTTGACTGGATATCTAACTTCAAACATTGCAGATTATCTTTCAATAAACGGTTTTACATGTGAAATGTGGTGTAAACCTTTACTCTTCCCAGTACGCAGAGTTTCAACTTCAACGCAATTATCATGTGGTATACATCGGATTCTGTAAGGTCCATTGTAAACTAGAAAGAATTTGTGACTCAAGTGTTTCTTCTTATGTGACAATGAATGATCTTTAATGAGAACTTTCTGACCAATATATAATCCTTGCATTTGCTTTACCGTGTACTTTTCTCCTTTTGTCTGCTGCAGATTTTATATTTATAATAGCCAAATCAATTATGTCTTTGTGTCGAAGTTTACGTGTATTCGGTGCTTCTTCATTCTTTAGTACAAGAATAGGTGGTAAAGCACTGGAGTCATGAGGCGTTTCATTCAGCACGTTTTGAAATGAGTGTAAATATCTGTCCCAATGCTGATGCTTTCTGTGACAATAAAGTCTGCAAAGCTTATTGATTTCTTTCATAATCCGTTCAGACGAGTTACAATGTGGTGACTACAACGAAATAAAATCTGGTTTGATTGTATGGTTCTGAAGCATGCGTGACCAAACAACAGATCTGAATTGCGGTCCGTTATCTGGAATGACTTTACTAATGTGTCCAACTTCACGTAAGAATTTTTTAACAAAGGCGTTGGATAGAGACCGTCCAGTGGCTTTAAAAAACGGAGTGAAAGAAACAAATTTTGAAGTAAGTTCAACAGCGACTAGAACGTACGAAAATCCATTCGATGTTCTGACAAGGCGTCCCAAGAGATCAACAGCAGCAAATTCTTTTAATTTAGAAGGAATGATAGGAAACAGCGGAGCATGATGTGAGATAGTAGATGGTTTCGCCTTTTGACAAAGTTTACAAATAGACAAGACTCTTCGAATTCTCTTTTCCATATTGTTAAAATAACAAGTCGTCCGAAGAATATAATAACATTTTCGTGGACCAAAATGTGCATAGGTGAAATGAATGTACCAAATGAGCTTATTAACAAAATCGTCGGGAATGCAAAGTACCCAGAGCTTGTCATCAACAGTGCAGCGTTTGAACAGTATGTTGTTTCTAACTAGATAATAATGCTGAATCTGAGTGTTTCTTTTCATGCCATTTACTTTTGATGTCTTTCCAAATCGGATCTTTATCTTGTTAATGAGCAATGTCCTTTAACGATGTGGTAATGAAGTTTTCAAAGAAGACTTTCTGAATGTAAACCATATTGAAATTTTTCTGGAGGTTGCCATCTGTGTTACTTCTCTCAAGGCCAGCCGGTGCGTGTGACAGTGCGTCCACAACAATGTTCTCCTTGCAGGGAATGTAGACTATTGTGAAGTGGAATTCTTGCAGAAACAATGCCCAACGTTTTAACCTGTCATGATTTAATGTTGAAGACATAAGAAATTGTAATGCACGATGATCACTGTATACTTTTACGTGGTTACCAGAAAGAAAGAAACGGAATTTGTTAAATGCCCAAACTATAGCTAAAGCTTCTAATTCAGTAATGGAATGATTGTTTTCAGATTTTGTTAGCACTCGTCTAGCAAAAGCAATGGTTTTCTGAACAGTAGTGTCATTTTCTATGGCATCTTGAAATATAAGGGCACCAAGACCGACTTTAGAAGAATCCGTGCTAAGGCAGAAATCTTGTGACAGATCTGGATGAGCTAGTATTGGCGCGTTAAGTACCGATTCGTTCGAAGAATTGAATTCCAACTGTGCTTGTTCGTCTCAGTTGCAAATAGTATTTTTTCCAGTGAGAGAACAAAGTTTTGGTGTCACTAGAATTTGCTTATTCAGAAAGCGACGGTAAAAATTTACGAGACCTAGAAAACTGCGGACTTGTTTTTTTGTGGATGGAACTGGAATGGCTGTGATTGCTTCTAACTTTTCAGGATCCGGCTGAATGCCTTCAGAAGAAATAATATGTCCCAAAAACCTCACATTTGACCTACCGAATTCAGACTTTTCCAAGTTAACTGTAATTCCAGATTCTGCAAAAATTCGTAACAGACTGTTGAGGATGCGTTTATGTTGTTCCCATGAGGCTTCTGCTATTAGAATATCATCCACATATAAGGTGACGTGACGTTTTAAGAAATCAGGTAATATGGAATTTAGCCCGCGAATGAAAGCTGCCGAAGAAATGTTCAAACCAAAAGGGAGTTTCCGAAATTGATAACAAACGCCGAAAAAAAGGAAAGCTTTGTATTTTCTACATTCTGGATGAAGTGCGATCTGATAAAAGCTGGATCTGAGATCAATAGAAGACCACACCTTTACACCATTAAAATTTTGAAGAAGTTCTTCCATCATTTGCGGCCTGATAGTATTGACTTGTTTCGAATATAAGGCAAGTCTGATCGATCCATATTTCTTCTCAGTAACATGTAATGGATTGTTGTATGAGCTTACCGCAGGCTCAATAATGCCCTCGTCAAGCGTAGATTGTATTTCTGTTCTAACACGGTCCCTATAATGTGCTGGAATTATTTATGGTCTAACACAAAATTTAGTAAGCTCACGAACACGAAATTGGTATTGAAATCCCTTGATTGTTCCTGTTTTGTGAGTAAAAACTGTGGAATGTGCTTGTAAAATCTCAAAAAGGCCCTGCCTATTAATGTCATTACAGTTCTCAATTGTTTGAATTTTATTCTGAATTAACTCATTAGTATCAAATACGCCGTCGATATCATCCCTGTCAGTACTTGCAGAGTGATTGTTAGTGTCAAGTTCCGTTGAAAATTCCGAACTGTTGTCTAACAGAAGGTAAATCCGATTAATTTCCTCGTCACGGTTTGAGAGCCAATCTTCAAATTTGAAAGCAATTGACTTACCTTCTTTCTCTAAACTTATTTCAGCATCGTGAAAGCTTAAGATTGCTTTGCACTCATTCAAAGAGTCTACTCCCAATATAATTTCCGTCGACAATAATGGAACAATAAGAAAGTTCATAGAGAATCTTGTGGCTTTGACAAATTATTTCTAAGTTGGATTGTTGGCATACATCTACACTTTTTCCAAAAATTGCACCTTGTAATTTAATCTTACGTAAAGGAAGTGTGGGGCAATCGTTCGATTTGTTGCATTTGCTAAAAGCTGTTTCATTAATGACTGAAATAGGACTGCCAGAGTCAAGTACTGACGTAAATTTTACGTCATTTACTGTAATGTGAATCACAGGATATGCAATGTTGTTATGTTTTACATCGTGTTCCTGAAGTAAGATGTCCCTAATGGCTTCCATTTTTACGCAATTACTAGCCATGGCAGCTACGTCGTCAGCTTCATAAGTACATATTGTGGCTGCCAGCGGTGTGAGTCATTGCCTACTGTCTCTTTGTTGGCGCGCATCGTTATTGGCATTAGGAGGCCTAACTTCTACAAATTCACTTTGTCGAGAGGGCCCTGCCTGTTTGAATCCCGCCAGTTCTGATGCAATTCAGGTCTGTCGTTACGATCATATCGTCTGTCGTCATGTCGGTAGATTCCATAGTTTCTTTCTTGTCGGTCATGTGGTGGAGAATTTCTCCCTGAATCGTAACTGCGCGCTGGACCGTTGCGTCTGAAGTTATTCTGTCTCCCTTGATAATATTTATTTTGGTTCCCATATTGTCTGTTTCTCTGATTGTCTCTGTGATAGTCATTACTGTGGAGAGGTGATCTTTCCCTGTAATTATTACTACTCTGCCAACGGTTGTCATACGGGTGGTGTCTGTTTTGGTCACAATTTACATTGTACGAATAGCCTTGTCATGTCCATTTATTATTTCTGTCATCGCGGAATTGTGACGGATGTGACCTGTAATTGTTGTGCTTCTGTTTTCACGTTCCGCTATTGTCAGTGTCAATTTCCAATTCTTGTAACAGTCCCTGAAAAGCTTCAATGTCGTCTTTGCAAAGTCCTGCCAAAATAATATGTCATAAATGTTCAGGCAATTTGATTAATCAAATGCAGATGAGTTCTGAGGGGCTGTGTGGGTTTGACAGGTACTGATTCTTGTGCAACATGGCTTCAAAATATTTCAGAAGACTGGAAAATGCAGATTGTTCGAAATGTTTCATCTTTATGATGCTGTGTTTTACTCGGTCTTGTGTAGCTTGAGACCAATATGCTGAGAGGAAGGCATGATAAAATTCTCCTTCACTGTGACATTCGTGAATGACCGATCGCATTCTTTCAGCTGGTTCATTCTCTAAGTAGCCACACATAAATTCTAATCTGTGCTCTAATGACCAGTTGGGAGGAAAACAATGAGAGAATTGATGAAGCTGTGCTTGTGGATAAATGTCATTGCCGGAATTCTTAAATGTTTTGAATTTACGTGTACTATTGAACAGCTTATAGTCAAAATCATCGTGTCGGCGAGTCGCATATCGGTCATTGTTACGTCGTGTTGGCAGTTCCATCTCAAAATTCTGTGCACCGTGCCAATTACTTTCATAATTTCCGAAATGCCCTGTGTTATTATTTTGCGGCTTCTCCGTATTTCTCCGCAGTGGTCTAGCGGTTCTGGCGCTGCAGTCCAGAACCGCGGGACTGCTACGGTCGCAGGTTCGAATCCTGCCTCGGGCATGGGTGTGTGTGATGTCCTTAGGTTAGTTAGGTTTAAGTAGTTCTAAGTTCTAGGGGACTTGTGACCTAAGATGTTGAGTCCCATAGTGCTCAGAGCCATTTGAACCATTTTTTTCCGTATTTCTAAGTCCCTCTTCCCGTGTTGGAGCGTGAGTGTCCTCTGAAATATCTAATTTTTGTATTACTTGTGCCAACTGATCTTGTACTTCCCGGATTTCTCTTTTGTGTTGCGTATTAATTTGATTCTGATTTTGTTTGAATTTCTTAATTTGTTCATACTATTCTGTCAGTGATGGCTGCAGGTCTTGTGTCATTCAGATCATCATCTACCTTTGTAGATAAGTTAGTGTACTGATCCGAAAGTTCGGCTACTTTCTCCGATAGTGTACTTATTTCCTCAGTGTGTTTATCTGAATCAAGTTTCAGAGTGTCCATTTGTGTTGAAATCGTATCTACTGTGTCCTTTAAGTTTTCCTGAGTTTTTGCAAGTTGTGTCACCGAATCGGTAGATGCAACTGAGTCAATTTTAGCTTGCACGGTCTCATGATTTTCATGACAAAAGTTTGCAGTTCTTTTACGGCTGCTTCGTGATTCTGTAATGTATTTTCATGCCACGAAAAAATAAGTTGGAAACGCTCACAAATTTGTGTTTTTACATCATTACAGACTTTTTGACATTTCGATTCGATTTTATGTATCTCAGTAGTTATATCTTCACGTGTTTGTTCAAGTGTGGTGTAAAGATTTTGTTCCATTGCGTCTAACTTTTGAAGATTTTGTCCCATTTGTTTCTGATTTTGTTCAAGTGTTGTGTCTAACTTTTGTAGCCTTTGTCACAAGTGTTGCATTAACTGTAATAACAATGTACTGGTGTCTGAAACATGTTCCTCAGTGCTACTCGGCAGTGCATTTGAACCGGCAATATTCGGATTTTGAAAAGCAGAAAATGTGTCTTGACTTATTTGAGAAAACGGTGAGGACGCAAAACTTGAATCTACAATATTTGCAAGATTGTGTCCTGTCATTTCGGATTCCTGAGGCGAGCTGTTGGCGACCGATCGATTGATAATGCTTTCCTGTTCACTATTTGTTTCACTGTCTACGCCATTATTTGCCGCCCGCTGCATTTCCCTACTTTGAATGTCTGTTAATTCATACATAGTGGTGCTGATAAGTTACGCTCGTCGTCACTACTATTTCTCAGTTCACTTTGTATCCTAGTGCTACGTTTTTCACACGCCATAATTATCACGTATTTCACACGATAACACAGAAAAGCACAATTTGAAGAGCAAAATAAGAAAACACATTAACATAGCACTGAAAATAACACCTAGTTAATCGCAAGCGCAGCTGTGAAATACTTGGTGCAAATCTACATACATGCCACAACTGTGTTACTGTACAACAATGAAAGACTGCATCTACAAAGGAGATTCTCTCTACAATTACGCGCTAGCAATAAACAAATGCTACACTAATCACACAAACTACAAGAAAAAATCAGAAGATTCCAGTGAGGTATCCTCGGCTAAGGGTCGACGTATGAAACGTCCCCTTTGAAAAATTATACATGACTGTGCTTAAACTGACACACAAAATATTTAGCGCAACGCAATCTGACTTTCAATAATCCCTACAAATGAATGGCCCTGACTAACATTAACCTATGCCTTTCACAAATCACTTACCCCACAAAAATCTTCGTTACTCGAACTACTGCAATACAGCGAGCGCCACTACCGCCAGCTAAATAAAAGATTCAAACTACTGAAGGCACTAACTACTGATAGGCATAGTTAGCAAATGAAAGATTTTGATAGTGAACAAACAATGTAATTACTAGTGTTCAAAAGTCATAATATATGTAGCAGTTCATGACATCCATTGTTACAAATGTACTGTCTCTGATGGACACACGTCCAGATCATCTGCTCTCAAAATTCCGCCATCTCTCTCCCCACATCCACCACTGCTGGCGGCTCACCTCCAAAAGTGCAACGCTACGCACTGTTAACAGCCAACTGCCCACCGCTACAATGGCAGACAACAATGCAAAACAACTAGCCACAGACTTCACACAGCACAGCCAGTGATTTTCATACAGAGCGCTACGTGGTGGTGGCGTTACCAATATAAGAACCTAAACAGCCTACTTACATAGACCTATTTACCAATGTTCTACAAAACTTCGACTGACTCTGCTGTTGGTTTGCTCTGTTGTGGCCTGTCTGCATGTCAAGAGTCAGCACTGTCTTTCCGTTGGAAGGACAACAATACTTCTTCAAGACTGCATGGAAATCCACTACTTCCGTGTGCATATTCTTTTACTGCTCAGACTTTGAGAAAAAAAAAACATTAAAATTTTACTGTGATGAATGATCAGGACTGTCTTTATGGACTGTGAGAAAATTTTAGCTTTTGAACAACATTGTATCGATAAGTGTGTACATTTGATTTCTTTGTTATTGTAACTATGAAACATTTTTTCAAATTTTTTTAAAAATTTTTATGGGGAGCATGGGGGCTATGTAAGTAGGCTGTTTAGGTTCAAATATTGGTAACGCCACCGCCACTTAGCGATCTGGATGAAAATCACTGGCTGTGCTGTGTGAAGTCTGTGGCTAGTTTTGCATTGTAGTCTGCCATTGTAGCGTTTGGCAGTTGGCTGTTAACAGCGCGTAGCGTTGTACAATTGGTGGTGAGCCGCCAGCAGTGGTAGATGTGGGGAAAGAGATGGCGGAATTTTGGGAGCCGATGATCTGGATGTGTGTCCGTCAGAGACAGTACATTTGTAACACTGGATATCATGAACTGCTATATATATTATGACTTTTGAACACTATTAAGGTAAATACATTGTTTGTTCTCTATTAAAATCTTTCATTTGCTAACTATTCCTACCAGTAGTTAGTGCCTTCAGTTGTTTGAATCTTTTGTTTAGCTGGCAGTAGTGGTGCTTGCTGTATTGCAGTAGTTCGAGTAACGAAGATTTTTGTGGGGTAAGTGATTTGTGAAAGGCATAGGTTAATGTTAGTCAGGGCCATTCATTTGTAGGGATGATTGAAAGTCAGATTGCGTTGCGCTAAATATTTTGTGTGTCAGTTTAAGCACAGTTGTGTATAAATTTTCAAAGGGGACGTTTCATACTGAGGAAACACATATCTGAAAACTTTATTATAGAGTATCAGAATAGAGTAGGTTGGAATAATGCATCAACATAGTAAGCACTATCCAAAGACTTTATGCAGGAATTTCAAGATAAATTGGGTAAATTTATCAGATGATCAAGAATTATTGGAAGATTCTGTGTGAGAATTTCAAGATTTGGGTAAATGTAGCATTTAATAAAAATTATCTGAAGATTCTGTGAGAGAATTTCAGGATAAATTAACTGGAAAAATGTTTTAAGCTATCAAAAATTGTCTGAATCATTCATACAAAAAATAATACTGAATGAAATATCATCTACTTCAGAATAAAATTGTTCTATGTGTGTAACTGATCAAGATTTTCAATTTCTATGAACTAAGTGTACTCATTTTCCATAGAGAATATATATTAATAAATGGTTAGCAGACACAGACGATTTTGCTTGTTCAATGTGTAGAAATGATGATAAAAATTTATAACTGATAAAGATTAATTTTATCATTAATCAGTCATTCGTATCTATAGTTATACAAAATGTTGAAAAAATTATAATAACAAGCAATTCATAAAATTTCTATCATTCTTTGGTATAAATTCATGGAATTTGGATCACAGTTTACATTTATCACAATTTATGTATATTTTCGATTCTATCCAATTGGCTTTGTAACTTTTTCTGTGTTCTAATGGCATAATTGTTTTATTATGGAATTTCGTGGAATAATTTTGAAAGAATAGAAGCTGAACTCCAATTCTAAAAGAATATTTCTGGAACAAAATGAGGTAACGAAGTATCTACTGAATCTATTTCTGTTTGTTTCTTGAACAATTTCTAAAGCATTATCAATTATACCATTCAAATATTCAATATATTCATCCTTAATTTTGTTTATATTTTCCAAGTGAGTTACTTGTCCTTAATATCTTTCTTTAGTTTTAAATGTCCATGTTTGCAAAATGATGATAAAACTTCTTCATAAACCCAATCTTGAAAATTTTTTGGTTATGTCATTTTTCATTTCATTATTAATGGATGCAGACCAGGTTCATTAATAAAATCTGTGTCTGGATACAAGACTAATGGATCATTACCCACTAAATCCTTACATTTCTTTTCTGAAATGTTCTCTGATATGATATAATATTATCTGTCATGTGTTTGTATATTCTAAAAGTTTAGGTATGTCTTTAGCTTTAAACCATGGTTTTTCTTCTCATCAGTTACTATGAACTCTCACTTATTATAATATGTAAGCTTATTCTCAATTTAATAAAAATAATTTTGTTGGAATTTTTCCTAATTCAAATAATAAATACTGGGTTTATTGATAAATTTCATATATTGGTAGCACAATTTCCTTACTGTTCTACTCATTTAATCACATCTTATATTATTTAAATTCTATAAAGATGCATTGAAAGATACAGAGCAAAAACTAGAAAATTTCACTTTTTTTAATAATTTTTTCTCTATAAACAGAAGCCATTTAATCTGAACTGAATAAATATTGTAAAACTGCAAAGTCAACATATAATTTTACAGTACAAAAATATACAAAAACGGTTATAGGACAATTTGTAGACAATGTATACATGAATATCACGTAGGAGTACACGAATTCCCTGCTATGTGTAAAAAATGTTTCTGTATATTGTTGTAAAAATCACTTACAGCAAATTGCAAGTGTGAACATCTGAAGATATTGTTGTCAATGAAAAATGATGAACAACAGACTGAAATTGATAACACACAAAGAATGTGTTGATTGTCAAAAGATTAAAGAAATATAACTTTGCTACTAAAATCCATTTCGTGAAATGTACTCAAGAACATATCAAAAATAAAGATGTGTATTTTAAAATTCAATAATGGAAATTTTGCATATTAAATTAGAAACTGAAATGGAGCAGTTCATGATTGCCCAACTCCATGAGTAATGTAGAAGTAATAATATAGCTGGATATGGTAAATTAAATAAAGCTGGTATAATTGTATTCATTAATAACCATAGGGGTGGGAATCTTTCGAAACAATTACCCATTCTAAAATTAGAATTGATGACGAATTTTTTCGAAATAACGAAGTAAACTACTGAAAGAAACATTTCCTTTTTCTAATGTTGTATTTGAGAAATTGAGGAATAGGAGAACAGTTAAAGATTATCTCATTGTTAAAGTACTTGCAAAGAGACTATAGATTATAAATTTTCAGAACAATCTAAACTTGCATGATGCAAACTTCTCCTTGAATGCATCTCAGCCAAAAATTGTGAAAATAAAACTGCACCAAGAAGTAAAGAAAGCAAATTATTGTCTACTTCAGAAGACAAGCATAATTATGTAGTTCACTACAGAAATCTTTTACAGTATCTTCCTATACGAATGAAAATTGTAACAATATACAAAAGTTTTAAAATTTAATCAAACCACCAAATGAAAGGCATACATAAACATGAACAAAGAACTGATAAATAATGATTTTGAAATAGAGTTCTACAAACTGATGACTAATTAACAATCTGAAGAAACTATGGAAAATATAAAAAACGGAGTAGATATAAAATTAGTTACAAATGGAGGAAGATGTGATCAACTTGTAGCGAAGCCAAACTTTAAGGGAGAAAAGCATTTAATGATAATCTTGCTGCTATCCATAGGAATAAAACAAAGTTTTGTTTATTAAGTCAATTTACATCTGAATGAGTATACTTGATTTATCTAAAGGACTTTGATTTTCAATATAGAGCTATGAAACCAAAATACTGTGAGAAAATTGAGTTCTGTTATAAAGATACAGATAGTTAGATATACAATATTAGTTACATATACACCATACACACTGAAGATTTCTACAATGACATGAAATAGATTATTGATAAATTTGATACCAGTGGCTTTGCTACAGAAAGTACATACAGTATTCCCCAAGTAAACAAGAAAGTTTTAGGAAAAATTAAAGATGAATGTAATCGAAAAATAATGGAAGAATTTTGTGGACTGAGAAGAAAAATGTATGCTTATAGAATTGGTGACAAAACAGAGAAAAAAATCGAAAGGTGTCAAAAAAGGTGTTGTTAAAAATAAAGTAAAGATACAAGTTTATAGAGTCTTTTTGTATAACAATAGGGAACACTACTGAAATATGAATTTAATAAGAGGCATGAAGCATCAATTTAATCAGTTGATGTAAATAAAAACGCACTGACACCTACCACATGGCAGTTATTCACTATTATCAACAGTATAAAAAATAAAGTTTAATATAATTTTATGTTTATAAATAGAGGCTCTACTCAAAAAGCTCGACAATAACGTTAATGGTTGTGAATATTTGAATACTAGACAAGGAGAGAAAATATGTTTGAATACGCAATTGAAAATTATTTGACCAGACAGATATTTGAAAATAATTAGTGGCTGGAGTTTTCAGTTTTCTGAAGATGGTAGTACTAAACTGAGATACCAGGCAATGAACAAAATTTAAAAATAATGAGAATGAATTTCGTTACCTAGAATGTGTAGTTTGAAATATTTTATTGCTATTTAAATTTTTTTCAAAACTTTTTTTCTAATTCACATTAATCTGATGGGGGATGGTGATACCCCACGACATTTTATTCACCAAAATGAGTAAAATCTGAAATATTAATGGTGATAATGTAACACTGTAATCGATGCAAAGTAAAATGCTTCTTTTTTACCTTTGGTTTAATTTTAGGTAAACGTGAATAATTTTATTTTGCTGATGAGTTAAAACTGGCCAAAATGACTGTTATGTCATATTTGTAAACTATACATACTC
The DNA here is from genome assembly GCF_021461395.2 of Schistocerca americana. Taxonomy (NCBI): domain Eukaryota; kingdom Metazoa; phylum Arthropoda; class Insecta; order Orthoptera; family Acrididae; genus Schistocerca; species Schistocerca americana. The sequence goes on along the minus strand of NC_060122.1, from coordinate 116,714,282 downwards.
GTCTGTCAAAAGTGAGCAAGAAATTAGGAATGGGATAGAGATGGAGTAAGTGGGTTCCGGCTAACCTGGCTCAGTGACCCACCAAGCCTGAACCTAAAAATTCTATGTACTGACGAATATGCAGAGAGCAGTTTCCTGAAAGTGGTGTACATTTTCTACCTCCAGAATAACTTAGCGAAGTGCTCTTTCAGATGATCTGCCTGGCTCATATTCCTGTTGGTTTACGTGCAAAGGCTCCTTAGATTGCCTCCTGTCCCTAATGTGCACATAATCAGTTTTTCTAATGCTAAAAAACTGCAAGGCAGACTGATCAGTCCCATCTCCTTGACCTTGGTGTAATCAACTCTCCCTCGCTTCAGAATGAAAACAGCCCTTCTGTATTCCAAGCATTAGGTATGATTTCTGCTGCTAGCCTACGTAGGAATCTAAGTAAACTCACTCCTGCTTGTTGCAGTAGAGCTCTACTGACTCCATCTGGGCCTGGTGATTTGAATGGGCCAAATGTTCCCACTCCAAACGGATTTTTGAAAAAATCATTGCTATACTTTCACAGATTCCTGGTTTTCCCTTCGATTACCTGTAAACCTCTCAGGAACTGTACCTCAGTCTATATTCTCAGCCAGACTGAATGAGGGAAGTCAGTCTTGAGGAGCACATCCAACACCTCATTCGCTGACCTTCTATGCACACCACCCTCCTTCCTTAGAGAACCTGGTAACTTAGACGGTATTTTGTAAGAGATAAGCAATTTATCCTTCATACAGAGTATGGCAGTTTCCTATACACTGCCGGAAAAAAAATCACTTGGAGAGCCATGTCGATTTTTATCTGATGATGGCATATGCCACAAGGAGGATTGTAGATGTATTGATAATGGTTTCAGCGTCGTCCACCAACAGTTACCGTAGTGGTATAGCTACCAGAGCGCCATCTATGCCTACCCTTCAACAGGGAATGCTCAGAGCCAGAAGGCTCGGTGTGATTGGAACGTGTGAAGCGAACAGGCAAGCATTCCATGGATATGTACTCGTGCTTCCTACAGCCAAGTAAGTTAGTACGAAAGGGGTCAAATCGTGGCCCTCCGAGTGGTGGGACGGTCACGTTGGAGAACTACCATGCAAGTTGTATGTGCTGCTTCGGTTGTGCAACGATGCTAGTATCAGTGGTCACGTGAACATTCTCACACCTATAGACCAGGTTGAAGACGTCCACCAAACACAAACGCCCGCCAGGATTGCTTTATTGTAAGGGCAGCAGTGGCAGATGGTGCAGCTGCTGCAGCACAGATACGTAAGATTTTTAGCCCAGGTGTCTCAACACGAATTGTGACCTGGTTATCACTGTCCAGCACGATCTCCAGACTTGCCCCAGTGAGCATGTGAGCGTTATGATGGGATGAGAAGTGGCACTTGCTGCTTGTCAATCAACGACTCTTACAGAACTAAATCAAAAAGTCGAGCTGTCCCAGTGCAGAATCCACTATCTGTGATATCGACTGGGTGCCAGTCAGTGCCTGCTACATCATATATTAATATGTGTGTTACAGAATGGCTCAATACCTGGTAGCTATTGATATGTAAATGTAATCATTCCTTGTACTCCAGATGCGGTGTTGCATCAATAAATCTTGCGTACATTAGTACTTTAGAGACATCTAAAACCTGTACTGATCTTTTTTCCGGCAGTATATGTAGCTAAGAATGTTGCTTGCATCAAAGGATTAAGGACACTCCAGGACGCATGACAGAGAAAGAGAAGCGTGTTGCCAGGAGACGTGGCAAAATCGATCTAAAAGTTAAGTAATCCAATAACCACAAGTTTGAGTGCAGTTTACGATACATGTTGGCCTTACATTGGCTCAGAAAGTTTCGTTCTGTTCTTTGAGCAATATTACAAATGCCTACGCATTGTCTGATGAAGATGTGACTGAATATGAGTGAACCTTAGATGGCTATGTTAAATTGCGGATTTCAGATACCAATAATTATTTGTCACACATGTCGGCACTAAATACATGCGAGTGGACAGAAGTGAACCCAGTGACAAGAAAATAACATGCATTTCACTCAAAATCACGTAATTATTAAATTCTACTTACACATTAAATAACTGAAACATCTGTTAATGACATAAACTCATTCGACATGATATCCACACTGCCCAAAGTGGGTACGAGGTCGACTGAAAGTCACGTAATTCTATGTTCCCCCACTCACATTAATACTTTGTGTTTCGATACCTTGTTAAACACATTTCTTTTTCCTGTGCATCATTCATGCTGACGACAGAGGTATCACTTTGAGAAACATCAAACCAAAAACTATTCCTTGTGTGATCAAAAGCACAAAGTCATTTAATCCGAACACAAAGCATTCCTTCAAAAATTACAAGAACTCGCATAAAAGCAATATCATACTCATTTCAACAACTAACGCTTCCTATAATATTCTAGTGCAAAAGAAGAAATGTTTATTAGACTATCAACTCACTTAAACAACAATGCAGTTCAAAGACATCTAGCTTTATCACGCTTGTTAAAAGCTGTCGTGGGGAGGAAGGAGTACTCCAAAGAAGTCCGCTGCACCCTTGCCAAGCTAGAAGGACCACCCTGACCGTGACACATATCATACTGCTACGGATAACCTCTCTGTAAATGCACAAGTATCGCAAAAACTGGCAAACCTGAATTAGCAGTCTACTATCCACAAGAAAAAATAGATTCTACGTAACTTATGGTTCATTCAGTTCATTCATAGCATTAGGATGAAGGGAATAATGCTGGTACTCCTTATGTAGGGGGTAAAACAAAGAAACAAAATCTCTTATCTGCCTCAGGATCACCTACTATCACAGACAGGTAGCAATATGTAGAGACAACACAAGATTGAAAGAGATCTAACAGATCATTTTAATCATCCCTGCCTTGATGGAAAAAAAAGAAAGAAATTGAAATTTGCGTTTCAGTGATACTTCCAAAGCGGTTTCTATAGAAGTATATTTTGTTTATAATTGTGTGTAACCAACACTACAAGTAAACAAAGGAGAATATTGCAACTCTCAGACGAACGTGAAGAAGTAAATTGCACACATAATGATTGCATTTACATGCAAAGGTAAATAGAGGAGATCTGTCACAACAGTATAGATCTATGCATTATAAAAAGTTATGTTTCAGTTAATACAATCATACGTGGAATTTAAGAAATGAAAATTAAAGAAGTACAGTGAATGGAAAAGATAATGAAAAAGTTGGACTCTGATCATTGATAAACCACGAGGATAAGACTTGACAACCAAGCACCGTTCTACATGTACAAAAATAAGTTGAGAAGTGAAATATCTCCTGACTACATTTTTACAATAACGTTAAATTTAGTTGAAGTAATGCAGTTTACTGTTAAAAAACATGGTGCTAACACGTTTGGTGATTCAATGATTTTTTATTTATCGGTATTGCTCAGATGCAGTTAAAAAAATACAGGGATATAGCATTAGAATATGTATATAACACGAATACAAAAATACCAAACTATATATAAAACTAACTAAATCGCAGTACCTATGTTTCTAATCCATATAAGAGCTGTGTCATCGCTTCAACTCCCCTGATAGGAATGCAAGGGGCATTCATCTAGAATATGTTTGATTGTCTGGTTCAGAGTCACACAGTCACAAACTGGAGACTCTGTAGCACACAATTTGTAAAGACAGTATGCACATCGTCCATGCCCAGTGGAAGCTGCGTTCAATTTGACCCATAGTTTCCTGCCGAGTTCTGTGGCAATAGTATCACCGTTACACTTTCTGAACCACTCATGCTCTTCGCGATTTTCAATAAGTTGACAGTCCTGATCCCACAGGTCTCTCAGCTTGCTATTACTGGCAGCTACCTGTTCTGTTTGCCGTATTGGTGGATTTCTTGAACGGAGCCTATTTCGTTGTAGACTTAGTATGTCATCCTCTACGGGTAAGTCCGGATTCTTCTGTAGCTTGTAGTATTCTCTAAGCAAGGTGTCGCTTGTATGAATTCAATGACAAATAAAAACAATAACACACCTCAAGAAAGATAAGCAAATAAGGTTCACGTATTTCCTTAGGTCATATAAGGAGGGTGGAAAATTAATATACTACGTAAGAAAACTATACATGATTATAAATCAAATTAACTAACCGTACAAGAACAAAAAAAAGTTACTATATCAAACTGCAAACTGAGAGGCTAGTCAACTCACTATCATCCATGGATGAACTCCACAAAAGAAAAAATCTATAATCTATATATATTATTAAACTTTTGGCACACATTTGAGAGTAAAATATTGTCTCTTGTCCCTTTTCAAAAGAAGCAAAGTTATTGAAAAAGTTATAAAAACAATAACACACCCCAAGAAAGATAAGCAAATAAGGTTCACGAATTTCCTTAGGTCATATAAGGAGGGTGGAAAATTAATATACTACATAAGAAAACTATACATGATTATAAATCAAATTAACTAACTGTACAACAACAAAAAAAAGTTACTATATCAAACTGCAAACTGAGAGGCTAGTCAACTCACTATCATCCATGGATGAACTCCACAAAAGAAAAAATCTATAATCTATATATATTATTAAACTTTTGGCACACATTTGAGAGTAAAATATTGCCTCTTATCCCTTTTCAAAAGAAGCAAAGTTATTGAAAAGAAAAAATCTATAATCTATATATATTATTAAACTTTTGGCACACATTAGAGAGTAAAATATTGTCTCTTATCCCTTTTCAAAAGAAGCAAAGTTATTGAAAAGCATCATAAAAAGGAAATATTAAACACCTCACAGATACATACTGAAATCTTGTTCGTTCTTTTCGAAATTGCCGGCCGGAGTGGCCGAGCGGTTCTAAGTGCTACAGTCTGGAACCGCGCGACCGCTACGGTCACCAGGCATGGATGTGTGTAATGTCCTTAGGTTAGTTAGGTTTAAGTAGTTGTAAGTTCTAGGGGGCTTTCCAATGCCTCCATCACCTATCAGAAGCCCAATGTTATTAGCGGACTCTAACTAAGACCTAAATGGTTTAACCTCAACTGCTTTAAAAACCAGGTCATTGACAGGTAGTCAAACTAACAAGTTGACTTCCGCGACCGCGTCTTCAGAAACGACTGTCTATGGAGAAACGGACACAGACGGCCATATGCTCTTTCGTTACTCTGACCTCAATGCTTGTACTTCTAAACTGGAACTACTAATTGAGACCACGCTAAAATTACGTGGAAAGATTAAAATGAATAAACAAACAGCTCTAATATCGCTTTTAGAAAAAAATCCATTTTGATTTTGCAGCCTTCGGATTTTGCTCCAACAGTCGGCTGCATTCCAGTGTACACGACGCTGCCTGGTTGGAACCACTATACGGAAGCTCCCTGTTATTCACGAGCTTCCTACAATACTTTTGTACACAACAAGCTATAAAATAAGAGCAGTACCTATCAATAATTAACGCCTTCTCAATACATACGAGGTGCATTCAGTAAGAAAAGCCACACTTCCTTTTATTTATTTAATTTTTTTGAACAGGTTGATTTTATTCAGGGGTCCAATACACCATATTATTCCCCACTCTTCTGCCTACAAAACTCTATTTTTTAGCATAATCTCCGTTCAATGCGACGGCCTAATGCCAAATTTCTAGCTTACTAGGGGGGCTAGTATGCTCGCATGGTACCACTCTACTGGTCGACGTCGGAAGCAACGTCTTGCTCCATCATTTACCACACAGATATCCAGGTACTGCTCCCCGCGAAGCATATCCGTCACTGGGCCAAACAGATGGAAGTCGGATGGTGCCAGATTGGGTTGTTGGGGAAGAACATTCCAATGAAGGTTTATCAGCTCCTCTCGAGTGCACAGACTGGTGTTAATCCTTAGTAAGAATTTCATTTGGGTGCTGAGAAAACTACCTGAATTTCTTACTGGATAAATACACGAAGCTTGCAAACGGAATTCGCAAATCCCACCGTTGAATGTCATCCTTGCAGTAGGTGTCCAATATGGGTGTCATCAGTGATGCAGCAAATCCTTACAGGAATTCCGAAATCCTACCACTGAAAATCTGCAAGTGGAAGTGTTGCACTGCTGCATATGTTCGCCGACCGGTGTGGCCGTGCGGCTCTAGGCGCTTCAGTCTGGAACCGCGTGACCGCTACGGTCGCGGGTTCGAATCCTGCCTCGGGCATGGATGTGTGTGATGTCCTTAGGTTAGTTAGGTTTAAGTAGTTCTAAGTTCTAGGGGACTGATGACCATAGATGTTAAGTCCCATAGTGCTCAGAGCCATTTGAACCATTTTTTTTTCTGCAGATGTTCAATATGGGCACTATTTGTGACGTGGCAAACCATTACAGCTGTATTTACATTAAAATCATTAGCAGTATCTCATCTCCTAATTTCCAAGCTTCACAGAAGTTCCTCCACTGGCAGGAAGTTTCATATCAGTGCACACTCCACTGCAGGTTGAAAATCCATTCTGGAAACGATCGTCCAGGGCGTGGGTAAGCCATATCTCGAAAACTTCCTTTCTTACAGGAGTATTAGAAAAAAAAAGTAAGTTCAAATGGCTCTGAGCACTATGGGACTTAACTTGTAAGGTCATCAGTCCTCTAGAACTTAGAACTACTTACACCTAGCTAACCTAAGGATATCACATACATCCATGCCCGAGGCAGGATTCGAACCTGCGACCATTGAGGTCGCTCAGTTCCAGACTGTAGCGCCTAGAACCGTCGGCCACTCCCGCCGGCCAGTAGTAATACAGCTGCTAGGATAAATCATGAATTGTGCTCTGGTAGCCCAGTTGGTAGGGCACTTGCCCATAAATGGCAAAGCTCCCAGGTTTGAGTTCAGGTCTGGCATGCGGTTTTAACCCGGCGGGAAATTTAATATAGGCGCACATTCCGATGCAAAGTGAAATTCATTCCAGATTCTAATAATTTGCCTGTTTTACTTTAATGCCCTCAGTAACTTCTGTTTTATAAATTCTGAGTCGTCCTTTCCTATCTGTTTCCTTCCTCGGAGAAAGTACTCATGATGCTGCTTCGATAATGGAGGTCTTAACTTACACATAATTAAGTAATTCAGAGAACCACAAATGCACATTGTAATACCATGTATCAATATCACCCCACAGACGTCTTTATGTTGGCAAAGAAATTTCAAGTTTCAGTGAGGCGCCGGGAGCAGACGTGCGGGATCGGCTGGACCCAATGGAGCACACCCGCTGAGCCAAGCCTCCATTGGCTCTGTACCACGAGCGGCCTCTGCCGTCGCGATGTAGGACAGCCGGACACAGCAGCTCAGCCCACTCGCGCTCGGAGCCTCTTTGCTATGCGATGTTATGGAGACGCCACACAGTCACAACTCTGACTCCATTGTTTGTACTTATAAGTACGGAGAGCCTCATCCTTGTTGACACTGACAGCTGGACTCTGTTTCTTGAGCATTACCTGTAATGATTTTTCGTAAACTAGGAAAACTACAAATGAATCTTCTGTTTACTCTTTTAACTTGTTCACTAACTACTTCTGTTCCTGTCCAGCTTTCCTACGACGACAGTTGTCACATCACTCTGTAGCCCTGGTCCCCTTACCAATGTGTATCTACATCTACATAGATGCGCCGCAAGTCAGCGTACGGTGCATGGCGGAGGGTACCCTGTACCACAACTAGCCGTTTCCTTTCCTATTCCACTAAACTTTCTCAATAGTGCTTCTCGAAAAGAACGTTTCCTTCCTCCTCGGACTGCCACTTGAGTTCCTGAAGCTTCTCTGTAACACTTGGGTGTCGTTCGAACCTACCGAAAACAAAACTAGCAGCCCGCCTCTGAATTACTTTGATGTCTTCTGTCAGTTCGACCTGGTACAGATCCCAAACACTCGAGCAGCACTCAAGAATAGGTCGCACCAGCGTCTTATATGCTGTCTGCTTTACGGGTGAACCTCTCATTCGTAAAATTCTCCCAGTACATCGAAGTCGACCATTCACCTTTTTTCCCACAGTTCTCGCATACACATTCCATTTCATATCTCTTTGTACCATACGACCCGATATTTAGGTGACCTGACTGTGTCAAGCAGGACACTATTAATGTTGTATCCGAATATTACAGATTTGTTCTTCCTTTCTCGTTTCACCTCATATCGCTTTGCACTGTTATGCCCAGATATTTAAACGACTTGACTGCGTCAAGCAGGACACTAGTAATACTGTATCCGAACATTAGAAGTTTGATCTACCTTCTAATCCACATCAACTTATATTTTCCAAATTTAGGGCCCGCTGCCAGTCATCAATTTTGCTATGTCGTCTTGTATCTTGCTACAGCCACTCAGTTTCTACACCTTACCGCACACCACCGCATAACCAGCAAACAACCGCAGATTGCTGACCACCTTGTACGCCAAATCGTTTATGTATGTAGACAACAATAGTGACGACGGTTCAACCGCGCGTCCGGCCATCCTGATTTAGGTTTTCCGTGATTTCCCTAAATCGCTCCAGGCAAATGCCGGGATGGTTGCTTTGAAAGGGCACGGCCGACTTAGTTCCCTAATCCGATGAGACCGATGACCTCGTAGTTTGGTCTCTTCCCACAAAACAGCCCAACAATAGTGGTTCTATCAAATGATGTCGTACACAACATATCCGTCACTCCATTATAAGCCAAAACTGTAAAAGTTCGTCACCGCACACACTACGATTCAAAACTTGGAGAGATGTTACTTCCACTGACGCGTGTCTATTTTCCGTATATCCTGTAATTTTCGCTCAGTCGTCTTCTGAGATACCGGAGGTATGAATAGCTGCGCGGAGCGGCCACGCGGCTAGAGGTGCCATGTCACGGACTGCACGGCCCCTTCCTTCCTTCAGGCATGGCTGTGTGTGCTGTTCTTAGCGTAAGCTTCTTTAAGTAGTACGTAAGTCTAGGGCCATTGACCTCAGCAGTTTGTCCCTTAAGAATTCCCTCACATTTGAGTATTTTGAACTTACGAATAACCCACAATTCATCCTACTGCGTGTAAGGCGGAGGAGGGGCCCGCCCGGTTGGCCGTGTTGTCAAACGCACGGCTTTCCGGAGTGGGAAGGAGCGCCTGGTCTCCGGCACGAATCCGCCCGCAGGACTTGTGTCGAGGTCCGGTGGATGGTTTTTAGGCGGTTTTCCATCTGCCACGGCGCATGCAGGCTGGTTCCCGTTATTCCGCCTCAGCTACACTACGTCGATGATTGCAGTGCAAACAAGTTCTCCACGTACGCGTACACCAACACTACTCTACCACGCAAACATAGGGGTTACACTCGTCTGGTGTGAGACGTTCCTGGGGGGCTCCACCGGGGTCCGAACCGCACAATAACCCTGGGTTCGGTGTCGGACGGCGGAGGGGTGAAGTGGACTGCGGTAGCCGTCGTGGGGTTGTGGACAACTGCGGCTGCGGCGGGGACGGAGCCCCTCCGTCGTTTCTAGGCCCCAGGTTAACATACAAGGTGGAGGAGGAGGTTTCGAATGGTTGTTGACCGGTGTATCTCGCCCAGGAGCCACGGCAGTGTCCCGGACGATGTGACACGACGCTCAGCTCCGCCCAGAGGCATGTAAACAAGGCGCGTGCCGCCACCAGGACACTGTGCGGGTGCTGCGGAGAGGGACGACCGTAACGACCGCGCCGGGGCCCGGCGCCCGCTGCCTGCTGCCTGCTGCGGCCGGCGCTGATTGTGATTGATGGCTCGCCGTGGAATGTTTTGTTGGTGGCGGCCGCCTGAGTGACGTGTAATTTCCTGCGCCGCTCAGCCGCGCTGCGGCGAGCAGCGGCTCCGTCCGCAGGCGCCGCCGCCAACAAGTAGCCGTCGTCTTACAGGGTGCGTTCACAGTGGCAACGACAACGGTGGTCAGACGCCGTCGCCACATGTAACCCGATAACATTGACCGGCAGCTTGGGCATGATGTATCCAATGTGGTCGTCGGTTTTTCGCGGTGTCAAGAACGATAATTTAGATTACGTGGGAATCTATTCTACTAGGTTGGCACACACAGAGCGAAAATTATTGAACTACACTACTGGCCATTAAAATTGCTACACCACGACGATGAGGTGCTACAGACGCGAGATTTAACCGACGAGAAGAAGATGCTGTGATATGCAAATGATTAGAGCATACACACAAGGTTGGCGCCGGTGGCGACACCTACAACGTGCTGACCTGAGGGAAGTTTCCAACCGATTTCTCATACACAAACAGCAGTTGACCGGCGTTTCCTGGTGAAACGTTGTTGTGATGCCTCGTGTAAGGAGGAGAAATGCGTACCATCACGTTTCCGACTTTGATAAAGGTCGGATTGTAGCCTATCGCGAATGCGGTTTATCGTATCGCGACGCTGCTGCTCGCGTTGGTCGAGATCCGATGACTCTCAGCAGAATATGGAATCGGTGGGTTCAGGAGGGTAATACGGAACGCCATGCTGGATCCCAACGGCCTCGTATCACTAGCAGGCGAGATGACAGGCATCTTATCCGCAAGGCTGTAACGGATCGTGACCCTACATCTCGATCCCTGAGTCAACTGATGGGGACGTTTGCAAGACAACAACCATCTGCACGTACAGTTCGACAACTTTTGCCGCAGCATGGACTATCAGCTCGGAGACCATGGCTATGTTCGTGGACTGTGCGGCTGGTCCCGGCGGAGATTCGAGTCCTCCCTCGGGCATGGGTGTTTGTGTATGTCCTTAGGATAATATAGGACAAGTAGTGTGTAAGCTTAGGGACTGATGATCTTAGCAGTTAAGTCCCATAAGATTTCACACACACTTGAACATTTCGAACCATGGCTGCGGCTACCCTTAACGCTGCAACACAGACAGGAGCGCCTGCGACGGTGTACTCAACGACGAACCTGCGTGCACGAATGGCAAAACGTCATTTCTCCGGATGAATCGAGGTTCTATTTACAGCATCATGATGGTCGCATCCGTGTTTGGCGACATCGCGGTGAATGCACGTTGGAAGCGTGTATTCGTTATCGATATACTGGCGTATCACCCGGCGTGATGGTATGGGGTGCCATTGGTTACACGTCTCAGTCACCTCTTGTTCGCATTGACGACACTTTGAACAGTGGACGTTACATTTCAGATGTGTTACGACCCGTGGCTCTACCCTTCATTCGATCCATGCGAAACCCTACATTTCAGGACGATAATGGACGACCGTATGTTGCAGGTCCTTTACGGGCCTTTCTGGATACAGAAAATGTTCGACTGCTGCCCTGGCCAGCACATCTTCCAGATCTCTCACCAATTGAAAACGTCTGGTCAATGGTGGCCGAGCAACTGGCTCGCCACAATCCGCCAGTCACTACTTTTGATGAACCGTGGTATCGTGTTGAAGCTGCATGGACAGCCATCCAAGCCCTGTTTGACTCAATGCCCAGGTGTATCAAGTTCGCTATTACGGCCAGAGGTGGTGGTTCTGGGTACTGATTTCTCAGGATCTATGCACCTAAATTGCGTGAAAATGTAATCACATGTCAGTTCTACTATAATATATTTGTCCAATGAATACCCGTTTATCATCTGCATTTCTTCTTGGTACAGCAATTTTAATGGCCAGTAGTGTATATGAAATATAGTAGTCTTAACTTCTGAACGGTTTGTGTAAGGACGTTCAAACTGCAAGTTGGTTGCGGACCACGATACACTATGTGACAAAAAGTATCCGGACACCCCAAAAACAAACGCTTTTCATATTAGGTACATTGTGCTGCCACCTAATGCCAGATACTCCGTATCAGCGACTTCGGCGTTCATTAGACATCGTGAGAGAGCAGAATGGCGCGCTCGGCGGAACTCACGGACTTCGATCGTAATCAGGTGATTGGGTGTCACTTGTGTCATACGACTGTACGCGAGATTTCCACATTCCTAAACATCCCTGGGTCCACTGTTTCCGGTGTGATAGTGAAGTGGAAACCTGAAGGGACACGTACAGCACAAAAGCGCACAGGCCTACTTCGTCCGTTGACGGACAGAGACCGCCGACAGCTGAACAGGGTCGTAATGTGTAATAGGCAGACACCCATCCAGACCATCACACAGGAATTCCAAGCTGCATCGGGATCCACCGCAAGTACTATGACAGTTAGGCGAGAGGTGAGAAAACTTGGATTTTATGGTCGAGCGGCTTCTCATAAGCCACACGTAACGCCGGTAAATGCGAAACAACGCCTTGGTTGGTGGAACGAGCGTAAATAATGGACAATTTAACAGTGGAGAAACGTTGTGTGGAGTGACGAACCGCGGTACACAATCTGGCGATCCAATAGCAGGGTGTGGGTACGGTGAATGCCCGGTGAATGTCATTTGCCAGCGTGTGTAGTGTCAACAGTAAAATTCGGGGGCGACGGTGTTATGATGTGGTCGTGTTTTTCATGGAGAGAGCTTGCACCCCTCGCATATGTCTACATTGATGTTTTAAGCACCTTCTTCCTTCCCACTGTTGAAGAGCAATTCGGGGATGGCTACTGCGTCTTTCAACACTATCGATAACTTGTTCATTATGCACGGCATGTGGCGGAGTGGTTATACGACAACATCCCTGTAATGGACTGGCCTGTACAGAGTCCTGACCTGAATCCTATAGAACACCTTTGGAATGTTTTAGAACCCAGACTTCGTGCGAGGACGCACCAATCGGCATCGATATCTCTACTCACTGCAACATTCCGTGAAGGATGGGCTGCCGTTCTCCAAGAAACCTTCCAGCACCTAATTGAACGTAAGGCTGTGAGAGTAGAAGCTGTCATCAAGGCTATGGGTGGGCCAACGCCATACTACATTCCAGCATTACCGATGGAGGGCGTTGGGAACTTATAAGTCATTTTCAGCCAGGTGTCCAGATACTTTTGATCACATACTGAAGGAATTAGTATGGTTTGCTTCAGCCATGAAGCCTACTTTCATTTCGACGGATTCGTCTGTAAGTCAAATTGGCGCAATTGGGGGACTGAGAATACGTATTTCGCATTCGAGGTTTCTTTTCACTATCAACGGATCAAAATATTGCTAAGTTGGAAACTACCATTCACGAGGTCATCGGCGGCATCGATGTTCGACACTGTATCGGGCAATACAGAATTTGTGGTGTGCAATGTCATGGAATAATCGGTGACTACCGAACGTATGTGAAGGTTCTGGAACAGTATCCAAAGCGACCCTGATTTCTACAAGGTGTGGTGCATGCAAAACGGAGCTCAACCCCATCGAAGCAGGACAGTGATGTTCTGGAGGAGCACTTTGGGGACCGCATTCTGGCTCTGGGTCACCCAAAGGCCTTTAGCATGTTCGTCAATTGGCCGCCATATTCTTCGCATCTGAACACATTTGACTCCTATTTGGGGAGCTGTATTAAAGACAAGGTGTACAGCAATAACCTCAAAACATTGCTGAGCTGGAAACAACCATTCACGAGGTCATCGACAGCATTGATGTTCCAACACTTCACCGATTACTACAGAATTTTGCTATTCGTCTGCGCCACATCGTTGCCAATGACGGCAGGCACATCTACGTATCATGTCCTAACCTAAATCCGAATATCTGTAGTGACGTTTACGTGTTGAATAAAGTGTGTGCACGCCTTAGTTTGAAAATAATTCACGTCTTTTCATACAGTTTGCCTGTATGTTCGTAGCGTTTTTCCATAATTTTAATAAACACAACATAAACCATAAGAGAGACTTTTTTCAACAATAATATATTCTCCATCACTATTTACAACAGACTGCCAATGCCGGGATAACTTTCCCGTTCCGTGCCTGCAGAAATAACATGCTTTGGAGACAAAGAACTCGTCGAGACATGTTCGGAGCGCATTTTCGTCGGGAAAGAAAGTTCCTTGAAGGTTGTTCGATAGAGATGAAAACCTGAGGACACAAGTTCAAGTGAATAACGTGGATGCCGAATTACTTTCCATCCCAACTCCTGTATAATGTGTTTTGTCTGTCTAGCAGAATGAAGGTGGGCGCTATCGTAGAATAGCATCACTCCACGCTGTTTTTCTGGTCGTTGTTTTAGACTGTGTCTGCAAGATAACTCAGTGGTGGTTATACCTCTGGGAACCAATTTCTAGTCACCAAACTGCCGCTGCTCCATCATACATAACATTATCTTTTATGCATACACGTAGGTCTCTGTACGCGTAGTTGCTGCTTTGTTTCGACTCAACCATTCACTTATTTTCCCTGCTTTAGCACAAAGCACCATTTCTCGTCACCAGTAACGATACAGGATTGGAGTGGTCAGCGTTGTTCACGATCCAATTGATGCACACATTGCCACCGCAAATTTTTGTAATTTGGTCTTAGAGAATATGGCACCCGACTTTTGACACTTTCTCCACTGCTTACAAATGTCACATGATGGTGGAATGAACACATTTCATTATATTTGACAGTTCTCGAGTATACTGACTTCGCTTATTGTGGATTATTGGGTTTAAAGGATGTTCACCAAACCTCGAGTCCGTTCCTAAACGTGGAGAGTCTCTAATGTAGACGGCCGGTGTGACCGATCGGTTCTAGGCGCTTCAGTCTGCCACCGAGCGACAGCTACGGTGGCAGGTTCGAATCCTGCTTTGGACATAGATGTGTGTGATGTCCTTAGGTTAGTTAGGTTTAAGTAGTTCTACGTTCTAGGCGACTGATGACCTCAGATGTTAAGTCCCATAGTGCTCAGAGCCATTTGCATCATCTCTAATGTAAAAAAGATCCTCCTTAAAACGAGAAACCCATTTTCATGCAGTCCTCTGTCCAGTGTCATTATCCCCATGCACGACGCAATTGTTACTGGCTGCATCAGCTGCCGTCACCCCTCTTCTGAATTCAGAAGAATATGTCTCAAATGTCCAGATCTCTCCACTTGACACTACGTTTTCTATGTCCACAGCTCCACTCACTATCTCCAAATGAGAAAATCACAAAATGTAAAGTCAAAGAGGAACAGTGAACTACAAATGAAAAATGATAATCGATTAATAAAACCATAGCAATAGCAACGTGCAAAACAAAAACGTTACGAACTTACGCGACAACCTAACATAAAGTACGTCAGATGAATTCGCAGTTGCGAATAGTGAGTACCATCAGCTGTCGAATGGAATGACGACAATGAAAATTTGCCTATCCGTGTACGACTCACGGCAAGACCCAAACGTCCATATGTCGTCAACCATGCGTGCACGATCTGTACTCGCACATCCATTGTGTGTATTCCCGTACAGATCCGACGTTGTGCTTGAAAGTCGCATGCCCGGTATCATTCCATTCCACAGCTGATGGTAGCCATTATTCGCAATTGCGAATTCATCTGATGTGTTTAGTAACGGCTGTTGTCGCCGCAATGCATTATCATCAGAATGACACCAGCACTGTAGTATTGTAACATGAAGTAGGTTAGATTTTAAGCTTCTTGGTTGGGAGGGATACCACGACGGCTCTCTACTTGGAGACGAGTGCGGCAGTACGGTGCTTGGTGTCAAAAAGATGCCAAATGTATGTAAAAGAGCTGTCACTGTCTGGAAAACAACGTAGCGAGTACTGCACACTCTGTCCTCAGTTACCGGGATTAACAGACAAGTTTCACGAAAACACGAGATGAGGGTTGTAACACCATGCCACCGAAGATTTTTTTATAATATTTCATTGGCTTTTGGTACGTACCAGTAAAGCCATCTCAACAGCAGAATGTCAGTTTCAACGATGCGAATGTAAGGACGACACGACACCTAGTTCCTGAGCGGAGGTACACTCCGACCTGGCTCGGCATCGAACCCGGATTCCTTCGATTAGCAATCTGCCGCCCCGAGCGCGTAGATACCGATGTGGACCAGCTACAACAGTTAAAAACGCTTGCGAGACCACTTTTCTTCTCCCACCACCGTTTAACGAAAGAAAGGGCATACTCCTTTGAGGCTAACTTGCAGTTCATGAATTTCTTCATATTTATACGGGCGTATTACGGGCGATGTGGCTGATAATGAAAGCACGACTGAAGACAAACCAAGACACATTCACAGGATCCACGGATCTGGAAAAAGCGTTCGATAGTGTCAAATGGTGTAAGGTGTTCAAAATTCTGAGAAAAATAGGTGTAGGCTATAGGGAATGACAGGTAAAACACGATACACACAGGAGCCCGGAGGGGACCTTTAAGAGTGGAAGATCAAGAACGAAGTGTTAGGATTGAAAAGAGTGTAAGACAGTGGTGTACTCTTTCGACCCTGCTCTCCAATCTACATGTTGAAGAAGCAGCGAGGGTAATTAAGGAAAATTTGTAGAGTGGCATTAAAAATTCAACGTGAAAGCATATTAATGGTAAGATTCGCTGATGACATTGTTATCCTCAGTAAAAGTGAAAAAGAATTACAGGATGTGTTGAATGGAGTGAACAGTCTGGTGTGTACAGAATATGGACTGAGAGTAAATCGGAGAAAAGCGAAAGTAAAGAGAAGTAGCAGAAATGAGAACAGCGAGAAACTTAACATCAGGACTGGTGATCACGAAGTAGACGTCTTTACGGAACTCTGCTACTTAGGCAGCAAAATAACCTTCTCACTGAAATTATTTACGAGGTTACAATTTACACCTAAAATTTCCGATAATGATATTGTTTACTGGTGGCTTCCCATAAAACTCCGATTTCAGCCGATATATTCCGAACGATATTCCTGTTACGAAATTTTTCAGCCTCATGATGCCACAAACTAATTATTGGGCTGAATTTATCGGTTTCTCATTCTCCATGATTCGTGTAGTGTCAGCACACATGACCGAAGAAAACAAACTGGTTTGAATTTCACCGATATTCTTCCGAAATCTGTACGTCCGCGGGCTGCAATCGGCTACATTGAGACCGCGCGAGTACTGGCGTGCTCATTTGAGAATATGGGCGGTCAGCGGCCGACGTTGGTCATCGGTAGAATCCACACATATCGGTGCCCTTGCAAGTTCAGTCTTACAGTAGATACCACACAGTTCGACGTCACTTTTATGCGGAATCTCAGGCTAAATGTAGTGGTCAAAAGACGACCGTGCAGTATTAATGTATTGTGTGCGTCACTTAACACAAGGCGTCAGTATTTCTCATTTCTCCACAAAATCTACAGTGCGTCCGAGAAGAGTCTGTACCGCCAATTGGAAATAGTATCTATGTATGTATGTATTAAATCAGGGACCTAGAAACGATGTAGAGGCTTCGTCCCGTCGTAACCCTCAGTGATTCACAAGTCCACAACAGGCCACAGCAATCCACCCACCCCACCGTCGCCCCACACTGAATCCAGGGATGTTGTGCGGTTCGTCCCCCAGTGGGCACCCTTCCCCTCCCCCCCCCCCCCCCCCCCAGGAACGACTCATACCATCATACCAGACGAGTGTAACCCCAGATGTTTGTGTGGTAGGATAATTATGGTGTACGCATATATGGAAACAGTGTTTCCGCAGCAATCGCCGACACAGAGTAACTGAGGCGGAATAAGGGAAACCAGCCCGCAATCACATGGAAAACCGACTTAAAAACCATCCACAGGCTGTCCGGCACACCGGACCTCGCCAGTAATCCACCAGGTGGATTCGTCCCGGGGATTGGCACGCCTTCCCGCCCGGGAAGCAGCACATGAGACCGCGCGGCTAGCCGGACCGGCAGGAAACAGTATGTTATTTATGTTTCAGAAAGCATCGCTCGTTCGATACTCAGCTTGCCCTTTTCTCAAATGATATATTGAGAACTATGGGTGAAGGGCAACAGGCAGATTCCATATTTCTAGATTTCCAGAAAGCATTTGACGTGGTGCCCCATTGAAAGCTGTTAAAGAAGGTACGAGCGTATAGAATAAGTTCACAGATATGTGAGTGACACGAAGACTTCGTAAATAATAGAGCCCAGTATGCTGTTGTCGACGGCGAGTGTTTATCAGAGACAAGAGTATCGTCAGGAGTACTCCAGGGAAGTGTGATAGGACCGCTGTTGTTCTCTATACACACTGTAGAGCCTGAGAAACTGGCACACCCGTCTGATATCGAGTAGGGCCCCCGCCTGCATGCAGAAGTGCCACAACACAACGTGGCATCGACTCCACTAATGTCTGAAGTAGTGCTGGAGGGAACTGACACCTTGAATCCTGCAGGGCTGTCCATAAATCTGTACGACTGGGTGGAGATCTCTTCTTAACAGCACGCTGCAAGGCATCCCAGATACGATCGATAATGTTCATGTCTGGGGAATTTGGCGGCCAGTGGAACTGTTTAAACTCGGAACAGTGTTCCTGGAGCCACTCTGTAGCAGTTCTGAATGTACATCATTGTAGTGCGTCGTGTATGGGCATAGGCAATGCAGTCACACATAATAATGCAAACTGTCGCAATATAAAGGATATATAAGTATATAAGGACGGCGCTTGGAAGCTGCCTTGCCATTTGAGCTCTTGATGTGCAAGGTCTTCTTTTTTCCCCAAGGATCATTTTTATTTTCCTGTAGGTAATAGTTATGCTTCTGTAGCTGTGAATTTATCCTCCAGCCACTCCATATTAGCCATTTTCCACTTTGTAACAGTTTAACTTCTTAGACATCTGTATATTGACATATTTTCTCATTTCGTCCATTAAATTCAATGTTGCCTATGTCATCCAAACATTTCTGCTACACTTTATTCGTTTACCTGTCCGCTGCTTTCACTATCTCATCTTGCAAAGTTACCCCTTCATCTTGTGTTGTATTCCTTTCTCCTGGTTCAGTCACCCGTTGCCTGATGCTCTCTCTGAAACGCTCAATAACTTCTGGTTTTTTCAATTTTTGCGAGTTACAACCATCTCCTGAATTTCTCACTTTTCCCTAATTTCTTCAATTCTGATCTGGATATCATAAATTACGGTCAGAGTCGACATCTGTTCCTAGAGATACATACAGTTTAAAATCTGCTTTCGAATTTTCTGTCTTACCGTTGTATAACCATCAGGAACTATGTTTCAAAAGAATTCCTCAGGATGACTTTTCAAGCTTTTCCGATGGATCTGTTGCAAATGCGCTTCTCGCGATTGCCAGTTATTTTATGGAAGACCTCGAGGAAAAGGCACTGCATTTAGAAAGTCTCAAACCTTCCTGCTTCTGGCTGTATGTAGATGATACGTTTACGGTGTGTCCCCACGGAATAGAAATATAACCTGTGTTTCTGCGGCGTCTGAACTCGCTCCAGGCGAATATACATTTCACAATGGAACTGGAAAAAGATACATTTTTGCCGTTCCTGGATGTCACGGTCAGAAGAAAAGCCAATGGTACACTGGGACGTAGTGCCTATCACAAACCACCTCACACGGAGCTATATTAGCAGGCCACAAATTGTCATCACCTTGCACAACGCGGTAGTGCCTTACGCTCTTTTGTGCATAGAGCACATGTGGTCTCAGATGCCGACAGTCTACCTGATGAGCTACAACAGGTAAGAACGGTATTCTAACAGAACGGCTATTCCGATGGTCAGATACGCCTTGCATTCCGTTCCAAGCAGATTCAGTGCTGGGTCTATTGGCACACAGTCAACACGGATTTAGAAAGCTTCGATCTTGTGAAACGCAACTAGCTCTTTACTCACAAGAAGAGCTGAGTGCTACTGACAAGGGATTTCCGATTCATTAGGCAGTTTTAGATTTCAAGAAGGCTTTCCACAATATTTAAGCGTCTTGCAGAGAAATTTCTTATGGAATATAGCCTCAGTTATGTGACTGGATTCGTGATTTCCTGTAAAAGAGGTCACAGTTCGTAGTAGCTGACAGAAAATCATCGTCAAAATAGAAGTGAATTCTGGCGTTCGCCAAGGTACTGTTATAGGCCTTCAACTGTCCCTTTCCTGTATAAAATATTTAAGACAATCTGACCAGCCGTCTTATGTTGCTCGCAGATGGTACTGTCTTTTATCGTATAGTGAAGTCATCAAGAGGTTAAAAAGAATTGGAAAACGATTTAGGAAAGATATCCGTATGATGCGAAAATTGGAAATTGACCCTAAATAACGAAAAGTGTGAGGTCATCCATATGATCGCAGAAAGGAATCCAGTAATCTCCGCTGACCCGATAAAACAGTCAAATATAAAGCCTGTAAAATTAACTACATACATACAACGAAATTAGTTACGAGTAACTTAAATTGGAAAGAGCACAAAAAATGTTGTGGGGAAGGCAAACCAAAGACGGCCCTTTATGGGCAGGACACTTAGAAAATCTAATAGATCTACTAAAGAGACTGCCTACACTACGATTGTTAGCCCTCTTTTGGAGTACTACTGCGCCATGTGGGATCCTGACGAGATAGGATTGATGGAGTATATCGAGAAAGTTCAAAGAAGACTAGTACGTTTTGTACTATCGCGAAAATGAAATCGCGACGCAATTTCTGTGTCGCATCGTCAATGTGAGGGGGCGAGTGTTATAGTAAACGGGGTGTATCGGAAACAAGCTGATGGACTGCCAGGAAAAGTTCCATGCGGTTACCGTAACCACGTTAGATGCTTGGACAGAAGTCGGCATGGAGCCTGTAGTATTCAATCGCGACGCAATTTCTGTGTAGCATCCACAATGTGAGGGTGCGAGCGTTACTGTAAACGATCAGTGGTGCATCTGAAACAAGCTACTGGACTCCCAGGAGTGGTTCTATGTAGTGACCGTGACCGCTTTAGACACTTGGAGAGAGGTCAGAATGGAGCCTGTAGTATTAAGTCGCAACGCAATTTCAGTGTCGCATCGTCAGCGTAAGGGTGCGGGGGCTACAGTAAACGGGCAGTGGCGCATCGGATAGAAGCTACTGGACTCCCATGAGTTGCTGCATGTGGTGACAGTAGCCGCGGTAGTCAATTGGAGAGAAGTCGGCATTGAGCCTGTAGTGCTCAACCGTGACGCATAGTCAATGTAAGGGTGTGAGAGTTACAGTAAATGGGTAATGGTGCATCCGAAAGAAGCTCCTCGACTCCCAGGAGAGGTTCAAAATGGCTCTGAGCACTATGGGACTCAACTGCTGTGGTCATTAGTCCCCTAGAACTTAGAACTACTTAAACCTAACTAACCTAAGGACATCACACACATCCATGCCCGAGGCAGGATTCGAACCTGCGACCGTAGCAGTCGCACGAGGAGAGCTTCCATGAGGTTAATATAGCCGCATTAGTCACTTGAATAAAAGTTGGCATGGAGCCTGGAAGATTCAATGGCTACTCAAATTCTGTGACGCATCGTCAATGTGAGGGTGCGAGGGTTACAGTAACCTCGCCGTTGTGCATTGGAAACAATCTACTGGACTCCTATGGAGGTTCCATGTGGTGACTGTAGCAGCATTTTTCGCTTGGAGAGAAGTCGGCATGGAGACTGTAGCACTCAACCGCGACGCAATTTCTGTGTAACATCGTTGAGAAGCCCTGCTAAACTTGCAGGACAGGACAGATAGTTAAGTTATGGAAATGAGCCAAAATAAGCGGTTGTCAGTTACACTCGAACATACAACATTTTATTTGATCAAACATTGCAAGAGCCAATAAAAAATTTTCTTAAAAAGAAAAACAGCTGTGGTTTTGAAACTTAATTAGCGGCTCAATGCGCCGTAAAATCTCATGCCCTAAGGGCAAGACCACTTTAAGTTAAAAAAGGCTGAAAGCCAATAACTTAAAGTTCAATCAAAATCAGGAATTTAAAACGCAAAGCCTTATCTTAAAACAGTTGCTTAATTAGGCTGAAGGCCCAAAGCATCTGACACTTTAAGAGCAAACAACTTAAATTCAAAATCGTCTGAAAGCCCAACACTTAACACCGAATAACATTAATTTTAAAAATGCCAAGGCTTTAAATATAACAGTTCTTGAATTAGGCTGAAGGCCCGCACCATCTGACGCCTTAAGGGCAAAGCAACCTTACTCTAAAAATCGGCTAGAGGCCATAAATGTACAAACAACAAGAACAAACAAGAAAAGGCAATACACCGAACTGCGCTCAGAAGTTCCGAGGATCAGCCTGGAATTGAAAAACTAACGCTCGATTAGGTGAGGCAGGCACTCAGCATAATCATTGTCGACCTGACGACAACCCAACCGAGAGACAGTCAACGGACCCACCGACAAACTAACCTCCACTTCACCCGACCAGCACACAACAGGGAGTTCAATGGAGCAACGTAGAAGGCACTGTCGCCCACAACCACTGCCTGAATTTACGTCAACGGCCAGGGCAGGTAATCGGAACGCTAAGGGGATACGGAATCGCATTTTGGGTTAAAATATCGATTTTCGTTTTATTGACGTAGTATATTCCTCCAAGTTTCCTCTTTAAAATGACGTATCATAAATAGCTCTACTAGAATTATAACTATTTTATTTTTATAGATTTGTGAGACCAGGTATTGTGCTTTAGTTATATACGTCTTTTTGGTAGAACATTTATGTGACATGAATTCAAATATCCCGCTTTCCAGCGACTCTTTATACACTATTTGTCCGGAAATGTTTCCCTCTGGTTTCCTCAAGTTACTCTTTGACTTTGTGATGGGATTGTTTGTAAACAGTGTGCTATATGAAAGTTTTTGTTGTCGAATTATTTCGTATTTAGTGCTTCATTTTTCACAGTGAAAATGCCTAGAGCTAGAGCAAAAGTGTTTAAAAAGCGTGTGAACTGGCAAAAGAAAAGAAATGATTCATTAGCAAAGCAAAGCAGTTCTTCATCACTCTTGGAAAATGTGAGTCCTCTTACTACTGATTTGCCAACGAACATATTCCAAATGGAAACAGTGCTTCTCAAAAAAAACTAAGAGATTTGGAAGAGAAATAAAATTTACTTGATAAAGGGAAAGAAGTTTTAGAACTCATTGATACGAGGATATTGTGCGAAGCTCTTGAAAACAGTGTGTGCTGCAAAAAATGTCAAGGAAACGTTTCTCTGAAAGTAGAATCCCATGTTGGTCTGGCTGCCCAGTTGAATTTAATTTGCAGTGTTTCTAAGTACAGCTGTAAGTTTCCAAGTTCTGTTTTAGTAACTGTAAATAATGGATACAAGAAAACAGAACTTTATAGTGTAAATATTAGGTTAGCTTCTGGATTGCTAGCAATGCTATGTGATATGCTATGTGGTGTTCTAAATCTTCCAAGTGTACCTTCAGAATTTGATGCTTACAACTATGTACTAAGATCTACAGTTAAAGACGAGGCACAGAAGTCAATGCAGATAGCTGTGGAAGAAGCAGTGAATGAAAATGATGGCAGTCGTGACCTCACAGAAGCTTTTGATGGCATGTGGCAAAAAAAGAGTTCACACCTCCAACAATAGTGTTGTTACAGCAATTAGTGTTGCCACTGGCAAGGTTATTGATGTTGCAGTAATGTACTGTAGATGCATAGACAGGCTGAAAAATGAACATAGTGATGACTGTGTTGCTAATTATTATGGTAGTAGTGGTGGTATGGAGGTTGCTGTGGTGAAAAAAAAATTTAATCGATCTTCAGAGTGGTATAATGTTCGCTATGTCAAGTATCTGGGAAATGGTGACTCTAAAGCATTCAAAGAAGGTTTGGAAAGCAAGCCATATGGGGACAGTGTGAATATAAACAAACTTGAATGTACAGGACATGTGCAGAAGAGAATGGGCGCCTGGCTGAGAAGGTTAAGATCAGTTACAAAGGGAAAAAACTAGATGAAAGGTAAACCTTGCATGGTGAAGGACGATTGACTGATTCCATAATAGACCACATTCAGAATTGCTATGGCCTTGCAATCAGGCAAAATGCAGGCAATATTGAAGAAATGAGGAAAGCTATATGGGCTTTGTATTTCCACACCGCATCCACAGATGAGCATCCAGAACATGGTTTGTCCCCCAGGGGTGAAAAGAGTGGGTGTAAATACAATAGGGGACTAACAACTAGAGAGAAATACATTCACCACCACAGTCTACCATTAGCCATCATGGAAGAAATAAATTCCATTTTCAGAGATCTGGCTGGCGGAAGTCTTCTGATGAAATATCTTCATGGAAAAACGCAGAACCCCAACGAGGGCTTGAATAGTGTGATATGGCATTCTCTCTCAAAAACAGTGTTTGTCGGAATTAATATACCACATTTTGGTTTCTATGATGCTGTAGCAACCTTCAATCTTGGGAATATAACTAAATCCCAGGTCCTTCAAAAGTTGGGTTTGAGTGTTGGTTCTTGCTCAGTACGTGCTACGTTAACTTCAGATCAGCACAGAAAAAGGCATGCTGAAAATATAATCAAGACATTAGTGAAAAAAGTAAGATAGGTGCAGAGGGGTGCCAAAAGAAGACTTGAAGATGATTATGAAGACTGTGAAGGGGGTATTAACTATTTGATGTGTTGGCAGAAGAACCAACACCGTGTAGCTAGAGGAGGCCGAAATGCACGCGTTTAAGCTCACGCAAACTGGCGTGAGGTCTGGAACAGGACAATGTAATTAATATAGCCAATAAGAAACGTTGTTGCTGGAATACTTAACTTTAATCCATAATTGGTGTACATCGCTCTTGACGGTACATGTTGTACAATCTCAATATTAACTGGTAATGGCGCCTTGCTAGGTCGTAGCAAATGACGTAGCTGAAGGCTATGCTAACTATCGTCTCGGCAAATGAGAGCGTATTTGTCAGTGAACCATAGCTAGCAAAGTCGGCTGTACAACTGGGGCGAGTGCTAGGAAGTCTCTCTAGACCTGCCGTGTGGCGGCGATCGGTCTGCAATCACTGACACGCGGGTCCGACGTATACTAACGGACCGCGGCCGATTTAAAGGCTACCACCTAGCAAGTGTGGTGTCTGGTGGTGACACGGGGAGGTACAGGCATGTTCGGATGAAAAAGCGATGTCAAGGGTTTGTGGTCTGTGATGCTGATAAAGTGACGACCATACAAGAAATCATGAAACTTTGTGACACCAAATACGAGAGCCAAAGCTTGGCTGGCTCTGAGCACTATGGGACTTAACATCTGAGGTCATCAGTCCCCTAGAACTTAGAACTACTTAAACCTGACTAACTTAAGGACATCACACACATCCATGCCTGAGGCAGGATTCGAACCTGCGACCGTAGTAGTCGCGCGGTTCCGGACTGAGAGCCTTAACCGCGAGACCACCGTGGCCGGCAGCAAAAGCTTCTTTCTCGATCTGTGAATAATTTCTTTGCGCAGAGGAGAGCAATTTGGACGCAAAGGCAATAGGGCGATCATGTGATCCATTTTTGTGTGCAAGCACAACACCGATCCCGAAATCCGATGCATCTACCATCAACAAAAGGGGTTTCTGGGGATCGAATGGCGTAAGGCAAGTAGTGGAAAGCAACGCCGATTTCAACTGGCGAAAGGCGCGTTCGCATTCCGTCGTCCACTGGTATTTGCAAGTATGCATCTGCTCGGTCCAACTTCGAAAAATATTTACCCGGGCACAGTTTTTCAAAAAGATCTTCTGGGCGGGGTAAAGGAAAAGTTGCAGTCACTAGTTGTGGATTGACCGTTGCCTTGAAGTCCACACAAAGTCTCAATTTTCCGGAAGGTTTTGGGAAAATTACTAAGGGTGATGCCCAGAGAGAAGCCTGCACACGTTCAATTACACCTTGTGATTTTAAATCGTTTAACATTCTTGCGACCTCATCACGCAATGCGTGGGGAACATTGCGCACTCTGAAAAATTTCGGTTGCGCGTTTACTTTCAGTTCCAAATGTGCTTTATAGTTCTTAGCGCAACCGAGGACCGGTGCCAAAATGTCTGCAAATTCTTCACATAGACGAGAAACACCGTCTGAAGGCACAGTCTGGTTCACTGATAGGACCTGATTGATTATAGACAAGTTAAACAACTGAAATAAATCCAAACCAAACGAGTTCACTGCAGAAGAAGAACGAAGGACATAAAATGACACAAGTTTTGTTTGTCCCTTGTATGTTGCAAGAAGGCTGCACTGTCCTAACACAGGGATAGCTTGTCCTGAATAACTATTTAACTTAACATTTGCGGCACGCAACGGAGGGGTGCCCAGCTGTTTGTACGTGTCTTTATTGATCAACGAAACTGCAGTTCCAGTATCGGGCTGGAATGGGATCACGTTGCCATTAATGTCCAAGTCTACAAAAAGTTTATTGTCCTGCTGACGACAAGAGCGACTGTCTCGTGCAACGTGAACTGACACTGGTACAGAAGCACTTGCTACGTGACGGGATTTCCTGCGATGTCAATGCACACTAATTGTGGGACGAACACAGTCACTGTTAGAGAAAGTGGCACTGGGCGGAGTGGAATGAACTACATGAATTTCCATGGGCGAAGGTTCACGAGCCTGAGTATTCTTGGTGCGTTTCTGATTCCAGCGCGAAGCAAAGGGCCTGGAATGGTTGTGAGTGTCCGATCTGAGCATTTTCTGGCAAACGCTCTGAACATGTCCTTTTTTATTACAGAAAAAGCAAATAGCTTGGCGTGACGGGCAATTCTCACGCGAATGTCTAGCAGCACACCGCGGGTATGATTTTAGCACTGCATTTGCTTGCTGGCGCGGCACGCGTGGCTGAGAGCCTGGCGGCAGCTGCGCGGACGGGCGCGAGCGCTGTTTACTGTTCCGTGCAGTGCGCCCGGCGGGCCGGTGAATGTGACACACAGCTGGGGAAGTTTCAAATGATTCCTGAGCAAAGTCAAGTGTGTCCTGCCGATCCAATATGTCCATCACTTGTTGAAGGGAGGGATTGACTAGTTTCAATATCTGTTCCCTTATAGGAACATCAGAAACGTTCTGTGCAATTGCATCACGTACCATAGTATCTGAATAAGGGAGTCCACATTCACACTCAAAAGCACAAGCCTAGTAAGGCCTTGCAAAGTTCCAACCCACTCCCTATTAGTTTGACCGGCTGTACGTTTTGTACGAAAGAAAGTATACCTTTTTGCAACTACATTGATGGATTCGTGGAAATATGCATCTAATGTCAACAAAATTTCTTCGTAGGACAGAGTTGCTACGTCGTGTCAGGGAAACAATTTCACTATCACACGGTAGGTGGACACGCCTACACAAGAAAGCAAAAAAGGCTGTCGCTCAATACCTTGAATTCTATAGGCGGCGAGATGGAATTCAAATTGGCGTGACCACTCCGTCCAGCTTTCCAGTGCAACATCAAAAGGACGAAAAGGTGGTGCAACTGTGTGTTGTGGCTGTGGTAGCGGTGGAGCTGCTGCCGCCGCATTGTTTTGCATTGCACGTTGACCCTGGACGAGCTGTCCAAGGGCATCCAATAAGGCCTGCGTCTGCTGATTCTGCAAGCGATAAAATTCGGACAGTACATCTGGAGACTGTGACGAAGCCATGACACAAGTAAATTAAGCCAGTATAAAGAAGACCGTTTTTAGACTCGTCGCCATGTGATGTGTTGGCAGAAGAGCCAACACTGTGTAGCTAGAGGAGGCCGAAATGCACGCATTTAAGCTCACGCAAACTGGCATGAGGTCTGGAGCAGGACAATGTAATTAATATAGCCAATAAGGTACGTTGTTGCTGGAATACTTAACTTTAATCCATAATTGGTGTACATCGCTCTTGACGGTACATGTTGTACAGTCTCAATATTAGCTGGTAACGGCGCCTTGCTAGGTCGTAGCAAATGACGTAGCTGAAGGCTATGCTAACTATCGTCTCGGCAAATGAGAGCGCATTTGTCAGTGTAGCATCGCTACCAAAGTCGACTGTACAACTGGGGCGAGTGCTAGGAAGTCTCTCTAGACCTGCTGTGTGGCGGCGCTCGGTCTGCAATCACTGACAGTGGCGACACGCGGGTCCGACGTATACTAACGGACCGCGGCCGATTTAATGGCTACCACCAAGCAAGTGTGGTGTCTGGCGGTGACACCACACTATTGACCAGGAATATTTTAATTGTATTTCTCCATTTCCCATAAGTCTGCTTTTTACTTCTTCTAGGAACATTATCTCAGGTATTGGTGAACCTAGAAGTCTGAAATTCATATGACTTAGTCACATGGGTTTCTTTTACACACTGAAGCAAAGATTTTTTAATTAATTGATTTACAAAAGACTTAAGGGTGAAATCCAGTAAAAATGATGGAAAAAATTTACTTAAAAATGTAAAATATATCTGTAAGAAAATACTTTGACATTGAACTGTTGTTTCAGTATTGTTATAACATATCAATCCACATAGAGTAAAAATTTTATTCTGTCTCCAGTAGTTTGTGGGAAAATGTTACCTATAGTAGGCGTATTTTAACATTGTGGGGATAGGCGATTCCATATCCCCTTAACGGCCACAAGGCAGAAGATTCCACTGCTGCACTTCAGTTAAACTCCACTGGAGGGTAGCTAAAATTTGCCAACTTGAAAACACATTGTTGCTCCCGGAAATATCCCAACAGCTGACAACGAACTCCAAAAGACACAATGTGAACAGTCGTGACTTGCTGGTAGATTAAGTAAAAACTCAACTTTCATGTCCAGGATCAGTGAGCCACCCACCTCGTAGCAATGGGAACAGCACCACACACTCCGACACCGCATCCAGCGCGCCCGGCCAAACTACGCGCCGTAGAGATTTCCTCGCTGCTCCACGCCAACCGACCAACTGCCCAGGCCTGGAAATGTTGAAAGGACCAAATATACGTTGGCCGATGAGACGACTAACTGAACGACCAACCAACAGTCGTCCCGCTCCAATATCCCTCCGTCAGACAGTTCTTGTGTGTCGCCAGCAGTCGGCCAGCACTGGCTGTCGGTGCCTCACCGGCGCTCCGTCCCCGATTCACTGCTGCTGCGACCCGACTGCACTGCTTGTGCGTCTCCAACTGACCGCCAGACACACGACGATCCGGAAATACTATAGGTCGCTCCAGAGATGGTATGACAGTGCACCTATCGATACCTGCTGTTGTTGCGGCTCACAGGCAACTGAGGCAGGAAGTTAGTGACACCAGTAAATGGAAAAAGAAACGAGGCGGGAGTACCATAACAGACGATGACAAACAATAATTGTCATAACGCAAGCAGTGCACGGCTCAATCGCCAATGTGAGAGTGTGAGGATTTCAGTAAATCGGTATTGGTGCATCAGAAACAAGCTATTGGACTAACAGGAGAGGTTCCATGTGGTGACTATAGCAGCATTTGACGCTTAGAGAGAAGTCGGCATGGAAATTGTAGTACTCGATGGCGACGCAAATTCTGTGTACCATCGTCAATGTGAGGGTATCAGGGTTTCAGCAAATGGGCAGTGGTGCTTCAAAAACAAGCTATTGGAGTAAGAGGAGAGGTTCCATGCAGTGACCATAGCCGTGTTACTAGCTTGGAGAGATGTCAGCCAGCCGTTGTCACTGAGAGGTTCTAGATGCTTCAGTCCGGAATCGCGCCACTGCTATGGTCGCAGGTTCGAATCCTGCTTCGGGCGTGGATGTGTGTGATGTCCTTAGGTTAGTTAGGTTTAAGTAGTTCTAAGTTCTAGGGGACTGATGACCTCAGCAGTTAAGTTCTATAGTGCTCAGTCATTTGAACCATTTGTTAATTCGTCAATGTGATGCTGCGAGGGTTACAGTAAACTGGCAGTGTTGCATCGGAAACAGCCTACATGACTGCTAGGAGAAGTTCCATACAGTGACTGTAGCAGCGTTAGTCGCTTTTAGAGAAGTGGGCATGGAGTCTGTGGTATTCAATTGCGACACATTTTCTGTGTCGCAACGTCAATGTGAGCTTACACGTACCTGGCAGTGTTTTTCGGAGACATGCTACTGGACTCCCAAGAACGTTCCTTGTCATTACCGTAGCCGCGTTAGTCGCTTGGAGAGAAATCGGAAGGAGAATATAGTATTTAATCGCGACGCAATTTTTATGTTGCATCGTCAATCTGAGCGTGCGAGGGTTGCAGTAAACTGGCAGTGGTGCATCGGAAACAAGCTATTTGAATCCCAGGAGAAGTTCCATATGATGACACTAGCAATGTCAGACCCTATTAGAGAAGTGGGGATGTAGCGTGTAGTATTCAATCGCGACGAGATTTGTGTGTTACATCGTCAATATTTGGGAGCGTGGCTTACAGTAAACTGGCAGTAGTCCATAGGAATCAAGTTACTTGACCTATAAGAGACGTTCCATACAGTGTGTTATATCCTAGCCAGTAATGCCACCGAGCCCGCTGCCAAAAGGTTGGCAGCATCAAAGTCCGGACGCCGTCCGCATAAGCAGCGCCAGCGAGACAGGAAATCGCCGCAAGTCTACGCGCGCCACCGCTGGCTTCTGGCTTCTTAAGCGCTGGAGTCGCGAGCGCTAGGACAGTTCTGTATTCGGCGCTCAGTTGTATACTCGCCACCGAATTGTGTACTTGCTAGTCAGTTGTGTGTTCATCGCAGCAGAGTTGCTGTTTGTCGTCAGCCGACGCTGACCTAGCCGCACCGACTCGAACTAGACAGATTTCTGTAGACACGGAGATCACTACTGTGTTTCTGTATCTTCGTTAATAAAGATAAGTACCGACTTTTATTTAATCAGAGTGTTTGGGTTTTCATCTTTCTGTTCACTGTTCCAGCGGACCGGTCGGCCCGCTATTAAAAGTGTGGCGGTGACTTCGTAAGCCGTTTCTACAGCGAATTGCTTGTCGCTACGAACACCGCCACAAAACAGTGACCATAGACGAATTACTCGGTAGGAGAGAAGTCGGAATGGAGCCTGTAGTCTTCAATCGCGAATAGATTTATGTGTTGCATCGTCAATATTAGGCAGAGTCTGTTACAGTAAACTGGCAGTGGTGCATCGGAATCAAGTCACTTGACCCCTAGGAGACGTTCCATAGAGTTAACATAGCGGAGTTGGAGAGAAGGCAGCATGGAGCCTGTAGTATTCAGTCGCTACGATATTTGTGTGTTGCACCGTCAATACTAGGGAGTGTGGGTTACAGTAATCAGTCAGTGGAGCATCGGAATCAAGCTTCTTGACCTCTAGGAATCGTTTCATACTGTGATGTAGCCACGTTAGTCACTTGGAGAGAAGTCGGCATGGAGCCTGTGTTATTAAATTGCGGCGAGATCTGTGTGCATCGCAATCAAGGTTCTTGACTCCTAGGAGACTTCCATACGGTCACTGCAGCCGCGTTAGTCGCTTGGAGAGAAGTCGGCATGGAGCCTGTAGTATTCAATCGTGACGAGATTTGTAAGTTGCATCAGGAATACTAGGGTGCGATTGTAACACTTAACTGGCTTTGGTGCATCGCAATTAAGCTACATGACTTCTAGGTGACGTTCCATTCGGTGACCGTAGCCCCATTAGTCGCTTGGAGAGAATGCTGCATGGAGACTGCAGTTTTTTTTTTTTTTTTTTTTGGTCATCAGTCTACTGACTGGTTTGATGCGGCCCGCCACGAATTCCTTTCCTGTGCTAACTTCTTCATCTCAGAGTAGCACTTGCAACCTACGTCCTCAATTATTTGCTTGACGTATTCCAATCTCTGTCTTCCTCTACAGTTTTTGTCCTTTACAGCTCCCTCTAGTACCATGGAAGTCATTCCCTCATGTCTTACCAGATGTCCTATCATCCTGTCCCTTCTCCTTATCAGTGTTTTCCACATATTCCTTTCCTCTCCGATTCTGCGTAGAACCTCCTCATTCCTTACCTTATCAGTCCACCTAATTTTCAACATTCGTCTATAGCACCACAACTCAAATGCTTCGATTCTCTTCTGTTCCGGTTTTCCCACAGTCCATGTTTCACTACCATACAACGCTGTACTCCAGACGTACATCCCCAGAAATTTCTTCATCAAATTAAGGCCGGTATTTGATATTAGTAGACTTCTCTTGGCCAGAAATGCCTTTTTTGCCATAGCGAGTCTGCTTTTGATGTCCTCCTTGCTCCGTCCGTCATTGGTTATTTTACTGCCTAGGTAGCAGAATTCCTTAACTTCACTGACTTCGTGACCATCAATCCTGATGTTAAGTTTCTCGCTGTTCTCATTTCTACTACTTCTCATTACCTTCGTCTTTCTCCGATTTACTCTCAAACCATACTGTGTACTCATTAGACTGTTCATTCCGTTCAGCAGATCATTTAATTCGTCTTCACTCTCACTCATCATTGCAATGTCATCAGCGAATAGTATCATTGATATCCTTTCACCTTGTATTTTAATTCCACTCCTGAACCTTTATTTTATTTCCATCATTGCTTTCCTCGATGTATAGATTGAAGAGTAGGGGCGAAAGGCTACAGCCTTGTCTTACACCCTTCTTAATACGAGCACTTCGTTCTTGATCGTCCACTCTTATTATTCCCTCTTGGTTGTTGTCATATTGTATATGACCCGTCTCTCCCTATAGCTAACCCCTACTTTTTTCAGAATCTCGAACAGCTTGCACCAGTTTATATTGTCGAACGCTTTTTCCAGGTCGACAAATCCTATGAACGTGTCTTGATTTTTCTTTAGCCTCGCTTCCATTATTAGCCGTAACGTCAGAATTGCCTCTCTCGTCCCTTTACTTTTCCTAAAGCCACACTGATCGTCACCTAGCGCATTCTCAATTTTCTTTTCCATTCTTCTGTATATTACTCTTGTAAGCAGCTTCGATGCATGAGCTGTTAAGCTGATTGTGCCATAATTCTCGCACTTGTCTGCTCTTGCCGTCTTCGGAATTGTGTGGATGATGCTTTTCCGAAAGTCAGATGGTATGTCGCCAGACTCATATATTCCACACACCAACGTGAATAGTCGTTTTGTTGCCACTTCCACCAATGATTTTAGAAATTCTGATGGAATGTTATCTATCCCTTCTGCCTTATTTGACCGTAAGTCCTCCAAAGCTCTTTTAAATTCCGATTCTAATACTGGATCCCCTATCTCTTATAAATCGACTCCTGTTTCTTCTTCTATCACATCGGACAAATCTTCATCCTCACAGAGGCTTTCAATATATTCTTTCCACCTATCTGCTCTCTCCTCTGCATTTAACAGTGGAATTCCCGTTGCACTCTTAATGTTACTACCATTGCTTTTAATGTCACCAAAGGTTGTTTTGACTTTCCTGTATGCTGAGTCTGTCCTTCCGACAATCATATCTCTTTCGCTGTCTTCACATTTTTCCTGCAGCCATTTCGTCTTAGCTTCCCTGCACTTCCTATTTATTCCATTCCTCAGCGACTTGTATTTCTGTATTCCTGATTTTCCCGGAACATGTTTGTACTTCCTCCTTTCATCAATCAACTGAAGTATTTCTTCTGTAACCCATGGTTTCTTCGCATTTACCTTCTTTGTACCTATGTTTTCCTTCCCAACTTCTGTGATGGCCCTTTTTAGAGATGTCCATTCCTCTTCAACTGTACGGCGTACTGCGCTATTCCGTATTGTTGTATCTATAGCGTTAGAGAACTTCAAATGTATCTCGTCATTCCTTAGTACTTCCGTATCCCGCTTCTTTGCGTATTGATTCTTCCTGACTAATGTCTTGAACTTCAGCCTACTCTTCATCACTACTATATTGTGATCTGCTCCTGGGTACGCCTTACAATCCAGTATCTGATTTCGGAATCTCTGTCTGACCATGGTGTAATCTAATTGAAATCTTCCCGTATCTCCCGGCCTTTTCCAAGTATACCTCCTCCTCTTGTGATTCTTGACCAGGGTATTCGCTATTACTAGCTGAAACTTGTTACAGAACTCAATTAGTCTTCCTCATCTTTCATTCCTTGTCCCAAGCCCATATTCTCCTGTAACCTTTCCTTCTACTCCTTCCCCTACAACTGCATTCCAGTCGCCCATGACTATTAGATTTTCGTCCCCCTTTACATACTGCATTACCCTTTCAATATCCTCATACACTTTCTCTATCTGTTCATCTTCAGCTTGCGACGTCGGCATGTATACCTGAACTATCGTTGTCGGTGTTGGTCTGCTGTCGATTCTAATTAGAACAACCCGGTCACTTAACTGTTCACAGTAACACACCCTCTACCCTACCTTCCTATTCATAACGAATCCTACACCTGTTATACCATTTTCGGCTGCTGTTGATATTACCCGATACTCATCTGACCAGAAATCTTTGTCTTCCTTCCACTTCACTTCACTGACCCTTACTATATCTAGATTGAGCCTTTGCATTTCCCTTTTCAGATTTTCTAGTTTCCCTACCACGTTCAAGCTTCTGACATTCCACGCCCCGACTCGTAGCACGTTAGCCTTTCGTTGATTATTCAATCTTTTTCTCATGGTAACCTCCCCTCCCGGAGATCCGAATGGGGGACTATT
Source organism: Schistocerca americana (assembly GCF_021461395.2). Taxonomy (NCBI): domain Eukaryota; kingdom Metazoa; phylum Arthropoda; class Insecta; order Orthoptera; family Acrididae; genus Schistocerca; species Schistocerca americana. The sequence continues at coordinate 116,679,946 of NC_060122.1, read as the reverse complement.
CCGGAATCTTTTGCCAATGGAGAGATCATCATGACACTTCTTCAATTACAGGCCACATGTCCTGTGGATACACGTTACGTGTCTTTAATGCAGTGGTTTCCATTGCCTTCTGCATCCTCATGTCGTTGATCATTGCTGATTCTTCCGCCTTTAGGGGCAATTTCCCACCCCTAGGACAAGAGAGTGCCCTGAACCTCTATCCGCTCCTCCGCCCTCTTTGACAAGGCCGTTGGCAGAATGAGGCTGACTTCTTATGACGGAAGTCTTCGGCCGCCAGTGCTGATTATTTATCAAAATTTAGATAGTGGCGGGGATCGAACCCGGGACCGAAGACGTTTTGATTATGAATCAAAGACGCTACCCCTAGACCACGAGACTGTAGTGTTCATTTGCAAACAGTTGTATGTGTTGCAGTGTCAATATTAGGAACAATGCTTTACACTAAAGCAACAGTGTGGCATCGGAATCAAGTTACTTGGGTCCTAGGAAATGTTCCATACGGAGACAGTAGAAGCATTAATTGATGGAGAGAAGTCATCGTGCGGCCTGTAACGCTCAACCGCCAATGCGAGGGTGCAATAGTTACAGTAAACTGGAAGTGGTGCAACGGAATCATACTATTTGACTCCTAGGAAGTGTTTCATACGTTCGCTGTAGCGGCTGTAGTTGCTTGGAGAGAAGTCGTCATGGAGCCTGTAGTATTCCATCGCGGCGAGATTTGTGTGATGTTTCATCAATGTGATGATGCTACTGTTGCAGTAAAGTGGCAGAGGTGCATCGGACTCAAACTACTTGGCTCCTAGGAGCCGTACAATACGGTGACTGTAGGAGCGTTGGTTGCTTGGAGAAAAGTCGTCATGGAGCCTGTTGCGGTCTATTGGTACTAGAATTGTGTATTGCATCGTCAGTATTAAGGTACGTGAGTTACAGGAAACTGGCGGTGGTGCATCGGAATCAATCTGCTTGACCTCTAGGAGACGTTCTATACGCTAACTGAAGTGTTAGTCGCTTTCAGAGAAGTCGTCATGGAGCCTGTAGTATCCAGTCACCAAGAGATATGTGTGCTGCATCATCAATGTGAGGGGGCGATTGTTACAGTAAACGTGCAGTGGTGCTTCGTAATCAAGCCGCTTTACTCCTAAAAAATGTTCCATACGGTGATTGTAGCCGCGATAGTCGCTTGGAGAGAAGTTGTCATGGAGCATGTAAGATTGAATCGCGACGTAATTTGTGTGATGCATCGTCAATTTGAGGGTGCGATTGTTACAGTAAACTGGCAGTGGTGCATCGGAATTAAGTTACTTGACTGATAGGAGACGTTCCATAGGGTGACTGTAGACGTGTTACTTGCTTGGAGAGAAGTCGGCATTTAGCCTGCAGTATTCGATTGCAGCGTGAGTTGTGTGTTGCATCGTCAATATTATGGAGCTTGTGTTACAGTAAACTATAAGTGGTGCATCAGAATCAAGCTACTTGACTCGTAGGACACGTTTCATACAGTGACTGTAGCCGCGTTATTCGTTTGGAGAGAAGTCGTCATGGAGCCTGTTGTATTCAAAGGCGACGAGATTAGTGTGTTGCAGCGTTAATATTAAGGAGCGTCGGTTACAGTAAAGTGGCAGTTGTGCATCGGAATCAAGCTACATGACTCCTACGAGACAATCCATACAATGACTGTACCCATGTTAGTCTCTTGCAGAGAAGTCGTCATGGAATCTCTAGTATTAAATCACGAGGAGATTACTGAGTAGCCTTGTCACTTTGAGGGTGCGGTGCGATTGCTAGAGTAAACTGACAGTATTGTATCGCAATCAAGCGACTTGACTGCTAGAAAATGTTCCATACGGTAATTGCAGCCGCGTTAGTCTCTTGTTGAAAATTCGGCATGGAGCCTGCATCGTCAATATCAGGAAGCTTGGGTTACAGTAAACTGTCAGTGGTCCACCGGAATCAAGATAATTGACGCCTAGAGGACGTTCCATACTATGAGTGTAGCCACATTACTCGCTTGTACAGAAGTCGTCATGGAGACTGCAATATTCAATTACGGCGTAATTTGTGTGTTGCATCGTCAATGTGAGGGTGCGATTGTTGCATTAATCTTGCAGTGGTGGATCGGAATCAAGTCTCTTGACTAATTGGAGACGTTTCATACTGTGACTGTGGCCGTGTTACTTGCTTGGAGAGAAGTCGTCATTTAGCCTGTAGTATCCAATCGCCAAGAGATATGTGTGTTACATCGTCAATATTAGTGAGTTTGGGTTACAGTAAACTAGCAGCGGTGCATTAGATTCAAGGTACTTTATACCTAGAAGACGATTCATGCGGTGACTGTAGCTGCATTAGTTGCTTGGAGAGAAGTCGTCATGGAGTGTGTAGTATACAATCGCGACAAATTTATGTGTTGCATCATCAGTATTATGGTGAGTGGGAGATAGTAAACTGGCAGTGGTGTATCGGAATCAAGGTAATTGACACCTAGGGACAGTCCATACAGTGACTGTAGCTGCGTTAGTCGCTTGGAGAGAAGTCGTCATGGAGTCTGTAGTATTCAGTCGCGACGAGATTAGTATGCTGCATCGTCAACGTGTGGGTGCGATTGTATAGCAAACTGCCAGTGGCGCATCGGAATCAAGCTACTCAACTCCTCCGAATTGTTCCATACGGCGACTGGCCGCGTTGGTCGGTTGGAGAGAAGTCGTCACGGAGCATGCAGTATACATTCGCGACGAGATTTGAGTGTTGAATCGTAATGTATGGGTTCAATTGTTACAGTAAACTGGCAGTGTTGCATCTGAATCAAGCTACTTGACTCATAGGAGGCATTTAATACAGTCACTGTGGCTGCGTTAGTCGCTTGGAGAGAATACGTCATGGAGCCTGGAGTATTCAATCGCGACGAGATTTGTGTGTTGTATCGTCAATATGAGGGTGCAATGGTTACAGATAGCTGGCAGTGGTGCATCAGAATTAAGCTACTTGACTCCTAGGGGACGTTCCATATGGTGACCGTAGCCGCATTTGTCTCTTGGAGAGAAGTCTGCATTGAGCTTATAATTCAATCACGAAGCTAGTTGTTTATTGCATCGTCAATGTTATTGGGCGGGTATTACAGAAAACTGGCAGTGGTGAATCGGAAACAATCAACTATACTCCCCGGAGAAGATCCATACATTTACCGTAGCAGCAGGGTCGCTCGGCGAGAATTTCGGGTTAAGAAGTCGGCATGGAGGCTATAGTAGTGACTCGCCACATAATTTGTGTGTTGAATCGTCAATGTTAGGGAGCAAGAGTTACAGTAAACTGGCAGTGGTGCTTTGAAACAGCCCTACTTGAATCGCAGGGGATGACTCGCACGGAGACCGTAGATGCATTTGTCCCCACGGATAGAAGTCTGCATGGACCCCGTAGTATACAATCCTGATTAAATTTATGTGTTGCATCGACAATGTAAGGGGGCGAGGTTTCCATTTAACTGGCAGTTGCGCTTCAGAAACAAATTACATGATCCCAGGATAGGTTTAATGTTATGACCCAAAACACGTTAGTCGCTTGCACAGAAGTCGGTATGGTGCCGGTTGAGTTCAGTCGCGACGCAATTTGTGTGTTGTATCGTCAGTGTGAAGGTGCGAGGGTTACAGCAAACAGGCAGTGGTGCATCGGAAACAAGCTGCTTGACTCCCAGGAGAAGTTCCAAACAGTGACCGTAGCTGCGTGGTCGCTTGGTGAGAAGCCGTTATGGTGCCCATAGTATTGACTCGCGAAGCAATTTGAGTATTTCATCGTCAATGTTATGGTTCGAGAGTTATAGTGAACTGGGAGTGGTGCATCGAAAAACGACCTACTTGAACCCCAGGAGAAATTCCATACGGAGACCGTAGATGCATTTGTCGCCATGTATAGAAGTCTGCATGGAGCCCGTAGTATTGAATCACGATGATGGAATTCGTATGTTGCATCGTGAATGTGGGGGTGCGAGGGTTCCATTAAGCTGGCTCCGAGGAGGAGTTACATACGGTGACCGTAGCAGCGTTAGTCGCTTGGAGAAACGTCGGTATGGAGCATACAGCATTATATCGCGACGAGATTTGTGTGTTGATCGTCAATGTGATGGTGCGAGAGTTACAGTAATCCGGCAGTCTTGCATCGGTTATAAACAGTGACCGTAGCAGCATGGTCGCTTGGTGAGAAGTCGGCATGGAGCCCGCAGTATTGACTCGCGACGCAAGTTATTTGTTGCATCGTCAATTTTAGGGTGCGAGAGTTACAGTAAACTGAGAGTGGTGCATCGAAAACGACGTACTTGAATCCCAGGAGAAGTTCTGTTCGGACACTGCAGTTGCCATGGGTAGAACACTGCACGGAGCCCGTAGTATTCAATCGCAATGAAATTTATGTGTTGCATCGTGAATTTGAGGGAGCGAGGTTTTAATTTAACTGGCAGTTGTGCTTCGGAATCAAATTACATGAGTCCCAGGATAGGTTCAATGTTGTTAACTAAACCACGTTAGTCGCTTGGACAGATCTCGGCATGGTGCCGGTAGTTTTCAATCACGACACAATTTGTGTGTTGCTTCGTCAATGTGATGGTGCGAGGGCTACAGTAAAATGGCAGTGTCGAATCGGAATCATGGTTTTTGTCTCCCAGGAGAAGTTACATACGGTGACCATAGCAGAGTTAGTCACTTCGTGGGAAGTCGTCATGGAGTATGTAGTATGTAGCATGTAGCAACGAGATTTGTGTCACATCGTCAGTGTGAGGTTGCGAGGGTTCCATTAAACCGGCATTGGTGCATTGTAAACAAGCTACTTGACTACCATGAGTAGTTGCAAACAGTGACCATAGCTGCGTGGTCGCTTGGTGAGAAGTCGGTATGGGGTCCATAGTATTGACTTGGGAAGCAATTTTAGTGTTGCATCGCCATTGTTAGGGTTCGAAAGTTACAGTGAACTGGGAGTGCTGCATCGAAAAACGACATACTTGAACCCCAGGAGAAGTTCCATACGGAGACAATAGATACATTTGTCGCCATGGATATAAGTCTGCATGGAGCCCATAGTATTGAATCGCGACGAAATTTGTGTGCTGCACTGTGAATGTGAGAGTGTGAGTTTTCCATTAAACTGGCAGTTGTGATTTGGAAACAGGATTCATGACTCCCAGGATAGGTTCAATGTTGTGACCCAAACTACGTTAGTAGCATGGACAAATGTCCGGATGGTACCGGTAGTATTCTATCGCGACGCAATTTGTGCATCCTATCGTCAATGTGTTGTTGCGATAATTACAGTGAAATGGCAGTGTTGCATCGAAATCAAGCTTTGTGGCTCCCAGCAGAAATTTCAAACAGTGCCGGAGATGTGTGGTCACTTGGTGAGAAGTCGGCATGGAGCCTGTAGCATTAAATTGAGACTTGGTTTGTGTGTTGATCGTCTATGTGAGGGTGCGAGGGTTACAGTAAACTCACAGTTGTGCTTCGGAAACACGTTACATGACTCCTAGGATAGGTTCAAAGTTGTTGCCCAAATCATGTTCGTCGCATGGACGGAAGTCGGCATGGAGTCTGTAGTATTCAATTGCGACGCAATTTTTATTTTGCATCGTCAATCTGATGGTGCGAGAGTTACAGTAGAATTCAGTGGTGATCGGAAACAAGCTACTTGACTGCCTGGAGAAATTACGCACAGTGACAGAAGCAGCTTTAGTCGCATGTTGAGAGGTTAGCATGGAGCCTGTAATATTTAATCACGATGCTATTCGTGCTTTGCATCGTCAGTGTTGGTGTGTGAGGGTTACAGAAAACTGGCAGTGGTGAATCGGAAACAATCTACTACCCTCCCCATTGAAGTTCCATACAGCGACCGTCGCTGTGTGGTTGCTTGGTGAGAAGTCAGCATAGAGCCTGTAGCATTTGTTCACAACGTGATTTGTGTGCTGCAACGTCAACATGAGTGTGCGAGGGTTACAGTAAACTAGCAGTGGTGCATCGGAGTCAAGCTACTTGACTCTTAGCAGATACTCCATACGGTGACTGTAGTCGTGTTAGTCGCTTGGAGATAAGTCTCCATGGAGCCTGTAGTATTTAAACGCGACGTAATTCGTGTTTTCCATCGTCAGTATTAGGGAGCGAGATTTACGGTAAACTGGCAGTGGTGCTACGAAACCAACTTACATGACTCCCGGGATAGTTCAATGTTGAGACCCAAACCAGTTTAGTCGCTTTAGACAATTTAGTCACTTTAGTCGACATGAAGCCTGTAGTATTAAATCGCGACGCTATTTTTCATGATGCATCGTCAATGTGATGGTGCAGTGGATACAGTAAAATGGTAGTGTAGAATCGGAATCAAGCTACTTGATTCCCAGGAGAAATTCCGTATGATGATAGTAGCTGTGTGGTCGCTTGGTCATAAATCGTCATGGAGAATGTAGTATAAAATCGCTACGAGATTTGTGTGTTGCATTGTCAAGGTGAGGGTGTGTGGGTTCCGGTAAACTGGCAGTGCTGGATCGGGAACAAGCTACTTGACCTCTACTTGGTGTTCCATAAGGTGACTGTAGCCACGTTAGTCGCTTGGAGAGAGGTCGTAATGGAGAATGTAGTATTCAATCGCAACGTAATTTGTGTGTTGCATCGTCAGTATTAGGGAGCGAGGGTTACGTTAAACTGGCAGTAGCGCATCGGAAACAAACTACTTGACTCCCAGGAGAAGTTGCATACAGTGACAGTTGCACCATTTGTCGCTTGGAGGAGGAGGAGGATATTAGTGTTCAACGTCCCGTCGACAACAAGGTCATTAGAGACGGAGCGCAAGCTCGGGTGAGGGAAGGATGGGGAAGGAAATCGGCCGTGCCCTTTCAAAGAAACCATCCCGGCATTTGCCTGAAGCGATTTAGGGAAATCACGGAAAACCTAAATCAGGATGGCCGGAGACGGGATTGAACCGTCGTCCTCCCGAATACGAGTCCAGTGTCGCTTGGAGAGAAGTACTCAAGGACCTAGTGAAATATAATGGCGGCGCTATTATTGTGTTGCATTGTCAATGTTATTGTGTGAGGGTTACAGAAAATCGGCAGTGGTGAATCGGAAACAAACTACTACACTCCCAGGAGACGTAGCATACAGTGACAATAGGTGTTTTAGTCGCTTGGTGAGAAGTCCGCATCGTGCCTGTAGTATTCGATCGTGATGTAATTTGTGTGTTGCATCGGCAACACTGTGAAACGATTGTTACAGAAATCTGGCAGTGGTGCATTGGAAACAAGCTACTTGATTCCGAGGAGAAGTTCCTCACAGTGACCGTATCTGCGCCTATCGCTTTGAAAATAGACGCCATGGAGCCTGGAGTTCTCAATTGCAACCAAATGAGTGTGTGGCATTGTCAGTCTGAGGGTGCGAGGGTTACAGTAAACTGGCGGTGATGGATAACAAACATGTTACTTGACTCCTAGTAGATGTTCATTACGGTGACCGTAGCCGCGTATGTCAATTTGACAGAAGTCAGCATGAAGCCTGTAGCATCCAACTGCAACGAAATGTGTGTGTGGTGTCGTCAATGTGAGAGAGCTAGGGTTACAATAGGCTGGCAGTGGTGCATCGGAAACAAGCATCTTCACTTCTGGGAGAAGTTCCATACGGTGACTGTTGCCACGTTAGTGCTTTTGAGAGAAGTCGGCATGGGGCCTGTAGTATTGAATCGCGACGCAATTTGTGTTTTGCATCGTCAGTGTGAGGGTGCGAGGATTAAAGTAAACTGGCAGTGGTGCAACGGAAAAGGGCTACTTGTCACCCAGGAGAAGTTATATTCAGTGACTGTAGCCGCGTTAGTTTGTGTGTTGCATTATCAATGCCAGGGTGCGAAGTTTACAGCAAACTGGCAGCGATTCATCGGAACCGAGAAGATGGGCTCTGAGCAGAGATTGCACGAGGTGACCCTAATTGTAATAGCCCCTTGGAGAGTTGTTGGTACGGAACCTGAAGTATTCAATCGCGACGTAATTGTTGTGTTGCATCGTCATGAGTTTGCCAGGGTTACAGTAAATGGGTGGTGGTGCATCGGAATCAAGCTACATGAATCCAAGTAGGGTTTAAAGCTGGTGACCGTATCCTCGTTAGTCACTTGGAAACAAGTCGGAATGGAGCCTGTAGGATTCCATCGCAATGTGATATGTGTGTTGCATCGTCAATGTGAGGGTGCGAAGGTTACAGTAATTTTGCGGTGGCGCAATGTAGACCAGATACTTGACTCCTAGAAGTAGTTCCCTACAGTGACTGTAGCCACCTTAGTCGCTTGGAGAGAAGATGGTGTCGTGTCACTGCCAGACACCACAGTTGCTAGGTGGTAGTCTTTAAATCGGCCGCGGTCCGTTAGTATACGTCGGACCCGCGTGTCGCCACTGTCAGTGACTGCAGACCGAGCCCCGCCACACGGCAGGTCTAGTCGAGACTCACTAGCACTCGCCCCAGTTGTACAGCAGACTTTGCTAGCGAGGCTACAGTGTCTACATGCGCTCTCATTTGCCGAGACGATAGTTTAGCATAGCCTTCAGCTACGTCATTTGCTACGACCTAGCAAGGTCTTCTCAACAGATAATATTGTGAATCATGTACCGTGAAGAGCGACGTTCATCATTAATGGATTAAAGTTAAGTATCAAACTAATTACGTCCGCTTTCTGAATTCTAATTCCTTGTCATGTTCCAAACCTCACGTCAGTATAGTTCCCTCGTCACGCCAGCCTGCGTGAGCTAGAGCGCGTGCATTTCGGCCTCCTCTAGTAACACGGTGTTTTCTGCCAACGCTACAGATGACATGGATGCTGTAGTATTCAATCGCGACGCATTTTGTGTGTTGAATTGTCAATGTGAGGATGGGAGGATTACAGTAAACTGGCAGTGGTGCATCTGACACAAGCTACTTGACTATAAGGAGAAGTTCCATACGGTGACCGTAGCTGCGTTAGTCACTTGGAGAGAAGTCGGCATTCAGACAGTAAAATATAGTCGCGACGCAGTTTATGCATTACATCGTCAACGTGAGGGTGTGAGGGTTATAGCAAGCTGGCAGCGGTGCATCGAAAACAAGCTACTTGACTCACAGGAGAAGTTCCATATGGTGACCGTAGCTGCGTTACTCGCCTGGAGAAAAGTAGTTATGTACCCTATAGTATTCAATCCAAATGCAATTTCTGTGTCGCATGATCAATGTGAGGGTGGGATGGTTACAGTAAACAGGCAGTGGTGCATGGAGTACAAGCTACTGGACGCCCTGGAGAGGTCCCACAGGGTGACTAAGGCCGCGTTAGTCTTGTTGTGGCGTAGGTTAACAGCCACGCCACTCGGAAGTAGCCGAAAGGCACGCGTTAACTCACGTAGGCTAGAGATAGGTGTGAAACAGGATACGTAATGAATGCTATAAAGAAAAGTACGTAGCTGCTGGAATACTTAACTTTAATCCATCCTTGTTGTACATCGCTATTGACGATACAAGTGAGACTCTGTAGATTCAGGCAATAAACTACTAATGGCGCCTTGCTAAGTCATAGCCATTGAGTTAGCTGAAGGCTATTCTAACTATCTGCTCTGCAAATGAGCGAGGCTTCGTCAGTGTGCATCGCTAGCTACGTCGTCCGTACAACTGGGGCGAGTGCTAGTCCGTCTCTCGAGACCTGCCGTGTGGTGGCGCTCGGTCTGCGATCACTGACAGTGGCGACACGCGGGTCCGACATGTACTAATGGACCGCGGCCGATTTAAAGCTACCACCTAGCAAGTGTGGTGTCTGGCGGTGACACCACAAGTCTCATATAGAGAAGTCGGCATGGAGACTGTAGTATCCAATCAGGATCAATTTCTGTGTCACATTGTCAGTGTAAGGGTGCGAGGGTTATAGTAAAGTGGGAGTGGTGGATGGGAAACAAGCTAGTAGACACACAGGAAAGGGTCCATTCGGTGACCGTATCCTCGACAGGCGCTTGGAGTGAAGTCGGCATGTAGCCTGTAATATTCAATCGCGACGCAATTTGTTGCATCGTCAAAATAAGGGTGACAACGTACTTGACTCCCAGCAAAAGTTCGATACAGACACCATAGCCACATAAGTCGCTTGGAGAAGAATCATCACTGAGCCTGTTGTCTTCAATCGCGATGTAATTTGTGAATTGCATCGTCAATGTGAGGTTGCGAGCTCTACAGTAATTTGGCAGTGGTGCATCTGAATCAAGATACTTGAGTTCCAGGAGAATTTCCATATGATGACTGTATTCGCGTTAGTCTGTTGGAGAGAAGTTAAATAGAGACTGAAGTATTCAATCCAGATGCAATTTCTGTTCCGCATCGTCAACGTGAGAGTGCGATGGTTACAGTAAGCTGGCAGAGGTGATCAGAAACAAGCTACTTAACCCACAGGAGAAATTTCATACGGTGAGCATTGCTGCGTTAATCGCATGGAGATAAGTTGACATGGAGCCCATAGTATTTAATCGCGACGCAATATATGTGTTGCATCGTCAGTGTGATGGTGCGAGGGTTTCATCAAACTGAAAGTGGTACATTAATATGAAGTTCTTTGACTCCCACTAGAATTTCCACACAGTGACCATAGCCGCTTTCATTTGGAGTGAAGTCGGCATAGAGCATATTGTGTTGAGTCGTGACGCAATTTTTGTGTTGCATCGACAAAGTGAAGGTGCGAGGTTTACAGTAAACTTGTAGTGGTGCATACGAAACAAGGTACTTGGCTCCCAGGTTAGTTAGGTTTAGGTAGTAATAAGTTCTAGGGGACTGATGCCTCAGAAGTTACGTCCCATAGTGCTCAGAGCCATTTGAACCATTTTTTAGAAACGATGGAGAGGCTCGCCCCCCCCCCCCCCCCCGCCGCCGACGCCTCCGCCACGGAGTGGTCCATTCCATAACCCCACGACGACTACCGCAGTCCACTTCACCCCTCCGCCGCCCCACACCGAACCACTCTTTCAGGGTTATTGTGCAATTCGGCCCCCGGTGGACCCTCCCCCCCCCCCCCCCCCCACCAAGGGACGTCTCACACCAGACGAGTGTAACCCCTACGTTCGCGTGGTAGAGTAATGGTGGTATACACGTACGTGGAGAACTTGTTTGCAGCAATCGCCAACATAGAGTAGTTGAGGCGGAATAAGCGGAATCAGCCCACACTCGCCGAGGCAGATGGAAAACCGCCCAAAAACCATCCACAGACTTGCCGGCTCACCGGACCGCGACACAAGTCCGCAAGACAGATTCGCCGGGGACCAGGTGCTCCTTCCCAATCCGGAAAGCCGTGCGTTTGACCGCACAGCTAACTGGGCGGGCTAAATTGAAGATACTGCGACGAGAAGCTTTACCATGATAATTTATTCTGCCTTTACAAGTTTCAGTCTGGTTTCCCCGAGGTCTAGGAATGACTGGAATTCGAGCTGCGGAAGAAAAGTGTTAAAGACAACGAACTTAAAAATAATTCCAAGTAGTTCTTTATTTTTTACTTGGAATTTCAACACATCCGATCTCCGCAATGTATTATGCGGACACTCTATCCCGAGAGTTTTAGGTGGGGGAGCTTTGAGCTAAGCTTGCATAAGATACCGGTAGAGGTCGGGCCTGAATTACCACTAGAAACTGCAACATACAAGTTCGCTCTAGCCACTACAAAATGCTTTGTCTACTCTAGTTTGCTTGTGGTTTGGTTCTTTTTATTATTTTTTTTTATTTTTTTTAGTTAGTGAAGAGACTGTTGCATAAAGGGATTTGAATGGAACTCTGACCACAACAAATGAAATCAGTGATTCCTATGAGGGTTATACAAGTTCTGCTTTCGTGGAAGCACAGTACGCGTAGTAGGATGGCAGCCCTGCCAGAGGAAGGCAGAGCTTCTTTCCGCGCACAGCTGCTCTCCCTTGAGACTGTTCGTGTTTGTTTGTGGTCGCGACCGACTGCCACGATATACTGTTCGCGTTAGTCACTCCGCGCAACTGTCAGAAGCTCAACACGGCACCCGCAGATATTACTGGCAGCCGCTACAGCCTCCTCATCTCATTCTAATAATGGACCCGATGATAACAACTTGTTCTGCCGTCGAAATATTGTGCGTGGCAGGCACTGTGATTGGTGTGTCCATCCGAGAACCATTCCTTCATATCATACGCCAGAAAAATCAGAGAAACACATAATTACAGTAGATGTTGGGGATTGATGGTTACAAGGGAACTGAAAAATTAGATAGCGAACGGATTGGCCTCGATACGGAGAACTTCTACTGAACGATAGCAAACACACAGGTGCTGACGGCTTTTCGTTGTGTGTGTCGATTCTGGTGTTCTTCCTTTTCAGTCATCTGACTGGTTTGATGCTGCCCGCCAGGAGTTCCTCTCCTGTAACAATTTCTTCGTCTCAGAACAGTTTTTGCAACCTACGTTCTCAGTTATTTGATGAATGTGCTCCAATCTCTGTCTTTATTACAATTTTTAACCTCTGCAAATCCGTCTAGTAACATGGAAGTCATTCCCTGATGTCTTAACACATGTCATGTTATCCTCTCCCTTCTTCTTGTAAGTATCTTCCATAAATTCGTTTCCCCGTCGATTAGGCGGATAACCTGTTTCCTTGCCTTTTTATGCTGAAAACGTGGCCAGTACTATTTACATAACGGGCTGTCAAATGAAAACGTGACAAATGAAAAAGCAAGTCAATTGTTTATTGTTTCAAAAAGATATCGTCGCAACTGATAATACATTTATCTGACCGTGAGACAAGACGGTGAATGCCTTCATGGAAAAATGTTGCCGTTGGCTGCATAGTTTTGATTGTACGAAGACGTCCCCAACTTTTCGTCCGAGGAAAATACACGAATGTCGTTCTTCAGAGCTCCAGAAATGAGGAAATCGCATTGTGAGAGAACGGAAGTTTACTGAGGATGTGGAAAGGGCACTCCAGCGTACGCATAACAAGCATTGCAACGTGTGGGAGAGCCTTATTCTGCAGCAGAATGATACCGCCCGTCACCTTTCCTGGGCGTTTGGAATTGATGGCGCGCTTGAATTTCCACCAAGTGTCCACATATCACTGTGTGTTTACTGTGGCACCGAGTTCCACAAGCTCAAAGAGCAGCAGGTTGACGAACGGCATCAGTCTGTTGCAGGACAATGCCCACCCATGTGTTGCCAAGGTTGTCTCGCTGCCGAAGTTTCGCTGGAAAACTTTTACATATTATCTTTACAGTCCCGATCCCTCCCTATACGACTTCTTGAATTTTTGAACTCTGAAGGGAGACATTCGTGGCCGCCGATTTCCTTCGAACGAAAAGGTGCACGCCTAGGTGCAGTGATTTTTCCGTGAAGGCACTGACCGTCTCGTCTCACAATGAGATAAATGTATTAAAATTTGTCACGATTACTTCTAAAAAAATAGTTTCCGTATTTCAGTCGAGAAAAACGGAACCTTTATACAATCACTGTGTTGCTCATCTGGCTGTCTGTTTCTCTGTCATGTCTCTCTCTGTCCAATTGTTAAAAATCCTTTTTTCTCTTGAACGAGTAGACGTAGATACCTGAAATTTGTGTCACTAAGCTCTACGGCGCATTGACAGTGTAATAAAAATAACCTCCTAAGTGAATGCAGTCAAAAGATACGGCAGTTTATGTTACATATTTTGAAAGTAAAAAACTCGCTTATAAAAACTTATGGAGCTCTTACCTTTGATCTAGAATCGTGAAAATTGACAAGAAGGGAAGAAAAAAGTCCAAAAATTGTGAATTTGTAATTACACCACACGATTTTTTTTCCACTTGTTCTCCGACTGTCTCTCTGTCAGCCCGTCTGTTGAGGCCCCTTTTTCTCAGTAAAGGGTGGAGGTATTAGGTTGAAATCTGTGTCACTAAGATCGATGGCCCCTTGACGGCGTAATAAACGTAAACTCCTAAGCGACTGCGATCCATAGATACGACCATTTATGTAACAAATCTCGACACTTACTAAGTCAGTGCCGGCCGGAGTGGTCGAGCAGTTCTAGGCGCTTCATTCTGGAACCGCGTGACCGCTACGGTGGCAGGTTCGAATCCTGCCTCGGGCATGGATGTGTGTGATGTCCTTAGGTTAGTTAGGTTTAAGCAGTTCTAAGTTCTAGGGGACTGATGACCTCAGAAGTTAAGTCCCATAGTGCTCAGAGCCATTTGAACCATACTGAGTCACTCATAAAAATCTATAGGGGACTTCCCTTTGACCTAGGATCATGAAGTTTGGGAAGAATCTAGGTCTCACAGTACAAGTAAAGGAAAAATAAATCTGAAAATTGTGAATTTGTTATTATGTCACACGGAAAAAAATTATTTTGTCGTTTGTTGTCCGACTTTAAACTTGAAATATTCTCGAAGATCTTGGGAAACCCAGGGACTGATACTTTACCAGTACCAATGTTGATAAGCAAAAGTCGTTGAGATCGTCTATCCTCGGGTTGCATTAACTATCAACGTAATTAAGTTTGTGTGGAACCGTCAGAGTGCGAGAATCAGAAGCACTTCCACATTTTTTTTCTTTTTCCTCCATCTGTCCCGTTGCCATTTAACTGTGCCTTATGAATATCGCTGCGCATTTGTTTCAGTCATAACGAGACCGTCTCGATGAGAGGATCTAAGTTCTTAAATGAGCTGTGCTTTTTTGCCAACGTTTTCTTAGAAGGCGGGGAAGGGAATAAGGAGAATGTATTGAGGGGCCCTTCCGAGGGCGACAGGGAGAACTGCGACGGAGCCGGCCAGACTTTGCAGGCAGGGCCGGCCGGTAATGTAATGAGCAGGAGGAGCCGGGTTTAAAATCCCGCCAGAGTCCCCGGGCGAGGCGCCTCATTTGTGGAGATGAGGAGAGCGGTACGAGGTGGGGGGGGGGGGGGGGAGCTATCTGGCTGCAGGCGCCGAGAGCAGGTCTCAGAGAGCGACGTGAGGCGCGGAGCGGCAAAGGCCGCCAGATAAGGCACGTCCCACACAGGCAGCGCCGAGCCAAAGGCAAGAGGCCGCCCGCCGCATTGCGAAAGCCCACGTCCCCCGCCCCCGCACGGAAATAATGCACGCCGGCGCCGGGCGGTCCGCCCAGGCGTCACTCCCGCGCCACAGGTATGACTAAGCAACGGCGTTAAAGCCTTATCTCTATACAATAAAATTCCATCAGACAGAAAATCTCCTGCACACAAATCGGCACGGATTTAAAAAGTATCGTTCGTGCGTAGCTCAGCTCGCCCTCTTCTCAACCGATATCCTACAAATCGCTGACGGAGGGCAACAGCCAGATTCTGTATTCCTAGTGAGACGTGGCGGCTCATATCGATAGTGCCACTCTGGTGGTTTATCTTTACTGCCACGGTCAGGGCCGTAAGCAGCAACCTCTGGGGCCTACGCGAGGAGTAACGAGGCGCGGTCCTGTGGGGGGTGTGCTCCGGGATGTGGTGGAAGACGGTTGTCGGGTTGACGCAGCGAGTGTGGGACCGGACCTATCGCATGGCGTTATACAAATTGGCTCTGAACGGGAGGCGCCGTAGCAAGCAGAGGGAAGCGGGCGTCCTGTAATTTGTGTGAAGGAGTAACGATTTTTGCATTGGATGTCCCAGTGGTTCCCGAGAGTTGCGGTGGCTGCTTTCGGAGAAGAGAATTGGTAAGAGCTTGTGTCTACGCTCTTTTCCGTACGATGTTGATGCCTGCCGTTATAAACGGGTGAAAATCGGGCGCTTGTATTGACTATACGGGAACTGATGTAAAATTACGTTTGTGATTGAGTCTCACTTGTACTGTGACAATTTAGAGGCGAAAACTGTGGTGGTTTCATTAGGTCTGGTTCTTTGCTGTGCAACTAAGGAAGTCAGTTATTTGGGGTAACTGAGGGAGCACCATTATGTTGGTCTAAGTGATACGTTCTCCACGTTTGTCTATGGCTTTGCGAATCGAAATCGTGGGAGATTACACGTGTGGGTAATTTGCTATTGTATTGATGGTTTTGTTGTAAAGACTGTTCTCTGGTGTGTTAATTCACGTGCTGATCTGTAGCCAATCTAAGCAGAAGTTACCATTGCTACTTGCTTATGTGCTATTGTCCTTATGATTGGCGTTGTTTGTCTTTTGATTGTGGGTGTGCTCACGTTTAAAAAAATAATAATTACGGCTACTATTCATAAGGGTTGTCTAGTAAGGAAATTGCTTAAGCTTTTATCATATGGTGGTCTGTTTGCCTATCACATTGGCTTTCTATGCAGTAACTGAAGGAATGTGTATGGTTGTTCAAGATTGTAGGCTGACTAGTATTTGAACTGGTGTTGAGCTTAAGGGCGAGATCAGCATCCCGCAAACCGGCACGCTGCACGTTGTTAAATGTTTCGCTATTGGGGAGCCGGCTCTCTGTTCTTGGATTGAGTAAGGATGTGTGTATCGCTGTAGTTTCTCGCTTGCTAAATTGCGGGGTGTCGGTGACGTCCTAGGGTTAGACTTGTGATGTATGTTATGTTGAAAGGGAATTAACTGTAACAAACTAAAGAGAGCTTTTAGTTTGTTTTAGGTCTCTACATGGAATGATGTGGATATTTGTCGATTGCGGCTATAACTTCCTGTGTGGGGAGATCCTCTGAGGGACTTGTATTGTACTGTTGCAGTGCAGTCCATCCGAAACGTGCGGCTTAAAATTTGGGACTGCAGCTCTCTGATGCTATATGTTACTGTTTAATCTTAAATGTCTAGGATGTAATATGGTTGTTGAGGATTATGTAATTTTCATCGCTGGTTCCTTAAAGGAAGTATTTCGTTTTAAAATATGTGCTCGGTCAGAGCCTATTTAAATATGATTTTAACTCATTATTCAAATTTTCTGGTCTTGGCTTCTCAAAAGGCTTTCAGTTAAATGATTGCTATTTGCCTGTTTAAATGTTTGAGTGACTTAAAGGAAAAGAATATGATTTGTAATTTCTACTGATTGTTCCTTTTGGGTAATACTTGACTTATGTGTTCAATAAATGTGTCTAGTCAATGGTGATGCACTGTTCTATTGCTAGCCTGCCCCTTCCACTCAACAGCCTATTGAGCTGCTTTGTGTCGAAATTTTGTTCAGAACACCCCTCTGACCTGACACCTCACCTATGTTTCCGGAAAGCGCTTGATAGGGTGCCACAGTGCAGACTGTTGAACCGTGAATTTACTTGCAAAATCTTTTCTTAAGGAATTTACTTTATTTACTAGCGATTCATCAAGAACATTAACACATTTAATCACACTAGGTGAGCGTGGAAGTAGTTGCCAGGGAGTAACTGATGAAAATGAAATTACCTTTAACAAATGGGAATTTTTTCATAAAAGCCTTTTCAAAACATATTTAAAATTTACAAGCAGAAAAGCACCCTCAAAATGTCAAATTACAATTTTATTTAGGCAGAAAGAACAATATTGACAGTATGAGCCTTCGGGCTGAGAAGCTTGCCGCTCCCTTTCAAAACGGCCGTAGTCACGACCGCTCACAACAACCTCTGAAAGACTACACTGGTGCAAATCCACAACACACCAGATTACTTTACACTAAAAATTTTAACAACTCACACAAACACATTAACTATGCACCCCGTAAGAGGGATGGAAATGGTACAAACACTCACAATAAGAAATTATTTGCTACCGAAAGTGCAATTTGTTTTTAAAAGGACTCTTACGGTGGATGGGTGGCAAATTTATAAAAATGACTATTTAAATAAAACCCATGAAATTCAGACTTACATAAAATGTACAACATGCTCTACATTACACATATGCCGCCTCTCAAGATGATAGGCAAGATAATTTATTCTATAAACCAATTCTTAATTCTATAAATTCGTTAACACCGAATCCGACAAACATGACAGAGGCAGCTATTAACGTATGGCAGATTGACAGGGGGATTAGTAAACAACCCGAACCGCAGATTGCTCTAACCCTCCCCAACTCCACAAGGGAAAAACGGATCACCCAATTCATAAATAACACCTTCCCGCGGGTGGGCAAATGGAGAAGAATGGTGGGATGACCCCAAATCAAAGCGGCTGGTGACCCCACCAAGAAAACAAGTAGAATTTAACAAGTAAATCAAACAACATATCTCCAATCACTTAACTTCTAATAAACTGCGATTTCTGGCGAAGACCTGGCGCAGCACCCCCAACGCTCTCCCGAACCGTCCGCTGCCAGCCGCTTCAACGGACGCAGGAAGGCGCGCCGATCTCCCGTCTCACGGCGTCGCACCTCGCACCGGCCAGACTGATGTCGTGGGTTGACTCCTGTTGCTCTCGTGTCGACCGCGAAGCCACTACCCCTTTCTATACGTCACTGCCCACTGAACTCACGTGGGGGCCTCACATGCGGCGACGCTCAAGGCGGATAAGTTATCTCGTGTCTCAGTGCGCGACCGACCAACCGACCGGTCCAACCGCCAATGACCGTCGCCCGAGCAACTCGAGCAGGCGGCCTAACGCGCAGACTCAGATGCAGGAACTCAGCCCAGACCGCGTGACCACTAGCTGAGTTCTGTTACTGGCGGAGTGGCAAGACTCTCATTTTCTGGCTTAAAGTTTGATCCAAACGACAGACATACTCGCACTGCGACGACAGACAGACACTAACTGCCGCACAAATGCAAACGAGCGACAGACCAGCAAGTGGTGTCACGAGACTGACCTAGCCTCACTCCGACTGACCCCTGCCGAGGTGATAGCGCCCCTTAAATGCACGTGAATAGGCAACCTTTACGCTTTTCCACCAGAGAGAGACACTAAAGCTGCGATTGCCACAGCGGCGCCACCACCAGAAACGGAGGGCGACTGCTTCACACAACGCGCTGCGGCGCGCTCTTCAAAACAGCATTTTTTTTTAATCACGGCTCAACTGTCTATGAAGTTCCGAACAAAGGCATTATGTTCCCAGATATGTGAGGGGCTCAAAGACTTTTTCGGTAATAGAAAGCAGCAAGTTGTCCCCGAAGGCGAGTGTTCGCCAGTTGCAATAATATCGTCAGAAGTGCCCCAAGGAAGCGTGGCAGAACCACTCCTGTTCTCTAAACAAGTTGTTTCAGAGAAGATGGTCAATATTCAGGGGATTTGACAGGAATGATCATTCGAAACAAAACACTCAAATAAACAGGGGCTCTAAAACTCATACCTTAACAGCTATGACCAATTCTTGTTCTTAGGTTGTGTGAAACAAATCTCTTCTACTGCAAGCTCTTTCCTTTCCATATTTTGGGCAGTGGTGCTATGGACTATCTTAAGAGGTACGAGCTCTTGTTCATCTTCGCTACTTTGAAACACAAATCTTGTAATGAACAAGTGCTCATAGATTTTAAAGTATGGGTTTTGGAGCTCATGTTTATCGGTCTTTTTCTCTTTACTAACCACTTTCCAATATATGGAAAGCAAAGAGCTCGCAGTAGAAGAGATCTGTTTGACAGCACTAAAGATCAAGAATTGCTCATAGCTCTTAATGTATGCGTTTTAGTGCCCACGTGTACGTAACATTTTTGTTTCGAATGATCAGTTCTGTCACACCCCTGAATATTGACCATCACTGCTGAAACACCCGGTATGTACAAATGATATGGCGGACAGTGTGAACAGCAGTTTGCGGCTGTTTCCTGATGACACTGTGTTGTACAGGAGGGTGTCGGCCTTGTGTGACTGTAGCGGGATACAAGAATATTGTCTCCATGCTCGTCGTCAAACGCAATGTCCCCATGCTCGTCGTCAGATATGAGGTGTCTAGGAAACATGCATGCTCGGTTCGCTAGACAAATAATTCAAACAAATCGTATTAACGGGTATTATTACAAAAAATTAAACCACAATACTTAACTTTGAAAATTACACAGAAGTGTCACAAGTAAATGGCGACATACAAAATAAGCAATCGTCTTCTGTACAAACAATCACAAGTCGGTGCTATATAGACAGTACAAGCGAAGTAACTTTCGTTGACGCTTTTATACAAGTGCCTAAACTTGAAGCTGCCATTCAAGTGGCCGCGTCCAGGCGGGCGCAGCTCTTATGTCCTCTTCACATGGGGTCCGCTGCTGTCGCCTGGTGGTCCTGGAGCGAGGTACGGCCAGCGTGCGATTGGCTGACTTCTTCTCACAGCCTACCCTTCTCTATAGTTCCCGACTGGCGTGTTGGCGCTTGGCTTTACGCCGCAACAAAGATGCCAGACACAATTTGTACTTGGCTCTCTGCGTGGCTGAGTGCTCTAAATGTAGAAACATGTAAGTAACGCGGATGAGAAGGGAAAACAATCCTGTAATATTCGAATGTAGCATTAGTAATGTGCTGCTTGACATAGTCACATAGATTAAATATCGATGCGTAGCCTTGCAAAGCGATATGAAATGGAATGAGCATCTCAGCTTGGTAGTCGAGAAGGTGAACACGCGAGTTAGTTTAACTGGGAAATTTTGGGAAAGTGTAGGTCACGTATAAAGGAGACGACATATAAAATACTTGTGCGACACGCTCTTGAGTACTCTTTGACTGCTTGGGCTTCCCAGCAGGTCGGATTAAAGGAAGACACTGAAGCATTTCACAGGCGTACTACTAGATTAGTTACTTCGCGAACTCAAATGAGGACTCTTGGAAGAAAAGCCACGCTCTTTTCGCGAGGCACTATTGCGGAAATTTAGGGACCAAGCTTTCTCGGCTCGCTGCAGATCGATTCTACTGCCACAAACGCACATTTCGCGCAGGTACCTCGAAGATAACATGGAACAAACTGCAGAAGATTATAGTGAGTCATTTTCCTCTCCCTCTGTTACCGAGTAACACAGCAAAAGAAGTGAAGTACGACGGCTTGCGGAGTATGTACGTAGATTCGGATGTAGATGTAGTCAAACTGTCTCCAGAATTCAAGTCTTATACTGTTAGTAGATGGAGGGATTTCTATTTTTTGAATGTAGATTGATGTAGTGGCAATTACTGTTCATATCCCTGAAGCAAAAACATGCAGCCAGACACATTTTTTTTATCACTGCAGGATGTAGCGGAGAAATGGGTTGTTTTAATTAATCTTGTAAAGTGCAATGGTATTATTGGCAACACTGAATGTTTGTCATATGCTGCCGGTAACTGCGCCATTTGCTGAGATGGAGCGCAGGAGAGGGCCCATACGTGTAGGGGCTGTGAAGGTCCTCTACAAGGTATATTTCGAAAATGAGTTTCGTCATTACATTTGAAAGAGAAGATGGCACACAAACAAACGCCATATGAATCCACACCAGTTGCTGGCACAACTCTGGACGGAGCATCAACGGAGGAGGAATAGCACTTGCACAGAGTGCCGAAGAAGAGAGACTAGCAGCAGACTGACGTGCCAGAGTTCTTCGACTATACTTGACGATTGCAGGAGGACGTGTACTGTCAGTGTGGTCCCCAATGGAAGTGGGTACTATTATGCGGTATGAATGGGCACGTGGAACTAGTGTGCTCACGATCTGTGAACGCTTGCAGACCGTGCGAGGTGAAGAGGTCATGTTTTGTCAAATGGTTTTATGCTGGTGTTACATGTTGAGAGAACGAAAGCAGTATGTGGAGCGTGAAGGTCGAAGTGGTTGCCATACAGGTTAATAGCGGCACGTCACATGTTGTCTGTACAGGTTACATACGTTCAGGGACAAACCAATGGTTATTCTAATGGATCTATCACCCCATGAGGGTCGATTTATGACCCATTGCGGATAATCAGTACTTCTGAGAACCCGTACTCCCCCTCCACCTCCCGCTCTTCTGGGAAATCTCCAATCCTCCACCTTCCCCTCTCTGAAACAAACACACTCTTCATATTAAATTAATCAACTCCCAACCCCCACTTCCTTCCTCCGTCCCCACCCAGTAAAAACTGTCGGTAAAATGGCTGTCTTTGCAGAGCTGTTGGTGCGGAAGTTGCTAGTATTACCCCGTCCAATAACTATGCGTCCAAATCACGTAATTACACTTCTGCAGATTGGAAATATTTCCTTTGAAAATTTTCGCATGTGTGCTCACTCTGATGTGCTGGGATCAACTGAGTGCACACTGGATCACCACAGAAAGTCTCACCCATCGCACCCTCCGTCTCCACTCCTCCAGTGGAGGATTGGAAGGATCCCACTACAGGAAATTCAACTACGCTGCGGAGGGTGTAGTAATATATTGGTTATTTATAAAATTCAATTTGCAGGCGTTCGATCCCTTTATTTGGTGTCAAAAGCTTATCATTCTCTGTTGTTTATTTAATTTTGGAAGATTTAAGTCCTGCAAAATTCATCAAAAATAATTAAATACGTAAACAGATCGTTTTGCTCCAATTGCACAAGAATCACTGTCATGAAATCGAAATGAACATAGCTCACCTACTACACTATTAAATCCCTCTGACCGAGTCTTGCACTGACCACAGGCTAGACATGCCAGGAGCCACACCAACACTGGCTGTCTCATGTGTTCCCATTTGCATAGGTCAAGAGGGAGGCCTACATGCAGGAAATAACCTTGTCCAATTCCACTACCCCAGACAGAATGAACCAGAGGTGTTCACCTTGAGCCGGCCGGTGTGGCCGTGCGGTCTAGGCGCTTCAGTCTGGAACCGCGTGACCGCTCCGGTCGCAGGTTTGAATCCTGCCCTGGGCATGGATGTGTGTGATGTCCTTAGGTTAGTTAGGTTTAAGTAGTTCTAAGTTCTAGGGTACTGATGACCACAGATGTTAAGTCCCATAGTGCTCAGAGCCATTTGAACCATTTTTGTTCACCTTGATGTATGGTGTTCAGAAAACTGCCACATAGGGCACTTGAAA
This sequence comes from Schistocerca americana, assembly GCF_021461395.2. Lineage (NCBI taxonomy): Eukaryota > Metazoa > Arthropoda > Insecta > Orthoptera > Acrididae > Schistocerca > Schistocerca americana. The sequence continues at coordinate 116,657,135 of NC_060122.1, read as the reverse complement.
CAAGTTTCTTCCTCCCCCCCACTCCCCCCAGGAACAAATAGGAACAGAAGCAGTCACGTCCTCCTCCTCGGTGGGAGGCAATAGAAATGTGGGAACACTACATCTAGTCACGCGATCGTGACGTTATGGGATATAAGATGGACATACTCTCAGTCACAGTCTGTCAGTGGGAGACCCATAAAGCATCAGCAGCAGCTGATATCCTCATCTGCCTCTGCAACACAGAAGAAGAGTAAAATTAAGTATTCATTATATGTCTTTGCTACTAGTACCACGTGTAGCAGTTCTTTCTCTTGTTTGTCAAGTTTCCTACCTGGGTTCAAATCCGTGTCATTGTCTTTGGGTGCTTATTGTTTCTTCTTCTTTGTTCAGGAGCAGCCTCCAGAGGGTCCGGACTGGCAGGAACATCCACTGTGTCTGGACCAGCAGCAGCCGTCATCAGCTAAGCGAGACCTGCAGAAATCTCTGGCGTGTTGGGCCAGTCTGGTAGCAGCACCATGGGATCCTATAGTGCACCTGACCAGCATGTTGGAGCAGGACAACAAGCTGCAAGAAACCGTCGATTTGTGTAACGAAAACACCCAGCCAGTCTCCTACTCTCAGAACTGCGCTGGGTGCCCAACACAAAATGGTGCGGGTCAGTACTGGTCAGTACTGGTCGTAGAACATTCCAGTGTTACCACAAGGAATGTTGATGTGTTGGATGAAAAGCCACCAATTCCTCCTAGTGCTGTACTGCTTTTTCTCTTCAACTTATTATTTAAGAGTTAGCGGTTCAAACTCTTAAATACTGGTACAGAATCATTAGTGGACAGTGATTGGCGTGTTGCATAAGAGATTTAAAATGCATAAAGAAGTATTAAAAGGCAATTTATGGAGTTGTAATAGGATGAACTGTATTGTACAGAACCCTACACCAACCACAACAGGTGACCTTCTAGTATGTTCCATCTGCAGACATTTCCTGTGTCGGACTACCGCTATCCATAACTCCATTATATGATGGCGAGACACTCATGGTGAGATCTGGATGTCGACCAATTTATCTGCAGCACTCCACCATTAAAAACTTGTTCTGCCTAAGAATGATGCTATCCACTCCCTTGGAAAGATTGAACTGTGGACTGTCTATAAAGATATGTGAACTGTCTCCATACAGACGACTTGGAACAGTGTATCAATATGGTATCAAAAGGAAAAGCTACAGAGACACCCATCAGTTTGAGAGAAATAACGTGGAATTTAGTGCATACAAGAAATAGTTATTCAGTAAATACTGCAAAAAATGAAATAGTGGTTTTCGTTGTCGATGAGGTGCAGCCTATGTGTCATTTTTGAAATGTAAAGAAAACACACACACACGAATATATACATATATCGCAAGTCGTGTGAGTCATTTCCTATTTCATACCTTGTCATTATAAAATATGTGCAATGGCTCATTTGGTAAGGACTGTGCTATAGCGGCTACACAAATTATTATTACAAGTGATCATTTTTCTATTAAAATCCACTACACACGGAAACCTGATGTAGTCAGTTTCATGGCAGGGTTGATGAAGCATCAGGACTTCGTTATAAGTAATTGGTTGTGTGATGGTGCAGAAGAAGACCGCTACAAGAAGAGGAAGATGAATGGGATACTCCTAATCGATAATATCCAAGCGATAATTGTAGGTCCATCCACCAGCAGCAACACAAATTTTCTTATGTAACTACTGACACACCTGGATGGAGTCCGCTTTGAAATTGTATGTGTATTTCCAGATGGGATGTTTCAACCCGAATGCTAGCTAGTACAAAAGAAACTGCAATGTGTAGAGGGAAAAACATAGCACTTCATTTAATCAAAGCAGTGAGATCCCCCACTAGAAAAAGTAAAGTGAAATACAGTGGTCATATTTAATTATGATGCGCCAGAAAACTATGATCAAATTCTATGATATTCTTGTTTTGGCCATCATATGGGATTGATGTATTTTATTTGCGTCGGATACACTTCAGAATCCTGAAACGTTTTATGAGGCACAATGCAAATCTCATAGCTTTAAGACAAGACAATTTGAACCTAAGACACATTTACCAGGCACATGCAGGAAGTGGTATGTCATTCAACGATTTAGTAAAGATATGTGTACATTTCTGGAATCACTAACAGTATGGGCTTCTTATTACTCAAAAATAAAGGAAGCTTAATCATATTAGGTATAGATAGAACTTACACAACTTTCTATGCATGTAGCTATGAATAGAGTAATGAGTATGTAAGTATACATCATACCATGGACAAGTTCACACATACGTCAGGCACTCAGCCTGAGATGGTAGGTGTGCACAGACAGAGAATGCGTCTGTACATAGACAGAAATAGTCAGTCCCTCGAACTTAAGGTTAAGGAGCTAGAGACGTATGCCCAGACCCTTCTGAGGTATAGTGATCAATGGATTAGATGCCATGGTTAAGGAACTACAGACATACACCCACATCATTCTGTGAAGGAAAGTACACAACATAACTATAAAGGCTCATGGAACTGAAAAGACACTTACCTGTAAAGGCTGAGTGAAACGTATATAAGGTGCAGTCTGCAAAACAGCCCACTCAGTATATAGCAAGATGCCACCAAAGCATAAGTTCATCACTGCACAGAAGGCTGTTCGAGAGAAGTTACGGTTACTAAGATGACACTTTGATCGAAAGTAGACACTGAGAGGAACCTTTAAACCAGTTATTGAATCTCTCAATGATCTCAGTGAAGTTACACAGTGTCGATGACGATGCTGTACCCCATTTCTTTAACCTCAGAGTGATGCTAGGATAGGCAATGCATTCAGTGTCAGTGGTCAAAGACCATACACGTTGGGTACACAGCCCATAAATATAAATGAAAAAGACTATACGTATAGTGGATAGAGAATTGCAGAGATCACCAGGTCCACTGAACCTCATTTTCCTAAAAACCTCAAAATCAGTAAAATTTGCACCCAGTGATGTGGAATGTATTGGTAAAATACTGCAACTGACTGGTGTACACAGGAAAGCAGGAAACCAACACAGTGCGAAATACAGAGACATTAAAAAACAACTATTATTACATAGCCGGTACAGCAGTGGTTATGCTATTGACACTCATCACGCAAGACTCAGCAATCAGTCCGCTCAGTGTATATACACTCCTGGAAATGGAAAAAAGTACACATTGACACCGGTGTGTCAGACCCACCATACTTGCTCCGGACACTGCGAGAGAGTTGTACAAGCAATGATCAGACGCACGGCACAGCGGACACACCAGGAACCGCGGTGTTGGCCGTCGAATGGCGCTAGCTGCGCAGCATTTGTGCACCTCCGCCGTCAGTGTCAGCCAGTTTGCCTACGCAGTGCCGTAGGGGACCGCACCGCCACTTCCCAGCAAATTAGGGACACTGTTGCTCCTGGGGTATCGGCGAGGACCATTCGCAACCGTCTCCATGAAGCTGGGCTACGGTCCCGCACACCGTTAGGCCGTCTTCCGCTCACGCCCCAACATCGTGCAGCCCGCCTCCAGTGAATGGAGGGACGAATGGAGACGTGTCGTCTTCAGCGATGAGAGTCGCTTCTGCCTTGGTGCCAATGATGGTCGTGTGCGTGTTTGGCGCCGTGCAGGTGAGCGCCACAATCAGGACTGCATACGACCGAGGCACACAGGGCCAACACCCGGCATCATGGTGTGGGGAGCGATCTCCTACACTGGCCGTACACCACTGGTGATCGTCGAGGGGACACTGAATAGTGCACGGTACATCCAAACCGTCATCGAACCCATCGTTCTACCATTCCTAGACCGGCAAGGGAACTTGCTGTTCCAACAGGACAATGCACGTCCGCATGTATCCCGTGCCACCCAACGTGCTCTAGAAGGTGTAAGTCAACTACCCTGGCCAGCAAGATCTCCGGATCTGTCCCCCATTGAGCATGTTTGGGACTGGATGAAGCGTCGTCTCATGCGGTCTGCACGTCCAGCACGAACGCTGGTCCAACTGAGGCGCCAGGTGGAAATGGCATGGCAAGCCGTTCCACAGGACTACATCCAGCATCTCTACGATCGTCTCCATGGGAGAATAGCAGCCTGCATTGCTGCGAAAGGTGGATATACACTGTACTAGTGCCGACATTGTGCATGCTCTGTTGCCTGTGTCTATGTGCCTGTGGTTCTGTCAGTGTGATCATGTGATGTATCTGACCCCAGGAATGTGTCAATAAAGTTTCCCCTTCCTGGGACAATGAATTCACGGTGTTCTTATTTCAATTTCCAGGAGTGTAATTATCTAGACAGAGTGCAAAAAATGGTTCTAATGGCACTGAGCACCATGGGTGCTTAGAACTACTTAAACCTACCTAACCTAACGACAACACACACATCCATGCCCGAGGCAGGATTCGAACCTGGAACCGTAGCAGTCGTGCAGTTCCAGACTGCAGCGCCTAGAACTGCTCGGCCACTCCTGCCGGCAGACAGCCTGCACATTTCCCCATGTCTGACCAGGAGCCCCACCTAAATCAAGGGAAATGCTTTTGTGCTCGAACATAGATCATTTCAGTGACACCATAAATCTTGTGTTACTTCTAAAAGTGTTTTGAAGACACGTGGTTTCCCAAAAAACTCTGCAGCCAAGGGACAACAGCATCTGATGCCTCCGTCGATAGCATCCTGTCCACTGTGGACATGCCAATTTTTATGGCCGCCATCCCTGTTCTCAAAGGGTGTTTATGATGCTGGCGTAACGCGTTGTCTGAGTGAGCTAGATTTCTCTCACGCCCTCGGCTTCTGTTATGGCAAGAGGTGCTTAATCGGTAGGTCCTGGTAGGTCATTTTTCCACCCTCCCGACCGAACACAAATTCTTGGGCCCAGCGTTCTGTCCCCAGCAAGTGCTTCGCGACGTTCCTTTCCCTAATAGCTGTAGGTGGCTTTCAAGCTCTAAACATCCACTGCAAGATTTGCTGTTAAATGACCAAACTGTCTGCTTGTTGTCATCTCCCGAAAAATACTATTCAAAGGAGTGACACTGTATAGACCCTGCATGCATCAACAGTGCACACACTTCCATCAATGCCTGCTCATGCTGATAACTTTCTACTGTCTCGCGAACATGATGTCTTGGGTGAAAAGTCAACATTAAATTGCACCCTTGAATATAGAGAATAGTTAGAGAGTGACTTGGCCTTTCTCAAGGCCTCTTCATAAATAAAAGAATGTTCGTTAGGTATTCTGCTGGGTAGAGCAATTACAAATACAGATCTGCTCAAGTTTGTTAGGAAAAAATTCAGCATTCCAAGATTCCGTGGTGTGTTTATGTGGGATACGTTACCGAAGACTATGTGGAAATCCAGAGAAGGTAGAATTGCGAATTTAGATGTTGCTGGGGAATCAAGAAGTGGCGTCTGTTAAGAAAAATGCAAATAACAGCTACTGTTTCGACTCATTTTGAGACTTGTAGCGGCCAGAAGAGTTACAACGATATTCACAAACAGAAGTCTTGTATTCTATGATTTTCATCGCTACCAAGACTTTAACACCTACTTATGCAGGCATCTGTGCATCATGTTTCTCCTAACGTACGTTTACGAGGAAGCATATATACAAGCAGATCCATTAAGTGTCCACCTGTCAGTTGAGGTTCTCATGCAGTGTCCTCTGATTTTAAAAAATCTATCGTCAGTATTGCACGCGAATTACTTCCCGCCGATTGATTTAAGCAATGGGAGTGGAGTATTCCACGGACTGTACTGGAGATTTACAACAGCATTCCAAATATTACAGAGGCTAACAATGAACTTCATCTGGAAATTAACGGTGGAAAAGAAATTGTGGAAATAGAACCTCGTGCCTACAATAGTGACGATTCAAATTAAGTTTTAAAATGATCTGGAAAAGGGATTGCGCTACACACTAATACCAGTACACTTAAATCTGAAATGAATACGAGTGCAACGATTGATTTTAACCAGAAAGGTTCAATAGGACAGCTACTGTGTTTCACAAAAGGGCAGGTTTTGAAGAAGGGTCCTAATAAATCCTACAGATCCCATCAATCAGTGCATACACTTACTGTCAGTACAATCTGTGTAGAGTGTAACATTCAACAAACTCTTATCTCAACAACAGTTTGATTCATATAATTTGCAGATTCTTCCCATCAGTGGGAACAGGGTGTAAGAACGTTGAGACCCATACCAACGCTATTTACCTCCCAGTTAACAATTTAGGCTTTGGGCTATCTGTAACTGCGTATTGTGGACCAGGATAATCGTCTTGTCGACTTTAGTGGTGAGGGAATCACTGTACGGCTACATCTAAAACGGTACCAGCAGTGACCTTGAACACGCAGAGGCCCAGCAGCGGCGGTGGCGGCCTTCATCCAGCCAGGATCCGTCGGAGGCAGAAGTGACGATCTTTATTTAAGTTGCTAGACCGGAAGTGTCTCAGGCGTGCTTTAACTCGTCAGGGGATCGCAGCAGCCCAGTATTGTCAACGAGACAGGATGGGTGTAAGACATAAAACCAAAGTGCACAATGCAGAGCGCTGCACTTCGCATCAGAACAACAAGGTGATGTGCAAGCTACGATTGTCTTAAATTAGTAGGTTTGAAGCTGCGTTCGATATAACTAGCCCAGTGGAATGTGATGAGTGTATTATACGCCAGGAATACTTCTCTCATAAACTTTATGCAACAACCACATTTAATAAGAAGGATCAAATCAGGATTGTCATCCAACACCAAAACGTTTTAACCCTCCCATGCAAGAGTTTCATATATCTTGATTCCGGGGAACACGCCGAAGTAGCAGGCTGTAAAAATCATTAGACCTGGGTGGGTTAGTATCTGTGTAATTGTAGTCAATGAAACGGCCGAAATATGAGTCAAATCAGGCATGATATGGCAGACAGACACCGGTGATGAGGTGGAAGCAGGCAGGAGACCCTCAAGCAAGCTGCGTGTTGGAGATGTGCGCCGCCACCGAAAACGGGAAACGATGCCGCACTTTATCGAAGGCGCTGTCGAAGTCTATAGCGACGACCACTGGACAGAGTGTGCAGGCCGCCGCCATCGCAATTAAGTCGCGACATTCCCCGTCGCAGTCTGTATGTTAACCTGCCCCCAGGCGTCGTTTGCTCTGGGGACAGGATATGCTGGAGTGTTGGTCAGAGTCGCATTGCCAGTAAGCGAGCGAAAATGTTGTAAAGGGCATTTAGTAGGGTGAGCGGTCTGTAACTCGTGACCATCGAACCACGGGCTGGTTTGTGGACCGGAATGATGATGCCCTCAACAAAGGCAGATGGAATTGGTTGGTCAAATGTCATCATTTCTTGATACATAGTCATCCACCGTGGTGCCATGAGGTCCCGGAAGATACGGTAGAACTCAATTGGTAAGCCGTCAATGCCAGGCGATCTGTTGAGTGCACCCTTGTCGATTGCGTTATCGACTTCGTCCCACGTGACCGCCACTGTCAAAGCATCCGTCTCCGTGTGGTGGAGGGTGAGCGTGACGTAATGCAAACTGGGATCGTCTGCTTCTGTATTAGCATCTTCTTCACTATAAGTACGATGGTAGTGTTCGACGAAAGCGTGGACGATGTCATTCTCATTGTTCAGCTGCGTGCCATGAAGCGTGGTCAGAGTGCTGATGATCTGCCGACGACGCCGTCGTTCGTCGGACACCATATGATGCATGGACGGAATTTCTAAATCCTCATGATCGTGGCGCCGCGTCCGTATCACCATTCCTTACAATTTCCAGCGAGCTAGTGCAATTATACTCGCCGTGGTTCGTTATCGTTCCAACTGGTTGCCTGCGGTTGGCGGCTGAGTGCCAGATCTCGGAGAATCGCACAATAGAGTTTTGTAATGCCAGTCGGTCGTGTCCTTCCCGTATCTCATCAGTGTCCTCCGGATCGCTGGTTTGACGCAGTCCATCCACCATGTCAATGTCGAGCGGTAGTAGGGAAGGTGTCGTTCGCAGACTGTCCACGTCTCAGTGACTTGTTGGTGACAAGTCAGGTTATGCAGATGAAATGTACTTAGTTTCCAAGGCGACGGCTGCGCCATACAGATTGCGGCGGAAGGAGCACCGTACAGATGTAGGCGCAATGATCGGAAAAGGCCAATGACCAGCGTTCGGCGCCCCGTATCGCAGATCGAAGAGTATTTGAGGCATATATACTGTCTAGTCGGCTTGCGGAATGACTGGTAAAAAAGGTATGCCCAGAACGGTCGCCATGTTGAACTTCTCAGGTATTGTGAAGCAGGAGGTCCTACGCCACTATACGTAGTTCCTGGTATGTATCAAAAAAATGACTCCAAGCACTATGGGACTTAACATCTGAGGTCATCAGTCCCCTAGACTTAGAACTACTAAAACCTAACTAACTTAGGACATCACACACGTCCATGCCTGAGGCAGGATTCGAACCTGCGACCGTAGCAGCAGCACGGTTGTGGACTGAAGCGCCTAGAACAACTCGGCCATAGCGGCCGTCCTGGCATGTATCTTTGGGGTGCAGAACGCAGTTAAAAACCACCTCCTAGTAGGCAGCGGTCATATCGCCGTAAAAACAGGGGGGCGATTTCTTTGGGATAAAACTGGGCCCTTCCATGTCGTCGGTCGGTGCCTGAGGGGGCGTAGACATTAATGATGCATGTCTCCATGGCAAAGAGTGCCATGCCCCGAGCTGATGGAAGGAAGACGACGTCGGCCACAGAAATCCCGTGGCGGACGTAGATGGCCACTCCGCGGCCCATAGGATCACTCGCGGAAGCTTGGGCGGTATAGCCATTGTTATCTGGGAGACTGGAAAAGTGAACATCCTGCAGAAGGGCGAATCAGAAGCCCAGAACATCTCGTGCATAAGGCGGGTTTTCATCCTGGAACGGATGTTGTTGGTGTTGATGGTTCCTATCCGGTAGGCCTGGTGGTGAACTGCTGGAGGCTGGCCCACTCTGCTGTTAGCGCAAGGGCGTGGGCGTCGCAGTGGAACGTTATGCCGCTCGCCCGCAAGGGATTCTGGGGAGAGTATGATTAGTGGTTCAGCCCCGTCGGAACAGGGTCCCGTAACGCGTCCTGCTCCTCGACCTCGACCTCGTGCCACGCCGTGGAAGTGGTCCATTTTGTCTGCATAAGATGATGTAATGGTGCGTGGTGTAGCGTCGCCTATGATATGTTCATGATTTAGTTCAGCGTCAGCACGGGGCGCAGGCACAACAGTGGATGACTCCGCGCTCATAACGTCTTCGTCAGCAGTAGCGGGTTCTGGGGCGTCGTGCTTATCGATAGTTGCGTCATCCTCGACTTGCAACGTCTCCTCTTGGCCGGAAACGGTGCGGCGCCTTCTCTTGCGACGTTCGGAGAACGTTTTTTCCTTGTGCTACCCTCAGCGTCCGACGACGGAAGGGTGTCGCGTCGCTTTGTCAGGAAGGCCGCCGTAGGGACGATGAACGAGTCGATCTCCATCGTGTTGCCGAGGGTAGGGTCAGCGTCCGGTTGCGTCGGCATCGTCGGAGCGGCATTGATGTCCGGCCGAGGCGGCGGGCCGTCCGAGGCGCTCTCCGTCGGTGTCTGGTCGGGGTCGTTGGTGGCGTCCGGGCGGCCTTGCGGAGCGGTAGGAGAAGCTAGAGAGCAGCGGCGTAGGTCACCGGTAGCACCATAGGTTGCGGCGTGGATGGGTCTTCAGCAGCTGGATTTTACGTAATACGCCGTTGTAGGCATTCAGATCTGAGGTGGCCGTCTTTGCCGAACCCGGAACAGGTCCGAGACTGGCCTTTGTATACAATTATGGCACGGCATCCGCTGAAGTACGACGGGATGTGGCTTCGGAGATCAGCGGTGACCTGTCGGACCCCCTTTAGGACAGGATATGTCCGAAACACTTCTCCGCAGTGTGGCCATGGGCTGTGCCGTATGTTCGGAGTGCCGCGACGACTTCCTCAGCAGGAAGTTCGAATGGCAATTCCTAAATGCGTATCGGCATACCTAAGCCCGCGTGGTCGACGGTTATCGCCCCCACATTGCCATCAGCATGACAGAAGCAGAGCCCCTGTTTGGTCTCACGTAGGATACGTTCGCACTCTGCGTCGTTAGTGATTTTAACATAGACCGTGCAGCTCACGATCGACAAATGTATGCCGATAATATTGGTCGCCGGGATCTCCACTTCCACTCGCAGAAAAGGCCCCAACTCGAGAGCTTTCGGTCGGGCATAATCGTTGCAGAAAGCAAATCGGAGTGTGATTTACGGTAACGGTCCGCCATGGATCTTATACGGTGAGCCGGCACCTAAGCTACGGCCGTCAGAATGTAACCAAGGCAAGCTCACGCTCTGCTCGCTGTAAACACGGACGCGTCCGCTCTGTTGCCCTACCAAAGGCAGACTGACTGAGCTACCCAAGTATAATTCACGACTCGTCCTCACAGCTTTAATTCCGCCAGTACCTCGCCTCCTACCTTCCAAACTTCTCAGAAGCTCTTCTGCGAACCTTGCACAACTCGCACTCCTGGATGAAAGGATACTGCGGAGACATGGCTTAGCCACAGCTGAGGGGATGTTTGCGGAATGAAATTTTCACTCTGCAGCGGAGTGTGCGCTGATATGAAACTTCTTATCAGATTAATACTGTGCCCGCGAAACTCAAAGGTCCCGAGTTCGAGACTCGTTCCGGCACACAGTTTTAATCTGCCAGGAAATTTCAAGGAAATATTTCATTGTGGATTTGCGTAATTCTAAATTAGTTTTCATTTTAAATGAAGGTTTTGTGCTCTTGCAGGACAACGCAAAACCAAACATAGCAAGCCTCACAGAGGATCACAGTCGTCGCTTCGGATGGGAGAGATTGGATCACCCGGCTATTGCCTCGATTTTGGTCCATCAGGCTTTCACTTGTTCCCTGCGTTGAAACCCACACTCTCGGTACATCACTTCCAAACCAGTGCTGAGGTGGAGTAGGCTGTGCGACAGTTGTTTGCATCGCGAGGCACCAAGTTTTAACCCGAGTGGTTTCTGCAAACAGATTTCACGCTATGACAAATGTGTCAATATCAGTGGTGAGGGTACCGAAAAATATTGCAAGGTGTATTGTTCATGATGCCAAGGTGTAGTTTTGGCAATAAAGATTCCATGTAAAAAGTAATGACGAAACTTATTTCAGAACATCCTTCGAACTAAAATGGATACTCTGTTTCTGCTGCTAGAAGGCCATCTGTCGTCTTTTCAACTTTCAGCTGAATGGTTATCTTCGGTACATGCTATCAGCGCAGGTGCATGGGTGAAAATGGCTCTGAGCATAATGGGACTTAACTTCTGAGGTCATCAGACCCCTAGAACTTGTTGTTGTTGTTGTGGTCTTCAGTCCTGAGACTGGTTTGATGCAGCTCTCCATGCTACTCTATCCTGTGCAAGCTTCTTCATCTCCCAGTACTTACCGCAACCTACATCCTTCTGAATCTGCTTAGTGTATCCATCTCTTGGTCTCCCTCTACGATTTTTACCCTCCGCGCTGCCCACCAATTCTAAATTTGTGATTCCTTGATGCCTCAAAACATGTCCTACCAACCGATCCCTTCTTCTAGTCAAGTTGTGCCACAAACTTCTCTTCTCCCCAATCCTATTCAATACCTCCTCATTAGTTACATGATCTACCCACCTTATCTTCAGCATTCTTCTGTAGCACCACATTTCGAAAGCTTCTATTCTCTTCTTGTCCAAACTAGTTATCGTCCATGTTACACTTCCATACATGGCTACACTCCATACAAATCCTTTCAGAAACGACTTCCTGACACTTAAATCTATACTCGATGTTAACAAATTTCTCTTCTTCAGAAACGATTTCCTTGCCATTGCCAGTCTACATTTTATATCCTCTCTACTTCGACCATCATCGGTTATTTTACTCCCTAAATAGCAAAACTCCTTTACTACTTTAAGTGTCTCATTTCCTAATCTAATTCCCTCAGCATCACCCGATTTAATTTGACTACATTCCATTATCCTCGTTTTGCTTTTGTTGATGATAATCTTATATCCTCCTCTCAGGACACTGTCCATTCCGTTCAACTGCTCTTCCAAGTCCTTTGCTGTCTCTGACAGAATTACAATGTCATCGGCGACCCTCAAAGTTTTTACGTCTTCTCCATGAATTTTAATACCTACTCCGAATTTTTCTTTTGTTTCCTTTACTGCTTGCTCAATATACAGATTGAATAACATCGGGGAGAGGCTACAACCCTGTCTCACTCCTTTGCCAACCACTGCTTCCCTTTCATACCCCTCGACTCTAATAACTGCCATCTGGTTGCTGTACAAATTGTAAATAGCCTTTCGCTCCCTGTATTTTACCCCTGCCACCTTCAGAATTTGAAAGAGAGTATTCCGGTCAACATAGTCAAAACCTTTCTCTAAGTCTCCAAATGCTAGAAACGTAGGTTTGCCTTTCCTTAATCTTTCTTCTAAGGTAACTCGTAAGGTTAGTATTGCCTCACGTGTTCCAACATTTCTACGGAATCCAAACTGATCTTCCCCGAGGTCCGCTTCTACCAGTTTTTCCATTCGTCTGTAAAGAATTCCCGTTAGTATTTTGCAGCTGTGACTTATTAAACTGATAGTTCGGTAATTTTATCTGTCAACACCTGCTTTCTTTGGGATTGGAATTATTATATTCTTCTTGAAGTCTGTGGGTATTTCGCCTGTCTCATACATCTTGCTCACCAGATGGTAGAGTTTTGTCATGACTGGCTCTCCCAAGGCCATCAGTAGTTCTAATGGAATGTTGTCTACTCCCGGGGCCTTGTATCGACTCAGATCTTTCAGTGCTCTGTCAAACTCTTCACGCAGTATCTTATCTCCCGTTTCATCTTCATCTAAATCCTCTTCCATTTCCATAATATTGTCCTCAAGTACATCGCCCTTGTATAAACCCTCTATATACTCCTTCCACCTTTCTGCTTTCCCTTCTTTGCTTAGAACTGGGTTGTCATCTGAGCTCTTGATGTTCATACAAGTGGTTCTCTTCTCTCCAAAGGCCTCTTTAATTTTCCTGTAGGCATTATCTATCTTACCCCTAGTGAGACAAGGCTCTACATCCTTTCATTTGTCCTCTAGCCATCCCTGCTTAGCCATTTTGCACTTCCTGTCGATCTAATTTTTGAGACGTTTGTATTCCTTTTTGCCTGCTTCATTTACAGCATTTTTATATTTTCTCCTTTCGTCAGTTAAATTCAATATTTCTTCTGTTACCCAAGGATTTCTACTAGCCCTCGCCTTTATACCTACTTGATCGTCTGCTGGCTTCACTACTTCATCCCTCAAAGCTACCCATTCTTCTTCTACTGTATTTCTTTCCCCCATTCCTGTCAATTGTTCCCTTATGCTTTCCCTGAAACTCTCTACAACCTCTGGCTCCTTCAGTTTATCCAGGTCCCATCTCCTTAAATTCCCACCTTTTTGCAGTTTCTTCAGTTTCAATCTGCATTTCATAACCAATACATTGTGGTCAGAATCCACATCTGCCCCTGGAAATGTCTTACAATTTAAAACCTGGTTCCTAAATCTCTGTCTTACCATTATATAATCTATCTGATACCTTTTAGTGTCTCCAGGATTCTTCCAGGTATACAACCTTCTTTTATGATTCTTGAACCAAGTGTTAGTTATGATTAAGTTATGCTGTGTGCAAAATTCTACAAGGCGGCTTCCTCTTTCATTTCTTCCCCCCAATCTGTATTCACCTACTATGTTTCCTTCTCTCCCTTTTCCTACTGACGAATTCCAGTCACCCATAACTATTAAATTTTCGTCTCCCTTCACTACCTGAATAATTTCTTTTATCTCGTCATTCATTTCATCTATTTCTTCATCATCTGCAGAACTAGTTGGCATATCAACTTGTACTACTGTAGTAGGCATGGGCTTTGTGTCTATCTTGGCCACAATAATGCGTTCACTATGCTGTTTGTAGTAGCTAACCCGCACTCCTATTTTTTTATTCATTATTAAACCTACTCCTGCATCACCCCTATTTGATTTTGTATTTATAACCCTGTAATAACCTGACCAAAAGTCTTGTTCCTCCCGCCACCAAACTTCACTAATTCCCATTATATCTAACTTTAACCTATCCATTTCCCTTTTTAAATTCTCTAACCTACCTGCCCGATTAAGGGACCTGACATTCCACGCTCCGATTCGTAGAACACGTTTTCTTTCTCCTGATTACGACGTCCTCCTGAGTAGTCCCCGCCCGGAGATCCGAATGGGGGACTATTTTACCTCCGGAATATTTTACCCAAGAGGACGCCATCATCATTTAACCAAACAGTAAAGCTGCATGTCCTCAGGAAAAAATACGGCTGTAGTTTCCCCTTGCTTTCAGCCGTTCGCAGTACCAGCACAGCAGAGCCGTTTTGGTTAATGTTACAAGGCCAGATCAGTCAATCATCCAGACTGTTGCCCCTGCAACTACTGAAAAGGCTGTTGCCCCTCTTCAGGAACCACATGTTTGTCTGGCCTCTCAACAGATACCCCTCCGTTGTGGTTGCACCTACGGTACGGCCATCTGTATCGCTGACGCACGCAAGCCTCCCCACCAACGGCAAGGTCCATGGTTCATGGGGGGCCCTAGAACTTAGAACTACTTAAACCTAACTAACCTAAGGACATCACACACATCCATGCCAGAGGCGGGATTCGAACCTGCGACCGTAGCGGTGGCACGTTTCCGGACTGTAGCGCCTAGAACCGCTCGGCCACTCCGGCCGGTGCATGGGTGAAAAGCTTTGAATCTACAGGAAAAGCACTTAAGGGGAAATCGTCAAGAAGGCAAAGAAATTTTAGATCACGGGAATAGCAGAGGTGCAAAGTATTGTAACCTACAGACCACAGTGGTCTTAGACACAAAAAGCAATAGTAGTGGTAATGATTAGCTGTAGTGTGCACAGAACTTTACAGAATGATTTAAAGTTTGATCCATACAATATACCAGTGTGTTACTGTTAAATGAAAGTGATCATGAATGGAGAATGGCTCTGTGTGTTGAACTGTTCACACTTTGACACAATGAGGGTTTCTTAAATTTTCTGCGGATAGCTGATGAGACGCATTTTCATCTAAGTGGTTATGTGAACACCAACAAAACTGCTGTTACTGGCGCGATGATAATCGTCACGAACTCCATCAGCGCTCCTTATACAGTCAGAAAGACACACCGTGTTGTCCTGTCATCTGAATGGGCATAAGTGGCCATTTCGTTTTTTGAGTATGAACATGGATGAGCAACCCAGTCACATCTCAGCGATACGCTGCAATGGTCAACACAATCCTCACAGCTGAATGTGAACAGTTTTCTGAAAATTAGTATCGGTTTAATTGTACTCAAATTGCAACGGCAGCAATGAGCAGACTTTTTCGTAACATCATTTAAACGAATGGGGACATTCTGTGTCCTCCCAGACCCTCCCGACTTATTGGTCTGTGATTACTTCATTTGGGGGTTCCTTAAATACAGAGTGTAAGCTAGGCATCTACACACAAAATAAAAACACGTTTGTCACAATTAAACAATATACACTGCTGGAAAGAAGTAGGTCACATTTTAAAGGTTTCCAGTTCACTCAAAGTTTATTGATGCAACGTTGCATATGTAGTACATGAAGTGATTGCATTTACAGAGCAATACCACAAGTGGTTCTGAGGTACCATGTATCTTCCCATGTTGAAACACCCAAATTGGCACGTGGTGTAGCCTCCATGGACGACAATTCAGGCGCTGAATCCTGCATCCAGTCTATTGCACAGATAGCGAATACTATCTTGGGATACGATACTGCCACCCTTACTCGACCTGTTCAAGTAGTCTGGGAAGAGTTGTTGGTTGATAAATTACATGAGTCACTTCTTTTCCCATCAAACATCCGTGTCCTCAATTGGAGACAATTCGAGAGGTCGTGCTGGCCGTTAAAGTTGCTGCACGTCTTGCAGAACACGTTGAGTTTCAAGGGCACTGTGTGGTCGAGCGTTATCGTGTTGGAAGAACGCATCAACCTCCTGCTGCAAGATCAGCAAAATACCGGGTCTAACAATATTCTGCATGCACCGAGTGCTGGTTAGCGAACCCTCCACAACCTAAGGCGAACGAGCGCAGTAGCTTATCGCACCACACACAGTAATGCCCTGAGTGGGACCAGTGTGTCTTCGACGAATGCTCTCTACGAGACAGCGCTCACCAGGTCTACATCGTACTCACAAACGACCATCACTTGCGAGCGGTCAGAACCTGCTTCCATCTCTGAAGACCACGGTGTGTCATTACACCTTCCAAATGATCCTCTGACAGTCCCAGCCGAGCCGTACAAGGCCGAGGCGTGAGTGGAAGACGGCCAACATAACTTGCTCTCTCTCTCTCTCTGATGTGCACAGCGATGACATACAAAAACCAAATGACATGACCACCTTACATGTAGTGCGTGATTGTAGGCGCATTGCTAATAAGCGGTTC
Source organism: Schistocerca americana (assembly GCF_021461395.2). Lineage (NCBI taxonomy): Eukaryota > Metazoa > Arthropoda > Insecta > Orthoptera > Acrididae > Schistocerca > Schistocerca americana. Next base: position 116,640,609 of record NC_060122.1, on the reverse strand, counting down.
GAAACAGTTCGTGCTGATACATTTGGGTTCACAAGCCCTCTTACGTGCGCTGTGGTAGTTGTACGCTCTGTCGCTGCAGCCCTTACAATACAGATATCCTGGCTTGCGTCTGTGATGTGTGGATGTCCAGAACCTCGTCTAGAGCAAGCACAATTTGCGGAGCAGTCCTCTGAAAGGACCATCACGCCACTCAGAAGGCCACAATTCGACCCCTTTCAAAGTCGCTCATTTGGCTGTAGGAAGCACGACTGCATCTCCGTGGTATGGTTACCTACTTGATTCACACACTTCACCATACTGAGCCTTCTGGCTGTGAGTATTCCCTATTAATGTGTAGATACGGATGGAACTACGCTATCTGTTGTTGGACGACGCTGAAACTATTGTCAGTACATCTACTGTTCCTCAAAGTGGTGTTTGTCATGGAGGTGCGTTCCAAGGAAAGGCCTTTCATTGAGTTTCTTCTGGCAGAACACCAGAGCATCGCATGCTGTCGCGGAGGAAATACGGCATTACATTCAAGTTGTGTCCAGGGAAGACGGCGGAAGCATTGGACCAATCGGTTATTCAAACAGCGACAAACTGGCGTCGAACGATTCTTACACTGCATACATATGGAGATGGGCAACGGTCAGCCAGCGCGTGACCCAGGTCCCGTACAGCTGTGCGTCACAGTGACACAAGTGCGTCACGAGTTGCCCCGAAACTGGTATTTCTTCAGCGAGTAACAAATACATAGACATTTGTGTGGACATGGACTGTTACCAAGTTCAGTAAATCTAGGCTTCCTAAAATCTGCTACAATACTGAAGTGAATGTCTCAATTGTTTTTTCATACGGTACAAGAAATGCCATCATACACCGAAGAGGCAAAGAAACTGGTACACCTGCCTAATATCGTGTGGGGCCCCGCGAGCACGCAAAAAGTGCCGCAACACGACGTGGCATGGACTCTACTAATGTCTGACGTAGTTCTGGAGATAACTGACTCCGTGGATTCCGCAGGGATGTCCACAAACATCTCAGACTACGAGGGGGTGGAAACCTCTTCTGAACAGCACGGTGCAAGGCATCCGAGATATGCTCAACAATGTTCATGCCTGGGGAGTTTTGTGCCCAGTGGAACCGTTTAAACTCAGAAGAGTGTTCCTGAAACCACTCTGTAGGAATTCTGTAAGTGTGGGGTGTCGCATTGCCGTGCTGGAACTGCCCAAGTCCGTCGGAATTCATAATGGACATGAATGAATGCAGGTGCAGGCCGGGGTGGCCGAGCGGTTCTAGGCGCTAGAGTCTGGAACCGTGCGACCGCTACGGTCGCATGTTCGAATCCTGCCTCGGGCATGAATGTGTGTGATGTCCTTAGGTTAGTTAGATTTAAGTAGTTCTAAGTTCTAGGGGACTGATGACCTTAGAAGTTAAGTACCATAGTGCTCAGAGCCATTTTTGAATGCAGGTAGTCAGACAGGATGCACACATACGTATCACATGTCTGAGTCGTATCTAGACGTATAAGGGATCCGATATCACTCCAACTTCCAAGTGCACTCGGCCCGCAGCATTACGGAGCCTCCACCAGCTTGAACAGGGTCCATGGATTCATAAGGACGTCTCCATACGAGTCCATCCACTCGATAGAATTTGAAATGAGACTCGTCATCAACAGTCCAATGTCAGTGTTGGCGGTCCCAGGCAATTTGTAAAGCTTGGTGGCGTGCTGTCATCAGGGGTTATCCAGAACATTGTGAACGTGTAACACATTCTAACTGTAATTCTTGTAAAGTACACATATGACTTGCACCAGAGTCTAACATATGTTAGCTTCATGCTCACTAATATTTATTCTACGGTAATGCCTTTGGAAATAAAAATAAATAGTTCGAAAACTGCCATCAGTCTGAAAAGAGTAGACTTAATGAACATCCCGAATGCTTAATATCATGTGGCTGTGATACGAGAATCTCGTTTGTAATACTTGATTACGCGTTTATTTTATTCACCTTACGTCGTGATAAGTTAATAATTTTCACGTGAAATGTCTTCGTTGTTCTCGATTAGCGTGTCTTACAGAATGGTTGACGCAACACGTGTGACAAGTGTGCTCGGATAATCGTCATCTGTCACTTTTTATGTACCAGTGCTATAACGTAAATTTAGATGATTACACGTGTTTTCAGTAGACAGTATGGCTTTAATTAATCGGGGTTTGCTGTTCCTGATTTTATTTAGACCCTCAGGACTGGTTTGTTCATAAACAATTATCGTTTTACGTGTCTCAAGTGGTTTTCATTCAGTTATCAGTTCAACTTAAAATTTACTATAGGATTAACAGCAGACATATCGGAAGATGAAGTATAGCTGTCCCGGATGCACGTGTGAAAGATGGTGGGAAAATATAAAACCTTTCATAGGGCACTAGTTACCTGAATCGAGGCATCTTCACGGTTTCCAGCGGTTGGGTTTAAAATAGCGTCAGAAAAGAAATGGGTCAATGCTTTGATATTTGGGTCAGTTACATTAGCTTCTGAACGCTACCCCAACGAATTTTATGAGCGGTTTTCAAAGAACAATGTAACACATATTTTAATGGAAGCAGCTTGGTGTTATTCAGGACTGCAGAACACCATATCATTCTCATTCTTTTGGCTACAAAACCGTATTTTTCAACATAATCTCTGTTCAATAAAACGGCCTTAGACCATTTATTGGGAGGAGTCGTATGCCTGTACGTTACCACTGTAGTGGTCGACGTCGCAGTCAACGTCTTTCTCTGTCGATAACCTCACCGTCATCCAGTAACTGCTTACCGCAGAGTGCGCCCTTCATTCAGCCAAACACCTGCCAGTCGGATGGTGCGAGATCCAAGCACTAGGGCGGACGAGGAAGAACAGTCCAATGAAGTTTCGTGAGCTTCTGCCGGATGCGCAGACTTTTGTGAGGCCTCGCGTTGTCATGGGAAATTTTGTGGAGACGAAAACACTGAAATCGTTTCTTGAGGGTAGCACAATACAAGTCAGAGTTAATCGCTGTACCGTGAGGGAATACATCAAACAGAATAACGCTTTCAGATTCCTACAATGCTGTCGCCAAGACCTTACCAGCTGAAGGTGCAGCTTCGAACTCTTTCTTCGGATGAAAGTGAGTTGCCACTCCATGGATTGCCGCTTTCCTCTCAATTCGAACTAATGAACCCATGTTTCATCCCCAGTGACGATGTTCCCACAAAAGATTATCATGAGCAGCCTCGTAACGCGTAAGAAATTTCGCACAGATGGTCCTTGCAGCTCTTTATGATCGTCTGTTAGGTTAGGAGGAACCTAGCGGGCACACACCTTTGAGTTCCCCAACTGGTGGATGACTTTTTCAACACTACCAACAGAGACGTCCAGTTGAGCAGCTAGGTGTCTGACAGTGATCCGTCGATCACCTCGAACGAGAGTGTCCGCACGTTGCAACATTCCAGAAGTCATAGCTGTGTGCAGCTCGCCGGCACCTGGAAGATCAGACAGGTATGTGAGACCTTGTTGGGATTATCACAGACGTCTTTTCCATATACTCACCGTGTTTTTGTTCACTGTCAGATCACCGTAGACATTCTGCAAGCCCATATGATTATCTTGTCGTGTCCCGAGGTGGAGTAACAAGGACACGTTTTAATTACCTCGACCGAGGGCATATAACAGCGACTTTTGCGTGGACAGCTGGTAGAATTCCACCCTCTAAAGAATCTACACGGTTAGAAGGTGTTCAAAGACACAGAAATTGGTGTAAATCTCATTTCAAATTAAATTCCGAAAAACAAAGTTCAGTGGCAGTTCACTTCTGGCAATACTGATTTTAACTCATCTATTCACTGCACGATACTACTGTATGAGGCTGACTCAGCTCTAACAATCAGCTGCTTCCTAGTTCGCGGTCCTGAGACTATCTTCTCACTACTGTCTCGTTCCAAATACAGCTCCAAATAGCCGGGCGACGAACGGCGCAGGCTAGCATCCCAGACGACTACTTGCTGTGCTCTTCCTTGGTTCGGGGTAACCTGATGTACTTCTATATTCATGAATTTCCTTGAAAATGTTTATAATTCCTTCTTTCGTCGATCAACTGAACTATTTCTTCTGTTACCCAAGCGTGTTTCGTAGTTACCGTCTTTGTACCTATGTTTTTCTCTCCAATTTCTGTGAGCGACCATTGCAGAGACATCCATTCCTCTTCAGCGGAACTATTCATTAATGCAGTAGCTATAGCTTCAGCGAGCGTCAAGCGTATCTCTTCATTTCATAGTAACTTCCGTATCCTGCTTCTTTGCGCACTGATTCTTCCTGACTAGTCTCTTAAACTTCAGCTTACTCGTCATCATTACCAAATTGTGATCTTAGTCTATATCTGCGTCTGAAGACTTCTTAATGTACAGTATCAGATCTCGACATCTCTGCCTCTGAAATCTTCCTGTATCTCCAAGCCTTTTCCAAGTATAGTTCCTCTTCTTCTTCCTCTTGACCAAAGTATTCGCCATTGCAGTTTGAAATTTATTGCAGAACTCATTCTTTCGCCTCACTCATTTCTACTGCCAAGCCCATATTCTGCCGTAATCCGTTCTTCTACTCCTTCCCGTACACCCGCATTCCAATCCTCATGCTATTAAATTTTCATCTCCTTTTACGTACTGAATTACCGTTTCAATGTCCTAGTACACTTTCTCTATCTCTTCATCGTCTGCTTGGAACATCGGTATGTATTCCTGAACCATCGATGTCGGTGTTGGCTTGCTGTCGATTCTGATACGAACAACCATATCACTAATATGTTCACAGCAACACTCTCTGTCGAACCTGTCTTTTCATAACAAATCCTGCTCCCGGTATAGCAATTCCTGCTTTTGATATTACCTTATACTCGTCTGACATGAAATCATTTTCTTCTTTTCAGTTCACTATATTGACGCCCTTCACAGCATTTCTCCTTCCGACTTTCTAGCTACCCTACCAAATGGTTCAAATGGCTCTGAGCACTATGGGACTCAACTGCTGAGGTCATTAGTCCCCTAGAACTTAAAACTAGTTAAACCTAACTAACCTAAGGACATCACAAACATCCATGCCCGAGGCAGGATTCGAACCTGCGACCGTAGCGGTCTTGCGGTTCCAGACTGCAGCGCCTTTAACCGCACGGCTACTTCGGCCGGCGCTACCCTACCACTTTCTAACTGACATTCCATGCGACGACCAGCGGAAAGTTGTCGTTTCGTTCGTTATTCAGTCTTTTTCATGGCCACTCACCACTCACCCCCCCCCCCCCTCCCTCTGCCCCCGTCCCATTCTCCTTCTCCCGGAGATCCGGAAGTGGGGTAGTCCGGAATCATTTGTTTATGGAGAGATGATCATGTCACTTTTTCATTACAGAGAAAATGACCCATAGATATGCGTTACGTGTCTTTAATGCAGTGTATTTCGTCGCCTTCTACAGTCTTACGCCAGTGATCATTGCTGATTCGTCCTACTTTTGGGGTGTAGTTTCACACCACAGGAGCCAAAGAGTGCGATGAACCTCCATCCGATCCTCATCTCTTTTTGCAAGGACGTTGGCAGGATGAGGGTGACTTCTTATGCTGGAAGTCTTTGGCCACAATTGTTGATGAATTTATCTCAACATTTTAGCAGCGGTGAAGTACGAATATTGAACCGAGGACGTCTTCATTACTAACCAGATGCTGCTCCGAGAACACCAATGCTGTAATGGCATAGCTGCAAGAGCTCAGTTTTCTCTATTTTACATGATGCTAAGAGTTGTTAAAATTTTTTCATATTAGTGGATATTTTAAGGTGTGACGCTATTTCATGATTTGTTGTTACGCGTATGTCAGCTGTGGAGATGGTTTTCAGTCCAACGAAACCGGTTGTGATCTGATGATAAAAAGATTAAATACAGCTGAAGCAGCTTTTTAATTCCCAAGATCTTAACCATCTATTGGCAGTTACCTCGCAGCCGCCTCGTCTGTGGATCTATACTTCCTGGAAAGATTTTTGTTCTTCTAGTAGCTTATATTATCATTCTGCATATCATGGTGTGCAAACAGAAAAGAAAATAAATATCCCGAAACTGATCTTGCTGCAACAAAAGAAAAGGTGGAATGGTTACTGGGAAGACTATATAGCGAGTGTCTACAAAATACTGGAAAAGATCAGTATTGTTGTGCAGAAGGGAGATTAGAGTGTAAAATTCATTCCACTGAAAGCAGTTTGGATCCCCCTCTACGATCTCCTGTCCTTTTACTACTCAGTGGTGCACATCACAGCGCCGGTGATTAACCCCTACACTTCTTTACAGCAGCTTCACCCTTATGACTGAGTTCAGGTCGCGGAAGCCAAAACGCTACCTGTACCGGCGACCTATTAACTGTTACGCCTATCAGATTGCTCAAAGGGCATGTTTAGTGAGGCCTGGCCGCCGTTCGCCTTTCTTCATTACGCGGGGCGCCCGGTGGTCCGCTCTGCTAATGAGCGATGCAGCCAACTCTCCCCCCCCCCCCCCCCCGCCTCTGTCGGTGATTGAGCCGGCGGGCAGACAGGCAGGTAGCGGCCTCTGATTGTAGCTTAGCCCGATGGGTTGGCGGTTTTCGGCTTCGTGCGGAGAAGTTTGCCTAATTAGGGTGCGTTCACGAGCTCTTCATAACTCGAGACTACCACATAACCGGAGAAATCCGCTAAAGCTTTTCATAATTCTATCAAATAATCGGAGAAAAACGATAATTTTCTTTACTATTGTTCCCCTTATAAAGGGTGAAACAAACTTCGCTCACTTGGAAGCCACAGCAGGAGTTTTAGCATACTAACAGCCACAAAATTTCATTCCGAGCATATTCTCGCTAGAATAAGAACGCCAAACAATGTCAATTTGGCGACACAGTAACTGCATGTACGAGAAATATCTTCATTTGACAATATTCATTGGTGTTGCACTGAGTACAGTTTTGTGTTAGTATACTCGAGTTCCAAGTTTCGATTAACTTTTTTTTATATTTTCTAACTAGTATTTTGCGCACGGTTCCGCCCGCTTATGTGTTCGATACACTCGTATATTGCACTCATCTTCTTCTCACCACACTCTTGGTCCAACTATCCTGCTCTGCCCATATCCACTGTCATCTTCCCCTCCACCTCTCACTCCATCAACACACTTCTCCCCCCTCCAACACACCCCTCCTCGCCACCCCTCTTGCTCATCTCCCCCTCTGTGTGCCTACTCTCCCCCTCCCCACCTCTACGCCTATCTTCTTCTCAAACCTCTCTATCAATCTCCTCTTCCCTCTCTCATCCCTCTCAGTCCACCCACTACTACTCTGTCTTCCTCTGCCCAGCTCCTCAGATTTCTTTCTCTGTTCATCTCCTCCTCCCTTCACGTCCCTGTCCAGTCCAACCACTCCTCCCTCTCTCTACATGTCCACAACAAGTGCTTACAGCGGGGGCGCCATAGAATATGCAGCAGTCATACTGCTAGAGTCGACAGAGCCAATCAGGATGCAGCCCCACGTGGTAAGTCGCGTCGTTGAGGCCAGAAAGGGGATCGTCTGGTCGGCCTCCTGGAGTACAGTATTGTGCCGTGTGAGGCTCGTGTTCGTGTCGTTTATTGCTTGACATCTTGTCTTTGCAGTACTCCCGTCCCGTTTATTATTCGATTTACTGGCATTACTAAGTTGCTCAGTTGCCTGCCCGTGAGTGGCAGCAGCAGTGCTTATCGATAAGAACACTATTGTACTGTCTTTGGAGAGATTGCTAGTATTTCCGGGTCGCCATGTGTTGAGAGTTCAGTTGGGATGGAGCAGCGGTGAGGTCCGGACAGCAGTGACTCGCCCGACCGTGGCTGACACTCATGACTTCAGTGGGGACGACCTTGGTTGGTCGTCCGGTCGGTCGTCTCATTGGTCGACATATCTTTGGTCGCCGACCACTTCTGGGTTCTCTGTGTGTGTCGACTTGTGATTCCTCCTTGTTGTTCCACAGTCACTGGTTTTAATATTATTTGAGTTGGTTGTAGAAGTTTTTTCGTGGAACCATGTGTAGCGTATGTGGTTTTGACTGAGCAGCTATTTTAATACTGTGTGCGTGCTGCATGTAGTCGGTCGGTTGGGACAGAGCAGCGAGGAAGTCTCTGTGGCGCGAGGCCAGGCCGGGAACGCCGGCTGCATGCACTTGCAGACGGATTGTGAGGCGCTAGCTGTGAAAGCTACAAAATTCGTTGCCCACCAAACCTGGACATTGAAGTTGAGTGATCAGTTAACCTGTTATGAAACCTCATCTGCTCTGACATCTCTTCATTCATTGCCGGTTGATGTTTCATGGGCCATTCCAGCTAGCAGCTACGTATGTTGTATTGGAGTCAGCGAAATTTTGCAGCCGTTTTCCTGTATGGTCTTTAACGATTAAATTGGTTGTTACTTACCAGTGAAGTGCACCAGCGGTATTTTTGGCCTTTGGGCGTTGACACACCAGTTACCTGCCCTGGTCGTTAGTGTAGTTTGCCGGCATTGTGTTTTCCCTGGCCGTGTTGTGCTGTCTGGTACGACGGGCGTGTAGTTCAACAGCCTTTTAGTTTGTTCATATTTCACATGTTTTTAGACGCCGATTTTGAAGGCTTAGTGCTGCTGGTATCTTCGTTCATTGCTGATATTTTCCATTGCCGTACCACTGGTAGGGCAGAAGGGAATTGATTAGGTTATTGGTCAGTCCTTCAGCCGGCCCTGGGTCGGGTTCCCGTCCGTTTATTTGACCTTACTCTTGGCTGCCTGTCTCACCTCACCTTACGTTAGAGCGACATCCTCAAGCCGATCCTTGGAACACTTCTGAGCACCACCGTTCTGTCGGTTTTAGATTGTGATTTTCTTTTTGTCTGATGTACAGTGTGTGGCACTGAGCTGAGCTTTTAAAATAAGGCCTTCAGCTGTCTTAAATTAAAGTTTTGAAAATTGATTTGTTTAAAACTAATTTTTTTTTAAATTTGCTCTATCTCAAGTTTTTGTTATCCAGGGCCTAAACCATGAGTTGTTCAATGTCTTGTGTGTGGCCTTCAGCTGAATATTTACATGAAAAATATATATATATATATATATATACACTCCTGGAAATTGAAATAAGAACACCGTGAATTCATTGTCCCAGGAAGGGGAAACTTTATTGACACATTCCTGGGGTCAGATACATCACATGATCACACTGACAGAACCACAGGCACATAGACACAGGCAACAGAGCATGCACAATGTCGGCACTAGTACAGTGTATATCCACCTTTCGCAGCAATGCAGGCTGCTATTCTCCCATGGAGACGATCGTAGAGATGCTGGATGTAGTCCTGTGGAACGGCTTGCCATGCCATTTCCACCTGGCGCCTCAGTTGGACCAGCGTTCGTGCTGGACGTGCAGACCGCGTGAGACGACGCTTCATCCAGTCCCAAACATGCTCAATGGGGGACAGATCCGGAGATCTTGCTGGCCAGGGTAGTTGACTTACACCTTCTAGAGCACGTTGGGTGGCACGGGATACATGCGGACGTGCATTGTCCTGTTGGAACAGCAAGTTCCCTTGCCGGCCTAGGAATGGTAGAACGATGGGTTCGATGACGGTTTGGATGTACCGTGCACTATTCAGTGTCCCCTCGACGATCACCAGTGGTGTACGGCCAGTGTAGGAGATCGCTCCCCACACCATGATGCCGGGTGTTGGCCCTGTGTGCCTCGGTCGTATGCAGTCCTGATTGTGGCGCTCACCTGCACGGCGCCAAACACGCATACGACCATCATTGGCACCAAGGCAGAAGCGACTCTTATCGCTGAAGACGACACGTCTCCATTCGTCCCTCCATTCACGCCTGTCGCGACATCACTGGAGGCGGGCTGCACGATGTTGGGGCGTGAGCGGAAGACGGCCTAACGGTGTGCGGGACCGTAGCCCAGCTTCATGGAGACGGTTGCGAATGGTCCTCGCCGATACCCCAGGAGCAACAGTGTCCCTAATTTGCTGGGAAGTGGCGGTGCGGTCCCCTACGGCACTGCGTAGGATCCTACGGTCTTGGCGTGCATCCGTGCGTCGCTGCGGTCCGGTCCCAGGTCGACGGGCACGTGCACCTTCCGCCGACCACTGGCGACAACGTCGATGTACTGTGGAGACCTCACGCCCCACGTGTTGAGCAATTCGGCGTTACGTCCACCCGGCCTCCCGCATGCCCACTATACGCCCTCGCTCAAAGTCCGTCAACTGCACATACGGTTTACGTCCACGCTGTCGCGGCATGCTACCAGTGTTAAAGACTGCGATGGAGCTCCGTATGCCACGGCAAACTGGCTGACACTGACGGCGGCGGTGCACAAATGCTGCGCAGCTAGCGCCATTCGACGGCCAACACCGCGGTTCCTGGTGTGTCCGCTGTGCCATGCGTGTGATCATTGCTTGTACAGCCCTCTCGCAGTGTCTGGAGCAAGAATGGTGGGTCTGACACACCGGTGTCAATGTGTTCTTTTTTCCATTTCCAGGAGTGTATATATATATATATATATATATATATATATATATATATATATAAGGCCTTCAGCCATGTGTAGTCCTTAAAGCAATATTTTATAGCTTGTGTTCAGGCCTTCAGACGATCTAATTTTTTTGTGTGGTTTTGGGCCTTCAGCCCAGTAGGTTCGAAAGTTTTCTTAACTAGGCTTTCAGCCGTATTGTTTTAATGTGATCCTTTTAAAGTAATGTGTAATGAAGTGGTTCTTAGGAAAATAAAAGTTGGTGTGTTTTGTGCAACTACCAGTAACTGATTATGACGCCGTCCATAACCATAACCTGATCCGCTCTATCCTGTGAAACCAGATTTCTAATACAGGTCTCCTCTGAGTCGCGACTGTGATAGTGTTGATGGGAGATGAACTTTAGCTACGGACCTGGACACGAGTGATTACGCTATGTTCCACTTGTTTTCAGATTAAATCATTTAAGTTATAAATAATTCCGACTTTCCATGTGGTAGACTGTACCTGAGTCACAACAGTTACCAACCTTGTTTTAATTTCACCGAAGCCTATTTTGACTTTGCTGTATTCTGAGTAGACCCTTCTGACTATCAATTCTTTTTCGATTTCTTCACATTTTCCATGCAGCCATTGCGTCTTAGTTTCCCTCCAGTTCCTGTTTATTCCTCAGCGACTTGTATTTCTGTACTCCTGAATTTCTCTGACAATTTTTGGACTTCTTTCTCTCATTGATCATCTCAAGTTCTTCTTCTGTTGCCGGTGGTTTCTTCACAGTAGCCTTCCATGTACCTATGTTTTTGTTTCCATCTTCTGTGTACTGCCAACTGAGATATTTCTTATAGCCTTATTGCCTTAGAGAACATCAAGAGTAGTTCCTCATTCCTTAGTACTTCTGTATCCCACTTCTTTGCATATTGATTCTGCCTAGATGTCAGCCTACTCTTCATCACTACTACATTGTGATCTGAGTCTATATCTGCTTCTGGGTACGGCTTACAGTCCAATACCTGATTTCGGAGGCTCTGTCTGACCATGATGTAATCAAACCGAAATCTTCCCATATCAATCGGCCGTCTCCAAGTATAACTTCTCCTCTTCTTATTCTTGAACAGAGTAATCGCTATTACTAGCTGAAGTTTACTATAGAACTTAAATAATCTTTCTCCTCTCTCATTCCTTGTCCTGAGACCATATCCTCCTCTAAACATTTCTTCCACTCCTTCCCCTACAACTGCTTTGTAATCCCCCATGATTACTAGATTTTCATCTCCTTTTACATACTGTACTATCGTTATAGTATCCTCATGCCCTTTCTCTGTCTTCTCATCTACAGCTTGCGACATCGGCATGTATATCTGAAGTATCGTTGTCAGGTACACTATGTATGTGGGGGTGCTATAAATATGGGTCCAATAATGCACGGTGTGTGTGCCACGACAACAAATAGTCCTGGAACACGGTACACACCTGCATGGCGTCCATGAGATGCAGTGCACATGTTCACATGTCACATCATGGAGAAATTTCCATTTGTCAGCGCTATCTACCTTGGCAACAATGTATTTCTGGAGACTTGTCCACAGGACCTTTTTTCTCCATTCCCAGTCAGGAATCTGTCTCTATATGTATATATAGTGTGTGTGTGTTTCTCACAGCTTTGTTGCACATGCATATGCATTTGACACAATTATTGAAAACACATCTTCTGTTCCCTCTCTCTGTGTCTATCTCTTCTTTGCCATGAGCCCCTCTATCGAACCCTATCTTCTTCGCCCAATTGCTGTGATCATTTCCTGCTGACCCTCTCTCTTTCTATCTCTACCTCTTCCTTTCCCTCCCACCCGCCACTGTCTACACCTTCTACCTGCTTCATGCAGCTCCCTCTCCCCTTCTCTTTCTGTTCATTTCCTCGTTCACCTTCCTCTGTCCATACCCTTCTCTCAATTTCAGCCTGTACTCACAAATAGGCATTGACACAAGTTGTCCCTGCTTTACAGTTCAATAAAGAAGGCTGATATTGCCACAACTTGACACTCACGTAGGAGAGGCTACGACTAACAGGCCACCATGCAAGGCCGGTGAGTAGAGTGGGATGCCACTACTCCAAGACATGGGCACAGAAATCCGTTTCTTGTCCCTGCTGCGTAGGCTGCCCTGCAAAGCAGGTAGATATGGGAGACCAATACTGTTTCCACACCACATTCCTGTTGTGCAGTGCTATCTGTATGCCAGGGACTGAAGAAAAAACATAGTTTTACTCTTACCTCCACTGCTTTTGGTGCTAGGATGCTATGAATACACAGTGATGATACTGGTGAGGCCTGCTGCTTCTGTGCCAGATTTGGCTATTATCGATTCAAGGGTTTGGGGCAAGATCCAAGATATCCACATATACACGCTTACACTCAGCTGTATATACAAAGTATTCAGCCGCCCCTACTACTCTTGTTCTATATATCCATCAGTGTTATACAATGTGCAAGAATCTCATATTCACCTGCTCGCTACACATAAACTGTTAGTCCTACAGAAAAAAACGAACAGGGCCATTTTGAAGGAAATTTAATGTAATTAATTTTTGTACCAGGATACATTTTCGCTAAGGGCCAGGGTTTTCGAGTTATTCAAGAAAAAATAGAAAAGTGACCTACAAATTCACCCCTACTCCCATATTCAGCCCAAAAACAGTGTTGCTGATGACAACACTCATACCTCTGTACAAAAATTTTCGACTACATCAACTGTTCTCGCATTCGATTTTTCTTCTCTTCGTGTACTGGCTACTGCTTCAGTTGAACCGTTTCAGATTGTAAAATTGACGTTTCTTTCAATTTTACTAAACAGTTTTGTGAATTTTAATAAAACAAAATAAAAAATTTCATCATTGTATTCGTCAGGTCTTCTGGCTACAGAAATCCTTTGTCTGTAAGCGAGAAACGTGGATCGAATTGCTAACGTAACTTGTTTTAGCCTAACGTCTGTAAATGTCGATTCCCTTTCATTATCCTCACGTTCACGTTTAAATGAATAATGTTAACGAAATAGCCGAGTATGCTGGTGCCGTAAGAGACTAAGAAAGTTCGAATATTCGCAACAGTTTGTGTAGTTATAAACTTTTGTACAGTGATAAGAGGGAGTGCCACGAAGAATATAATAGGGAAACTGACTTCTGAGTGACGAGTGTGGAACGGGAGGTGAATCTAGAGGGCACTTTTGTTCGATTTCTTGAATAAGTCGAAAACCGATGCCTCCAGCGAAAACGTATCTCAGTACAAAATTTAACCTATGAGGAAGTCCCATTCCTTTTTGGAGTAGGACTAACAGATTGCGGGTATCGAGAGTGAGAATATGAAAACCTCACACATGGTTTCTAAAGGCCTGTAATATCATTGTGGGCTGCACAAAATGACAGTGACAAGGGCAGCTGAACCATCGTTTATTAAAAAGATAGATAAATACTCGTAGAATCTGATATCATCAGTAAAACTGGAGAACACACTGTTCCGTAAATGCTGCATATCCTACAACAACCGTTTTTAAATTGTTGATCATGACAGTTATTGGTCATACCTAGCGGACCTATTCGTCAAGAGTAATAATCAGCTGAAATTATCTCAATTAGGACAGAAAATACTACTCAACTTACCAATCCCCTAATGTTAATCATACTGTATTCAACAAGAGCGACCAACTGACTGAAAACTGAAAAACATAATTAGTTGTTACATGCTGATAATAGTAAAGATAGAAGCAGAGATTGAAATTTCTTGGCAGATTAAAACTGTGTGCCGGACCGAGACTCGAAATCGGGAGCTTTGCCTTTCGCGGGCAAGTGTTCTATCAACTGAGCTACCCAAGCACGACTCACGCCCCGTCCTCACAGCTTTTACTTCCGCCAGTATCTCGCCTCCTACCTTCCAAACTTTACAGAGGCTCTCCAGCGAACCTTGCAGAACTAGCACTCCTGAAAGAAAGGATATGCGGAGACATGGCTTAGCCACAGCCTGGGGGATGTTTCCGGAATGAGATTTTCACTCTGCAGCGGAGTGTGCGCTGATATGAAACTTCCTCGCAGATTAAAAGTGTGTGCCGGACCTAGATTCGAACTCGGGACCGTTGCCTTTCGCGGGCAAGTGCTCTACCAACTGAGCTACCCAAGCACGGCTCACACCTCGTCCTCACGCCTCGTCCTCACAGCTTTTACTTCCGCCAGTACCTCGCCTCCTACCTTCCAAACTTTACATAAGCTCTCCTGCGAACCTTGCTGAACTAGCACTCCTGAAAGAAAGGACATCAGCGCACACTCCGCTGCAGAGTGAAAACCTCATTCTTGAAGCAGATATTGATAATTACTTCTGTAGCGAATTGCTAGCACTATTTGTGACGTAATATTCTAAAGAAATGTCACAGAATAGAATGGAAAGTCTTGGAGTCGACATTTCTTTTCGTTTGTGGAAGGGTATATAACTGAAGGAAGGGGTAAAATAAACACCTTGGACTGGAAATCAAAAATGGGGTGTAGTGCATGGAAGACATCTGATGTACTTGTGAAGCCCAAACACATCGAATTATAAAAGAAGATTGTACTCCGATTTCTGTGTTAGTATCAAATTAACAGAAGTATTCTGTATAGGACCTAATGCTTGCTCTGAAACGACTATGAAGCTAGATACCAGGACACACAGTCTAGAAAATACAAAAAAAACTATATCCATATTCAGAGTGGAATTTTTGAACTCGACTGTTTTAATGTGATAGCTGTGTAGCATAGCTACAGCAGAGTAGGTAAAGCATCTGTTCGACCGTGTGGCTACAATTTTACCAGATCCCTTTCTTCTAAGTCCATTTCCTATTGAAAATATGCATGATACGAAATTTAGTTGTATACATTGTTGTACTATTAGTATGCCTGGACTTAAGCTGTGGGCGAATTTTGGATTACCTTGTACAATACTGGGAACTAAGCTCTTTCCCTTCCGTAGCTACAAGAATTTTACCATGATTCTACAGAATCACATAGCTAACACACATGAATTTAGCTTCGTAGAAAATCAGCATTGGTCAACAAAATCGTTTTGCTTGTGAGTTTTCTAAGGACCTGTTTAATAACATCCTATTTTGTGCTAAATTCGGCACTCAGCGTTGTTAGTCATTCACAGCACCAAGAACAGCGTTGTTACCTCGAAGAACAGTGGCGTAGGTCTGTGTTTTAAATGGGCTGTTACTATATGCATTCACTTTGGTGATAAATTACAGAATTACACAATGGTTTTAAAGTTTCCGTAACAAACACAAGCGTAAAATTACAATTTCTACCTGTAGTGCTCATGAGCTTACTTCAACAGCCGAAGATGGCAGGGAAGTGGATGTGAGTCAGTATGTTGGAGTAACATTCCTGCCACTTCCCCCATTCCTGCTCCTTCCCCCTCTCCCTCGTTGCGTAAAGAATGGTACTCGCATGGATGAAACCTCTTCAAACATCTTTAAGTGTGGATTCCTTAAGTTTGGATGCTCTTTAAATAATCCTACATCAGCTTCACTATTATTTGTCAGATTTCAAATTTTAATAATTACTGCTGTCAATAATGCAGCAAAACTTTCCTGCAGTACCTGGTGGCCAGATCAGTATCACGCACGATGATATATGTAATACTTCTGCACAGTTAATGGTCAGTGATAAATATATGTTTACTTTCATTTTTTTTTTGTTTTATATTTGGAAATATGAAACACTCCCGATTGCTTTGGATATTATTAATCACCGAGTAGCAGAGTAACAGACTAGTTTTACTACCCGTTTTCTAAGGATAAGGGGCTGATCGGCTAATAATGCTGTAGGAGTTGTTTCGTGTCAGAGTTTCGGCTGCTGAATGATGCAGTAACACAGTCACTAAGCTTCCGTTGTAATAATAATCACTGCACTCTTACGCTGTAATTAAGTGTTATGTTCTTGATTTTACAGAAACTTGAGGCAGTTACTCCATTCGCCTTACAATTTAACGACAGTTATACCCTTTGAAACGTCCCCTTTGAAGAATTATACATGACGGTCCTTAAACTGATACACAATATTTTTTTTAGCGCAACGCAATCTGACTTTCAAAAATCCCTACAAAAGAATGGCCCTGACTAACATTAACCTATGCGTTTCACAAATCACTTACCTCACAAAAATCTTGGTTACTCGAACTACTACAATACAGCTAGCGCCACTACTGCCAGCTAAATAAAAGATTCAAACTACTGAAGGCACTAACTACTGATAGGCATAGTTAGCAAATGAAAGATATTAATAGAGAACAAACAATGTATTTACCTTGATAGTCATAATATATATAGCAGTTCATGGCAAATTACAAAACTCCGCCATCTCTCTCCCCACATCCACCACTGCTGGCGGTTCACCTCCAACTGCGCAACGCTACGCGCTGTTCAGATCCAACTGCCGCTGCCCAACACTACAATGGCAGACAACAATGCAAACTAGCCACAGACTGCACACAGCACAGCCAGTGATTTTTTATACAAAGGTGGCGTTACCAATAAAAAAACCTAAACAGCCTACTTACACCTTCACCGGTGGCTCTTTCATATCTTCACACACTATGACATTAATTAGCACACACACACTGCAGTCCTCAATGCAGTCCGATTGTAGTTGACACGAAACGCATAATCAAGCTACGATGCAGATATTTAATAAAACACTCCAAAATAAACTCTTTTGTCACGACTGGTAAATTTCTGTGGGTCAGCTCACAGAATCGGGGATAGGCTCAGTCTGCAGTATGTATTACGGGTGGCCTTCTGGCGTTACACCAAGTCCTGCTTGTTTAGAGCTATATTAGCGACTTCCGCCCCTATTGCCTGCACTCCACTTCCCAACAATTCCTGTACCTATCTGGCTATCGTGTTGCTCGACTATTGATATCTAGCCTATCTCAATATGTGTGAGGCAAAAGTACATTTATCTTTACGTAATGGGCTGCGGACCCTTTACATCCCCACCCATCTACATCTACATCTACATCTACATTGATACTCCGCAAGCCACCCAACGGTGTGTGGCGGAGGGCACTTTACGTGCCACTGTCATTACCTCCCTTTCCTGTTCCAGTCGCGTATGGTTCGCGGGAAGAACGACTGTCTGAAAGCCTCCGTGCGCGCTCTAATCTCTCTAATTTTACATTTACTTCTTCATGGCTGGAGGCGAAAAAGAATGAAGGAAAATTTTATAGCTACAGATTCAAAAAGAACGAAGACACTAAATCCAAATAAACACTGAAATTATAAAATATCGAGTAAATTCTCTCTGACTCCGGTAATAAACTGCCTCTACAAAAAATATTACACAAAGAACTCAACATATATTATTGGAAAAAATAGGAAATAGTTTACACAAATTCTTTGCATTATGTACAATAAATTTCTCTCTTCTGTAGTTTGTGTGTGCCACAAAACGCCAGATATCTTTAATGTAACATAGCACAAAAACACTTATTAACTTTATTTCGGCTACCTCTTGGGTCTGTCATTCTTTTTCAAGGATTGTCTTCCAAAAACACTATCGCTACCATCTCTATTCAACACCACACAAGAAGGAGAGGATATACCTGTAATTACTGACTATTGCCCATCTCTAACACACTAGAAACACCAAAGACATTAAACAAAATACACTAAATAACACAAATAATTGTCAATGATGTACTCATTACCAGATTAAGCAAATGTAAGATCATCAGTAATGTGGCTGTCCAGTTCCCAAAGAGATGGCTATGGCACTCTGCCCTAGGCTGTTTTTGAACAGATTTTATAAACATTGTACTCACAGGGATGAATACCCTTGTTACATAGATTCAGAATTTGTTAATATCAGTTCCCATCATTTACCGAATAGTACCAATGCTCTACCTTTGCACTCAATCTGATAACACAAATTGTCAACCTCAACAGCTAATTAGATTATTGACTCATTATTTCTCCACTCTTTATGAATAATTCTCTACTAATCATCAACATGCCTCTTTCATCATTACAGCTTGTAAATACATACTGATGTAAACAGGATAGCTCGTGTGAATGAAAATGAGGCTCAGACAACAGCTATTATTTGCTTCACACTTCATACATTTTACGTCTTTTATAAACCTCCATGGACATATGCATATCTGTCTCTCCTCAACATCTTAACTGAGTATCATTTTTACTTCAAATACATATTCCTTCATCATCCTCTTTTCACCTTCATTAACCTCTGTAGTATACAAAAACTCCACAATGTTCCATTAACTCTCTATATATTATAAGCTTCATTAACTTCCTAACATCTTATCTACACTGCTCCTGTATTTCAATTTTATTCACATAGACCATGACTTGTCAATTATACGTGATTATACATATTCTCCTATTGTCCCTACTCATCAGTAGTTATTTAGCTACAGTTCCTTACAGTCTGCTTACTCTTCCATTACTCATGAGACAAAGTTACAGGATTACACAACACTCCTTACTGATACCAATTAAGTAGATGTTTACCTTCGGGTCTGGTATTACTATTTCTGTAATTTAACTTCCAAACAATTACATAAGACGTGACTTCTTTGATACTTCATATTTATGTTCCATTATCACTATGAAGCATTCCATAGGTATTACTAATTAGTTTCGATTGGCATGTATTGACAACCTCAATGAGTATGACAACAGAGTAATTTAAACAGTAACTCCTACTATATTTTCGATGTTGTCCGAATAACCACATCTTGATCTATTTATTTGCCTAATGAATAAACCCTACCATGTTCTTAATTGTTTCTTAGTACATTCCAGGGCTTGGTAATAAATCAACGAGTTAATACTTAAAGACCTCTTACATCTATGGACGGAAATATTGTAGGAAGATGGAGGAAGAAAAGCCTCACCCAGCTGGCAGCGCAGCAATCACCACTCGGTATACAGACAAAAGAGCTGTCTGTTCCCTACACTTTAACTTTCTTGGTCATTCCTTTCATCCACGCTATCTTTGTCTCTTCTGGAATCATTGTAAAACTGAGCTCCATTTCCTTGATTCCTGCACACATGACCACGTTCTCGTCCACAGTGGGATGGTTGGTTACCAGAAAGATTTCGTTGGCAGTTATATCCTCTTCGGTTTTGCTCATTCATCGAACTGTCTCCCTGCACACATGTTGATTGTAACTGCTCAAGTACCTCCATCAAGGCATCTCTGTCCTAGATCTGGCTTACTCATAAGTTCTCTTGCATTCTTCTACTCAGTCTTCTCTTACTGGTAGTTATCATTATATCCTCACTTAACGGTTGCTCTAAAGTTTCATTAAATTCCCACAAATGCTCCACAAACTTCTGTAGGCTACCTTTACAATTATTAAGTGATCTGGGATATAGTAAATCTTTCGACGTTGCACATTGATGACTCCTCGACCAAGACTACTTTAAAAATTCAGCATCAAATACATAATAACTGTTAACCTCTTCTTCCCCCCTCACCCCAATGTGAAAGCCTCATCCACCATTCTATCGATCACAAATTGAATCTCATCTTCGTCCTAAAAAAAGTGCAAGGAAAATGTCCTTAAAAGTTTCGTAAATGTCATTGGGTGCAAGGTTCCCTTAGCTTTATATCTTTGCGCTACATGAGCTTGTGTGTACCTGTTTTCGCCATTCATCTTTGCTGCACTGCTAACACTGCACCATCAAGATTCGTATAAACTACATCAGCTTTCGTTCCTACTTATTGGATTTCTGCTTTTAACTGTTGCATATCCTATGCAATTTTCTGACTGCCTTCTCGTCTTTGCACTGCTGCTGCACTCTTTACATTTACAGCTAGTTAAGTTTGCATAGCCGCTAGTCTCTGAACAGCGGCATCATATTGCCTTTGCTTCAGTGTCACCTCCGAGTCTTTGTTGACTTCCTTAACACCTCCCTCGATTTTACATGTCACCTTCTGTTCCATATTGACCATATCTCCTTGGAGTTGTTTCAGGTTTTGCTGCAATTTGCTGTTTCTATCATCGAACTCTCTCTTCGTCTCTTCCTTAAACGCCTGTAACCTTTTATTTAAGTGGCAGCCTTGTTCTTGTAATACCTTCTGAAATATTTCTTCATTCTTCTGGTCAACTTCCAGGAACATTTCTTCATTTTTCTTGTCAGTTTTCTGAAATCTTTCTTCAGTTTTCTGACCAGACGCTTTATTGATTTGCAAAATCACTACAGTCATTGACTGTGTATTTTCCCTCCACTCCTCATTTGGACGTCGTTTTTTTTTTCGTTGGTTTTACTGCTGTCTCGGTATGAGCAGTTGAATGAGCTAATGAACTGTCAACTGACAATCCACAAGCCCTGATTCCTGTATCAATCCCATCCTCCTGCACTTCCTCACTCTTCCCAAATTTTAGCTCCTCAGCCTCTTGCTTATCTTAAGTAGATATATTTGGTTATGTCCTGTACACTGACAAGTAGTGTAAGATAATCTCTGGATATCCCAGCTCTCCTAATTATCAACAAATTAAATAAACGCTAACTTTAGTACTTCAGCTAACCCAAACTAATACAATATGTATCACTACTGAACACAGTAAACCTCAGAAACCTAATGAAAACAAATGTCAATGTCAACATTCCTTTATGTTGTGTAAAACATTGAAACAAGATATACGTCACACATTAGTACACATATAAACCTGTAATTAACAACTAGACTGATAGTGTCTGTAATGAAGGTGTTACCAATTGCACAATGATGTAAGGCCGTATACAAAGGCATCGTGTACTACAGAGTCAAATTTTGGGAAAATGCCAAAATTACTGTTACAGTTCTTTGTATTAAGGCAAAATATGATTTGAAGCTACTTATACGCTCTACAGACAACGTAACATTGCGCTGGCGCATCCACTCACCACTCGACCCTAGTACAAGTTGCAATGTTGGACGTCTGTCGCGGGAGCGACTGCGTATACGATCCGTTGGCTGTGGCGTCACTCGCTGTGGCGCTGTCGCTGTTGCCCCCGGTCTGCTGTGTGGGCCATGTGCATTCGCCCCCTCGTCCTCGCAGTTCTGCAGTCTGCCGACGAGTGAAGCTGTCGTCGTAATAATCCGCTGGTCTGCAGCCAGATGGAACTGCAGTAGTCAGTTCAGAGATTCGCTACAAGATGTCGAGATCGACGACCTCGTTGTTATCGATTTAGTACCCACTTGCAGTCGCTGGAGTATGCTTTGGCCAGCAGATGTGGAGACGGCAGAGCACGTGTGGGGAGAGTGGTAGTGGTGGGGTTACGGGCAGGAAATGCCGAGTGCTGGTGGGGAAGTGCCATTATAAACTGAGACCTATGTACACATGTATGTAAGTATTAAGTGGGGCCCCTCCACACCCACACTTTCAATGTGACCATTCAAAACCATCTATTGTTACCTCTGCTTTCGTTAGTATCTAAAAAGATTCCCGCCGAAAATGCAGCGATTTATTTTCTCCTAGTTTGTTAACCATTTGTAACTTTCACACAAGCAAGATGAGTGTCGAATTTTTAATGAAACCTACACATTTCTTTCGTTTCAATGTTAAAATTTGCTTCTTTTCCCTAAGCACAGCATAGTTTACACAGCCTCACCTCACTAACTTGTAGAGACAGAATTGCGGGGCAATTCTGAAATAGTGGTTTATTAAGATAGGATCTGAGAAAAAGAAAGGTTATTAAAAACCACATCCTCAGCACAAAAAAGTGTAATGTTTTCACTTATGTTGTTCCAAAACCCATAGTATTTCTCGTTTCACCAGCCTTGGACGTCCCCTTAAAAATTACATTCGTTCATCAAAAAAGTTCGTACTTAGTGGAATGATACAGTAGATAATGAAGTTTCACACTATAACGGTATGGTAAAATACTCTACTGCCTAGGGCATGGATGTGTGTGATGTCCTTAGGTTAGTTAGGTTTGAGTAGTTCTAAGTTCTAGGGGAGTGATGACTTCAGATGTTAAGTCCCATAGTGCTCAGAGCCATTTGAACCATTTGTGCAGAATGTTGTGCGTCCTTCACTCTGGCTTTATCGCTGGCGCGGAGCGATCACAAACGAGTGTGCTACATCAGATCAATTTTCTCGAGATTGATGACAAACAGAAACCTCTACCCTAGTGTAAAGAAAAATACAATATATTAGCTAAGTTTAATATATGTATTATCTAATATGCACCAAACGCAAAATCATAGCGACATCTTTCACTCAACGCTTTTCCGAAATTCACGCAGTGTCTTACTGCCGCATAAATCTACATCTACATCTACATCTACATCTACATGATTACTCTGCAATTCACATTTAAGTGCTTGGCAGAGGGTTCATCGAACCACAATCATACTATCTCCCTACCATTCCACTCCCGAACAGCGCGCGGGAAAAACGAACACCTAAACCTTTCTGTTCGAGCTCTGATTTCTCTTATTTTATTTTGATGATCATTCCTACCTATGTAGGTTGGGCTCAACAAAATATTTTCGCATTCGGAAGAGAAAGTTGGTGACTGAAATTTTGTAAATAGATCTCGCCGCGACGAAAAACGCCTTGCTTTAATGACTTCCATACCAACACGCGTATCATATCTGCCACACTCTCTCCCCTAATACAATACAAAACGAGCTGCCCTTTATTGCACCCTTTCGATGTCCTCGGTCAATCCCACCTGGTAAGGATCCCACACCGCGCAGCAATATTCTAACAGAGGACGAACGAGTGTAATGTAAGCTGTCTCTCTAGTGGACTTGTTGCATCTTCTAAATGTCCTGCCAATAATACGCAACCCTTGGCTCGCCTTCCCCACAATATTATCTATGTGGTCTTTCCAACTGAAGTTGTTCGTAATTTTTACACCCAGGTACTTAGTTGAATTGACAGCCTTGAGAATTGTACTATTTATCGAGTAATCGAATTCGAACGGATTTCTTTTGGAACTCATGTGGATCACCTCACACCTTTCGTTATTTAGCGTCAACTGCCACCTGTCACACCATACAGCAATCGTTTCTAAATCGCTTTGCAACTGATACTGGTCTTCGGATGACCTTACTAGACGGTAAATTACAGCATCATCTGCGAACGACCTAAGAGAACTGCTCAGATTGTCACCCAGGTCATTTATATAGATCAGGAACAGTAGAGGTCCCAGGACGCTTCCCTGGGGAACACCTAATATCACTTCAGTTTTACTCGATGGTTTGCCATCTATTACTACGAACTGCGACCTTCCTGACAGGAAATCACGAATCCAGTCGCAAATATCATAATAACTATGACCATTAACGAAATGATTGGCAAATCGATATGAACCTAACATATGAAAGTCTAAATAAGACAAAAATGAATTTTTGACCGAATAGTTTCTGTAAAATCAATTCGGAAAAACTACAGGGCGAACAACTCGATTCTGGCATCGCTGACCGGCTGAAAGTTGGTATACACTTGTCGTCCACCCCTTCTGAACAAACGAATGAATTCGCCGAGCGCTTGAGGCGAAAACTGGTCTCTGCGCATCGTCTATCGTATCCTGCGCGAGCTATAACCGTCCCATATAGTTTGACTGCGTTAGTGCCTTGTGCAGCCTGCTACGACGTTGTATACAAAATGGAATGATAGTATGGCACTGCTGACCGGGGCCCCGTCCGGGGATGTTCGGCCGCCGTGTTGCAAGTCTTATTTCATCTGGCGCCACATTCGGTGACTTGCGCGTCGATGAAGGTGAGATGATGATGTTGCAACCACTCCTAGCCGGCCAGGAATCGAACCCGGGACCACTGCGCGGGAGGCAAGCACGTTACTACTTTTTTTATCTCATTTTCTTCGTTATTGTTCGTCCTATTTGTTAGGGGCGGATATTGCATGACGCTTGTTCAAGTTCATCGTTGATCCATTAACTTGGTTTCTTATAACAGAGGGCAGCTCACCCTCTGTCTGAGTACAATGAGCTACGGTGCCGGCACTCTGCTAAGCAGGCGGACACGGCGTATACAACCGCCCTGCTACTCAATGTTCCTTGGCGTGTGTGATACTCTAGTCTGCGTCATGTCATTTAGCGATCACGTCAAAAACTTAGATTATTTATCGTCTGTATTACAGTTTATTGTTCCACTGTTGCTCCGTCCCGACTGCACTCCCGACACAAGACGACCCGGAAACACTAGCTGTCGCTCCAAAGATAGTACAACAGTGCTCTTATCGATAAGCGCTGCTGCTGCCATTCACGGGCAGCCAAGCCAGCAACTTAGTGACGCCAGTAAATAGAATAAGACACGGAATGGCAGTACCGCAAAGACAAGATGCCAACAATAAACGGCACGAACACGATCGCCTCACGGCTCACATATCATTTTCGCAATGTGAGCACAAAGTAACCCGCCCCCCCCCCCCCCCTTTATATTGCATGGTGTAATATTATTGGATTTCAGTTACTTTGCATGTGAGATACTCGTCATTAAAGAAAAGGACAGCCAACGAACTGTAGTTCATAAAAATGCTAAGCATCACACCGCGAGAGTAAAGAGACGAATTATTATTATTATTTTTTTTTGGTAACTTGCGCCTATACCAAGACGCGCGTCCAGCGTTTAAATACTCTAAATAAACACTATGACCCGCTGGGCGCAGATATTTAAAATCATTGCCGCAGCGCGTGATACCAAGAAGCTGCGAAACAGAAAAAAGAACTGTGGTGTCACCGCCAGACACCACACTTGCTAGGTGGTAGCTTTTAAATCGGCCGCGGTCCGTTACTATACGTCGGACCTGCGTGTCGCCACTATCGGTGATTGCAGACCGAGCGCCGCCACACGGCAGGTCTAGTCTAGAGAGACTCCCTAGCACTCGCCCCAGTTGTACAGCCGACTTTGCTAGCGATGGTTCACTGTCTACATACGCTCTCATTTGCAGAGACGACAGTTTAGCATAGCCTTCAGCTACGTCATTTGCTGCGATGTAGCAAGGCGCCATATTCAGTTACTACGAGTGTTTTCAGAACAGATAATATTGTGAATCATGTACCGTCAAGAGCGACGTTCATCATTAATGGATTAAAGTTAAGTATCAAACTAATTACGTCCGCTTTCTGAATTCTAATTCCTTGTCATCTTCCAGACCTCATGTCAGTAGAGTCCTTCCCTCCTCACGCCAGCCTGCGTGAGCTACAACGCGTGCATTTTGGCCTCCAATAGGAACACGGTGTTGGCTCTTCTGCCAACACAACAAGAACAATCTATTTTTTGTTAAGAAATATTCTAGAGACTTCATTGTCTCTTGTACTTTTGGTCGCCAACATGTTAAGACGTACTACATAGCATAGCTACAAGTTGTATTTTTATTTTGTGTAAAAACATTCCGGTAACTCGGGTGTGGATACAATGTACGTACGTACACGCAAGGACATTTAATTTTAAGAAGGAACGGACTGACAAAGCAGCGATTATTGGACTGCGCCATTTACAAAAAGAAAAAAAAAGTCACAAGTAAGTCATGCATTTATTGTATATTTCTTAATGTGTAGAAGTTTAAAGCCAATTTGTTCAAAATATTTTAATATTTTACGATGCAGTAATTTTCTCTCTATTCTTTTCTTTCACTAACCAAGAATGATGTTCAAATTGTATATGAGCTTTGTTACAGGTTCGCTCTTTATCGCGGTGTCTCGATTGTATTTGGGAGACCACTAATGTGTTCAACTTCCGATCCGTTAATCTTTCTCTTACGAAATTCCACTAATTGGCTTTCATTTCCATTTTCATATTCAAATAGATCCCTCAGGTATTTTCATCGAAGATTCAGATTGCGTGAAGGCAATCCGGGTCAAAAGGTGAATTGTTCGCGTAATCAATCCGTACGTCTCCTGAACACAATAGAGAACCGACGCGTCGGTGATCAATTAATAATATCTCTCTCTCATTTCTAGTCGCACTGAAAACCGAACACACAGGATAGCCGTAAGTACGCAATCTAGCGTTAGGGTGGATTTTGTCAGTAAATATTACCAACCAACAGTTACAGCATCAGTGTTATTAATAAGCAAGTTCCTAACGCCAAATGTGGTTCCCGAACAGGGACCTGACTAAAAACTAATCTGTTCTTTTTATTTTTCACGCAACCAACTGGGGGAGATTTGGAAGCGAGTCGCAGAAATCCAGTGAAAAAAAAAAAAAAAAAAAAAAAAAAGAAATCGCAGTACGAAACCACAACAGCAGTAAATTGCAGCGCTCAAGACAACGAAAACAACGAAAAGTGAGTACGACTTTTCATTACGTTTGAAGCTTTGCGTACCAAGTATTAAATCGGCAAATGAGAATTCGTTCTCTACGTTTTATTCCTTTTCCTTTCGCTCTCTAAAGTGCAAATTTCCGCTTTCTTTTTCCAGTTAGAACAGTCTCTTTCACATCATTTCGCTTAATATAATTAGAAATAGATAGTCAAAATTTCCATTGTTATATATTTTAATTTATCAAAATGGCCGCTATCTATACCAGTTTCAGTGGTTTATAAGTGTTTTTCATTTATTTTATCTCTCCAGTTGCCATATTGGCATCTTCGTGTGTTAAAGTTTCAGTTGTTCATAACGCGCAAGCAACATTGAGAAATCAGGACGCGAGACCATTGGCGCGCCTGACAAATGAAAATCATAACTATAAATTATCTTTTCTGGCTCGTGTGGTGTAACTAGGCTAAATTTAAGATGGCAGATCAGCAACCTAGACAACTTAGACCGCACGCAGGTGTAAACAAACTTGAATCTCGTAGTGAAGGAACAATAGACGACGAAGCGACAAGCGAGGTGTCGGCGCCACAGTCCGCGTCGCAACCGTGTGAATGCTCATTGTCAGATGTACTAAAGTTGTTTGCTGATATCAAAAACCAGTTTTGAAGCACGCATGGGACAGTTAACAAACAAAAGTGACAATATTGAAATGCAGATCAGTCAGTTAACAAACAAAGGTGACAATATTGAAACGCAGATCAGTCAGTTAACAAACAGAAGTGACAATATTCAAGTTCACATGGGTAATCTTAGAAGCCAAATAGCGGAAGTTGATGCCAGACTACATGAACAGAACAGAGCTGTAGACAGCAGGTTCAACAGTTTTGAATTGAGGATAGAGGACACTCGAGTGCGAATGACCAATATAAATTCTGTTATTACCGACATCCAAACACAAATCAAAAGTTCGAATGACACCATGGAGGAAAAAATTAAAGCCATTACCACTGTTTATGCAAGCGAGCTAAACGCAAGCGTACATGCAAAAATAGACAGTGTTCTTTCCATGGTGGATTCCGCCGATACCAACACTGGTAGAAAGTTTACAGATTTGCAGACCCAAGTCGATGTGTGTAAGTCAACAGCGAGTGACTCTTTGAAACATTACAATGATGTTTCAAAAAGTGTAGGCCAATTGACAGAAGGTGTCAGCCACATTGGCGAGAGAGTAGAAAACCTTGTTCAGCGAATATCCGATGTCAATATTGACAAAAGCCCGAAGATGTCACTGCGGGAATAAGCACCACACTTAATAGGGAATTTGAAAAGTTGATACAATCCAAGGAACAGTACATTGAGAGTAAGGTACACTCTGATCTAAAACGTGCCGTTAAATCTGCCACAGTAGAAATGCTAACCGCTCCCGGTACTACTGGTGACACTTTAACCAGTGAATTAGGCGAAATCAGACGAGCCTTCAGCCACGATCTTCCGGAATGGAAGCAACGGCTGACCAATGACATAGATCAGCTGAAAAGGCAAGTTGTAGAATTGCAGGGTGACAATCAAAGCTATTATTCACTACCGCCAGAACAACATACTCGCCAATATCCCGAGTATCAGGTACAATTCTCACCAACACTAAATAATACGCGTGATAGAGCTTCAACATCACGTAGTAATACCGATCAACTAACACTCGTTGAACTAATGCGAGATGGGAGTGTGCTGAAACACAGAGTTTTCCAGCCTTTTATACCTGAAAAACGAAATATACATCCCATGGTATTTCTAAAATCATTCACAGGTGCTTTTCCAGAATCATGGAACGACAGACAGCGAATACAGTTCATATTAGGGTATGTACACGCCGAAGGATCAATTTGGGGTACTGAAATAATGGACAAATGTCACACCTATACAGATTTCGAAAGGCATTTTTTGAATAAATTCTGGAGTTCAGGTATACAACAAAGACTCCGAAAGGAGGTCTACAACGCCGAACTTTTCAACACCAAGGGAGGAGGTTTGAGGCTTTATTTCCAAAAATATCTACGTAATATTCAGTATTGGGACACCCCCATGTCATCATGATCTTAAAGTCAAAACTTCCTGTGTCAATAAGGGAAAAATAAGTTAATGTGAGTGAAGAGACCAGGAAGCCTTTCTTTCCGTTATTGACAATTTGGATATGATCTATGAGGATGCGCGTGCGAGTGCGCGGAATAATTACAATAATGGACCGCCCGCTTCGCAACAGCACGTAGCAAACGGTGTCAACGGAATGTCGTACCGACATAACACGGGACAACCAAACGCTCAGCCTTACAGCAATCATAACCAGAATAGATACAAGACGATTTATCAAAACACACAGTGACACTACGGTAACTCACCAATAAATCACAACGGTAATTACCAACATTCGAATAACAGGAAATATAATGGAAATCGTTACAAGGGAAAGAATGGAACAATTATAAAGGGCCACAACAGTACAGTCAGCCAAGTCACTTCACTCCCTCACATCAAATAAACCTTTTACAGCCTCAAACTGCGATATTTTCTCACCATCTCAACCAATGGTTCAGGAACAATAATCAGGACAAACCGCCGCATGCTTTTCTTAACACCGCCAGTCATAATAGCCAAGGAAACCCTACCATTTTTTACACACAGGCGAACCAAGCATCAAACGTGATGTCAAATGACACGCAATTAAGTGATGCACAGTTTGGATGGGATACAAACGCAAGTTCTCAGCCTGGTATGACACAAAATACTAATCAAGTAAAAATAACTTACATTTCAACCCAACCCAAGTCGGAAAACCATTAGCAGTTTCTTTATGCCTCCACGGGGAAGCTGCAGAACAAAATTACAACACCCTGCAGTAATATGAGACGGCAAGTAAAGACAAGTTCTCATATCTTTAACCACTCATGCCAATCTAAGAAAAAAGGCGTATGACAAACACATTAGCAAAGTCTTATCGTATCGTATAAATGAACGAGCGCTATTTAAGACCCACTTCAAACCATCTTTGATTCATCATAAGAATCGCAAGTGGCAGCACTTGTATGAAGGACCATTTATTATACTAAGAAAACCGCACATTGGTTGCTATCTATTAGCTGACCCTGTATCTGGACGAATAAAAGGATTGTTTCATCACACAGACTTCAAGAAATACCTAGTCACCAACTGAAGATATCTGCTAAGTTAAGCTCCAAATAAGTTGTCAAACTATGTGTGAAGTATAAGCGTACATAAGAGTAATGCACAGGACTCACACCCTGTCGACCTGCCTCCACAAGAGAAGTAATTTATGTGAGCACCTGAGATAAAATATATTTATTGTAGGAGAGCAAGATTTGCCTTAGATGTAAATTAGCTTTAAGTTAATTGAGACATGAATGGCCAAAGCCAAAGAGCTGACAAATAAATAATATAGTAGGGACGTGCTAAGGGCCATCTGCTACCACTGGTTTTAAGTGTAGCAAAGCTCTCTCCTCCTGAATGAAATAAATTAAAATGATCATTCGGACCAGAATGATTGCTCATAAATAAAAGTTGATTAAGGTCGCTTACTCTTATAAGGTAAACGCTATGTTATTTATAACGAGTGTTTGACAAAAAATTTTATGAGACCACCTGTGAAAAGCAGCAGACAAAGACAGCAGCTTAGCATATAAGAATCAAGTAAATCAATAACGATCCAGGTAGCCGGAAAGAAGTGCGCAACTCAATTATTTTTATTACAGTACAGTGAAACCCGTATGCGTTCTTAAGAATTTTACGGCACAGGGCAGCTGAAATACTTACAAAGGTCATTTATAAGTAAACTTATTTAGTACCAGAAGCATCTATTTCAGGTCCTCGAGATACGATGATTGTTTCTTTTCTTTTTTAGAACAGAAGATAGCTATCAGACTCTGTTCACTGCTAATGCATGGTGTAAGCAATTTTAGATACGTATAGAGAAATGTAGGAGAGCTGTATCAGACGATACTGAGACTACTGTATCGATTTAATTACGATAACTACTTGTCATGAAGAACTAGGTTGATAATGCACAATTTATGTTAGGCTCATCACTTCATATGTCAACATTGTATCTTCACATCCCTTCACTCCATGAAAGTTTATTGTGTTTTCCTCTAATCATTATCCTTACCTTCCTACCCTACCCAGTAGAGAACTGAATTTTACGGACTGATTGCATGCTTGATACGTACAGACTGTGCGTATGGATGGTCGTGACACATTGGTTGTCGACAGGCTATGCTTATTTTCCGCGAACTGCGAATTCAATTAAGATTTGTTGTGTGCAGTTGCATGATAGAGAACACCGAGCTTCCCGATTTCCCTGGTGGAAACTTGAACATGAACTGTTCATCACGTAAACGAAGCCACATTGACTATGTCTTCAAATTAACGACGTAATTAACAGAGAGAAAATAAAAGAGCTGAACTTGAGAAAAGAGTAATTATTGTAAAAAGAAAAGAATAACAAGATTTCGAACAAGGTGTAAACCTAAAGTGCCTTGGAAGCACAAACTATGAATAAGAGACACGTTTCTTTGTCAGGCCCTGTAGTCAGAGAGACTAATTTTTCTTTGTAAATAATTTTTAGACATAATATGTATACCGAATGTTAACTGAACTTTGTAGTAATAATGCAGTCATCAATTTATGGACACGTATGTGCTGCTGCGTGTGAACCGACTATAGACAAGCAATAAACGGACACATATAAAAGTTGTGTGTGTGAACTTTAACATGACGACCAAATACTTGTGGACATGAAATAACCATAACGTGTGAACTGGAAGGGTGATAACTTTACGCACACGTGTGAAATTCCGCGTGTGAAGTAATGTCATAAGTACTTGTACCAAGAAACCCCGTTGTAGGAAGCCGAATTCTGCGAGTGAATAAGTGTTGTACTTACCGAACCGGCACTGTACGCATTTCCACGGACACATTCTTCGACACAGCTGCGGGAGTTGCCGCGTCTGGCTGCTTCCGTAATTACGAGTCGATGAAAAACTGTAAAAATCCACAATACGGATAGTAGCCACCAAACGTTCTGCCTCTCGCAGAACACTGCTGCTAGCGTGGTGAAGCCGTTAAGTTACTATCACGTGACTGTGACAAAGGGACGTAATACAGTGTACGCTGCGCGCTCAACAATCCAAATCCATTTGCACAACGAGAGCGGGCGCCAAATATCTTTGAAATACTTTCAATATCAAATCTGATAAAACCATGAGTTAAGCACTTATGTACCTCATAAAATCACCAAGACACTAATCTGAAAAGTCTTAAACTCGACTTTGACAATTGCTACCGAATTTATAAACCAGGCCAAGTAATGACGAAAACGTGTCGACCCAAATCAAACCAGAAAAGTAAATAAATACGAGAACTAAGTACTTCTAAGAGAATGAAACCTTATGTACGTAAACAATTGTTATCCTTACCAATTTTTCTTTTAGACTAAGTTATTAGTAAGTAAGCACATTCTAATACAGATTTTCTCTGTATTTTTCATGTACGAAAACATCAATGGTAGCTCGAAGATGTGTCAAGTGAAATAGAGACCGCCACCAAAAGGCTCAACACATTCAACCACTTCAACCTCCACAGTAAAAGTGATGCCCTACTTTTCCTCCACTGTGAAAGTGCAAAGTGATGCCCTACATTTCCTCTACTGTGAAAGTGCAATCAATTTCCCTCACTCAAGTGCAATGCTACGATTTATACCCGAAGTTCTACCACTCCCAGTGCAAGTCATACCTACCCAAGTGTAGTGATTTTTTTTATTTTATTTTTTTTTTTTTTTTTGCAGGTTATGAAATCCACAAATCGGTAACGTGCTACGTGTAAGAAACCTTCGTCGAAACCACGATCGAAAAATATTCCTGTAATATGTCCTTGTAAAACAAGAATGTCAATTCTCTGTAATATATTTTTCCAAGAGTGCACACTGCACCCAGACTTCCTGCGAAGTCAAATAATTAATTTCTTCGTTATTTTTTATATTTATTATGTCATATATGATGTATCTATGTATGTATATCTTTATCCTAATTTCATTGTCTTTTACCGAGAAATGAACTTTTGTAATCTAGTATAATGCATTATTAGAAGTACAGCTCAATTATGTAATTACCCTATGAACAAGTTACAATCAGTTTAAGGCGTACGGATTTATTTACCTGTTATTCTTTATGTCAACCCCTTTGCCTAATTTCATATATGATATCTATTGTAAATAATTTTTGCAAGTAATACTAACTTGATTCACGAAAGCAGTAATATTACGACTACGCGTGAGTCGCGATGATCCTCACGGAGTCACCACGCCTCACGCGGGAAGCAATGTAATATTATTGGATTTCAGCTACTTTGCATGTGAGATATTTTTCATTAAAGAAAAGGACAGTCAACGAGCTGTAGTTGGTAAAAATGCTAAGCATCACAGCGTGAGAGTAAAGAGACGAAATATATATATTTTTTTAATGTGCGCCTATACCAAGACGCGCGTCCAGCGTTTAAATACTCTAAATAAACACTATGACCCGCTGGGCGCAGATATTTAAAATCATTGCCGCACCGCTTGATAGCAAGAAGCTGCGAAACACAAGATAAAACAATCTATCTTTTGTTAAGAAATATTCTAGAGACTTCATTATCCCTTGTACTTTTGGCCGCTGACATGTTAAGACGTACTACATATCATTGCTACAAGTTGTATTCTCATTTTGTGTAAAAACTATGTGAAACGGCGAACAAACATTCCGGTAACTCGGGTGTGGATACAATGTACTTACGTACACGCAAGGACATTTAATTTTAAGAAGGAACGGACTGACAAAGCTGCGATTATTGCAATACGCCATTTACAAAAGAAATATCACAAGTAAGTCATGCATTTATTGTGTATTTGCTAATGTGTAGAAGTTGTAACACCATAGCTCTAATGCTCCACTGATTTATTTTGCCTTTTGTTTTGTTTAATGCTATAACATTGAGTTTCTGTAAGTGTTGTTGGATTGAATCAATACCATGAGAGTGTTTATTCTTTTCTGTTTAAGAACGTTGATGTCATGGTTTGATTCTATGCAATGTTGTGTATTGAAATCTTTGCCTCATTTGGAGGGGACAAAACTTACTGTATATAATTGTAATTTCTGTGTGAATAATTTTTTATAGAAATACCAATGTGTGTAACTGGTCTATTTTATTTAAAGTGATTGTTTGCTGTTATGTATTCTGCTGGCCTTCACTTAGGGTTGTTAGTTATTTTGTATGTAAAAGATGTTGTGGTTCCTCTCGGGAACGGAAGCATGCAAATTGAGGTTGGCTTATGTAGAAGAGGTGGATTAAGACTCAGTCGGGGATGAGCTACTGTCAACTGCTCATGGAAAAGGTGTGCATTGTGCTGGTGCCGAGAGAGGCTTTTCGTGCCGCTTTTCAATGCCTCGGATGGATGGCTGGACAAAGAGCTGGAACTATTCTGGAATTGGGATCTATCATCGCCACCAAGAAAATGATAGAGTCCAGCAATTGTACTTGCAAATCCACCCACCGACATGCACTCGCCACCCCGTTGCGCAATCACTGAAAAGGAACCAAGGAATTATACAAATGTGCAGTGAAGGATCTGCTCATATGGATGATTTATTTGTTTTCAATAATAAGGTAACCAAAAGACTATTTATGAAAACTTACCTTGATTTATCCTCTGTCACATTTCCACTTAGGATCCTTCCCATGCTAAAGTGATTACCAAGTGTCCTTATTGAAAGAACATTAAAACTCAGTGTTTTACTAATTAATGCCACATCAAGATAGTAAGAAGAAACTAAGTTAAAGTTAATGCAGCAGAACTGAGTAATATAGTAAATGATGCTTGCTGAAAATAATTTTCCTATTAAGACTGTTTATTAATATTTTGTTGCCAACTTCTGTAGTGAATGTTCTCAAAACTGTGGCTTACAGAGTTTTGCAAATTAAACGATCACAGTGCAGTCTGTTGAAAATCGCCCAAAGGTGTCTTATAGCAACATCAAGTTGTGTTCTACTGCAGGAAAAATTGAGAACTATTACCGTTGAAAGTTAAATGTTCATGCGTGTTAAGGAAAGTGTATTTAGTTAGCCCTGCTACAATGGTCAAGATTAAGACCACCCCCTCCATTGAAAGGAGTTAAAATGCACAAAGTTACTTAATTATAGAAAGTTTCAATTACTCTTGCTATTCAAGTGAAAATCTGAACAATATTGGGTTCTTCTTGAGTATTAATGGTGTAACAGGATCAACAGTTTGTCTATTGTGCTCATGCTAGATAACGATTAATAGAAAGACCACTGTCTATGAAAATAGTAACTACTTTATTCAAAAAACAGCGAGAAGTAATTTGTTAGTGAACGCCATTCAGTTTTCATTCTAAGTAGAAAGGTGTTTCGTAGTGAGAGACTTAATCTATGAACAGTAAATAATTTTGCTGTGAACCATATCCATATTTCATGCCAGATAGGAATTTGTTTCAAAAGTAATATTAAACCTATGTCCAATTTACGATTATACAGTGCATATTGATACTAAAGTTATTGAGACCATTCAGTTTGACTCAGTTCTCAAGGTAATAGTGTGTTTTGTTATCTGTTATATTTATGCAAATAGTTTGTTCTGGTCTGTTAGCACTTTGATACTTCCTGGCAGATTAAAACTGTGTGCCCGAGTTCGAGTCTCGGTCGGGCACACAGTTTTAATCAGCCAGGAAGTTTCATACCAGCGCACACTCCGCTGCAGAGTGAAAATCTCATTCTGTTAGCACTTTCTTTAACGTCAACATCTGCTAGAGACCGAGTTCATCGAACTCTCGTGTGATATAGGCTGTGTGTATCCATTAAAGTTACTCATATCTATTTTCTTGAACAAGAATGTTAAGCATTCTCATGCCTAATTAGGATGGTGACCGATTTCTTTATTCTTTGAACAGTGTGGATAGGTTAAATATTGTTTATTACTGCTTAATTATTTACGTAATTCTGACTTTCACATCCGATAAGCCACCTTCATTAGGTACATCACGGTCAATATAACGAAACTCCTTTCAGAGGGTAACGCTGCTCTGCTTCTTTATGCTGTAATTACTTTAATAAAAATAATTTCATTATACGAGCTGCCTTCAGCTTTGAGTTTATAGTATAGCAGAAGCGGACGAGAATGTTATAATGTTTAAAGCCAATTTGTTCAAAATATTTGAATATTTTACGATGCAGTATTTTTCTTCTTATTCTTTTCTTTCACGAACCAAAAATGATGTTCAAATTGTATATGAGCTTTGTTACAGGTTCGCTCTTTATCGCGGCGTCTCGATTGTATTTGGGAGACCACTAATGTGTTCAACTTCCGATCTGTTAATCTTTCTCTTACGAAATTCCACTAATTTGCTTTCAGTTCGATTTTTATATTCAAATAGGTCCCTTAGGTATTTTCATCGAAGATTCTGATTGCGTGAAGGCAATCCGGGTCAAAAGTCAATTATTCGCGTAATCAAC
The DNA here is from genome assembly GCF_021461395.2 of Schistocerca americana. Taxonomy (NCBI): domain Eukaryota; kingdom Metazoa; phylum Arthropoda; class Insecta; order Orthoptera; family Acrididae; genus Schistocerca; species Schistocerca americana. The sequence continues at coordinate 116,604,268 of NC_060122.1, read as the reverse complement.
CCATACGTGTCCTGAACACAATCGAGAACCGACGCATCGGTGATCAGTTAATAATACCTGTCTCTTTTAAAGTCGTACTAAAAAACAGCCACACAGGATAGCCGTAAGCACGCAATCTAGCGTTATGTTGCATATTGTCAATAAATAGTACCAACCAACAGTTACAGCATCACTATTATTAATAAGCAAGTTCCTAACGTCAGAGTAGGTTAATAGAGCCACATACACTTTCTGCAAATGTGTATATTTCGTTTATGGTTTGTAGTTGAATTTCTCAGTATCTGGACAACTCCAAAAAGTTCCCAACGATGGACGAAGTATTAACAGCAGCAGAAGAATAGCAGATGTATACAAAAGTGCTCATCCCTAAATGCGGCATCGATTATGCAGTTCATAGCGAGCAAACCGGCTGTCAGTAGCAATCGACATCCAGTGGATCCTTTGAGAAACAACTAGTGAAAACTGTCCGTGTGCAGAAAAACGATTTGAACATGATCAGTCGCTCCGTAACAGCACAATATACGTGTACTATGACTTTGTCAGGAAAGACACTCTCTTACGTAAATTCAAAATGATTCTGATTGCTAAAGATTAGTAGCGAAATCGCTTAGATGGAAGAATCCATAACAATACGTTCTTTCATCCTCCAACGAAACTGAACACCAATTTTCACAGGAATGATCAAATCCGCATCCTGCAACGTTGTGGTTTCCATTAAATGTATATGGTGCTCTAAGAATTTATGTTTGGGTTGCTTCTACGATAGATATCAACCGGGATTATCTTGTAAACAGTAAGCGCTGCATGTGATAGAGAGTAAGACTGCTCTGTAATCTATCTTGTAAGAGACAGAATGCGCGCTTGAAGAAATGATCATACAATATTACGCTTTCACGGATGGTACTGATATCATTAAAAACTTCCGGTCTGTTAGGCCGTGGTAGATTTATAAAACTTTCTCCGAACGTTCCCTCTCCTTTTGCGGGAGACATCTTCAGAGGTGAAACAGCGAACTGCAACCAGAATTAGAGTGAGCGCCGAATATATTGGCAGTGTAGAAGGACCATAGTCAGTCATGTGACGTCGCAACGAGATTATCACTGGTAATGCCAACATGCTCGATAGGAAGTAATCTATCGTCATATGGTATTGAGATTTGTAAACACCATAATAATTTTAACAGAAAAGAGGAAGGTGTTAAATCAGATAAAATTTGAATGTCAACTTTGCAACATAATAATGACTTTCAGTTGAGAATGTTGGCACTACTAGTGATAACCTCGTAGCGACGTCACTTGACAAACAGTGGTGCCCTCTAAACAGCCTGTGTATTCGACGCTCCCTCGTGTTCTGGTTGCAGTTCGCCATTTTACCTTTAAAGATATCTCCTGCAGTCCTGCATCGGTCACGGGCTAACAGCCCGGATGTTTTAAGTGACGTGCACTTAAAAAAAGTTTTCTGTATGATTAACGAGATTTCTATGGCGAAAATGACAATTTCTGAATAATTTTCATGAGATACGCTATTTGCTGATTTTTTGTACGATGGAATTGAAGAAAAAATAACATACTGGCAGGATTTGAACCCATATCGCCAGCGTGTTAGCCGTCCACCTCAGCCGCAGTGCTACGTTCGCTTGCCGCGGACATAGCGTTACCGGTATATGGCATATATATAAAACTTCACCATCGGTTTCTCGGAAATCAGAGGCCATTTCAGGAAAAGCTGCTAGCCACGTACTACGTGCTTTATTCTCTATAACATACATAGGACTCATCAAAATCTATGATTAACAGGGCTTATGATCCCTTTGTGAAACTACCATTCCAAATGCAACTTGATTACACGCCATTTGTGAGGAAGAATGAAGTAGTCGCACTGAACTAACATAAAGACCTTTTCCCCAATACTGATGAACGGCGAAGTGGTAGAAGATTGTACAGCTCTAATAGTAGCACAATACTGAAACGACGTGAAAGTGATACAACATTTACATGTTTTTCTTCGTGCACTGGCAAAACTTTATAAGCTTTTTTTTTTTTTTTTTCTTTTAAATGATTTGGAACGGTGTATGGAAACACAAAATCAAGCCACTATGACTGTTTGGGCTTATAAAATACAAAGGAACACTTGATAAATATTTCATGTAGAACAAGAAACTAAAGGGTATGGTATATGATAATTTTTATATGTCTATGTTTGCAAGAAGTTATAAAATGCCACCTTACGTGACTCACAGTAATAATACATTCCTCACCAAGAGGTTCTTATTGGTTCGCTTCAGAGATGAATCCATTATACCCAGGATTATCACTGCAAGGAGCCATCCTAAGTCGAACACCCTTTGTCCACGACCTTGTCAGGAGTTAGGATTATTCATTAATGTGTGACAATCCTCCTGGATGATGTATATATTTTTTTTGTGCCTCAACCAACAATCACTACCATGCAAATCGTTATCCACAAAAAGCAAACTGTACCACACTCCTTCAACAATGTGAGCGTTGACACATGTGAAATAACTCTAAAGAGACACATAACATTTTAAGTTTTTATATTTTATTGACGACTGTAATACGATCCCCTCATGAAGAAAGTTGTTATTATATGTGGAACATTGAACACAATGAGAACAGCGACAAGAGTGTGGTAGGGAGCTCATTTAAACATTCTCCTCACTTTATCCCATTCCCTTGAATGCTTACGTATAGATTACCAATGCATTGTCTATGCAAGCGCTTCTAGAAAATATCTCTGGGCCGTGCTTGAACAGATTGCAACATAAAAGTAATATCATTTTATCTGGAATAGCAACTCCTTTCAACTGGAAGCAATAGGTATGTTAGTACGCTTCCGCACACTTTTGATAAGCGATGCTTTATTTTACAACGGGTAACGGATAATAAGCAGACATTTCTCAAGAAGTGCAAACACTCTCAAAAATCTAGAGCTCGGGCGGTACAAACGAGACGGGCCTCATCTAAAAGCGATACGAACAGTGATATACAAGGTTGGTTTCGAAAGTAACCGTTTGGCTGTAGATAAAAATCATTCATGGAAGAAAATTACTGTACACGTACATTTTGAAACTACAGCTCCTCTCAGTTTTTCAGCATAATAACTATTCAAACTTAAGCATTTTTCATAGCGTTTCGCAGATTTCCAAATTCATTCCTTAAAAAATTCTGACGCCTGGGCGCCTGGCAAATATTTCACGGCGTTTTGAAGTTGGTTGTCGTCATTGAAATGTTGCGACGCAAGCCTCATTTTCAAGCGAGCGAAGAAACAAACATCACTTGATACAAAGCGTAGACTGTATGGCGGATGATCAAAAACGACCCATTTGAACAGCTTTAAAATCACTAAATTTTCTTGGGCACTTTGAGGACGTGCAAAAACACATCATCATACCGCGACGTTCGTTTTGAACGGCTCATTTGCGTTTTTGGACATAATAGACATCAGAAGTGTTAATCGTTGCCGGCCGTTGTGACCGAGCGGTTCTAGTCGCTTCATTTCGTAACCGCGCTGATGCTACGGTCGTAGGTTCGAATCCTGCCTCGGGCATGGTTGTGTGTGCTGTCCTTAGGTTGGTTAGGTTTAAGTAGTTCTAAGTCTAGGGGACTGATGACCTCAGATGTTAAGTCCCATAGTGCTCAGAGCCATTTGAACAATTTTTGGTTAATCGTTCCACGCTCCATAAATTCGACCAGCAAAGCTCCTTCGGCATTCCAAAAAATCCATCTAACCTTGCTCGACGATGAAGTTTCGCCGGCTACCTTCGGGTGCATGGAGAATTGGTATGGCCCCTGCCGTCGACAGTTGCTTCGTTTCGGCATTGTATGCGACCCAAGTTTCGTTTCCAGACAAAATTCTCTTCAAAAAACATCCTTCCGCTTTTTAGCGTAAAATAATTCTGAGGCAGAGCCGATTTGTTTGGATCTGTGGACTTCCGTGAGCAGTGCAGGAATCCACTGAGCTTAGAACTTTCGCTAGCTCAAGTTGTCGATTTTCGCAGCCGGTTTCATAATGTTTCTTGATCATTGCAGCCAGCAGAAGACCTACCACCTTTTTCTTCATCATGAATGTATGTACCACCACTCTTTTCTCTTTTTTTTAAAAAAAAATCACTTTCAGTCATAACGTTTGAACAGTATACAGGACACAATTGACGATTAATGTCAGTAGCTGAAACGTTTCACGCCGAAAGAATTTTTATTACTACTCGCACTTTGCACTTTTTTAATACCGTTCTCATGATTTGTGGTTATAAAAAGTGCAGTGTGATAATCACGATGGTCGCTGCACGAATACTAGCGCCACGCTAGAGCGGCGGCTGCTTTCCGAACGAATCTCGTGTTCATGAAGTAAAATACACCGAATTACGGTCTTCCTACTGTTCCTTATGACCATTACGGCAGCAGGTAAAATAAAATATCATAGGAGATATATTGTTCTAGCAACACGTGATGATTTAGGCACCTTCCATCTCAGTGGAAGGAATATGGGTAAATAATAAGCCAAGCTGCACAGATGACTCAAAAATTTATGCTTATTCTTCGGTCCACACACTGTGGGACGCAGAAAGGACTAGATGAAATATTTGCATTAATGGAGTCCACCAAATGTGTAATACTCATAGAGCAATAAGAACAACCTGTTCACAAAACGATATGAAACGAATCTGTTACAGAAATATGAACAGAATAAGAAGTAAACACATTGCAGTGTATAACCAAAAAAACACATTTTCTAAGGATTCGTCGGGATGAAATCCCATATAGGCATTAAATACTATGAAATAGCAAACGAGCTAGCGAAAGATGCAATGCGTATCAGATAATATACAGATATAGCGGTCCCATAACGACTACATTCTCAAACAAGTACTGGAATTTTTCAGCACTCGGTTCCTTACACATGAGATACTTGTTTCCTTTTCACCTTCAGATTAACAATTAAGTCAGTCAGTTGTAGGAAGTCCATCGCCTCGAAACAGGCAGCTGATCATATATCTACAACACGTAAGCCATTACGACACCACGTGCCAACGGAATTGCCAAGTATCCAAGCCGAAAGGTTTCGACGTAGTAAGATAATGGATAAACGTAAACATAAAAGGCTGGATTGTAGTTGTAATATTACCTGTGAAACTAGCTGCGACAACGACGTTAAATATAAATCACTTTACTAATATCACGAGGAAAATGAGAGAATAACACGATGGTCTACGTGTTTTCAAAAGTTCACTTGTAGCCGAACTTTTCAAAAATCTTAATGATTATTCTAAGCCGTCCGCTATGGCCGAGCGGCTCTAGGCGCTTCAGTCCGGGACCAAGCAGCTGCTACGGTCGCAGGTTCGAGTCCTGCCTCGGGCATGGATGTGTGTGATGTTCTTAGGTTACTTAGGTTCAAGTAGGTCTAAGTCTAGGGGACTGATGACCGCATATGTTAAGTCCCAAAGTTCTTACAGCCATCTGAACCATTTGATTATTCTAAATAAAGTTGGATGCCAAGTTTTTGTGCTCGCGGAATATCAGGAGTAAAACAAAAACTTGGCTTGAAGAAAGATCTCGCGAGAACAGTTGAATTCTTGAAAGTGCAGCATGTCGGTAAATTTTTCCTCATACTTGAAAAACCTTATCATTATATTTTCTTGTTTTTTTAACAATGCTCATAAAAGAATGACGAGTTTCAACGCCAAATGTGGGCTCATAGAAACAATGACACTTGTTTATCAAGACGTGATGTATCATTTTACATTTTACCTTCGGAATAAGTAAGTAAATTGTTCGCATAAAATTAGGAACACACCGTATTACAAGGTTCGAAGTATGAATGTTAGACGGTTGGACAAATACATCAACCAAAAGGTATCATGTTTATAAAATGAAACGGAATCTATGGAAGATACTTTAATATGATTCCAAATGTAACTAAAGGCATGTTTGTAGCGGTACACTTGGCGTCATTTACGAAAGGATAACGCCTACATCTCGGCGAAGAATATACCATTTGCCGAAAACAGCTTTTAAATGCCAAGAAGAAGTGCTGTTGTTGGTGGGACGCAAAGGCACTTTCCAAGATGTCTCGCGTGCGCGTCGGGGAGCGGCTAATTTCGCCGCTCTGATGGGAACCAGCTGACGGCACGCGAATGCAAATCAGTTCAAAACAAACACAACAACGCAGCACAACACAACAAAAGGATGGGACGGCGTTGTCCCGCAAATTGATAGCGAATGGCCGGAACAGCGGCTGGCGCAGCTAAGGGAAGCGTCCGAATTTTAATTAAAACGGGAACGAAATCAATGCAGCTTACTGGGAGGGTTGGCGGCTTTGCGTTCGACACAGCCGGTACCGAACTGCCGGCTACTGCCTACCAGCGCAGCGGGCCCTGTTTGCGCTGCTGCCACACAGTAGCGGCTGAAGGGGAGGGGGAACAGGGCACAGCGAGCGCAAAACCAAATATGTCCGCGCTGTACGTTCTTCCGTGATTACTTCTGGTCTCGCGAACGCACCGCACAGTGAAATTACTGTCGAGCTATCTGTAATCTCCGTCAATGTACATGCGAATGGATAAAATTAACATACAATAAGCGGAGATAGTAATTATATCAACCGTTCACGTTCGCTACCTTCTGATTGTCATTCACAGTCACAATTATTTTGCCATTAATTTTGCCACCGTGGAACAAACCTATTACAGCCATTCCTGATCCGCCCTGTATTTTTCAATGAAAATTTTGCAGCTCTATGCTGTTTATTCTCAACTACATTGCCCTTCTCCATTTATAAAGTCACAACTAGTTTCATGATAAAAGCCCCATTATCAAAAGCTCACACTTTTTTAATCTTGACCATATTTTGTCATTAGATTCTGTAGCAAATAGTTTAAATGGCTCTGAGCAATATGGGACTTAACTTCTGAGGTCATCAGTCCCCTAGAACTTAGAACTACTTAAACCTAACCAACCTAAGGACAACACACACACACCCATGCCCGAGGCAGGATTCGAACCTGGAACCGCAGCAGTCGCGCGGTTCCAGACTGTAGCGCCCAGAACCGCTCGGCCACTCTGGCCGGCAGATTCTCTAGGACATCAGATAACTATATTTATTCTCTTTGATCGGTGTATGTGACGACATGTTGCACATACTACACACCATTTCGCTCCTACACTACTGGCCATTAAAACTGCTACACCACGAAGATGACGTGAAACAGACGAGAAATTTAACCGACAGGAAGAAGATGCTGTGATATGCAAATGATTAGCTTTTCAGAGCATTCACACAAGGTTGGCGCGGTGGAGACACCTACAACGTGCTGACATAAGGAAAGTTTCCAACCAATTTCTCATACACAAACAGCAGTAGCCTGGTGAAACGTTGTTGTGATGCCTCCTGCAAGGAGGAGAAATGCGTACCATCACGTTTCCGACTTTGATAAAGGTCGGATTGTAGCCTATCCCGATTGCGGTTTATCGCATCCCGACATTGCTGCTCGCGTTGGTCGATATCCAATGAATGTTAGCAGAATATGGAATCGGTGGGTTTAGGAGGGTATTACGGAACGCCGTGCTGGATCCCAACGGCCTCGTATCACTAGCAGTCGAGATGACAGGCATCTTATCCGCATGGCTGTAACGGATCGTCCAGCCACGTCTCGATCCCTGAGTCAACAGATGGGAACGTTTGCAAGACAACAACCATCTGCACCAACAGTTCGACGACGTTTGCAGCTGCATGGACTATCAGCTCGGAGACCATGGCTGCGGTTATCCCTGACGTTGCATCACAGATAGGAGCGCCTGCGATGGTGTACTCAACGACGAACTTGGGTGCACGAATGGCAAAACGTGTTTTCTTCGGAGTTAATCAGGTTCTGTTTACAGCATCGTAATGGTTGCATCCGTGTTTGGCGACATCGCGGTGAACGCACATTGGAAGCGTGTATTCGTCATCGCTATACTGGCGTATCACCCGTAGTGATGGTATGGGTTGCCATTGGTTACACGTCTCGGTCACCTCTTGTTCGCATTGACGGCACTTTGAACAGTGGACGTTACATTTCAGATGTGTTACGACCCGTGGCTCTACCCTTCATTCGACCCCTACGAAACCCTACATTTCAGCAGGATAATGCACGAACGCATGTTGCAGGTTCTGTACGGGCCTTTCTGGGTACAGGAACTGTTAGACTGCTGCCCTGGCCAGCACATTCTCCAGATCTCTCACCAATTGAAAACTTCTGGTCAATGGTGGCCGAGCAACTGGCTCGTCACAATACGCCAGTCACTACTCTTGATGAACTGTGGTATCGTGTTGAAGTTGCATGGGCAGCTGTACCTGTACACGCCATCCAAGCTCTGACTCAACGGCCGGGCGTATCAAGGCCGTTATTACGGCCAGAGGTGGTTGTTCTTGGTACTTGTTTCTCAGGATCTATGCACCCAAATTGCGTGAAAATGTAATCACATGTCAGTTCTAGTATATTTGTCCAATGAATACCCGTTTATCATCTGCGTTTCTTCTTGGTGTAGAAATTTTAATGGCCAGTAGTGTATATGTCTCGGACAGTGGATAAAAGTGGAACCATTACTTTAGATAAGCGAACTTCCAAATGTCTTGGGAAATGTGTTTAACATTCGGGAAACACCTTAATCCACATGTATAAGTTATCAGTTCTTTCACTAATAGACAATGAATCGCTCGTGCTGACTGGCTCTTGCTGTAAGGCAAAAAATTATAACTAACCGCAATACGTCATTATCCTTGCAACAAGTGGATACTTTGTCATCTAATGATTATTCTCTGATAACGAAAATCACCTGCGAATAATATGATTTCTCAATGCATGTCATCAAGTATTTGAAGAAATATTACGAAACCAAATTGTAAATAAACTGAACAATATACATGGAGAAATAAAGGAAAAATTCGACTTTGCAAAACTAACAACTCACACTAGCGCTATTACGTGAAGAACAATGAAAAGGTAAAACAACGGGCAATTGTGTCGTGGGAAGGCGACTTCTGCAAAACTGTACCAAAATGAACATTAATTCCGCTGAATTATGGGCAGTCACCAATTTTAGAAAACATCTGCAATGCAAACGAACAAGTACAGAAATTATAAAAGAATTGATGGTACAAAAAATGCTATGTATTTGCATACCATAAGCCGATACAACAAGATACCTACAATGATGCACCAAAGCAACTGCTTTACGCTTGCGTATTCAAATACAGAGATATGTAAACAGGCATCACTGCGGTCGGCATCGCATATGTAAGACAACAAGTGTGTGACGTACTTGTCAGATCGGTTACTGCTGCTACAATGGCAGGTTATCAAGATTTAACTGAGATTTAACGTGGTTTTATAGTCGGCGCAAGAGCGATGGGACACAGCATCTCCGAAGTAGTCATGAAGTGCGGATTTTCCTGTGCGACCATTTCACGAGTGCACCATGAATATAAGGAATCTGGTAAAACCCCAAATCTCCGACATCGCTGCGGACAGAAAAAGCTCCTGCAACAACGGGACCAACGACCACTGAAGAGAATCTTTCAACGAGACAGGACTGCAACCGTAACCTGCCGCAGATTTCAATGCTGCGCCATCAACAAGTGTCAGTTTGCGAACATATCAACGAAAGATCAGCTGTGTTTACCCCCGATGACTGCGCGACGCATAGTTTTATGCCTCGCCTGGACCCGTCAACATCGACATTGAACTGTTGATGACTGGAAACACGTTGCCTGGTCGGAAGAGTCTCGTTAAAAATTGTATCGAGCTGATGGACGTGTACGGGTAAGGAGACAACCTCATGAATCCAAGGACCCTGCATGTCAGCGGAGACTGTTCAAGCTGGTGGAGGCTTTGTAATGGTTTGATGCGTGTGCAGTTGGAGTGATACCGGATCCTTGATACGGCTAGATACAACTCCGAGAGGTTACTCGTACGTAAACATCTTATCTGATCACCTCCATCCATTCAGGTCCATGGTGAATTACGACGGACTTGGGAAATTCCACCAGAACAATGCGAAACATCACATGTCCGGTATTATTATAGAGTTGCTCCAGGAACACTCTTGTGAGTTTAAACACTTCCGCTGGCCACCAGACTCCCCAGACATGAACATTATTGAGCATATCCGGGATGCCTTGCAACGTGCTGTTCAGAAGAGAAGCCTTGCAGGATTCATACTGTCAGTTTCCCCCAGCACTACTTCAGACATTAGTCGTGTCCATGCTACGTCGTGTTGCGGCACTTCAGCGTGCTCGCGGGGGCCCCGCATGATATTAGGCACGTGTCCGAGTTTCTTTGGCTCTTCAGGGTATATGGTGAATGCTGAAGGGACACCAAATGATTTTGAACTGGAAAATGGAGTACGTTGATCCCTGGGGAACCAATGCTAATATTAAAGACGTAATACATTTTCGATCTTTAAAGGCGACACATGCTGTCACAGGTGATGCAACGTGGTCGTTCCCATAAGAGGTAAAAAATTCCTTAGAGGAAAAAGTTTATTACTTTTCATATTCTGTGTTATAGCTGAATAAAGGAAAGTATGTGAATAATGCAAACATAAATTGTGTATGTGCACGAAATACAAACATAAAAAAAAATTTTGCATCACGCCCGGTTCCCAGAACACCTGAAAATAGACGTTGACTATGGATATTGTATCACAGACACAGTCGCTTTGACTGTTCAGAGATATCGCCAAACCCGCCCAAAGATGTAAACAACCATGCATGAATAGCGCTTATTAGACGGAGGAGATGGTCTGACAGCCGATCTGTTCCAGAAATTCCACCAGGAAGGAGGTACACGGCCGGCTTGTCTGTAGTTCAACATTGCCTAGACGGACAATACCGCGGTTCAATCACGTCCGCATTGTTACTTTGTGCCAGGAAGGGCTCTCAACAAGGGAAGTGTCCAGGCGTCTCAGAGTGAACCAAAGAGATATAATTCGGACATGTAGGAGATACAGTGAGATAGGAACTGTCGATGACATGCCTTGCTCAGGCCGCCTAAGGGCTACTACTGCAGTGAATGACCGCTACGTACTGAGTATAGCTCGGAATAACGCAGACAACAAAATCATCATGTTGAATAATGAGGACTTCGTATTACGACTCAAACTGTACGCACCTTCACTACCGACGTCCATGGCGAGGTCCATCTATGCAACCACGACACCATGCACCGCGGTACACATGTGCACAATGGACCACTGAGGATTGTCATCACGTTCTCCACACTGATGAGTGTCGCATATGCCTTCAATCAGACAATCGTCGGAGACGTGTTTGAAAGCAACCTGGTTAGGCTGAACGCCTTAGACACACAGTCCAGCGAGTGCAGCAAGGTGGAGGTTCCCTGCTGTTTTGGGGTGGCATTCTGTGGGGCCGACATACGCCGCTAGTGGTTATGGAAGGCGCCGTATCGGCTGTACAATACGTGAATGCCATCCTCCGAACGATAGTGTAACCATATCGGCAGCATATTGGCGAGGCATTGTCTTCATGAACGACAATTCGTTCCCTTACAGTGCACATCTTGCGAATGACTTCCTTCAGAATAACGACATCCCTCGACTAGAGTGGCCAGCATTTTCTCCAGACATGAACCCTACCGAACATGCCTGGGATAGATTGAACAGGGCTGTTTATGGACGGCGTGACCCACCAACCACTCTACATCTACATCTACATCCATACTCCGCAAGCCAACTGACGGTGTGTGGCGGAGGGTGTCTTGAGTACCTCTATGGGTTCTCCCTTCTATTCAAGTCTCGTATTGTTCGTGGAAAAAAAGATTGTTAGTATGCCTCTGTGTGGGCTGTAATCCCTCTGATTTTATCCTCATGGTCTCTTCCCGAGATATACGTAGGAGGGAGCAATATACTGCTTGACTTCCCGGTGAAGGTATGTTCTCGAAACTTCAACAAAAGCCCGTACCGAGCTACTGAGCGTCTCTCTTACAGAGTCTTCAACTGGAGTTTATCTATCATCTCCGTAACACTTTCGCGATTACTAAATGATCCTGTAACGAAGCGCGCTGCTCTCCGTGGGATCTTCTCTATCTCTTCTATCAGCTCTATCTGGTACGGATCCCACACCGGTTTGCAGTATTCAAGCAGTGGGCGAACAAGTGTACTGTAACCTACCTCCTTTGTTTTCGGACTGCATTTCCTTAGGATTCTTCCAATGAATCTCAGTCTGGCATCTGCTTTACCGACGATTAATTTTATATGGTCATTCCATTTTAAATCACTCCTAATGCCTACTTCCAGATAATTTATGGAATTAACTGCTTCCAGTTGCTGACCTTACCTATTGTAGCTAAATGATAAAGGATATTTCTTCCTATGTATTCGCAGCACATTACACTTGTCTACATTGAGATTCAATTGCCATTCCCTGTACCATGCGTCAATTCGTTGCAGATCCTCCCGCATTTCGGTACAATTTTCCATTGTTACAACTTCTCGATATACTACAGCATCATCCGCAAAAACCTTCAGTGAAATTCCGATGTTATCCACAAGGTCATTTATATACAGGGTGTTACAAAAAGGTACGGCCAGACTTTCAGGAAACACTCCTCACACACAAATAAAGAAAAGATGTTATGTGCACATGTGCCCGGAAACGCTTAATTTCCATGGTAGAGCTCATTTTAGTTTAGTCAGTATGTACTGTACTTCCTCGATTCACCGCCAGTTGGCCCGATTGAAGGAAGGTAATGTTGACTTCGGTTCCTGTGTTGACATGCGACTCATTGCTCTACAGTGCTAGCATCAAGCACATCAGCACGTAGCATCAACAGGTTAGTGTTCGTCACGAACGTGGTTTTGCAGTCAGTGCAATGTTTACAAATGCGGAGTTGGCAGATTCCCATTTGATAGCCGTGGCGCTGTACGTTTGTATCGAGACAGATTTCCAGAAAGAATGTGTCCCGACAGGAAGACGTTCGAAGCAATTGATCGGCGTCTTAGGGAGCACGGAACATTTCAGCCTATGACTCGCGACTGGGGAAGACCTAGAACGACGAGGACACATGCAATGGACGAGGCAATTCTTCGTGCAGTTGACGATAACCCTAATGTCAGCCTCAGAGAATTTGCTGCTGTACAAGGTAACGTTGACCACGTCTCTGTATGGAGAGTGCTGCGGGAGAACCAGTTGTTTCCGTACCATGTACAGCGTGTGCAGGCACTATCAGCAGCTGATTGGCCTCCACGGGTACACTTATGCGAATGGTTCATCCAACAATGTGTCAATCCTCATTTCAGTGCAAATGTACTCTTTACGGATGAAGCTTCATTCCAACATGATCAAATTGTAAATTTACACAATCAACATGAGTGGTCTGACGAGAATCCGCACGCAATTGTACAATCACGTCATCAACACAGATTTTCTGTGAACGTTTGCGCAGGCATTGATATCTTGATTGGGCCTCATGTTCTTCCACCTACACTCAATGGAGCACGTTATCATGATTTCACACAGGATACTCCACCTGTGCTGCTAGAACATGTGACTTTACAAGTACGACACAACATGTGGTTCATGCACGATGGAGCTCCTGCACATTTCAGTCGAAGTGTTCGTACGCTTCTCAACAACAGATTCTGTGACCGATGGATTGGTAGAGGCGGACCAATTCCGTGGCCTCCACGCTCTCCTGACCTCAACCCTCTTGACTTTAATTTATGGGGGCATTTGAAAGCTCTTGTCTACGCAACCCCGGTACCAAATGCAGAGACTCTTCGTGCTCGTATTGTGGACGGCTGTGATGCAATACGCCATTCTCCAGGGCTGCATCAGCGCATCAGGGATTCCATGTGACGGAGGGTGGATGCAAGTATCCTCGCTAACGGAGGAACCTTTTGAACATTTCCTGTAACAAAGTGTTCGAAGTCACGCTGGTACGTTCTGTTGCTGTGTGTTTCCATTCCATGATTAATGTGATTTGAAGAGAAGTAATAAAATGAGCTCTAACATGGAAGGTAAGCGTTTCCGGACACATGTCCACATAATATATTTTCTTTCTTTGTGTGTGAGGAATGATTCCTGAAAGTTTGGCCGTACGTTTTTGTAACACCCTGTATATTGTGAATAGCAACGGTCCTACGACACCTCCCTGCGGCACACCTGAAATCACCCTTACTTCGGAAGACGTCCCTCCATTGAAAATGAAATGCTGTGTTGTGTTATCTAGGGACTCTTCAATCCAATCACACAATTGGTCTGATAGTCCACATTCTCTTACTTTGTTCATTAAACGACTGTGGGGAACTGTATCAAACGCCTTGCAGAAGTCAAGAAACACGGCATCTACTTGGGAACCAGTGTCTATGGCCCTCTGAATCTCGTGGACGAATAGCGCGAGCTGGGTTTCATACGATCGTCTTTTTCGAAACCCATGCTGATTCCTACAGAGTAGATTTCTGTTCTCAAGAAAAGTCATTATACTCGAACATAATACGTGTTCCAAAACTCTGCAACCGATCGACATTAGAGATATAGGTCTATAGTTCTGCACACGTTTCGACGTCCCTCTTTGAAAACGGGGATGACCTGTGCCCTTTTCCAATATTTTGGAACTATGCTCTTCTAGAGACCTGCGGTACACCGCTGCAAGAATGGGGGCAAGTTCCTTCGCGTACTGTGTGTAAAATCCAACTGATATCCCATCAGGTCTAGCGGCCTTTCCTCTTTAGAGCTATTTTAATTGTTTTTCTATCCCTCTGTCATCTATTTCAATATCTACCATTTTGTCATTTGTGCGACAATCTAGAGAAGGAGCTACAGTGCAGTCTTCCTCTGTGAAACAGCTTTGGAAAAGGACATTTAGTATTTCGGCATTTAGTCTGCCATAGTCTGTTTCAATACTATTTTGGTCACAGAGTGTCTGGACGTTTCGATTTGATCCACCTATCGCTTTGACGTAAGACCAAAATTTCTTAGGATTTTCTGCCAAGTCAGTAGACAGAATTTAATTTTGAATTAGTTGAACGCCTCTCGCATAGCCCTCCTCACACTACATTTCGCTTCGTGTAATTTTTGTTTGCAACGCTTTGGCTACGTTTATGTTTGCTTTGAAGTTCCCTTTGTTTCCGTAACAGTTTTCTAACTCGGGTTTTGTACCACGGTGGCTCTTTTCCATCAATTACGATCTTGCTTGGCACATACCCATCTAATCCATATTGTACGGTGGTTTTGAACTTTGTCCACTGATCGTCAACTCTATCTGTACTTGAGATAAAACTTTTGTGTTGAGCCGTCAAGTACTCTGAAATCTGCTGTTTGTCACTTTTGCTAAACAGAAAAATCTCCCTACCTTTTTTAATATTTCTATTTACAAGCTGAAATCACCGATGCTGTAACCGCTTTATGATCGCTGATTCCCTGTTCTGCGTTAACTGTTTCAAATAGTTCGGGTCTGTTTGTCACCAGAAGTTCTAATATGTTATCGCCACGAGTCGGTTCTCTGTTTAACTGCTCAAGGTAGTTTCAGATAAAGCACTTAAAAAATTTCACTGGATTCTTTGTCCCTGCGAGCCGTTATAAACGTTTGAGTAATCTATGCCGAATCGCCGTTGAGGAGTGGGACAATCTGGATCAACAGTGATTTGATGAAATTGTGGATAGTATGCCACGACAAATACAGGCATGCACCGATGCAAGAGGACATGCTACTGGGTATTAGATGTAGCTGTGTGTACAGTTATCTGGACCAGCACCTCTGAAGGTCTCGCTGTATGGTGGTACAACATGCAATGTGTGGTTTTCATGAGCAATAAAAAGGGCGGAATTGATGTTTATGTTAGTCTCTATTCCAATTTTCTGTACAAGTTTCGGAATTCTGGGAATCGTGATGATGCAGAACGTTTTTTAAAGTGTGTAAATAAAACTAACATAGATTTGAAAAACTCCCCACATCTTAGGAATAGCTCCTACATAAAGTTTTATGAGTATTTCATACTTTTGTGTGTGAATCATATGATGTAAAATTACCAAGAAATCCATCATGTTCATTTACAAGCAGTGATAACTAAAAAATCGCTGAATTTCTGCGTTAGTTATTCAATACACTAAGTCACCTACACTGAAAATTTGTCTCTGTTATAGGTACCATTGAACTTCGTTAAAAAAAAAAAGGAAAAAATTGAATGCCTTCCAAGAATATCCTCGTAAGTACAATTAGACTTTCATCTTGTTATAGCTGTTTACATTTATTTAATTTACTTTTCTACCACCTTCTGCATCCACAGTTGCTGGAATATCATCTGCTTTTATTCATATTCTTGAAACATTTCTGTGGCTGGCCTTTAAAACTCGCACTGCGCTATTTTTCCTACCTTCCACAGAAAATTTCATACCTTCTGCTGCAAGTAATCTCTGGCAATTGGGAGACTGGGAGAACAGTAACATTCGACTGACCTTCCACACGAAGTAGAAGAACAGATTAGCCACTCACTAAGAGTACCAAATAAAAATTAATAAATAAATGAGTAGATAAATAAAGCCCTAATGTCCCCGTGAAGCTAGCAAAATTTCCCCTTGATGTATGAAGTGACTGAAGACATACGCGGGGCTTTGAATAAGTAATGAAACACACTTTTTTCTTGGCCAGTTTTGCTTGAAAAAATATGAAATTTGTTGAGGAACATCGTGGAATATTCCTGTTTCAGTTTCGATAGCCAGCCACGTGGCGCCATATGTAGCCTTTAGAACTGTCTCTGCAGCGCAGATGCGTTCCAAACAGTGAACTGTAATTGAGTGTCTTTTGGCAGAAAACCATGGCATAGGGTATATTCAAATGCGCTTACAGAATGTCTACGAGGATCTGGCAGTGAGCAAAAGCATGGTGAGTCGTTGGGTGACGAGTCTGTCACCAGCGTAACAAACTCGCGGAAATTTGTCCGATCTCCCGCATGCAGGCCGCAGTGCCGAACGTGCGGACACTCTCAGTCGAGGTGATTGACGGATCACAAGCACGTCACCTCACAAATGGACGTCTTTGTCGGCAGTGCAGATACACTCGTCCACTAATCCCCACTGTGGTCCTCGCCTCCTGTCGGAAGAATGGCCTCGCTGTGGATGTATGAACATTGCCCCTTGCTGTGGCGCTTCTTGTATTTCATGGACATGTATTGTTGTGTGTATCACGTTATAAGAATTTATAACCGCGTTCAGTGCGTGTGAGATGTATTATATAAGTTACTGTGCGTGATATTTCACAGTGAAAACATTAATTTTTAATGGGGAGAATCTAATGGAATATTTAAAAATGACCAACATAATGCAATCAAACGTATAATGACGTTAAATAAATAGCATCTTTGAGATTGCCGTCTCTAAACAAATGGAACGCTGTTATTACCATAATTAAACAAAACGTGCGTAATAAACTACAATTGTCTTATGTACATGAATTGCAAGTAGAAATGTAATAGATACATTAAACACCGTTAAGCATAACTAACAATGTGGTTACATTCATGAAGTATCTTCATACAATACTGTCACCGAAATATATGTGGAACTATAACATCAAAAGTTTACATTCAGTGAAGAATGTCTGCTGTTCATATGTCACTGTCATCCATCTCACCAAGGGACATTTTTTTTTCGACGGAGATTCATGCAGCCCACGTAAATAAACTAAAAGATTTCAAAAACTGTCAAAGACAGACCACAAACAATCAATAAATACGCAAACATTGCGTAATATCACAACCAAATACAGTCTCCAATAATCGTCATAGCAGTATTGTTACGAACAGAATAGGTGCCAGAACGCTGTGTGATGCTTCTGGATGATTGTACATTAATTTTCCTCCAATGTTCATAACACTGTTCAACTATAAATTAATAATTAAAAGCAGTTGTCGAGTACGCAGATGATTTTATATTGAATCTATATGGGGTTCATACACGGTTGATTTGAGCTTTAAACATTGCACTAGTGTAAAACTCTAATGTAATTATTCACTGGGCTCAGAAGCTGTACAAAACTCTGCATTACATGCCTGTACAATATTAAGGGATACTGCTAAAACAACAGTTTACATACTTAACAGTTTGTATAGCTTACCTAATGAACTAAATGATCGTTGCACAGAACTGAGCAACAGCATCTGCGCTGCCTGCAGACTTCGTCAATTCTTCATCACTGCCTGGCTCAGGACAGTATTGGCAGTGGTCCAGACTATCCCCCCTCCCCTCTCCAGACCCTCCCACTGCCAGCTGGTGTAGATGTGGGAATGTCACACTTTTTGCATGAAATTAACAAAAACCATACTAACTAATTAAATTGATCAACTGATTGACCCTCCCTCCCACTTACCCTCTACAACCTAGAAAATTGGTGGGAAAAGTTGCTCCGTCTATGCTGAGCTGCCGGTGTGGAAGTATTTCTTTATTCCAAATAGGTACGAAAGAAGTGTTGCCTTGCCTTTGTCTACCTAGTTTGGGCTACTTTTCGGCGTCGCACAACTATCCACTACTTTGTAAGAACACCTTACCTTGCCACAGATTCATATTAGTATCCTATTGCGTCCATATGCGTCTTTTGCACAGTTATCTTGCGAGGCAGTGGGTAGTTGGATGACCTGAAAAAGTAGCCTAAACAAGGTAGCTGAAAGAAAAGCAACCCTCGTTTCGTACCTATTCGACCGAACAGCCGGCCGGAGTGGCCTTGCGGTTCTAGGCGCTTCATTCTGGAACCGCGCGACCGCTACGGTCGCGGGTTCGAATCCTGCCTCGGGCATGGATGTGTGTGATGTCCTTAGGTTAGTTAGGTTTAAGTAGTTCTAAGTTCTAGGGGACTGATGACCTCAGAAGTTAAGTCCCATAGTGCTCAGAGCCATTTGAACCATTTTTTGACCGAACAAGTGCTTAAAGTTTACGAATTTTCACCAAAAAGAAACAGTAATCTGTAGAAAATTTTAACTCTTTGCGATCATACAGGAACGAAACAAAGGTTTTTTATAGTGCTGTATTTAATCTCTTTGCACATTTTTTTTAAACTGATAAGTTTTTGCTGTTGTAGGTGATTTTGAGTGGTCGAGGGGTATGTTACACCACCCCTAATAAACCTATTGCAGTTGTTGTGTAAGTACATACATATATTTTTCATTAATTTTTCCATTGTGTTTTACTTTCTTTTATAAATCAATATGTTGTTGTCGTAGGCGGCAATGGCGAGCTGGATAGGTGGATCCGTGATGGTGTAGGTGAGAAGATGCTGCAGTGGCGGCTGCTGTCTCAGTAAATTGTGTCAGAGGTGCCAGATGTCATCGAGGATGTGGTGTGATTGTGAAGGCAGGGTGACATCACAGCTGATTCAGACAATTTCTAAACCCACCTTTATTTTTGTAGCATATATAATTAATGTCTCTTTGCAGCACCAGGCGAGTGTATAACATATGTACTTATTTTTCGTTCTTTCTTACCAGTTACTTCTCCACAATTACCATCCCTGCGGTACACTGTGGTACTGGTGGCGGGGAAGGTATTCATAGTTTCCAAAGCGCAAAGAACAAACTCAGAATCTAAATCGATACTAGTGGTACTGAAATTTCAAGCAGCATTTACGCAGAAGAAATGCAGAAGAGCATGGAACAGCATGTGTTTCTCACAGAATGTGTCATAAGACATCGAGGGAATGGAGCACTACATAAATGGCTTGGTTTTCCTGCAACACAAAACAGTTGGATTGACGTGGACGATTTACTATATAACGAGGTATGCAGACCACAACCATATGCAGACCGCAACCACCCAAGTAGTGCAAAATGCGTCATACGAGATGCTTTAGAGTGGTGGTGGTACTCTCAGTAAACTGCCAGTTTCGTTGCACATTCTTACATAGAACTACTATGAACCTGAAACAAAGCTACAGAAACGGTCGGCTTGAGGTGATAAGAAGATCAATCTATTATACTTGACGACGCATGTTTGGAGCACGACATTGCATACGCATCAGATAAAGATCTCCCAAAAAGTGACAATATACATCGAATTTTAAGTAATGAAGGCAAGGCAATGTGCAGAGAAGGGATACTTTTATAGGACAGCGCACTACAGCATTTGCAGTTGATAAAACAAGGTGTGCTAAAACTAAGCTGGGCTTGGGTGCGAATTTCAAGCAAATTATGAATGCTGCATGTTATGCACTAAGGATGAAGAATAAGAAGCAGGCGTGTTTAAGAAACTGTATCCTGACAATTATATATGCAACTAAAAGCGCTCTGAAGCATAAAGGACAAAGAAGACTGATTAAAGAACCCAGAGTTCTGCCAATACATAAGACGCCAGGTGGAGTTACACCATTCCTCATTCCAGTCCTTGCCGGTCTCTCAGCAGTATGTTCACTGGCTGACGGTGCTGCAACTATTGCCAAGACAGTCAAGAACCTCAGAAGCCCCAGGGACAAATTGAAGAAACGAGAAGATATAACAGAATGATGAAAACCACAGCCATCGGAGAAGGACTACACCTGAAACTCTACAAGAAAGGCCTAGGTCCCTTCATAAGTAAAATGAAAGCCACTTAGCCTTCCTATTGTGTAGAGCGCTAATAAATACAGACCTGTCTAAGATTTTTTTGGAAAAAATTCAACTTTCCCAGATCCCATTGTGTGTTTATGTGGAATGACTGAACACTCTGTGTAAATCTAGAGAATTTGGAAGAGTGAATTTAGATGTTGGTGAAAGATCAGGAACCCACTGGGTGGCGTATGTTAAAAAATACAAACAATGTCTACGGTTTCGGCTCATTTGGTGACCTGCAACCTCGAGGAGACATCCATTCACAGTTGAGGTTCAGTTGCAATGTTGTATACTCTTGAAAAACATTTGTCAGTATTACATGTGAATTATTTCTCACCGACTGATCTAAGCACTGTAAATTGGAGTATTGCACTGATTGGGCTGCAGACATACAACAACATTCCAAATATCATAGATGCTAACCATTAACTGCATCTGGAAATTAATAGTAAAAAGGGGATTTCAGAAATAGAACTGATGCATACAGTACTGACGATTTGAACGAAGTTTTAAAACAGTCGGAAAAAGACATTGGGCTACATGCAAACATCAGTGCACTTAAATCCAAAATAAGGACGTTGAACGAAACGACTGACTTTAACCAGCAAGACATGACAGGACGACTACTAGGTTTCACTAAAGGACATGATTTGAAAAAGGATTCTAGTAAATTTTACCGATCTGATTAAACTGTGGATGTACTCCCTGACAGTACAATCGAGCTTAACATGTGCAGCAAATTGCTATCTCAACGATAGGGTTCATTCATACAATTTAGGGATTCTTCCTGTCATTTGGACTGGGATATAAGGTTGTTGAAAATCCTACAATTACTATATACATTCGAGTGACAGTTCAGACATTCGACTATCTTGAGCTGCGTATTGTGGACCAGAACAATGAACTTACCGACTTTCGTGGTGAGAAAATCAGTTTTACGACTACATCTAAAACAGGATGGGCATAAGTTATGAAACCAGCACACAGAAGCAATGGCACAGCACTTTGCGGGAGAACTACAAGATGATAACACATGCGGACTGAAGCTTTCTTACATCAGTAGGCCCGGAACCCCTCATTGATACAATTCATTACAAAGGTCCCAGTAGAATATGATGAGCAGATTAAACTCCATGCATACTTGTCGCATAAACCTTATGTTTCAACCACATTTAACAAGAACGACAAAATTAAGACCGTCATCCAGCATCAAGAGGCTTTAAGCCTCTTATACAAGAGTTTCATATATTTGTATAGGTTTCTTCTGCAGTGAGGTCGAAGCTTACACATAATGCTTTGGTGTTCCCGTTTCAGGAGATTCGATACGAACTTAATGTGGATGAGATTGACTCTACAGATAATGTAGGGATAGCATCAACCCTTAAAATATAAGTTTCAATGGTTTAGAATGCAGAATGATTTATAGATGAGCCAGTCGTTAGAACAGTGCATGAGTGCAAGAGATTTACTACCGGCATACCTCCAAAACTGCTTATGGGGTACTTTGAAAACATACAACCAATTATTATGAATGCTTAATTCATTCAAAAGATTATTCTGGTATGGAGTGCAAAAGACAACAACTCATGGGTTCAAGAACCACAACGCGGGAACGAGATCATCGTCAATAAAATAATATGGGAAATACATCACATCACTGTAGTGGACGAGGAGTGATTGAAGCTTTTAAAACTTCTGAATGCTGGTGCATATCTGCCATTAAGTTTTGGTTCATACGTGCTTTTTTAATACGCAGTGCTACCGATGGCAACCAGACATACATGGGCCATTACAAGCTCTGTCAACTGGGGACACCCATATTCAATAGTGATATGCCCTATAAATATAGGGTGGAATCGCTTCGATTATTCGACCACACGGATACCATCATCTATGTCAATTATTCTTTATTTTTGACTTCACCTCCTGAAGAACACTCATGTTCAGCGTTAATATCACGTATATGCCATGCACACCTTTATATATACAATGCAATGGAGATAGGTTTTTTCTGTAATTAACAACAACAAAGATGTATGGTAACGAGTTTCATTTATTCAGTTCTCACAAAATGCTTCTTCAAATAAAATTTCTTTCTTTTTTTTCAGAACATGATACAATTAGATTCTTAAGATTTTGTTTTTACTCTTTTTTGCAGCACTTTGGTTCTTGATACACAGTTTGATTCCTTTTTTTAATGCAGAGAAACGTTTTTTGCTAACTCACTATTACTACTACTAGCAACTAATAATAAAAAAACCACAACCTGCCCAGCAGTGGAGCTGGTTGAGTATTTACAATTTTCGGGTCACACTAGCACTGGCTGAAAAAATTCATAATTTTTTGATGGATAGCACTTGCTGAAAATATTCACAATTGTTTTTCGATGGACTGGGGATTAAATTTATCTACAATTAAAAGTAGTCAGACTGGAATGACTAGCAGCAGGTGAACCTTAAAAACTATTTTATTAACATGACAAGCAAATACCATTTACAAGTGTACATAATTTTTTCGTCTGTAAGGCCTATTTTCAAGTATGCATTCTGTCAGCACACATGGTGTGGATATATATTTACAAGATTTTTGTCCTATTTACAGTATAGTACACACATGGTGTGCATATATTTACAAGTGCACTTAGCACACAACTATGTTGGCACATATAGTGTGCATGTATATTTACACTATAATAAACGAATCATACTATTCAACATTCATACACTATTTACTCTCTCTCTCTCTCTCTCTCTCTCTCTCTCTCACTCTCAATCTCACCACTCTCACCAAGTGAAAAATGTGGGTACAGGGGAGTTTCTATCCCATCTTCACAAATGACCTGCTTATCGTTGTGAAGCGACAGACCAATTTTAGATTGCTACACAGTGTACACCTTAAGCCCTCGCGACTGAATACCACTTTACTGCACCATATGTTGCAGCTGTGGTGGAGCATTGTGGACACCACTGTACAAGCATTGCAAGCTGTCTTCAGTCGTGAGAACCTTTCATGCCAAATAATGCACACCCTTCTCCCAGTATGGGTAGCACCTCCCAATCTGCCATATGTATACATTTTGAATATAAGACCAGAAACTCCACAATCAACAACCCATTCACTTCGTCTTTCATTAGGCCGCCAACCTTTTATTCTGTGGAACAATATCGTAAGGATTATTGGCTGCATACGAAGATGTGTCAAATACATGAGTCTATCTGTATCCATTTAAAGCAACTTTGGATCAGCGAAAAGAAGTTACACAAACTTTTAATGAAATTGGCACATGTGGAGTTGGGACAGATCTGAAACACACATCCACAAAATGGTTCAAATGGCTCTGAGCACTATGGGACTTAACATCTGAAGTCCTCAGTACCCTAGAACTTAGAACTACTTAAACCTAGCTAACCCAAGCACATCACACACATCCATTCCCGAGGCGGGATTCGAACCTGCGACCGTAGCAGTCACGCGGTTCCGGACTGAAGCGCCTAGAACCGCACGGCCACCGCGGCCGGCACACGTCCACACGTAGGTATCATGAACTGTGTTGTGTTCTTCGCCTACTCTACAGCAAGAACGTTCTTACTGAAGATGGTGACACATTTAAAATTTGGTTTGGCGAAACATTTCCTTATGCCAATCACATTGTGTTCTAATAAGAATTTCTATGGCGTTTTCTCAAATTTTCCATTTTCTCCCGGAAATCACGTTAGTAATTAATATTAAAAAACCTGTTTGAAAATCATTCTTTGTGGAAGCCCTCTTCTCGGAATTTAAATCAATATACTTCTGCAACAAGGGTGACTGCTTGAAGGAAGTAATGTAGGTGATTCTAACCAGCTCCATCCCTAAACGGATGGACGGTTTTTGTAATGTGTGAGGGCATGAAGTATCTCTGCTTGGCCCCCAGAATTGTCATCAGTTTGCCTCCTAACCAACAAGTTGCTCTGGACACAGCAACATATTGCTGTGGGCATAAAGCAAACTAATACGGTGTTTGGTCTCTACCTCCACAATATGTCCTACACTAGAATAGCTGTCCCACTATGGAAACTTTCACTTAATGCCTTACATTGGTTTTCTGGTCACCATCTAAACTTGCCAATTGTCAGCAATTGTTACATATCATACCTGTATAAACTATTCACACCCAAGTACATGATATAGGTCGGATCAATGATTGAATTTATCCTAAGTGTGGGGTATCTGTGTTGGCATGTCTATGGACAAACTGACAAAGCCCCCATTGATTCCTCGCTAAAAAGAAAGGGGAATCAGATCGACATTGGTCGATAGTTCGTTGTTGACTTTCATTTTCTTGAGCATAGCGCCCCCGAACAACGCCTGTGCTGTGTAATAAAAGATAGAATCCATAGAATATGGGATCATACATACACTCCAAAATTTCTCATAAACGTCAGCAAGAAAATGCACATTTGTATCCACATAAAGTTTTACATGCCCCTCTAAATTTAGGATGTTAAACTCCTGCCAGACATTTACAGCATGCTCATACGCCACATGCAGCGTCCAGTATGGCATCGCCTGAAAGGTTACTGGCGAATGGAGTTATGTTGTGTAGTATGCTTCCGTCGAGTTTTTCCCACACAATCTAGGAACTCACATGGGAAATCTCCCTTCCTCGTCACAAGCTGAAACTTTAAATAATCGGTATACGCACCTTGAGTGATGCGAAAATCGACCTGATGCAGAGTTTCAGCAGGTTTGTGGAGTGGTGCCTGCATAGAACACAGCAAGTCCAGGAATTGGAGCATAATATTTTTGGCATCATCGTTTGGAGACTGAAATATATTTCTCAACGCTCTCAGGAAAGACACTGACCTGATCCTTTTCTATACGGAAATCACCCAAGTGTTTGAGCATCAAACCCATTGAAACTGTGGGAAAAGACAGGTCATTGTCCAGGTAATTTATACTTCACGTTACATGTGTTATGGGTGGCACCGCGAAAACTCCCCATTAGATGACAGTGGTCCCAACAAGGCGTTTGCACTATCAATCTAATGGCTACCCATAGATACGACAATCAATTGTCTTCTTGTACAGCTCATTATTCTGCTTCGACTTTGTCATAATGTTGGTGCTGTGAAGCTTATCAGCCTCCTATGAAAGTTTCTCCAGCTCAGTGAGCAACCAAATCACTGGATTGTCCCCAGCTTGTGATTAGTGTTAGCTAAGATGGTGGTGGTGGTGGTTAGTGTTTAACGTCACGTCGACAACGAGGTCATTAGAGACGGAGCTCACGCTCGGGTTAGGGAAGGATTGGGAAGAAAATCGGCCGTGCCCTTTCAAAGGAACCATCCCGGCATTTGCCTGAAGCGATTTAGGGAAATCACGGGAAACCTAAATCAGGATGGCTGGAGACGGGATTGAACCGTCGTCCTCCCGAATGCGAGTCCAGTGTGCTAACCACTGCGCCACCTCGCTCGGTGTGTGTTAGCTAAGACTCGAATCATACGAACATCTGACCTGGTACAATGCTGTGTATGGTACATTATGTGAACAAAAGTATCTGGACAGCTGGCTGAAAATGACGTACAAGTTTGTGGCGCCCTCCATCGGTAATGCTGGAATTCAATATGCTATTGGCCTGCCCTTAGCCTTGATGATAGTTTCCACTCTGGCAGGCACACGTTCAATATGGTGCTGGAATGTTTCTTGGGAAATGGCAGCCCATTCTGCATGGAGTGCTGCACTGAGGAGAGGTATCGATGTCGATCGGTGAGGCCTGGCACGAAGTCGGCGTTCCAAACCATCCCACTGGTGTTCTATACGATTCAGCTCAGGACTCTGTGCAGGCCAGTCTATTAGAGGGATGTTACTGTCGTATAACCACTCCGCCACATGTCAGGCATTATGAGAATGTGCTCCACTGTGTTGAAAGATGCAGTCACCATCCCCGAATTGTTCTTCAGCAGTGGGAAGCAAGAACGTGCTGAAAACATCAATGTAGGCCTGTGCTGTGGTAGCGCCATCCAAAACAACAAGGGGTGCAAGCCCCTCCATTAAAAACAGGACCACACCATAACACCACCGCCTTCGGATTTTACTGTTGGCACTACACACGTTGGGAAATGACGTTAACTGGGCATTCGCAATATCCACACACTGCCATCGGATCGCCACATTGTGTACTGTGATTCATCACTCCACACAACGTTTTTCCACTGTTAAATGGTCCATCTTTACGCTCCTTACACCAAGCAAGGAGTCGTTTGGCATTAACCGGCGTGATGTTTTACTTATGAGGAGCCGCTCGACCATGAAATCCAAGTTTTTTCAGCTCCTGCCTAACTGTCATACTACTTGCAGTGGATCTTGATCCAGTTTGGAATTCGTGTGTGATGGTCTGGGTAGATGTCTGCCTATTACACCTTACGACCCTCTTCAACTGTCGGCAGTTTCTTTTAGTCAACGACGAGGTCCGCTTGTACGCTTTTGTGGTGTACTTGTCCCTTCAAGTTTCCACTGCACTATCAAATTGGAAACAGTGGACCTAGGCATGTTTAAGAGTGTGGCAATCTCGCGTACAGACGTATGACGCAAGTGACACCCAGTCACCTTACCATGTTCGAGGTCCGTGAGTTCCGTGGTGCGCCCCATTCTGCTCTCTCACGATGTCAAATGAGTACTGAGGTCGCTGATATGGAGAACCTGGCAGCAGGTGGCAGCGCAATGCACCTAATATGGAAAAAGTATGTTTTTGGGGGTGTCCAGATACTTTTGATCGCATAGTGTATGTGGTATGTGAGGCTGTAGGATCTCTTTTGCAGCATGTCTTAAAAGTGAGGAGGCACTCAAAGTCAGCATACACAACAAAAAGGCAATGTTCTTAACGGTGGGCTTTCTTATATTCCAATAATTTGTTTTCCTCAGTTGGCATGACAACACGTACTGGTTCTCTGGTAGAGTGATCCACAAGATAATGTGCTGATAACCCAGTTGTGGGAAAGGCATTGAGGTATCTTAGGCAAATGTGCTGTTTATATCCATGTTTACTCAACTGAGATGAGAGCACATTTGATCCACACATAGTGATTAGTTTCATTATTGTTATTATTATTATGTTATCATCGCCCTTAAAGAACAACAGCACGTTTACATGAAGCTTACGGTGACCAGCTAAATTCAGAGAAAGAAAGAGGTCTGACGATTTTGTTCATAACTTTTCCATCTTTATCTGGCTTATTGTCCTTCAGGCCACAAACATGAACCATTATCCCAGTGTAGTTGCACCCTCCCCCCCCCCCCTCTCCCCACCTTCATTTTCCGGACTTGCATGGATGTCGAGGTGTAGTACTCGGCTCAGTGCTTTCCCAGAGCCATTAATTTCCATCTTGGTAAACTTGGCCGATGTAGGTGAAACCATGTAACAACTTAGTGATCTGTGGTACCACACCATTTCCCCCAAATGTATACAATGCTCGTCTCCTCAACATCGGAGCTATGCTTGGGGGATGTGTTAGTTTAGAGCACAGCACAGCGCATCACGTAATGGCGGGAAACTGTGGATCATTAACGATTTTGACGAGCAGAACGGCAAGGCACGCTTTCAGAAACCCAATAGGATATTTATACCCTCCTTCTGGGTTTTCTACACTGTGGCATCGCATTTCTAACCTGATGACCGTCTATAATAAGATAGGAAAGGGAACTGCCACTAGTCACAGGATCACTGTTACTACCACTATGACTACCAGCTGAGGTCTATGGCCTGTGCGAAAATCCAGCTGTGGTGTGGAGCAATTAGATATGTGGCATGGTGCCATATCCCTAAAAGGGCGCCAGTTCGGGCGCGGACGTGTAGATATTGCACCAGGTCAGGAAGAGCACCTGGGCTGTGGAGATGGTTGCTACGAGCTGCCAGCAACTCCTAGCCCAGTTGCCATTAGTGGCGGCGCCCTAGCTCCCATAGGGGCAGAAGTGCAGAGCTGCCAGAGAGGTGCAGTGACGTTGGGAGTGGTGGGGATAATGGCGGCGGTGGCGGCAGTGGTGGGGACGGTTGCAGCTGTGGCAGCAATGGCTCATGCAGCTGTGACCCTCATCCTGGCAGTTGGGCCATGCAGGACAGCACTCTGGTGAGGCTGTCTTCACCTTGCCCAGTGCATACCACATAGGGTACTGTGGGGATGGTAGAGAGTTAATAGCGAAAAATAAGTACTCGTGTTCTAAACTTGCCTGTTGTTGCAGCGAAAGGCAGAACGCCTATTGTAAGTACTACATAAAATAAAGAGGATATATAAATTACCTGAAGTAGCGGTGATGTCACCCGGCCTCTCCAGTGGCTTCACAGCTGCAAGGTTATCAGGGGCAGTCTCCAACCAGTCAGGCATCTGCATGTCCAATTCTTTAAATAGCAGCTCTCACTCCATTACCTCCTTACATGGATCTGCATGGATCCACTGGTCCAGCGTACCGATATCGCCTACTACAACAAGATATTGATTTAAAAATTTGACAGAAAGAATATGTACTTACACAATATCACCGATAGGTTTATTCAGGGGTGGTTTAACGCACCTCTAGACTTCCTCGATGTCACTTAAAACAGCAAGAACATTTAGATTTAAAAACGTATGCACTTGCACATGCACGAAACACAACATCACAATTTTTTAAAAATACGAATATGTACTTACATGGTGCAATCACCACTGGAAGCTGCTCCAGAGGTGGTACGTTGGCATGCTGTCTTTCAGTATACAATTACTGGTGTAGCTCAGCCAGAATTTTCAGAATGAATAATACAACGACAAGAGTTCGAAACTTTTTCTAACGAACATATAATATGAAATTAACAGTCACTGAGCTACGAAATACGTTTTAACGTAAACGTACTACTTACTCTGAACACATTGATTTGATAATCTCATATCTCATGCTATGAAATTCGTTTTAGCGAAAATATAAGAGAAAATACGGACACAATAAGTTAGGAAATTCGCTTTTAAAGAAAATGTGCTACGAAATTCATATTAATGAAAGTAGACTACAAAATCTAAACACACAGACTCATACAACAATTGTCGTTTTAAGGAAAATATAACATGAAATATGAACACATTGAGATGCGGAATAATGAAAATATGTACTTACATAGCGATTCCTCCTCTGATTGCAGCAGACAGTTGCTGCTGCCGCTGGCACTGCTGCTGTTTGCTGTTGCTGTTTGCTGCTGCTGAGCGCTTCATGATGTTAGACACAGTATCGACAACTCGACAAAACAGGTGGATAGATTGACAAATGATTATAGCCGGCCGTGGTGGCCGAGCGGTTCTAGGCGCTTCAGTCTGGGACCACGCAGATGCTACGGTCGCTGGTTCGAATCCTGCCTCGGACGTGGATGTGTGTGATGTCTTTACGTTAGTTAGGTTTATGTAGTCCTAAGTCTAGTCCCTAGTCTGATGACCTCCGACGTTAAGTCCCATAGTGCTTAAAGCCATTTGAATCATTTGAACAAACGATGACAAGCGAACGTAGTCACAAACTAGAGAAGAATGAAGATAACTGCAGAGTGAGTACGGGTTATACAGACTCAAACTCTACTCACTAAGTGGGCAGAAAACATTATGAACGCTTATGTAGAGGAAAAACCTGAGGTTCAAACACTTTGGGTATTGTTGTCCCACAGAATGTAGGTGAAATAGTTCAAAAATGGTTCAAATGGCTCTGAGCACTATGGGACTCAACTTCTGAGGTCATTAGTCCTCTAGAACTTAGAACTACTTACACCTAACTAACCTAAGGACAACCCACACATCCATGCCCGAGGCAGGATTCGAACATGCGACCGTAGCGGACTCGCGGTTCCAGACTGAAGCGCCTAGAACCGCACGGCCACACCCGTCGCCCACCTAGCGTGGTTCAACAGAATGGTGACTGCTGTAGCGAGTGAATGTGCTCCCAGCGTTTTTTGACGATATGTATTATTTCCCACCAGTTTCTACGTGCGTGATGGATGTAAAGTGGTGTCAGTTCAGTTTCCCGCAGTATATACGAGTTTATAAAATTTACTAACACCTTCATTGTGTATTTAGAGCAAAACAGCTTCTCACTAATTCTGAAGCATTTTCGGTCGGGATAACGCCATTTATGGTAGTGTCTATTGATTCATGTGACTGATGATCTGTAATTAGGGCATCGGCAGTTGTTTTCCCCGCTAAAATTTGACTTTGGAGTTGTATTGTGAACTAAGTAACACATCAAGGCTTTAGAATAATTACCAGTTCTCTTTCCTGTGGTTCGTTTTGATTATTTTTACCTGTGAGGATGCTTTCAACCACTGTTTTTTCGTGATATGTATCTGATACCATCAATTCCATTATGTAATTAGAGGAGGAGCATTTTCCATCAATTTTGAAGGATCTTCAGTCAGGATAACACCAGTTATGGTACCATGTATTTAATAATATGAGGGATGATCTGTAATTAGGCCTTAGCCGAGTTTTTCCTGGCAAAAATTTGAATTTACCACTAATTTTGACCCCAAACATGGCATAATACAGAAATTTTCCAACAGCATAACACCTCAAAACTATGATGAAATAAAGAGTTCTTTCCACACAAACACTTCAGTACAGACAGAGCTATTTTTCCCAGCATTTTTCCGTGTCAGTATGAGGAGGAAGGAAGGAGGTAATTAATTAAGCAATTTAATATAGTACTTAACTAATTTGGTATCGGAAGTGTGGTATTTTCAAATCCACGCCAGTGCTCAGAGGGGCGAGGGAGGGTCCGTGCGCCCTTCATCATGGATCTATGAGACGATTGTTGCAGAGTGTTGGGTTTCAGATGTTTCATTACATACATGCCAACAGCAATCTGTCCTATAGAGTGCGAAACATGAGTCACCCGATAAGGCCACCTGTCACTACTCAGTGGATGTACAGTTGCGGTATTGGAGTCGAAATTACAGCTTTCATCACCAATGAACCGTCCTCAGTTTGGGTGCACGAACCATGTGCCTGCTGCAGAGGATCATACCTAGCAACGTTCGCTAAACGATCGTTGAGGAGACGCTGTTGGTAACCCCTTGGTTCATTTATGGTGTCAGTTGCTCAACATTTCACGTCTATTCGCCTGTGCGCCTTTGTGCAGCAGTCGTTCATCTCTATCGTCTATGACCTGTGGCGCATCACAGCTGCCTCAGTGCTGAGTTTGGATAGCGTCATTTTGCCACAAACGGTATACTTTAACCATAGCGCCATGTGATCAGTTTACGAACTTATCCGTTTCGGAAATGCTTCCCCCATGGCCCGAAATAAAACGACTATGCCCTTTTGGACATCAGATAAATCGATCCTTGAATGAATTACGACATCTAATGCACTGTTTTCCGCGTCCTTCCTTCACAGCTAGTTCTGGTACCTGCCATCTGTGAGTGATTATTGCAAATTGATGTCGAACAAAGTTGGTATAAAGGAGTCACTTAGGAGAAAATGTGTAGGTAAAGACACAGACTGGAACACATGCCACAAGTAGTTTTGAATCTCTTGTGTAAGTACTGCTCCGAGGTGAAGACAATGACACGGGAGAGGAAGTCGTGGTGGCCCACCTCAAACCAGCCGGAAGACTGACGACCCAAAAAAAAAAAAAAAATGTTTCAGTGTGGGATATGCGAATGGTGACATGGAGCAGGTGTAGAGGTGTCTGTCCCTCTAGTGGAGGACGTCATCAGTCCACACAGCTCTACGCTCATCCGGTGTCCGACTGCACGCGCGCTATGGCAGAGTCCCGCCCTTCAGCAGTCGGGCGTGCTCGATAATTGAGCAGCTGCAACACGTCCGTCTGCCCGGCCTGAGTGATGCCGTGATGGGCGAGCGCTGCGCGGTTGCATAAATTACGGCGCGCCGCCGTCCGCCTAGCCGCTCCGCAGCCCGGGTCGACAGACACCTGCGCGCGGGTCGGTCGTCATTGCGCTGGCAGAGTGCTTCTGGGTCTGCTCCTGCCTGTCATCTCGACGTAGGGAAAAGCGTCACGCGTATGTAGTGTGATAAAACCTGAAATAAAATGAATAGCCCTTCAGAGATAAAAGGTTAATTCTGTGGAATTTCGATAATGGATTAGCGAGCAAGCAAGCTTCCAAGTTTCTCCAGATATGCCAAACCCAGCTCAAACGATACATAGATTATTAGATGCCACAGAGTTACTAAACTGCGGAGATGTTAAGAGTCATACGTTAGACTGTGCTTAAAAGGAGTGTCGCTGGTACTGATCACTGAAGTGTAACTGATAGACACACACCGTTCAAGTACAACTAATTATTTACATTGTTTAGTAATGAAATGCCGCTCAACTGTTAATATTTTACTTAGGTGGAGGACCTGTTTCATCCATCTCATCCAAGCTGTTTTCCAATGGATCTAAAATTCCATTATTAATGCACAATACGGATACACAAATACAGACCAACGTAAAATTTTAAATGTTCGTATAATGAATTAACACTGGCACTTCCTGATCCACTTGTAAGCTGCCTGTAAGTCAAGGCGGAAACCGATCGTGGACCTGAATAAATTACATATCAGCAACTGGAATGGCTTCTAATAAGTTATGCCGGCCGGGGTGGCAGAGCGGTTCTAGGCGTTACAGTCTGGAACCGCGAGACCGCTACGGTTGCAGGTTCGAATCGTGCCTCGCGCATGGATCTGTGTGATGTCTTTAGGTTAGCTAGGTTTAAGTAGTTCTAAGTTCTAGGGGACTGATGACCTCAGAAGTTAAGTCCCATAGAGCTGAGAGCCATTTGAACCATTTTTTGTAATAAATTAAAAATATAATTATGGAACAACAGAAGTTGCCGAACGTTGAAAAAAGAATGATTTTTATTATTTCTGATTATAATTGACTATCACATGTGAGTAAAGGTAAAACTATGAGTCGCCATGGTATTAATTTGGCATTATAAAAAATAAAATTTTTGCTTTGTTAATCTCTATGTAACAACACTTGAAACATCCTAAGATCCTTGAGGTCATATATCTGTAACCTTGTTTGCAACCTGTTTTCTCCAGAACAGGAGGCTGAAAAGCTGTAATGCAGCATCGTATCTTGTAACAACTTATCGTGTAATGGACGAACACGATTCTGACCACTCGGTTTCTAAAATTTGTGTCCCTTGTTCTGCATATTCTGTTTCTGATTCTCTTGAGTAAATGTTATCTTAATTTTGAGATGGTAAGTCCGTTTTAACATGAAGAGTGGAAGCTGCGGACATAAAAAACACGTGATGAAAAGGTGCAATGTAGATTGATTTTGATACTGGATAACGCGATCAACGTATGGGAAATACGAGTGCATTATTTTCTCGCTCCAGATTTGTGCTCTAAATTTAAGTAAGTGCACCCATGTTTACCACACCTCAATTATAATGTACACCAGTTCAATAGCTTTCGAGAACAAGGCAAATTTCACGCTTGTTATAGATCCCACTACGTCTACTCTCTTTTAGAAACATATTCTTAAATCCAATGAATAACAGAATAATTTATACGACGTATTATGTGCAGGTAATTCTATAAACCAAGATTCCAAACCTCGCTCGTGTTCTATGCACATGTACAATGCAAACATTGGTGTATAAATGTGATAAACGTTTCCTATGTGCAAAGTCGACTGTTCGGAATTGAGTTATGAGAAACCCTCACACAAAAGAATGGCTGGACAGAAACTTTCCCAATGGTCGAGTTCAACACAGGGACTTGGTGGACATTACATGTGTGTGAAAAGATTCTTTTCTTTCACATTGCATCTGATCATCATTGTCTTTAAGTTTTTGGGGGTAGTGGAGGAGTGAGTAGTTTCAGGAAACGGGAAAACATGATGTGAGGTGGAAATATTCGTAACACAAATTCCACTGACAAAGTTTGTTATGGGAAACTGTAAATACACAAAATCGTTCTGGACAAAAATTAAATCACAGTCCCTTACTTATAATGGCTCCATGTTGAACAACAAATTGCGAGGTAGAAATCACTGTGAGCTTTGAGATAGTGGAAGAAGGAAACTGATGTTATCTTCCAGCAACACTGTAACTAATTGGTAGGGCTGGAGAGGTCACTAGGTGAATATCGAGCTTTCCCGCTGTGGTCGATCAATTCCATATTTATCACAAGAAATAAGTCTCTGAAAACAGCGCCAAGTCGCACTTTGTATTTCTATTGACCGCTTTCGCTCTTAAAATGAACAAGAGCACCATCAGAATATACATTGTAAAAGACACGTATTGAGATAATACAGAAAACTTACATTAAAATTACGTAAAGTACAGTTTCTACTTCCCATATGGTGACTTTCGTTTAAAGTTGGCTGACAGCTTTAAAGATTAACATAGTTTTAAAGCGTGTCACCCATGGATTATTCGCTCAAAAAAAGAGGAGCATGTCAACATTGGTTAATAGTTCGAAGTCGACTTCCGTTTTCTTGGGCATAGTGTCCCAAAACAATGCAGGTGCTATGTAATAAAAGATAGCATCCATGAAGTGTGTGGTCATTCATACACCCCAGAATTGCTGATAAATGTCAGCAACCAATAACACATTTGTGTCCACATAAAGTTTTACATACTCCCTTAAATTTAGGATGTTAAACTCCTGCCAAACATTCACAGCATGCTCATACTCTGCATCCAGTATGCCATAGCCTGTGAGGTTGATGGTGAATGCAGTTATGTTGGATAGTGTGCTTTCGTCGACGTTTTCCCATACAATCCACGCACTCATATGGTAAATACCCGTTCCTTCTCACAAGTTGAAACTTTAAATCATAGGTATGTGCACCCTGAGTGTTATGCAAATCAACCTGAGACAGAGTGTCACCAAGTTTATGGAGTGGTGCCTGCATTAAACGCAGCACGTCCAGGAAGTGGATCATTTCTCAACGCCCTCAAGCAGGTCACTGATCTGATCCTTTCCTGTACCGAAATCATCCAAGTGCTCAATGATAAAGCAAGTATAAAACCCACTGAAACTGTGGAAAATGACAGGTCTTTGTCCACGTAATTTATATGTCACGTTGTATGTGTAACGGGTGGCACCGTGAAACTTCTGCGTTAGGTGAAAGTGGTCCCTACAAGGCGTTTCCACTATCAATCTAATGGCTGCGCATTAATATGACAATCAACTGTCTTCTTGTACAACTCATCATTCTGCTGAGACTTTGCCATGATGTTGGTGCTGTAAAGCTTAACAACCTCCTATGAAAGTTTTTCCAGCTCAGTGAGCAGCCAAATAACAGGATTGTCCCTACCTTACGATTTGTGATAGCTAAGACTCGAATCATACTAGCATCTGACCTGGTCCACTGCTGCATATGGAATGTGTTTTTCTGTGAAGATGGTGTGTGAAGCTGTAGTGTCGTAGAGGTGAGGAGGCACTCAAAAGTCAGCATACACTACAAAGGGGCAACGCTCTTGACGGTGAGCTTCTTATACTTCAAGAATTCGTTTGCCTCAGTGGGCATGACGTACTGTTTCCCTGGTAGAGTGATCCACAAGATGTTGTGCTGATAACCCACTTGTGTAAGTAGCATGCTCCTAGATGGTTTATGAAAGTAACTTCTTCCAGTGGACATTCTCCAACCTTTTAGTTATACAATAAGGATCTTCCTGTCTACGTATTCGTAATACGTTGCATTTTTTTACGTTGAGAGTCACTTACCACTACTTACACCAAGTGTCGACCCTCTGCAGATCTTCCTAGATCCAGTTATAATTTTCTAGCGTCGCGACTTTTATGTTACACCAGCATCATCCGCGAAAAGCCTCGTGGAACTTCCAACGTTATATAGTGGGTCTCTTATAAAGAGTGTGAGTCACTAACTATTGTCATCTAGAATAACTCCGAAAGTATAATAGTAGCTGAAAAGTTTGTGGGACAAATGTTGCGTGGGACAACGGGGGCCATAATATGAAGTTGGTTGGTGGGGTCGCGTCAGAGATATGAGGGACACTTTTGTTTTTTTACATCGGATGCTATAGTTTGGTAACTATTTTTTGATAGCGGCTATCGAGACGAATCAAATGATGTGTAACAGTAAGGTCTTTGAATATCAAAGAAAGTAAAAAAGTTGGCGTGAACGTCCATTTACACAAAGTCTTCGAGGTAATGACCATTGGTATCAATTCACTGCTGCAATCTTCTTACCTTGGATTGAGCGGTGTTTCTTATCGCTTGGGCACTTATCGAAGCAAATATTCTGACTATTCTCTCGTATATCGTGCAAATAGTATGAATTCGCCGAATAAGGCGTATCCGTCTAACGTGCCATTGACATATAAACACCATTCGACGGTTTCGCAATACAACACTAATAGAAACGATAAGACTAGTATCGTCGAATCAAGCGAAAATGAATGATGTATTCCTTCGAAGAATGCCAGCGAAATTCAGTGAGAGCTAGACACTTATACGCTGAAAGATACCTTCGGTATACTCACCCTACACGTCGTATATGTAACTATGTGTTTGATAAACTGAGAACAACTGGCTCTTTAACGCATCAGAAACATATTCGGAAAAAGAAATTTACTAATGAGGAAACGGAAATTGGTACTGTTGCCACTGTGGTTCGACATCCTTGTGTTAGTTCGTGTCAAATCACATGGGAATCTGGCATGAGCCAGACTAGAGTTGTTCGTGTTCTGTATTGCCATAAATGTCGTCCTTACCATATCAGTCTCCACCAAGAAGTAACTGGTACGGGTTGTATGCGTCGCATTGAATTCTGCCGATGGGCTCAACTTCAGATTCAGAGGGATGACACATTTATTAATCTGATTTTGTTTGCTGACGTGACTACATTCACGATCCATGGAAATGTGAATTTGCATAACATGCATTATTGTGCAACTGAAAATGCACGCTGGCTGCGGCAAGTTGCACACCAAAACCGTGGTCGGTGAATGTATGGTGTTGGATTCTGGAGGACAGAATTATAGGCCCCTGTTTCATCGAAGGAAATCTTAATGGTAGGAAGTACATCACATTCATGCAAGAAATAGTAGGTCTCTTTTTGAAAGAAATACCTTTAGGAACAAAAACTGAATGTGGTATCAACACGATGGGTGTCCGACACATTTTTCACTGATGGCTAGAAATGAGGTGCAGAGACAATTCCCAAATCGTTGGACTGGCCGCGGAGTAGATGTGTCGTGGCCGGCTCGTTCGCCAGACTTGACGCCTCTGTATATTTCTTGTGTGGATTCGTAAAAGATATTGTTTATAAAGACGTTCCAGGTATACCTGAAGATATGCTAGAGAGAATTGTCAGAGCATGTGCTTCGATAAGAGCCGAAGTGATAAGGAACACCATTCAATCCATGATAAGAAGATTGCAGTAGTGCATTGATACCAATGGTCATCACTTCGGACACCTTACGTAAATGGACGTTCGTGCCACCTTTGTTACCTTCGTTGACCTTCAAAAACCTTACAGTTACACATCATTGGATTCGTTTCGATAGCCGCTATCAGAAAATAAGTACCGAACTATAGCTGACGCCACCCCACCTAGCAACAAAGAACCAACGTCATATTATTTCCCCCGTTGTCCCATGCAACTTTTGTCCCACAAACTTTTCAGCTACTATCATACTTTCGGAGTTATTCTAGGTGGTAATAGTTACTGCCTAACCCTGTATATTGTGAAAAGTAATGGACCTGTAACACTCTCCTGGCTCACTGAGGGAATTACATTTACGTCTGAATCCGTTCAGAATAACACGCGGACTTCTGTTTCCCAGGTCTTTCATCCATGACCACAGTTGATATGATAGTCCAAATGCTCGTATTTTGTTCATTTAGTGACACTGTAGAACAGTACCGAATGCTTTTTGGAACTCAGGGAACACGGCAGCTATCTGGGCACCTGTATTTACTGCTTTATGCGTCTCGTCGACGAAGAGAGCGAGGTGGGTTTCTCATGACCGTTGTTTTCGAAATCAATCTTGCTTACTACAGAGGAGGTTCTCAGTCATTACAAATGTGATAATACCTGAGAATAAAACACGTTACTAAATTCTACAAGAGACTGATTTCAAAGACATACGGCGATAGTTTTGTGCGTCTGTTCGACGACTCATCTTGAAGATGGGAGTGACCTGTGCTTTTGTCCAATCATTAGGAACGCTTCGCTCCTCTAGGGACCTACGGTACACAGCTGTTAGAAGAGGCACAAGTTCTTCCACAAACTCTGTGGAGAAGGGAGTTGACATCCTGACAGGTTCAGTGGCCTTTTCTCTGTTGAGCGATTTCGGTTTAGTTTTCCATGCCTTCGTCACTTACTTCGGTATCTGTCATTTTGTCATTCGTGTAAGGAGGCTCTACAATGTGATCGTCGTCTGATACTTGTTTGCAGAATACTTACAAACACAGATTTCTAATGAAGGTGTTGCAATCTTCCAATTTCACTGTTAACCATTTGGTCGCTAGATGTCTCGCTATAACGGCTGCCATTGACTGTCTTTCGTATTCCATTTACAATGCAAATAATTACGTTTCTGAAGAAGGTCGCAGTTATTAATGGAAAGAGTGTTGCCGAACCCCCAAATGCTGAGTACGAACCCGTGGTGAATGTTGTGGACCACCTACCAAAGAAGGTTAAGATGATACGTAGAAGGTGCTGAGAGAAAGAAGAAAACTAAAACTAAGACCTTGTGTACCACGCGCCAGTCTGCATTTGCAAAAACTGTCTTACAGTCTGGAACAAGTTGGAGCAGAACACATGAAACACTCGAATTTGCAAGCAGTCAAGAAGTACTTGTAATTTTGAGTGTCCAACCAAACTTTCAAACGTTTATAATCATAAATACGGCCCTAGAGCTTTTCTGTAAATATAACTAACCGAAAAAAATAGTAGACCTGGAATCACGAAGTCCATTTTGATCCTATGACGGCGTATGCCACCTCGGGGGATAGAAGATGGACTGATACTGTTTTCAGCATCGTCCGCCAACACATAGCTTGGTGGCGTAGCTACCAGAGCAACCTCTGTCTCGTCCGCGGCTAGTAGTCCGCGGTAGCGTTCTCGCTTCCCGCGCACTTGGTCCCGGGTTCGATTCCCGGCGGGGTCAGGGATTTTCTCTGCTTCGAGATGACTGGGTGTTGTGTGTCTTTCATCATCATTTCATCCTCATTCACTCGCAAGTCGCCGTAGTGGCGTTAAAGAACTTGTGCAGCGGCGGTCGAACTGCCCCGCGAGGGGTCTCCCGGCCACCAACGCCATACGCTCCATATTATTAACCTCTGACTCCAGCCTTTAATAGGGAATGCTCACAGCCAAAAGGCTCAGTGTGGTGTTAACGTCTGAAGCAAGCAGGCAAACGTGCCACGGAGACGCAGTCGTCCTACTTACCGCCAAATGAGCGAGTGTGAAAGGGCTAAAATTGTGGCCTTCCGAGTGGCGGGAGGATTCGCACTCCAATTGGACGTGCTGCACCAGTTTTGCAACGATGCTGGTATAAGTGGTCACGTGAACATTCTCATACTGGTAGACAAGGTTCTGAACATCCACGGAGCACAGACACCCGCCCTGGTAGTCCTATTGTAAGGGCAGCAGTGGCAGCTTGTAGAGCAATCACAGCATATGTAAGAGAACCTATGAGCCCAGACGTGTCGACACGAACTGTTGCGAACCGATTATTAACAGTACCTCTATCCATTCTTTCACTCATACTACAGCATCGACGTGCGCGGCTTGATGGTGCCATCAGAGGATCAGATGGAAGATGGAATGTTCACGCCGTGGTCATCAGCGATGAAAGCAGATTCTGTGTGCACGCAAGTGATGGTCCTTTGCTCGTATGATGTTGACCTGGTGAGCGCTGTCTCGCAGAGTGCATTCTCAGAAGACACACTTGTGGTGTGATAAGGTGCAACTCTCTACCTTTGGCATTTGTGGAGGGGACGCTAACCAGCGCACAGTATGTGCAGAATATTGTTAGGCTCGTTCTTTTGCCATTCTTTCAACAAGAAGTTGATGCCTCCCCAACAGCATAATGCTCGTCCACTCACTGCCTATGAAACACAACACGTCTTGCAAGATGTGCAGCAGCTTCAATGGCCACCATGGTCTCCGAACTTGTCGAAAATTGGCACGTTTGGGATATGATGGGACAAGAAGCGACTTTTGCCACTTGTCAACCGACAACTCTTACAGAACTGCGTGATCAAGTAGAGCAGGCGCGGCATAATATATCGGAAGACAGTATTCACCATCTGTACGATCGACTGGGTGCCAAAGTCAGTGCCTGCACTATCGCCTATGAGGGGCTGAAGCAGGTACTAGTATGGGTCTCTCAGCACGGGTCAATACCTGATATCGTAGGACGTCATGTGCTACTGATCTCTAATTGTAATCATGTTATCTATTCCATATACACTGTTGCAACCATAAATCTTGAGTGAATTGGAAACCTCTAAAAGGCACGGCGTCTTCAGGCCACAAGTAGCCCTCCGGGAACATTCGACCGCCGTGTCATCCGCAGCTGAGGATGCGGGTCAGCACACCGCTCTCTCTGTCGTTATGATGGTTTTCTTTGACCGGAGCCGCTACTATTCGGTCGAGTAGCTCCTCAATTGGCCTCACGAGTCTGAGTGCACCCCGAAAAATGGCAACAGCTCATGGCGGCCCCGATGGTCACCCATCCAAGTGCCGGCCACGCCCGACGGCGCTTAACTTCGGTGATCTGACGGGAACCGGTGTATCCACTGCAGCAAGGCCATTGCTGGAAACCTCTAAGAGGGTGTACTAATTTGTTTTTCGGCATTGTATGCCATTAACTCAAATACACAATGATCATTTATGTCCTTACCACTGGGACACATTTCCTATGTCAAAATAAAAGTGTGAGGATTAGTACATCCAGAGTTTCATAAAACGAGTACTCGAAAACTTATAGACATGCAGGAAAGTTACACGTATCGGTGGGCAGAGCACCGCTCCTAGTTTTAATTCCCAATACACGTCGGGCCATAACTGCACTAAGGAGCAGGAGTGTCACAACACGTAGAACGGAGCGGGCAGGAATGTGTCTCGCGTCACAAGTGCCATAACGTCAGCCTGGCTGCACATTTCCGCAAACGCCATGGCACACTGTTTGAGCATAAGGGGAGGTAGTGGGCGAACCTGCGAACGTGCCGCATTTAAATGGAAATGCTGTCACACAGCATAGGATTTGGCTCTATATCCCATATTTATCAATAGCGCAGATTACAAACAAAACAAATTTTTGGTATTATTTAATTATATTTGGTGCAATGAAGACATAATTTTTCTGGTGTAAACCGTCGTCATACGGACAAATGTAGGCATTTTTACAGACTTATGCTCTCAGTTTGGCACGTAATCGTGTCTGAATTAGTTTCATAATCGGAAAAAGGTCTTTCACACACAAAAGTTGTTCGAAATATTATGATATTTTTGCTACTTTATTATGGAGATTTAGAAACTCCACCTCAGGAACCCCCCCAAGGGACTCACAATTCTTTTGTGAGTATGTAATTTGCACACATGGGGCCCTGCTCTTGAAGTACTCCTTCCTTTTTCGTGCTGCATGTCTGTCCGCCTACTCTTCTTTCTCCCCTCCCTTGGCGACCAAGTCTTGTATAGAATCGGAAAACCGGAACTTGTGAAAGTAATGGAAGACATCCCTATGTTTCATTTTTGTTCTTCTTTCCTTTCTTATTCTTTCTCTTGTCTTTCCTCCGCTTCGGCGTTTGAGGTTTCCCATTTTGTCTTTCTACCTCCCCGTGAGTGCTTGAAGGACGGCTCACGTTTTTGACGGGGGTAATACGTTACTCTCAGCACCTGGGTCGACAGGTGGGACGCGCCTATACCTCCTGGTACAGACCAAGCGCAGGGATGGGTGATTGCCTTCCTAACAGCCTATTGGTCCATCTGTCTGGTGTACGAGAGCTGTGACCTGAGTTGTGAACAGTCTGCGGGGCCACCAAAAGGAAGGAGCGCACCATCGGAGACGCTGGCAATCATAGAGGATTCGCCCTCGGTGAGTACATCAATTCCATAGACGGAACGTCGTCTATTAAACAGAAATGGAATGAGGTCAAAGACCAGACGAATCTTCCTGTTGCACCCACTACCTCGTGGTGTGACGCACAGAAGGAGGTCAGAACTTTTCTATAGTGAATCCATTCGTTTTCAGGACGGTATGGATAAAAAATGCAGGCCCACTGCGCACGCCTTCAATGTGGATCTTTGATCCAAGAGACATATACTCTCTTTCATGCCAAAAACTGCTTAAAGCTACGGTCCTCGAGAGATACCCTCTTCGTGAAGAGCTTAATGGAACACTGATTTCTTCACGAACTCGCTACTTGACTGTATAACTGAAAAAGATACGCAACATTATCAACCAGAAGAGGGTTGATGCAGAATTCGTGCCTACCCGCACCTTTTCCTTAAACTTAGATCGAATGGTGCTCCCATCGAAGGTGAAGGTGGGCTATGAAGTCATCAGTGACAGACTCTACATACCAAAACGAATGTCCTCTATAAACGCAGCAAACGAGCAACTTGTGGCAAGGATATACATGAGGGAGATTGCCCACCTCCTTCTCCCCACTGTATCAACAGCGCTGGCGACCATTCCGCTTCATCCCCCAAATGCCATACGTACCTCGAGAAGCGAGACATTCAGGAAATCTGCGCCAAGGGAAAGGTATCCCTAAGTGTTGCTCACAAAATGTTAGCTAGCTGAAAGCCTTGCACACCACTATCTGACAGTTACAGTACCATTATTGTTACGTCACAGTCCACGAAAGCTATGGCCGCGCAGACCTGCGATCTCGAGTTCAGTGCTACGGTTGTGAAATCGCCTAACGCTAACGTGGCGTCCACACCTACACGCACTACAGTTGCTTAACAATACCAAAGGAAAATCTTTGTTCCTACCGATGAAGTTACTTCTGGCGCAACCAGATGGATGAAAATTTAGAAGGGATACTCCTGAGATGACATTTGTAGGTATAGTATTGTCCGCATAATCTCGTTTTCCGAAGGGTGTGAGACGTAGTGATAAAGATTCCTTCCCCTCAGGTCGCAGGCCAAAATGGGTACTGGCACAGACCAAATATGTGTTAATAATTTCAGAGCAAGGAGGTGGCTACGCGCCAGTGTTGTTGGAAGATGTACAGAGATGCCAGAGGGAAAGCGTTACGATCTAGCAAAACCAGAATGATGTAGACTGGCTTACAGGCAAGCGACGTCCCATCATTCCTGGGAAAAACCAAAGCAACTGAATGTCAAAGGGAAGTGTTAGCACCATATCCATATTTCCAGGGAGTAGGCTCCCAATCTGTATACTCAGTTTTTTCACCAGAAACAGTCAAGGTGAACTGTTACGAACATGGGAAACCAACAGGTATGAAAAGACAGGAATTACGGAACAGCGGAATAATATAAAACAGTACGACCTGTGACTTAGTAGGCGCGACATTTCGCCTGTCAGCTACGATCAGTGGTACTGTCAAACTGAAGTGGGAATAACCTATGTTGTACTGGCCCTAGAAACCGCTAGAGGTGCTGCCACTTTAACCTTCCTAAGTCATACCTAAATCATACCCTGGTTCTAGACATTCCATGCTCCTTAGACGAACTGGTAGCAAACGCAGAAAGGAAGAAATGCAGCCGGACAAATGTTGCATCACGTACAGGAATACCGCCATAGACAACA
Source organism: Schistocerca americana (assembly GCF_021461395.2). Lineage (NCBI taxonomy): Eukaryota > Metazoa > Arthropoda > Insecta > Orthoptera > Acrididae > Schistocerca > Schistocerca americana. The sequence continues at coordinate 116,559,973 of NC_060122.1, read as the reverse complement.
TCACAGCGTCGCGATTATACGCTTGACGTCTACCAGAGCTGTAGTGGTTCAGAATGCGATTTGTGTAATCCACTTCTGTTTTAAACGAAAGTCAGTGCACAGCTGGTTCAAATGGTTCAAATGGCTCTGAGCACTATGGGACTTAACATCTGAGGTCATCAGTCCCCTAGAACTTAGAACTACTTAAACCTAAATAACCTAAGGACATCACCCACATCCATGCCCGAGGCAGGGTTCGAACCTGCGACCGTAGCAGTCCCGCGGTTCCGGACTGCAGCGCCTAGAACCGCACGGCGCACAGCTGGGATCTAATTGTCCATCAGATACCCATTGATTGGTTTGTAAATGACACTCAGACATAGTAAGGAAATTACTTATAATCTAATAGATGAACCTATAAATATATGAATAATTGTGTAAGTGTGTAAAAAGTGACTTAGGCGATCCGACATGTCAACCATTGGAAATCATGTCGGAGCGCCGATGTTACTCACTATAGGATAGAAAGGAACCTCTTCCTTGTGCACCTCCGGAAGGCCATATAACGTAGGGGGAACAGCACTACAGATGTTACGTCTCTTGATAGTGTCCTGCGACAAACCACCGGTGGAATTAGTTGTAGGAAACCTTGCATTAGTTTAATGCTATTTGAAATCGTGAATAAGGTTCTTTGGAAGACGCTAGGTGCTCTCTTTCTTAAATACTAGACCAAAAACATTACGCTTATTTACGTGCCGTCAGTCAAGCTGCCTTAACAAAAACCCACGGTTGTTAACTGTTAACATAAAAGTAGACGTCTCAATGAGTAGACTGTGACAGTATTTTAAATGTTTAATACGCGAAATACCTTCCCATGGTTGGCTTGCAAGCTGTGGAAAGAGCACTAGAATGCGCCGGTACAGAGTATCCCAGCAAGTGGATAAAGCGACATCTGTGCGTAGAAACATGCACTACATGAACGCTGACGGCTGTGGCGTGCACCCTGTGACCCGGAAGTTGCACATGTGCAGGAGCACCGCATGTGTTCAGAATTTCTGGCCGGCCCCGGCCTAGAGGAACAATCGTGTGTTACTACTTCATGAATGTATTATTGCCAATAATGCTTTCTGAGCACTGTCGAGTATAGTACTCTCGAGCATAGTTAGGTCCTTGCCACCACATCCTGCCCAGCTCTCGCCTGATAACTTGAGGTCTGGGCCCAAACCACTATAACGTCTCATAGCAAAAAGTATGCCTAACAACGTTATTGTCTTATGGAAAATTTAATTGTACTCAATCTCAAGAGCGTAGATCAGTCTCCAAAGAGGAAGAATAACGTTAACGATTGTAGTTACTTTATTCAAAAAATAGAAGCGTAAAAGCTAATGCTGTATACTCATAGATGAGGCCTGAACATGTCGCAGCAGTAGTGATACACATACTAACGACTTTCAGCAAGTGGAAGATATCCCATTTCGGGAAGTTCGAACTCTTAGTATACAAAACAGAAGAAAATTTGGAAAGGTAATACAGAAAAGCCCCAAACTGTAGTAAAAAATGACTGATCAGAGTTTAACCATCACTCATTGTAGAATAATGAATACAAATCTCACCTATTTCAGTTTCGCAATTTAAGGCAACTTTAGAATACAAAGCATTTTCGTTTGGACATCTCCCTTTTGTTTGATGAAGGGACAAGAGGACGTTTGTAACCAATCAGTACCACGTTCTTAAAGGGGAGGTAATGATGCCTGTAAAACACACGATCTTATGTCCATAACCATAAACTCAACACAGAGAAGATGACAAAGGAAAGAAAGATTATATGAATCGAAACACGACTCGTGGATTTGATCAGTTTCACTCAGTATGTATGAACAGCGGCCATAGAAGGATGCGATATCGTTTCGAATAATTTTAATTTTTCGGGATTAAAGTCCGCTACAATCATTAGGGAGTTAAGAAATGAATATTCGCAATATCCAAAACAATATTTTATCAATAAACTCTAAATCTGGTTCTTGATATCCACAAATATGTTAATTTTGCACTTCATTCCGAATACCACGACAATTTCACAGTGATTAAGTGATGTCTTGTGCCACAGCGTACCTTTCACAACATTTAAGAGGGACAACACAAACATTTTGTTCTTCATAGGGGAATTTCGTTCTCCCTACAAACAGCCTGTTATCACCATAAAATGCTCCAGCCGATATACATGGGAGGGGGGCAGGGGAATGTCATATAGGAGGCTTTTCAGCAGACTCAGTTTCTCATCACTGGGACCTGTCCAGAGGTTAAAGGCCAGGATCGACAACAGAACAATAGCTGACACTAACTCAGTGTTCGTTTTTATCCATACGATGTTTTGTATTCAATAAATTTAGTTAAGTGTTGTGCAAAGTAAAAACCCAGACCTGCTTTCAGTAGTACATTTTCTATCACTTACTATAGACTAAGAAAAATGAAATGTTTTCAACCTGTTATTTAAAAGAGTCCGAATCTAAATATACACTAAACCATATGAAATACCTTTTCTAACAGTGCAAATACGGCGGTTTCAAGAAACCCTTGCGCTTGGATATCTTCTCACTCCACAGCCTTGTCTCTTTCAAACTCTTGCTCTAGTGGGATTGCAGCTCCTTACCGTTGGTGCTTTAAGAGTCTTACAATTAGCAGTTTTCGTGGTGGGTCGTAACATTCCAGTAAGTTGCGACAAGCCATTTATACTTTCATTTTATCTCAGAGTTATTTAAATACTTGAACAGCTTCCTCTTGCATCAATAAAATCGGAAGTTGGGACATCCTTCCTTTTTAATGGTCTGACGCAATAAAACTGCTGTATCTCTTCGTAACTGCTTTATCCGTTACTTAAACATTGGTCCTACAAGCCGTACGATTTTCATTCGACTGATTACGCTACTTCCAGTTTTACTGATAAACTTGCCATGTAAATATTTGTATTAAAAGCTGATACTTGTGATTACCATCATGCTCTACCTCTACTGACTTGTTTACTAGAGTATCACCGAATCAAAGTTGTACTGTCGTAGGCATATATATTTCTGCAAGAGATGGAATGAAGCTGTACGTATAAATATGTTTAACATAATGCATTTGAAAGGAGACAATATCTCATTTTAGCATCATTAGCAGGTGCTCCTATTCGCTACAAATATTAGCCATTGTTCATCGTTTTCCAGTCATATAACCTGAATGGAAACTGTAAATTCCATTGTTGTCATAGGAGGTTGTAATGTAACAATTCCTGCATGTTTACTGTTCTTCGAATATTGTCATGACTTTGAATGGTAGTTGCATTTGAACTTAGACGATTTCCAACATGTACTTCCTACTGAAATAAATACATCTTGCCATTCAGTTCTCAATATATAACAAATTCATTTATCAGATACATTTCTAATAGCAAAAAAAAAAAAATTGGTAAGGTATAGAATTGGTAAGCAAGGCATATGGACCACAGGAGTGGAATGCTGACCACATTTGAGAATACCAGAATTTACACTCCTGGAAATGGAAAAAAGAACACATTGACACCGGTGTGTCAGACCCACCATACTTGCTCCGGACACTGCGAGAGTGCTGTACAAGCAATGATCACACGCACGGCACAGCGGACACACCAGGAACCGCGGTGTTGGCCGTCGAATGGCGCTAGCTGCGCAGCATTTGTGCACCGCCGCCGTCAGTGTCAGCCAGTTTGCCGTGGCATACGGAGCTCCATCGCAGTCTTTAACACTGGTAGCATGCCGCGACAGCGTGGACGTGAACCGTGTGTGCAGTTGACGGACTTTGAGCGAGGGCGTATAGTGGGCATGCGGGAGGCCGGGTGGACGTACCGCCGAATTGCTCAACACGTGGGGCGTGAGGTCTCCACAGTACATCGATGTTGTCGCCAGTGGTCGGCGGAAGGTGCACGTGCCCGTCGACCTGGGACCGGACCGCAGCGACGCACGGATGCACGCCAAGACCGTAGGATCCTACGCAGTGCCGTAGGGGACCGCACCGCCACTTCCCAGCAAATTAGGGACACTGTTCCTCCTGGGGTATCGGCGAGGACCATTCGCAACCGTCTCCATGAAGCTGGGCTACGGTCCCGCACACCGTTAGGCCGTCTTCCGCTCACGTCCCAACATCGTGCAGCCCGCCTCCAGTGGTGTCGCGACAGGCGTGAATGGAGGGACGAATGGAGACGTGTCGTCTTCAGCGATGAGAGTCGCTTCTGCCTTGGTGCCAATGATGGTCGTATGCGTGTTTGGCGCCGTGCAGGTGAGCGCCACAATCAGGACTGCATACGACCGAGGCACACAGGGCCAACACCCGGCATCATGGTGTGGGGAGCGTTCTCCTACACTGGCCGTACACCACTGGTGATCGTCGAGGGAACACTGAATAGTGCACGGTACATCCAAACCGTCATCGAACCCATCGTTCTACCATTCCTAGACCGGCAAGGGAACTTGCTGTTCCAACAGGACAATGCACGTCCGCATGTATCCCGTGCCACCCAACGTGCTCTAGAAGGTGTAAGTCAACTACCCTGGCCAGCAATATCTCCGGATCTGTCCCCCATTGAGCATGTTTGGGACTGGATGAAGCGTCGTCTCACGCGGTCTGCACGTCCAGCACGAACGCTGGTCCAACTGAAGCGCCAGGTGGAAATGGCATGGCAAGCCATTCCACAGGACTACATCCAGCATCTCTACGATCGTCTCCATAGGAGAATAGCAGCCTTCATTGCTGCGAAAGGTGGATATACACTGTACTAGTGCCGACATTGTGCATGCTCTGTTGCCTGTGTCTATGTGCCTGTGGTTCTGTCAGTGTGATCATGTGATGTATCTGACCCCAGGAATGTGTCAATAAAGTTTCCCCTTCCTGGGACAATGAATTCACGGTGTTCTTATTTCAATTTCCAGGAGTGTATTTTGATCACATTAATTAAAACAGAGCACATGGTAACAATACAATGATTAATTAGCATTTGCAAATTCCAGTGATCTACACCGAGTATTCAATTGTGTAAAAGCAATGAGAATAATTCAAAAAATTTTAAAAGAAAATCAGCCACGTGGTCCCAAATTAAACCAACAAAATATTACTTTATACAAATATAACTAACATAACCTCAGACCTGAGCTCGCTAGTTGTGATATCAAGCGAATTATCAGATGTTGTGAATATGAAAAATAACAATTTGTATAAGCTATTAGGTTTCAAAGATACTCAAATAGCAAGATCTTATAAATACGTGAATTAACTGTTATAGGAAACATTCTGCAATATGATGTGATGATAGCCTGAAAGATCTGCACAGCAATGAGCACATTCTCGATGTTTGGCATTCACACCGGCCACGTGTCTGAATTCCGTGCTCCAGAGCTCAAGTGACAATAACAGGCAGAAAGGCCCGCTGTAGGGAAGCAGCCTACTCACGCCGTAGTAAATTCACATCAGTCTTTCCATTGTATGCCAACCAGTCCGCTGTAACTAGCTCTGACGTCATAAATGTTGCGCAATACTTTAAAAATCAAGTAAATAACCTAAAATGTTTCTAGCATGTCAGGAGTAATACTAAATTAATATGTGTTGAATATCAGTTCAATAACTTTAACCATTTTCGAAATTTGGACGTTTTTCTGTAAAAATCATGGGCACAACAGAAAAGAGATAGAGATTTAAAAATTTATATTTAGATTTCTTTTCAATAATAATTTAATAGAAGCAGTACTTTGGATCTCACAAATTAAGATTTTAGTTGAAATTCATAATTTTCTGGTTTTTGTCTTAAAACTTAAGGAAGCAAGGTAGATTAAGTAGGCTAATAAATAAGGCTAGGATGTTTAGATTTAAGTAGAATGGAGATCTGCTATAACCATAAAGATGTGAGAAGTTTCATTTGAATAACTATAAAACTATAGCGATAGCGTATCTCAAAAGGGCAAGTTCAGAGCTCGTCTACTGCGTGCAGTGTAATTAAATTAATTCTCTCGCCCAAATTGTTTAACTCAGCCACGTCAAACTTTTATTATGATTACTTACCTGTGTGCTGAATCCACATTTAAATTAAGAGCTTCATCGGCCAACAGCAAAAGAAGCTATGATTTATTCGGTAACTTAATGTGGTGCATTACTAGCCCAACGGCTAGTCGGGAGAGCCGATTTGATCAGGCGTTCCCTTAGGCGTCCGCACCGCGGCTTTATATATAAGAACGCTGTGCGAGGAAGCAAGGCCCCAGTTCTCTCCAGACGCTGAATAGCACGCCATCTGTGTCGGTAGTCGCGTCGCGTCGGTATCATTGCTACAAACAGCCTCGGATGCCATATTAAGTTACTCGGGATACGCGTAACCATGAAATCATTTTCGAGTGAAGTGTTAATTCTGGGATGACTTAATTATCGATCTTCAGTTTGCGTATTGTCGTATTTTCACGTGCCGCCGCGGGACAAACATTCTACCATTATATAGCGTGGCGTTTGATGAACCTAATCATCAAATTACGGCGAGCATTCATTTAAACATTTAAATTGGACATTTATAGTTGCATCAGCGCATTAGACTCTGAACTGCTCTGTTAGTTAGATTGTGTGGATTCTTTTGTTTTCATCTGTTACTTTCAGAATACAGAACGTTTTTTCACGACCGTTTTTGATTATAAATCCCAGACAATCTCCTAATTCATCAGAGCTATAAGCTGTAACTATAAGTGTATTCTCAGATGAAGTGGGCACTAGGAATTCTAATTACAGGCTTCACGTTTTGCTAATCACTTTCTGGTTGCCAATATTGTAGTTAGAGAGCCAGTGTTGAGAACGGCGAAAGACAGCATAAATAACTTTCTAAATAATAGGAACTGGTTTTACATTCTACAAACCTAACATTTATATAAACAACATAAAATTGACATAATTCCACCGGCCGCCCCACACCGCGTACACCAATAACGGTTTCTAGAACACACAAACCCATTATTAATACACATGTCTGTAAAATACTAAAACCAACAGCCAAGCACTGTGTAGCGCCAAATGCAGGAAGAGGTGTTAACCGTTATAGTGTGACAACCGCAGTTACTATTAAAGCAATAGTTCATTAAACAATCTCCAATGTAAGCAGGAGATCCCGGGTTCGAGTCCCGATCGGGGCACACATTTTCAACATGTCCCCAATGAAGTATATCAACGCCTGTTCGCAGCTAGGGTGTCCATTTAATTATCATTTCATTCTAGCGAAAGCTACATGGTCATCAACGGTAACTGTTCTTTCGGGACAGATACTACCTTCATATATAGTTAAAATTAGGCTCCACAGCCATTGACCTTCTTGTGCGAACGCACACGCTATGCCCAAACTCTGGTAGACTTGGTAGATAAATCTGCCACGAGTAATATGATGGGCAAACATCTATTAGGCGCACTACGAATGTAGTGGTGTGGACGTGTTGTGAATGTGGGGCTCACGGGGAGCGTGCAAGGGATAAGCCCCTGCAGGCGCAATATCCTCTGGGCCCTCGGTGGCTCTGATGGATAGAGCGCCTGCCATGTAAGCAGGAGATCCTGGGTTCGAGTCCTGGTCGGGGCACACATTTTCAACATGTCCCCAATGAAGTATATCAACGCCTGTTTGTAGCTAGGGTGTCCATTTAATTATCATTTCAATATCCAATGACGTGAATTTCACTTGATGAATTTATAAAGCACACCCAGCTCAAGGTGGTAATAACCAGTCAATCCGCACTCAACCTTAAATACCAAAGCACAGTTTGACGGCGCAAAATTGTTACTGTCATAGTTGCCAACAAGGAAGAAGTTTGCAATTTCAATTTAAGTTAGCAGCTGAAGTTTTATACAGAGAATAAACTTTGATTCGTAAAATTGACCACATAACATATTAACAATAATAATAAAAAGGGACTCGCGCAATATCGATCACACTTGTAATCAGAGGTAAATGCAACGGAACGAGGGCACAGCGTAGTTACGTGGATTTGCAGTACCAAGTATCCCGGACCGAATGGTATAAGGGAATGACTAGCGAAACTCAAAGTGGCTACACGGACTAATCACATCCAAACATTCCACCATTTAAAGTTGTCCAGGAGCTCGCAGTAAACATGTACGCCAGGGCAAACTCTCGCGCTCTCCTCAGGATTAGAGATACACGACTCTTAAACAGAGCCTACGTTGACCGGTGACTTCTTTCGCGCTCCGGTTCCGCTCTCCGCCAGACCCAGGCACCGGAATGTCAACGCCGTGCGTCCTCGCAGTACACCAAGCGCTGACTGACTACTCGCGATGTTCCGTGCGCTGCCTTCCTTCCCTCTGTCACTGCCGCCGACCGAGTCTCCGTCACTGCCTCCTGGTCGAGTGTCACACCTTGCGAGCCGCGGCCGTCCTAAATAGAGGGCGTTAGCCAACCAGGACGCCGCGAAGCGCGTAACTTCGACAGAGAAACTATCCCGCCAACAGCATCGCAAGAATTCAAGTCTCAAAAATACAATGTCATCCATACCGAAGGAATCACAACATGTCAGTTTTACTAAAATCTCCCTTACAATGACTGCAGCTGGTTACTATCAAAAGGGCAGTAACCTCAGTTTTATTAGATGGTTGTGTCTGTGCTATCCAATGTCAAGTGGCAATTTGATAAAAGATGCAAGTCTTAAAATAAAACACGCCAATGAGCCAAAACATTATGTCCAACTTGAAACTCGATAGTCAAGGGAAGGCAGGATTCGGTTACGATTGTGGACAGGGCCGTAATCAGTTGCTATTGGTTGCCTTTTACAGCTACACACATTTATTTTTAAAACAGTAATTACAGACTCAACAATGAATAAAAAAGTACCACATGTTAAAATGAAGGAATAAACAATAAATAATAGTGTTTTCAGTGTGTTACAATTTAGCAAATCACCATAAAATACAGCTACAGTTAATGTTTAAAAAACAGGCCACTGTGATCTCGGCTGAAGGCCTTACACGCCAAGAAAGGCAATAAAAATAAGAACTATCTTCAATTACAACTCACCGGTATTGAAATATTAAAATGTAAGAGGCCACAAACACAGCAGAAGGTATAAGGCGCCAGGAATGGCAGTAAATAAGGTTGTAAGGCTTACTGCTAAAATATAAATATCGATTTTTTTTTCAAAGCAAATGACCACAAACACGGCTGAAGGCGTTACACGCCAGGAACGGCAATTATATAAGAAATTTAGACACATGCTGTAAAACAGCAAATACAAGCAAAGGTTAATTAAAAGAAACAAGCAACTGAACACCAAACGGGTGATATAAGATGATGGTAACCTTCTAACACAACCCTTACACTGCTAGATCTATTCTGGAAGGCGACCGGAAGTATTAACTAGACGTACATAACCTTTAATGTAGGCATTACAAGGTATGGTAATAAATAATACAACAATAAAACACAAGGACCAGTCACAGACGGTGCTCCAGAAATCGATCTCTGAGAAGGTCTGGCAACAAACACTTTTGCGAGCGATGAGATAGGCACCCAAGAGTTGCATTCACTTCACAAGATGGTGACTCAGACTTGTGGCAGTCAAACGAATGACTAATAATAATCTTGCTCAAGCTATCTGATGTTCAGTAAACCAAATGCAAGAAGGGAACAACACGCCAAAGCCGGAACAGGCAGACTGCACTATGCCCCCAGAATACTGTGCTTAGACCGACCGAAACGAGAAGGGAATCACTACTACCAGAGTAGAAGAATCACAAAGGCCCGTAAGTACCCAACCATCGACGTGGTGTAACAAGAAATGCGATTCGTTCGACAAGTGACAAGTTTCTATTGCTAGACATTGAAAACCCACAGATACTGTGCCCACTGCAATCATATCTGATGACGTTATTGGATCAACACAGGAACACGTAGGGGTCGCGTGATGTGGAACTCCATGTGCAACAATGTTCTTTAAGCCGTGTGCTCCGAAACACTTTTGCATGCTCCAGCATTGTACTCTCAACCCCTGTTGGTCCATCACGGCCAGGGGACATCGGCTAGTTAAATAATTGTCAGTGTCAATAAAATTCGCCAATAGTCGCGTATTATCAGAAATTATTTTGTGTTGTTGCGAAGGCTACCAGTTTCGGCATTTCATTATGCCATCTTCAGGGCGCATAAGCATCTATTCAAAGAAAGGAACCGGTCGCATAGTGCCATAAATCTCTGGATATCGTGAATTCCGTCGCTACATTCTAAAACATGATGTAAGTGGGCTGTTTATGTTTTCTTATTGGCAACGTTACGTAGCGCTCTGTATGAAAATCACCCGGTTGTGCTGTGTGCAGTCTGTAGCTAGCTTGCATTGTTGTCTGCCATTGTAGTGTTGGGCAGCTGGATGTGAACAGCGCGTAGCGTCGCGCAGTTGGAGGTGAGCCGCCAGCAGTGGTGGATGTGGGGAGAGAAATGGCGGAGTTTTGAAATTTGTAAGACTGGACGTCATGAACTGCTATGTGTATTATGATTTTTCAACACTATTAAGGTAAATACATTGTTTGTTCTCCATCAAAATCTTTCATTTGCTAACTATGCCTATCAGTAGTTAGTGCCTTCAGTAGTTTGAATCTTTTATTTAGCTGGCAGTAGTGGCGCTCGCTGTATTGCAGTAGTTCGAGTAACGAAGATTTTTGGTGAGGTAAGTGATTTGTGAAAGGTATAGGTTAATGTTAGTCAGGGCCATTCTTTTGTAGGGATTTTTGAAAGTCAGTTTCCGTTGCGCTAAAAATATTGTGTGTCACTTTAGTGAATGTTTGACTACGTTCAGTTTTGCTCAGCTGTTTGAAAAGCAAATACTTTAAGAGGTTTCAAAAATGGTTCAAATGGCTCTGAGCTCTATGGGGCTCAACTGCTGGGGTCATTAGTCCCCTAGAACTTGGAACTAGTTAAACCTAACTAACCTAAGGACATCACAAACATCCATGCCCGAGGCAGGATTCGAACCTGCGACCGTAGCGGTCTTACGGTTCCAGACTGCAGCGCCTTTAACTGCACGGCCACCTCGGCCGGCTGTAAGAGGTTTACCAGCACAGCAATTCAATAATTTTTCCAAGGGGACGTTTCAGTGATAGCAGCTGAGCACACCTGCAGATGCGTTGGGTCCTGAAGATGGCATAAGGAAATACCGAAACTGGTAGCCTTCGCAATTAAATTAAATAATATCTCAAAGTGCACGGCTGTTGGTGAATTTTATTGACACTGACAAGCATTGTACTCTGTCGTCAGACCTGTCACAGACCGCTGCCTATCCTGGATTACAGAGTCGGGGATCCTACGACCTCTACGTTTTGTGATGAGACGTGACCGTCCAATACCATAGGGCCAGCTTGTTATATCACCATGCTACAACCATTTTTCATAGGTGCTCACGACAGTGGTACGGCAACAGGCTACCAGCATCGCCGTTTCAGAGATTCTCGTTTCCATTTTCAGCCCCATATCAATGTGTCGTTTGTGAAAACCGATTATATCAGTGAATTACCTCATTCGCGGCCCGTATATTCGCTATAATGACTCCCATTCGTCTCTCATCAACTTACATTCTTTCCTTGCTGCGCCACGTGTCTGCAACATCACCAGTAGATATTCACCCTCGCTCTGGGCAGTGGTCTTAATGTTTTGACTTATCAGTGTATGTTTTGACTAGGAAGATTGTAAAATGAATAGCAATAAAAGTAACAAAGGTGTAAAGAACTGTAGTCGTATTAAATCAGTGTATGTTAAGGGAATAAGATTAGGAAATAAGACTCTAAAGGTATTAGATCTGTATTGCTATTTGGGCAGAAAATTAACTTAAGCTAACAGAAAGATATGTAGAATAAGACTGGTAATACGAAGAAAGGCGTTTTTGAGAAGGAGAAGTTTGGTAAATTTAACTATAAATTACACTATTATGAAGTTTCTTTTGAAAGGGTTGACGATATCCTAATGACGAAGTCAATCGTGAACGATAATCAGTAAAGATAGGAGTAGAACAAAAGTTTTTCAGATGTGTTTTGAGAAAATAATTGTGAAGATCAGGTAGGAAAACTAATGAATAGGTATTATTTCCAACTGGAGAGAACAGAACATTATGACACATCAGATTAAATGAAGGTACAGGTAGGATACCGCACATCCTGAAGTATAAATGTACAGTTAATTTGCCAGTGATGGGAAGAGGGGGGATTGTAGCTCAGGACTAAGGCTTGACTCTAATAAACAGTTTGAAATACTTTCAGGCTGCACTTGCTGTGTAGAGACGTAGGGGCTTTCACACAACAGATCTGCATTGAGGGAATCTTCAAACTGAAGATCACAACAAAATGTTTTGTTTTGTAATTTTATACTCACAGACAACTTAGTGCAGATTTTTGTATTAAAATCCCTTCGGCAAGCGGCAAATATTTATTCTTACAGTGCCCTGAGCGTCTATTTCGTAACAGCTTGCTTAATGAGTTATGCTGAATAAAAGTAATTATCCATAAACCCATTATATTTTCTACCTTCCTGACCAGTTCTGAATTATTTCAAATTCTTCCCTCATACTAAATTTCCTTTTGTACTATAGAAATAAAGTTATTGAAACTCACATAACCTGAAATTTCATGTCTGTATAGCTGATTCTATGTTGTCTTCGCAGGGATTACATAAATTCTTTTGTCGAGTATCCACCTTTGAAGAAAACCGCACTTTCCTGTATGCTGCCTTTCACGAATTTCTGGATAACCTGTTCTATTAGTGAAACTTCGTGGCAGATTGAAACTGTGTGCCGGACCGAGACTCGAACTCGGGACCTTTGCCTTTCGCGGGCAAGTGCTCTACGAACTGAGTTACCCAAGCACGACTCACGCCCCGTCCTCACATCTTTACTTCTGCCAGTATCTCGTCTCCTACCTTCCCAAGGCAATGGTCCCGAGTTCGAGTCTCGGTCCGGCACACAGTTTTAATCTGCCAGGAAGTTTCATATCAGCGCATACTCCACTGCAGATTGAAAATCTCATTCTGTTCTACTAGTGTCCACATCTCGCATTGGCCTTTGAGAAAGAAGTGGTGTCATTCACACGAAGATTCATAATGTTTACTGCAAAATGTATAGAAAAATTGAGAGCGGATAACAATTCTCAGCCGTCCGCTGTGACCGAGCGGTTCTAGGCACTTCAGTCCGGAACTGCGCGGCTGCTACGGTCTCAGGTTCGAATCCTGCCTCGCGCATGGATGTCTGTGATGTCCTTAGGTTAGATAGGTTTAAGTAGTTCTGAGTCTAGGAGACTGATGACCTCGATGTTAAGTCCCATAGTGCTTAAAGCCGTTTGACCCATTTTTTTCAACAATTCTCAACTAGTGACAGTCTGTGATGAATGTTCTTAAATTTAGCATTGCATAGCTGGAGGAAAAGTTGCAAGATTTCAAACTGTGTGCAAATTAACCCTCAGCAACCTTACCTATAAATATTTGAAGTATATCGCTAGATATTGATTGGTCTAGAGAAGCCTACTTTGATGTGTCAGCTTCCTTCAAAAGCGCATTTTAATTTATTTAAATGGATTCCCATCCATCATGAGACACACACGCACACACACACACACACACACACACACACACACACACACACAGAGAGAGAGAGAGAGAGAGAGAGAGACAGACAGACAGACAGAGAGAGAGAGAGAATACACAAAGTGGTCAGTCAATGTTATGGGTTCATTTTCACTTCAGGAACAGTTCCACCATACTTATGAAATTCCAAAAGGCGCTTCATTTGCTTTGTTTCTCACACCAGCTCCACGTTACTAGAATAAACAGCCACCAAAGAGTGTGGTTTTAACTGCTTGCCTCGTCAATTTATACAATATAATAAGGCCATTAATTGCATAAGCCCATTTCCAAAATACGAGTAGATGTTTGGATAAGATCGATCAGGTTTATTGGGAGAGACTCATAAATCAATTTTTCGAAGCACATGTATGAGTTGGCAACAATGCGTCGATCACTCAAGAAGCGCACAAACCCATTGGAAAACTTTCTCTGAGTAATCTCACAGTTTCTTTTTCTAAGAGACACTACCTAAGCATTGCAAGTGGTGTCTTTAATGCCAGTCTGCTTAAAGCGCTCGACATCTCGTCCCGTTGTTTGCACAGTTCTAATTAAAATGGTCCTCAGTCTTGCAGTGTTCCCTGTTAAGGGATTATTGGCCGTTATTAAAAAACTTGAAGACGCTGTATCCCCTGTTCTCATTCCACAGCCTCGTTACGCTATGAAGAAATTTTGTAACTTCCTCACAATCCTTTGCTGCTGTTCTGAGCTCTGCTATTTTCGTACAAATTTCTTCAAAATGTGTGAAGGCCTATAACTGCAAGACTGAGACGTAAACTCACCGACAAACAGACACGCACGTGCTTGCGGACACACTTACTCTCTCGCTTTCCTCCCTCTCTCTCACACACACACTCACACAACGCACACACACACACACAAACACACACACACACAACATGAGGATGTTATAAAACATTAGTGTTGGATCACTATTTATCATTCTTCTACCAACCTGAGGTAGAAGACAGCGACTATTAACGAGTGGCTTAACACTTGTTGAATTAACAGTTTTGTTTCGTAAGTATGTTTTAAAAATCTCCTCTGTGTTAAGCCATTTTTCTTCATAGTTCTGTACTGTAGAGCACACAGTTGAAAAACACATTTTACAGTTTATTCTTTTCTTCGTGATAGCAGCTGTCGTTCCCATCAATATATTACTCTCCATCTGAACAGTTACATGTGTTTCAAAATGGGCCAAACTTCTGCATACTGTTTTGGAAGACGTATAAATACTTTTGCAGACGATGCACTGATTTGAATATAATTCCACATATTTTATTAGCACGTGAGCAGACAATTTCTTTGGGTTGCCAACGCTGGTATCTGTGGACTTAAACGAGTTGCTCTTTTAACATCGTTGACTTTTGAGATGTATGAGAGCTATACCGATACAACAAGGAAATAGAATAAAAACAGGAATAATGTAGGAAAAATTAAGGACACCTAGGTTAGCAGTGAAGCAGATAACATGCCACAAACTACTTGGACGATAGAAAGATCCATCCTATAAAACATTTTATTATGTACATTTTAAACTTTTACTTGAAATGAACGGCTCCAGAGGATACTCAGCTCAGCTGAAGACGTCAGTGCATCTACGGAAATGGGAAACATACTGGCACGTGCACGGTATTGTGCTCACAGTAGTGTGTGTTTCATAACGTGGCGATATTTATCGAAAATCATATTATATCGTATCGTTGCCACCAGTTTAGCGAGGCTCCCCCCTCCCCCCGCCACCCTTCCTCCGCCCCCCACCCCCCCCCCCCCCCGCCCCCCGTCGGAGTTTCGAGTCCTCCCTCGGGAATGGCTGTGCATATTGTCCTTAGCGTAAGTTAGTTTCAGTTAGATTAAGTAGTGTGTAAGATTAGGGACCGATGACCTCAGCAGATTCGTCCCATAAGACCTTACCACAAATTTCCAATTTTTTCCACCAGTTCAGATAATTATTCACCTTTATTAGACAAAAGAAAATCTTCAGTTATATTTTCTTTTTGGGCACATAAACACACAATGAGATCAAAAGTATTTGGACATTCCTGTGCAATGCAGAACCAACCAGTAGATGCCACGAGAGGTGGGCCGTGCAGTGTAAAAAGCGGCGGGAAGTGTCGTGTTGTTAGTACAGAAGCTGTAATAGCACAAAGGCTCGTTCCAGTGAACTGTGGGACTGCGAATGTCTATTAGCCATTGGATGTCACCTGAGAAAGAATTTCATCAGGGATTTGTCAACTGTTCTAAAGTTGCTTAAGTCGAATGTTGGTATCGTAATTGTGAAATTCAAACGCAAAGGACCAACCACAACGCAACGAAAATCAGGCAGATCTATGTACTGATGGTCAGGGACCGTCGAGCATTCCAGTGGATGATTCAAAAAATCGCATGAAATCAATGAAAGGAATCACTCGTGAGTTCCATAGTGCTACCAGTAGTACAATTAATCTAATTTACAACCATCACAATGACTATCAGTAATGAGTAAAATGGCCTACAATGATTGAGCAGATCATTATAAGCCAAACATTTCTGTAGATAATGGTAGTCAACACTTGAAGTGGTGCAAAGAGCAAAGCCGCAGGACAGTGGAGTATTGGAAAATTAATGATTTGGTGTGATGAATCACCCTACAGTAGTAGGGTAAAGCAAGCGTCAGTGGATTTTGTTACTGTGTACTGCCTATAGAGGGAAAGGTATACTTTCAGGGGCAAACCTATTGTTCCCATTTGATTGACAGGTCCTTAACCTATTGTTCTGCTCAGTGGATTATTACTTGCTGGCGATAATCTGTCTTCCTGGGAAACATCCCCTCCCTCCCCTCCCCCGTTACTCCTTTCCCACCACTCTGGAAACTCCCATCGCCAATTCAAGCACACATTTCTTATCAATTTGATTCACTAATTAAGTAAATCGATCTATTAATCAGTCACTCCCACTCTGGTAAATCCCCCTAGCCCTCCCCTCCCACCCCCAACAGGAAATAGGCGGGAAAAAGACTCAGTTGATTGGCTATTTGGCGCGAAATGGAATGCAGTGTATGGAATTTTGTTTACACCATTTCCAGTAGACGAGTCAATGTGTGGAATATGGTTTATTTAAACAATTTGTGGGATAAAAGGCAGTATTTGAGAAGAAATTTATTTATTTAGCTAAAGAATTTGTCAGTAAATTGACTGCAGTGTATGGTGTACTGCTTATTTAAACAGTTTGTGGATGACTAGGCAGTATGGAATATTTAAACAATTGCAGCGCTTATTTATTTCGATTGTGCATGGAAACACTGAGCAGGTTTAGTTTGCATTTGCTGCTGGAGTCATGGATGCTAAGGGGATTTTTTTTCCTCATTTTTCGAAGTACACTGGTTTCTAGGCATAGATGGGAAAATTAGAATAATTAAATATCTAAAAGTTCATGAAATGTTTCGAAACCCACAACAGATTGTGAAAAAAAAGAAAAATACTTCAACACAATTCGAAGCACTGTCCTATAGATGAGAAAAGAATTATTGATGTCCTACAAATGCTGGCCAGGAGATGTTCTAAGGCCACAATGGCGGTTGCGAGAACAGCATCCCAACCAGAAGAGACTAGTCTGCTTGGACTTGTCTCTGAACACTCAACCAAGAAGATATTATGTGACTCTCTGACATCAGGAAACTTTTTGTAGATACAATGCTCTGCTTCTGTCTTATTTTAACCAGTCTGCAGAGGCACTTATGACCCCACTCCCACAGAAAGGACGTCTTTTGTCTCATGTTATGGAACTTCCCTTCAATAGAGCATTCATATTCGTTCATACTGAATTTACCACCAAATTGCTGCTGCTGGTTTGGGAGGTCTGCCACTTTCTGCAGGTACACAAATTACGAGAATTTCAGTGTCAAACTAATTTGTAGAGATCGAGAAACAAACAGCAGTCGTATTGCACTGACGTTAGACCCTGCAAAGGCTGTCTACAGATCTTGAATGGAGTGAAGTGCTACATAGTAGCCACCGTTTGGGACCTCCCGTGTGTGTGTCTGTAGTCGTTACACCCAATGTCCTAATTACAGATCATGTTAGTAAATACCACAAACTATGGACCAGATATCAGTCTCCTTTGATCTCGTGTGCCTGAAACAAAGCATCAATTTGTGGCATTCTGCTGATCAGAAAATTCCAGACTCTTAGTTTTCTAAGGAGGACAGGTTTTCGCCAGGGGGGTCATAATCCACTTACGGAACCATAAGTTAAGAACCTGTCAGTCAAAAGAAAGCAACAGGTTTGCCATGAATGCATACTTAACCTTATGTAGGCAACCAGCACTAACCAAAGTTTGCTCCTCAATGTATACTTGCTCCTACTGTAGGCAACTCACACTAAGAAAAAGCGCTGATGCCCACTTTGCCCCACTACTCACTACACCACAGGACAACCCAATGCAATGGTGTGGATTCCGCTAATTCCTGGAAAGTGTACCTCCCATCATTTATAGTGCCAACAGTGGTGTACGGAAAAGGTGGTCATCTGGTATAGGTGCGTTTATAATGATTAAGGTGTTGACATCTCAATGGGCTTTAGAAAATGATAAATGCAGAAGGATATAAAAACATTTTTCAACACAGTGTACTCCATACGATAGGGAAGCAGTTACAAGCGATGATGGTATTTGGATGGAAAACCACCTGTCATTAAGTGGCATCTGTGAGGCAACCGTTTATAGACAATAAAATACCAGCCTGCACAGATTCCTGATCTGACCTGACCCCAATGGAACACCTTTGGGTTGAGATAGGATACCAACATCGCTCCAGGCCCTAGCCTCGAACTGCTCTTGAGGAAGAATGGGCTGCCATCCCCCCCCCCCCTCCCACGTTAGGACAGCTCACTGGAAGTGTCTCCAGCAGATCTGAGGACGTCAATAAGACTGGGGCTGGACACACTCTCCATCCATGTTAATGTCCACTAACAGGTGTCTGGATACTTTCGATCAGATAGCGTACATCCCATCCAACACCACATGACGTCAAAAACGCTCATTATACCACAGAACTCACAACATAGAAATGACACATTCTTCAGAAGAACCAATGTGCAATTACGACTGGATGTTTCCAAAAGGTACAGTTCATTTTCGGAGACTGTATCACCAACTTGGATGAAGCTAGAGACAATGGGAATATTTTAGCATATGGAGAGAAACTAAAACAAGCTGCAAGTTGCCAGGTTCTGTGGTCGCCTGGGCTGGTATTCCCGGTGCAAGCACCTGATTCCATGGGAATCACAAACCTGGATATATTGAAAATACAGCGTTTTACGTAACTGTTATAATATTCTGACTATCCCATTTTTCAATAATGTGCAGCACCACGACACTAGCACCGGTACATGGGAGTCTTTCTTACCTGTATGTTGCCTCAATGATGGATCAGTCGCAAAGGGCGTACGGATATTGCCCTCCACCACAGCCATCGAGGATAGCCCAATGTCGTGGTATGTGTCTGTGAACGACTGCACCTGCACTGAAGAGCTAAAAAAACTAATACACCTGCCTAATGTCGTGCTGGGCCCCTGCGAGCACGCAGAAGTGCCGCAACACGACGTGGCATGGACTCGACTATTGTCTGAAGTAGTGCTGGAAGGAATTAACACCATTAATACTGTAGGGCTGTCCATAAATCGTAAGAGTACGACGGGGTGGGGATCTCTTTTGAACAGAACGTTGCAAGGCATCCCAGACCTGCTCAATAACGTTCATGTCTGGGGAGTTTGGGAGCCAGCGGAAGTGTTTCAACTAAGAACAGTGTTCCTGGAGCCACTCTGTAGCATTTCTGGACTTTTGGGGTGTCGCATTGTCTTGCTGGAATTGCCGAAGTCCGTCGGACCGCGCAATGGACATGAACTGATGCAGGTTATCAGGAAGAATGCTTATGTACGTGTCACCTGTCAGAGTCGTATCTAGACATATCAGGGGACCCTATCACTCCAACTGCAGACGCCCCACACCATTACAGAGCATCCAACAGCTTGAACAGTCCACTGCTGACATGCAGGATCCATGTATTCATGAGCTTGTCTCCGTACCCGTACACGGCCATCCGTTCGATACAATTTGAAAAGCGACTCGTCCGACCAGGCAACATGTTTCCAGTCATCAACAGTCCAATGTCGGTGTTGATGGGCAAGGCGAGGCGTAAAGCTTTCTTTCGTGCAGTCATCAAAGGTACACTGGTGGACTTTCGCTTCCGAAAGCCCATATCGATCATGTTCCGTTGAATGGTTTGCACGCTGACAGTTCTTGATGGCCCAGCATTGAAATCTGCAGCAATTTGCGAAAGGGTTGCACTTCTGCCACGTTGAACGATTCTCCTCAGTCGTCTTTTGGTTCCGCTCTTGCAGGATCTTTTCCCGGCCTCAGCAATTTCGGAGATTTGATGTTTTACGGATTCCTGATATTCACGGTACACTTGTGAAATGGCTGTACGGGAAAATCCCCACTTCATCGCTACCTAGGAGATGCTGTGGGCCGACTTAACGCCACGTTCAGACTCACTTAAATCTTGTATGGTTACGAAGTCTTTCGCGACGTATTTCTTGAATAACAGTCTCTCGGTGTACATGGCGCGTCAATTCAGGCTAAATCTCCAATCTTTCGACCACTACCTCCATGGACGACCATGGAGGTAGTGGTCGAAAGCTTGGAGCTTTATCCTGAATTGACGCGGCATGTACACCGAGAGACTTTTATTCACTTAAATCTTGATAAACTGCCATTGTAGGAGCAGTAACCGATCTAACAACGAAGCCAGACACTTGTTGTCTTATATAGGCGTTGCCGATCGCAGCGCCGTATTCTGCCTGTTTACATTGTTTTATATTTGAATACGCATGACTATACTAGTTCCTTTGGCGCTTCAGTATATGTGCCTATGCAAGACTACGTGTTTGTACCTTTTGCTTCCAAAAACTTTGGATGAACTGCAGCGATTCGTTGGAACAGCAGTGGATGTAGTAGCTCCAAACGTATTCGCAAAAGCATGGAATGAGTCTGACGGTCGTCTTTATGTTTTCCTTGTGTCCAGTTGAAGGAAAAATTTTACATTTTTGAACGGAAAACGAAAATCTTCATCGTATATATAACTGAAAAAGCACCATAAGGTCATATGCGGAGGCAGATAGTAGACAAATTCTTGTAATGCGGATGGTTCTTTTGAAAATAATAACATTGTAGTCATGTTGCGGCTGACAGTTGAGTACTTAGCATACCTTTCAGATACCATAAAATGTATCCCCAGGGACATAGAATGATACATAGCATCCCATAAGATGATGCGAATTAAACGAAAACAAGGGGGCACTTTTCAAATCCTGATTGTCTACTCAAATTACCAGGAGTGGCCCAAGTAAACATACCGGTACCGTGTCTCATATAGACATAACTGGATCCAACGAACTACAAAAAGAAACTATGGGTAACTATAACACTCCGATTTATTGTCAACAGGCATCTAAATTTTTACTATCAAAAACAATCTTGATAGCAAATTATTTATTCCGGTGACCGGTTTCGAGCAATACTGTGGTCATCTTCAGACCAATGAGTGAGAACCTCCTACTGGTGGTCAGTAGTGATTTACCACCAGAAGGAGGTTGTTACTCATTGGTCTGAAGATGACCACAGTAGTGCTCGAAACCGGTCACCGGAATAAATAATTTGTGATCAAGACTGTTTTTGATAGTAAATATTTGTAATAACATTGATCACTGCATACTCCCACAATGTATTCAAAAGACATCGAAAATGTTTCGTCCACTGAAACAAGGATCCAACTAATTACAGAGATAATAAGGGATTCAAAACACGAACGAGAGTCTTGGTATTGCTGCATGGGTAAAACAGTTGTATTTTCTCGTTTCCCTCTCTTCTTACCTTCGCTAAACGACATTCTTCACATTTTCGGAATACTTTGGTAAATATTTGGGCGTTTGGTGGTAGGGCGGTGCATGGTATTTCCATCGCCTCTATCATTCTCGTTATCCGTGTTCGCGGTCGTCTCGGATAGAACCCGTTGTGTCAAAGTAATCGAGCTCGTCGTACCAAAGATCTTCTGGTAGCATGCCTCGAGAGCTTTGACCACAGCAGGGAAGTGCTGCCAAACCTACGAGAGAAGTGTGTGAGACTTCCAACAGGAGGAAGCTGTAGCAGTTCGTATGGCTAGACACAGCAACGATTACGCAACCAGTGACCGTTGGCATTGGGGCACTGCATCTACATGCAGTATTTAGAAGAAATTTTGTTTTCTGCTATACATGCCCCTGATCGTTTTGGAGTTGTTTCGTTGCTGGCACAAGGACCATGTTAAACGTCAGAATCACAACTGCACCAGAGCGACTGCACGCCGGCCAATGTTTCTAGTGAAGATTTGCGTTTGAAAACATTGATCTCTAGCTGGCTCCTGGTCGTGCCCCTATTATAGACACACGCCGGTTGTGACTATAGTTAACTGATTTGCTCCTCCTCTGTTAGCTGATGGTATTGGTATTGTTATACACGAATAGTGTGCAATTCACAATTATGTGCTGGCAGGGGGTTTTTTGAATCTCTGTCTCTATCGTTCTAGTCTCAGAAAGCGCGTAGAAATAATGATCATTTAGACCTCACCGTGCAAGCACTGATGTCTCTTATCACAATGGTCATGTCTCTTATCTATGTCTGGGTAAATAAAATACCGTGGCATTCAGCGGAGGAGGTTGGGGATTGGATTTTAGTGAAAATACCTCGTCAGAACGTAAAACGCCTTCGTTTCAAAGGCTTCCATTGTGCGAACTGTGACCTTTCATACACGAAATCAGGAATTCAGTCGCACAACTGAGACGATAGCCCGTAGGAAAGCAATTTGGTTGGAAGCCGCTTTTGAGGAATGATATCAAAAACATTTTTGGGATTGCAAAAATGCGGAATCAATTTGAGAAACTCTGAATGTAGCACGTCGTGCGAATAAAGTACCAGCTGTGTCTCACAAGAGTGATGCTTTCCAAATCCATGCTGGTCTAAAGTCAATCCTTGAAAGATTAAACATTTCATCTACCCTATACAATTCTGTAGTATCAACTAACGCAGCTACAGCAATTTTGCAATATATCTACTTTTGACGTTTCATTCGAATATTTAACGAAGAATAAGATAAAGAATACACTCATGATAAACGTAGCTACCACAAAATATTTCAGCTAGCTAGTAATTGTACGATGAAGGAAACTGTTCTTTCTTGTAAGTGTTCTGCATAACATCTCAAGAAAACATGTATTCTACCAAGATAACTAAACGAATTTTAAAAGTAGACAGTTTTGGCTGCAGCCTTGCCAAATAATTGTTTATATATAGTTTGTTATTCACGGTTTGAGCACTTACAAAATGAGCTCTGTGTCTTTGAAACAATAAGCTCTGCACGAATGAAACTCAGTTCCACTGAGGCACATCATTTACAGAGCAATGATACACGATTACTCTGTAACTCGAAGTCAAGTGTTTCGTAAAGAGTTCACAGAATTTGCTTCCAGTTGCTTATGAAGCTCGAGAAAAACGAACACCAAAAGCTTTGTGTGCAAGTTCTAATTTCTCTTACGGTATTACATTTGTAATATCATCCTTTGTACGTTGGAGACAACAAAAACTGTTTGCATTCGGAAAAGAAAGATGGTGGTTTAAATGTCGGGGAAATAATGTGGTGAAGTAAAAAAGCGAATGTTTTAATATTGGGTCCCCTCCAACCTCAAGAAAAAGAAGGAACAGCATGCGCAACACTCTCTCTCCTAATTTGCTGTACTACAAAACCAGCTGCCTTCTTTTACAGCGTTTTCGATGTTCTCTGTCAATCCCATCAGGTAATGATCCCAGTATTCAAGAAGATGTCGAACAACCGTAGTGCTGGCAGTCTTCTTAGTAGCCTTCTTGGGTCTTCTAAGGGTTGTGTCAACAGCCCAACATTTGTTCCACTTTCGCCGCAACATGTGATGTTTCCCAGTTACATTGTTTGTATTCGTAGCCACTAGGACTTTTGTTAGACAACCCTCACATTTGTTTTACTTATCGATTTCTCGAAGCTTGACGGAACCTTCTTAGTAATCATATAGAAAACCTCACACATTTTATTGTTTAGGGTCAGGTGTCACGTTTTGCACCGTGAAGATGTGTTTTCAACATCATTTTCCAATTCGCTTTCCTCTTTGAGAAGTCTACTAGATGGCAGCGTTACCTGCCATAAATCTAAGATAAATGTTCTGATTGTCCTAAATACTATTATATATTCGTATTTGAAAGAGCAGAAGGTGTACATCACTTTACTTATGTAATCACACTCATCACTTCCGTTTCACTAGTTTACTGTGAACTCTCACCTTTCAGACAGGAAATCACAAATCCAGTGGTACAACTGAGACGGTTGTCCATAGGAAAGCAGTGTAGCTGCAAGATGCTTATGAGGATTAATACAAAAGCCTTTTGGGACTGTATAAATATGGAATCAATTTGAGAGCTCCTGTAGGCAGCACATCGTGCGAACAAGGTGCCAGTGTCTAACAGAAGAGATGCTTTCCAAATCCAAGCTGGTTTGATGCCAATAGGTAATATATTTCGGGGTATTTCATAACGATGGAAAAAAAGTATGTGTTCACACGTCCTGCTAGATATCGATGTCAATAAAATGGATCTGTAACCCATTAGATTACGTTTATTTTCTTTCGTATGTATTGCGGTGGTCTGTGCAACTTGTCATTCTTCTCCCTCACTATAAATATTAGAATACACCTCATGACGTCATAGGAAAAGTATTTAAGCTGCTGCATTGTTGATGTACAATATGCACTCGTAAACTGTTAGCCCATTCAGAAGGACGTTGCGTGTAGAAATATAATCGTCCTGCTACGACTATAACAGGGTCATGACAACGCAGTGGAACATGTCTAGTAACGCTGTGATTGTTTTGTTAGTTCCTGGAGCGACAGAGACTTATCTTGCATGATTCAACAGATATATTCGCGGTATACCAATCAAACATTCTGAATGAATTCCACTTCAGCGTATCATCTACCTATCAAATATATGTTTACAGGCAGGGGAGATTACTTTCACACAGGAACTAGGACTACTGTATACAATTCGAATTATCTGTATCAGCCACCGCAAGGGCAATGAAGAGACGATGAACGCTGCAGTTTGTTGCTGGATCCATGAAAATGTCGATTCACTGTAAGGAGTAAGAGGCAGTAGCTCCAGTTCCAAACTGGTGCGGCAGTAACATTTTACGTCTTCTGTGATAGAGCTACAAACAACAATCTCGAGCTCAAAACGACATCTGGAGAAACTTTATCATCTTAAGACGTCTCACTTCATTCCGCAACCAGTAGATCTAGATGTAAGGGACATAAAATATTGCAGAACTGTTAACGAAAATACACAAATCTGTTAATGAAATCGTATCGCTGAATTCAATGTTAACTGTGTTTCGTTCAGCCACGTTTAAAGCCCAATCGCCAAAACAAAACAAAAAGAGAGACCAAAAATTAACTTTCTTTGTGCTTGTTGGACAAGCGGCGAGAAAGGCAATCACATGTGGGTACCAGAAGAGAGAATGTGCGGTAGGTGTGTTTGCCAACCAAACTCCTTGATGCTGTCTTCAAGGTAGCATTTTTTATTCTGGCTCTGCAAGGCATCTCATTTGTTGGCAACATATGTCAACTGCGAAGGACGCATCCTTGTCAGGTATTTCGTAAGACAAAACACCTTCTTTCTGCCACCAGATGTATGTCAATTACAGTGCATTTTGTGGATGTATAAGGCCACCGTTTCAGACAATGTTTCTTGTACGTTACTCCATATCGCCATCATGCCGCACTGATTTAGGTTTACGGTGACCTTAAATCTGTTACGGCAAATGAGAGTATCATTCCTTTGAAAGGGCACAGGCGACATCCTTCCACATCCTTCCCAGTTCGAGAGTCTGCTTCGCGACTAATCTCGTTTTCGACAACACGTTGTACCGAAATTTCCCTTTCTTTTAACCTCTTTATGACTACTAAAGACAGGTGTCGCACGAAGGGTAGTTGCTCGTCGCATTTGGCAGTTATCGTACACACTGATATTCACCATAGTAGTAAATCGCAGAAACGTTCTTCATCAACGCCTGTTTGTCTGTGGTCATTAAT
Organism: Schistocerca americana; assembly: GCF_021461395.2. Lineage (NCBI taxonomy): Eukaryota > Metazoa > Arthropoda > Insecta > Orthoptera > Acrididae > Schistocerca > Schistocerca americana. Next base: position 116,534,185 of record NC_060122.1, on the reverse strand, counting down.
TTATCTCTACATGATCCTACTTGAAACGATGGTAATTTGACTTCCTCGGTAGCACTCACTCCATATAAGGCACAGGTGTTTCGAATTGCGTCCACTGCTTTCATATTTTGTTAAACACCAACAGACACAATGTCACAAATGTTAGGCATCCTCTGTTTTAGACTCCGCTTTCTAATGCATTAACGACGCGACTCATAACGTCAAAAATGAGAAATATTCAAGTTCCCTTGGCAGGAGATACACTACATAGTTCAACAAAATAAGACCACAGATAAATACACTTACATGCCATACAAAATCGCCATGGAGCATACTGAAATCTATTATTATATAATTTGCAACGTTACACAGTGTTGTACTTGCTAATGCGACTGCAAAAAAGTGCGCTGGAGATCATAGGCTTCATGCCCGATGCGTCGCTATCACTTGGACAGACGTTGGTCTGTATTAAGCAACCCCTTGCTGATGGTGCTGAAATTGGTCTCACCATGACAGACACCCATGAGCACTTTGACAGGATTTTTCTTCTACGGGCTGGTTAGAAAATGAACGAGACTGTTTCTAACCTGTCAGAATGATTCTCTTAGCAGACAGACGGATTACGGCTTAAAAAAGATAAGAAGAGGATGGGTTTGATATCATGGCTTTGCGTTTGCACTACATGACGTTGACTATTAGATTACGAATAGGTTATTCACAACAACAGCTCAAGAGGAAGTCAGCACTTCTCTTATCGTGTGCTGCGTACCCCATTATGAGAAAACATGATGCTAACACATGTGAAATTCAGTGGATGGTTGGAGTGTGGCTAGTTTGTAATACATAAACTGTGGGTTCGATTTCCACTAAGGTCACCAGTTTTTAGGAGCCACAAACATATCCTCTTCACCTTCTAGTGCCAAGTAAAGAATGCAGGAGTGTGCAGTTGTTCCAAATCAACAGTAAACATGTCCATTCGCTACTGACTGGAACAGAGATGGATTAGTTTTGGCTCTTAAAGGCGGAAGTCGCTGCTCCCAGAAATTATCTCTCTAGTAGTCTAAGCTTTCTTATACTGTTAATGTTATTTTAGTTCAGTAAATAGTCATCATACAAAGTCATTCCTTATTTGAAGTGACCTTGAGATTTTGAAAATATTGGCATTGGACTGGGATTCGAACTCCAATTTTTGTCTGGACTTGAACCCTTCGAGATGATAGTGTCCCATCATTTCGTTCTTTCCTCATGATGCAAAACTCCTCCAATTCTCTATAACCGGCATGATCCTAACTACTAGACTATGGAATTTGATAATTGACACCTCTTTGTTTGAGGTTAACAACAACGACATGCGCGGGGTTGGAGTCTCAGGCTGCACAGAACTATTCGTTGCGTTACCTCTGGCCGAACATGCGCACATCTCGCTTCCGGTGACGAAACAATAAATACTTCATGTCTGTTTGAAGCTATAAGACGACAGCGAAAGGTGCTGTGTTCAAATCCCTGCCGGGCAATAATCATTTGTATCGTCGTTTCAGGTTCCAGTTTCACGCTATTAGTGAATATATTTAATATCTGACATCTGATTGCGCTTAGGTAACAAGTCATATGGGTACTGGGTTCTGCTCCCCGTCCATCAACACAACTTTGCTTCATGGCGTTTCACAATTGTGCGTTGTACTTTATTACATGCATTTCGGGGTTACGTCTCGGGAATAGTATAAGCGTCATTGGGGTCCAGATGCAGAGCTAAACGTACTGTCGTTTATTTCCATGTTTTGTCATTTGACCTTGTAAACTGGTATTGATGAACACATCGATGTTTCACGTCTCTTTACGTCCAGTCGAATCTCGATCAGACACGCAATCTTTGTTTGGTTAAGAGTGGGTTCAAATTTGGATCACGAAGAACAACTCGTCATGTCATTTAATGAGTGTAATAAGACTTCTCTAGCATCACCTATTGTAATGAAGTTTAATTCACAAGCGTTAAGGACTGTCTCACCTCTAATAACGTGTTTTCAAATATTTGTTGTATAACAGTACTGGTCTACATCTAGACTGGCTGCCACAAAGAGCAGTGTTCTCTAGTAGTCTTTTGTGGTTCATATTTTATACACTCAAACAATTGTACTGCAGACGGTTTAGAGGACCTGTGACACAGCTATGCTATGTTGGTTGCGTACAGTCATGTGCGGCCAACTCATTGGAATTCTTGGGTGGCCCCCTTTCTGTGCTGTCCATTGTGCAAAATGCTATAAATTGGTTAAAAACGTGGATGACTGAAGAACTTGTTATTAGCCGGTAATGTAACTCCAAAAGTGGAAAATACAAATATTAACATTTCTTTATGGGAAACCCATTCTTAACACTGTGTCAAACGCAAGCAAAATTCACTTTGAAGTACCTATTAACGCAAATTAAACGCATCTGCAGGTCTCTTCCAACGCGAAAAACTTGGTTTCAAGCATGCCTAGGAGATGCCAAGCAGTTATCGAAGCTGCTGGTGACAGGACGTGTTTTTAATTGTAGTTGAATTTACTTTTTGTTGATATATAATGTATGTATATGTTTCAGTTTATTTTCAAATAAATTTTTCTAGTGCTTAATCCGATCAGTCTTCCTTAACAGGCAGTACCGCAGTGCATATTCACTCAGACTCTTCTTCTTCACAACAGTAACTAACTGTATTCGTGGTTGGAAACTGACAATATGTCGCGCACTTTATCTAACCTTTCCCAGTATAAATTCCATTTTAACAACTATGCATCTATTTAATACAGTAAATACATGAATCAACGCTATGGGGAACCTGTACCACCCCCTCGATCTAGTGGGGCTGTTCAATCGCAGCTCCTGTCCCTAAATAAGTAATGACGATGTAGACCATCTCCACACGGTCACTATCGAACTGAACGCCCTGCAGTCCATACAGTAACAATGCCTGAAACCCCAAAAAGAAGTAGGTTAGGCATAGTATGCAAAACATAGTTCCCGTTAAACGCTGAAATGTTTATTGATTAACTGTACACCTACAATGAAGTGCCAAAGAAACTGGTTTAGGCATGCATATTCAAATACAGAGCTTTGTAAACAGGCAAATACGGCGCTGCCGTCGGCAACGCCTATATAAGACAGCAACTGTCTCGTCCAGTTGTTAGATCGGTTACTGCTCCTACAATGGCATATTATCAAGACTGAATTGAGTTTGAACGTCGGCGAACGAGCGATGGGACACGGAGTCTCAGTGGTACCAAATTGCTGCAGGTTTCAATGCTGGGCCATAAATAAGAGTCATTGTGCGAACCATTCAACGAAACATCATCGATACGGGCTTTCGGAAGCGAAAGCCCACTCGTGTACCCTTGATGACTGCACGACATCGATTTTTACATCTCGCATGTGTCCGTCAACACCGACATTGGATTGTTGATGACTGAAGACACATTGCCTGGTCGGACGAGTCTCGTTCCAAATTGTATCGAACAAATGGACGTGTGCGGATATGGAGACGGTCTCATGCATCCATGAACCGTGCATGTCAGCAGGGGACTGTTCAAGCTGGCGGAGGCTCTGTAATGGTATGGTGCGTGTGCAGTTGTGCGATCCCTTTCTAGATAAGACTCCGACAGGTGACACGTAAGTAAGCATCCTGTCTGATCACCTGCATCCACTCATGTCGATTGTGCATTCCGACGTAATTAGGCAATTCCAGCAGGACAATGCGACACCCCATAAGTCCATAATTGTTATAGAGAGGCTCCAGAAAAACTCTTCTGAGTTTTCCGCTGACATCTCATTGTGCTTTTGTAGTAGTGATATCCTAACTTCTGTAACATGCACATACTTCTTAAACAAGTGTTTCACATATACCTTAATATGGATTTAGTTAATAGCATGTACTTTCACACTAAATTATAGTATCTTTTTAACAGCAGCCAATTTGCTACATTTCGCAGAACATTTCTTGCTAGGACCTCTCTGTGTCATTTCTTCAGGGATAAAATGCTTGATTTTACTTTTGAATTTCATTTTGAGGTCAAAAAAGTACGTGAGCATGCGTCAAGTTCTGTGATAAATCAATAATAATACTAGGATTCCGTTATGGAACCACTGCTTTTATTTATTCATTCATCTACCGTACAGGAGATCAACTTTCGTACAGTTTACCTTTCAGATACAATCATGATCATAAGTGTGCACTATATATGTTGAATGTTAATAAAACCGACGAACTGCAGGGACCGATTCTTGATTGGAAACGGAGGAAAAAAGGTTGTATAAACATGTGTCCGAAAATGCACCATTGCCACGGTAGATGGGCTGACGAACTGAAGTCCCTCTGACCATGTGCCGTATGCTCCTTTTGTGTTGCAGACAGCGTGATAAACGCAGCGTGCTGCAGGCTGCAGAAAGGGTCCGTATTCATGTCGGGAACAAGCTGAGATGGTGTTCGTGGAAACGGTCGCGAGGCAGCAAGGCTGTAACGGAACAAGTACCCCCACAGACGCCAACCACATCACACATTTCAAGCTCTTTTTGGGCGTCTGTGTGATCATGTGTCCTTTCACGCAGACGAACGGGCAGGGAGGCGGCGGACTCTGTGTAGACTATATTTGGAGGACCGGGTTCTACTGAATATTAAGACGAAACCTCGTACAAGCTCCAGACAACCGGCCCACCATAGGTGTATCCTGCATGACAACCTCTACTGTCCCTATTGCTTGCAACGTGTTGAACATCTGTTGTTATGCAGTGCGATGCAGCTCTGTACTGCGTTCTGGAGCGACTTGTTGCTGTTGCACGCACATCGTCCATATCCAGACACATGGCCGGCCGGTGTGGCCGAGCGGTTCTAGGCACTTCAGTCTGGAACCGTGCGACCGCTACTGTCGCAGGTTCGAATCCTGCCTCGGGCATGGATGTGTGTGATGTCCTTAGGTTAGTTAGGTTTAAGTAGTTCTAAGTTCTAGGGGACTGATGACCACAGATGTTACGTCCCATAGTGCTCAGAGCCATTTGAACAATTTTTTGAACCAGACACATGTTAATAGGGCTTTTTTTCCTCCATTTCCTGTCAGCAATCTGTCCCTTCAGTTTGTCGGTCTTATTTAGTTAGTTGTTTCTTATGTAAAATGAAGGCATCAGATATGTCATAGAACAAATATGAATATTCATGTTCTGTACAGAGTACAAATACAAGGGAAAAAAGTGTTGAGGTGTATTTCTGATTCTTCAAAAAGATTAAGAGCCATGAGTCACGCTAGAAGGGGCGATTGTAAGTGCTAATAACTGTTTTCAGAACATTCAGTTTGCAGATACAAATAGATTAGAAGGAATTCAATCAAATGGCTTCCTGTGACACACAGAACTCTACTGACTGGAGTGATTAGTGTAAATGCTATGTTGCGAAGAAGACCAAATAAAAGTCTAAGTGAAGCTGCATGTCAAGGGGTTCATATTAATAGACAAGGACAAATTCATCACGATCAGGTACGTCAGCCAGAATTACTGGCATTGCAAGGCGTCACCAACAGAGATCTTATTACCCATAAAAGGCACTGGCAGGTACAGGGAAAGCACAAATAAAGACCAAAGCAAAACGTAAGACTAGTCCAATCGAACATAAAGGAGGAACCGTGTCTAAAGTGCATCAACATGCGCAGTTGCTGACAGGCCCAAATCTCATTATAGCATTCATGATAGCAAAAGGTTGTATTTATCAGAAAAACTTAATATTCGAAAGCTACATATATTATATTCAGAGATAAATGCTCCAAACCCTGCGCCATATCGACTGTTTTTTGTGACTAACTGCAACATAAGCTTTCCATATTCCATAACGGACACATGTCCAGTGTGTGACAAATTTAGAGCCGACTGTTCTAAACTTGATTTACAGATAATTAACGAGGAAGTTGGAACTCAGATACAGACTTCAAATAAACAGAAAAGACATATAACGATTTAAAATAATATAATATAACGGGTTTCCTAACTTTCGAAGTCCAGAAAATCTAAAATCTGTGAATAAGAAAGCAGTCTAAATGGATTAGCAGGAGAACCTTACGCTTCCTAATACTTTAACCAAGCATAGGCAGCTATCATTTTATTTATTCGACATTTATTTGCTTTATTCGATAACGTAAGTATTTTATCTATTCCAACAAATGACCATATGAAGTTTGTTTAATGCTGTTGCGTTACTGCCAGGAAATTTTGCATGATTCTGTGTGTGAACTCATTTTATTCTAGACAGAATAAAAACACTTGTGTATAATGTCACTGGGCAGCTAAGGTGACGGACGTCGTGTTCAAGTTTTTGATGTAATGAAAACTCCCCTTATATACGTCCATGGGATTTTTGGTGCAGGTTGCTAACTAATTCTGATCTAATGATTAGACGTTCGTTAAATTCAAACTTTAAAAAGTTAGTCTTCTGTTAACCTGACAAATTCAAGTAAAACATCGGGTAAAGTTGCCTCTACTTTATCCACAAATTTACATATCTATTAACTCTTCACGACTGAGTAGGCAGAGAAATAAATTTACACTTCTCCAACTTTTTGTTGCTCTCGTCAGCATATATGCGGTTGAAACATTAACCTTTGATGTCGAAATACACATGGATACATTACAAGTGGCACATACGCTGGTGTGAGATTTTCCATTTTCATCTTCAATTACATTACTGCAATTAATTCGCAACAAGGACCAGGGTCATACAACTCTAGATGACATTATCTTCTTTATGTGACAGCAGTAGCAGTTATCTTATTGCTTGCGACCGCAGCGACACACACACTGCCTGCGTCGAATCGCAGCGCTCTCGTCTCGCCACACATCATAAAAAAGCAAACTGTATCTTCTTCACCATAGTGTTATGTCTTCCCTCTCGTACGCTCTGTGCAATTCGAATACTGACGCGTCATCGGTTAAATTTTGTTTCACCACACTGTGTACATCTGCTCATTCCGCAAAAGGAATTGTTTTTCTAATACTTACTAGAACAAATTGTTAACAAAATTGGTGTCTCTGTGGCTGTTATTTCGAATCCTCTTTTGTTTCTCCTGCAACCTATGAAACCTTATGGTGTGCAACGGAGCATGCCCTGTTTACTATCCCTCACTTACTGCACATTCCCCAACGCCACGACTATTATTATATATTACATGCTTTTTCAACATATGTATGTAAGTGATGAAACAGCAGACTGATGGTAAAAGCATCAACACGCCCACTATACGCGACAATTCAGTTTTCACCAAATGCTCTGAAAAAAATTAATTTGTATCAGACACTAGTGTCTCTGTATTTAAGTAAGGTTCCGAGTTTTTTACGTTTTACAAACTTTACAAACATGTACACTGCATGGACAATCTCATTACACTACGAATTCATAATCTCTGCGCCACCCACTTCAGTCATCTTTCTTATTGTACTTATGTACGCATCCTTCTAAGACTCGACAGTTTGTTTCCTATTGCGCTTACAATTGTTAACTTTTGTCGCCGCATAATTTATAGTGAGATGCGTATTTACAAGAGCTTCCAGGAATAATATCTGCAAGCTGGTACTAACAAATAGAAAAATTTGATTGCGTGGTTAAATGGTTTAGTATTTCATATGAAAATAAAGCCAACAAAGAACATAAGTTAATTTCCTCTCCACTTCCAGGAATTTTATTTATGATTCTTTTATGGAATATCAGATGCAACAGTAAAGAAAGTGTATTAAATTTGTATTGTCACATTCATAAATGCCAACTGAAAAAATTTCTGAATCGTTCATAATTTTACAGTACAACACGATTTAAAACGCAGAAGAATTTCATGAAAATGTTTTGTTCATTTGCTGGTTGGGGGATAGCTTCATCAGAGGATTTCTACCGTCGCACGCCTGGTACACAACGAGTTGGTCACATGACAAAGAACGATATTTCACGCTCGCAGCAGGCGGAGACATATCGTGTTCATTCCGCTATGCTCTGTGATGAAACTTCGTGGAAGGCTAAAAATAAGTTAAAAGTTCTGCAACTACAAAACACCTGGTGAAAACCTATTTCAAAATTTTTTATGAGCAACAGTCACGCAACAGTACGTTTACGACTTCGCAGCTTATACGGACGGAGGATTCGCTTTTAGTTTCATTCCCGCCAACAAATTTCCAGCTGATAATAGGATTAGCAAATGAGAAAAATTTTACTTTCCTAATTCGAGAGATATGCAGCGAAAATTGTGAAAGGTTAACAGATGACGTCCCATTGTAATTACTTGACGGTTGTTATTGTTTCACACTGAAGAGCGAAAAGGCTTGGTTAAGGGGAGTAGCGCACGCGGTCAGCCATGATGACGTGGTTGTATGAAAGACGAAGTGAAAATATATTGCTTTATGTAAAGGACTTACGTTTCTTGTAATTTTCAGTACGAACCTGTTTCCGGAGCCTATGTGTGCTTTATTAAAATATATAACACATTAACCAAAGACTTTTAGACAAATTAAAGCAGTTGTACAAAGAAGAACATAACTGAATAATAAACTATGGAGACATATTCCAAAGATGTGACGGAACAAAATAATTTCGTCTTTGAAGATCATAAATTACAAATGGATAGGATATAATACTGATATTAAGCGGGTAAGTGAAGCAGCTGTGTTTATACAAAGTACTTTTTTTTTTTAACACAACGAGCTAAATTGTAGTAACTGAAATCAAGGAAATGGGGCATGTCAGTAACAGCGGTAATTTACAACATGGTCTGGATCGGATTATGAGTATAAGTGCTGCTAAGGTAACTGTGTCTGGTCGTTCAGTACTAAGCTTAGGTTGATGAACATGTGTTTATTAATTTTCACTATTTCAAGATAGTTCATCTTCTTTCCTTTTTGGATATGATGTCATACTTGATGTTTCATCTTGTAACAATGGCCTTCTTTATGCAGGTGGTTTGCAAAAGTAGAATCCCCTTTTCTACGTTTCCAACGTCCATGGTGTTCCTTCAAGAGTGTACATATTGTCCTGCCATACTGACCTATATAGAATTTACCACGGACACAAGTAATTTTGTATAATCCACTCTTTTCCAAAGCTGTATAGCTGGCTTTACCATTGGGCATAAAAGTCTCCAACAGTGTTGTGCATATAAAACGATGTTTCTCCATTCCTAGACTTAAACTTTCTGGCTACGTCCAGTGAGACTTTTCCTAAGTATGGAATTGTGCACCGTTTATTGGATTCTTGAGGCAGTGGATGAAGGACAGGATAAAGAAGAAAGTAGGCCTGTCGGTTTTGCTTGTTGAGTATTATAGCTATCATCCTACCTTAGTGGACTCCATAATTCACACAAAGCAAAAACAACAAGAGAAAATACGTGCTATATTTAACATGGTGTATAGCTCGAGCATGATACGGTGGCCGATGTGCAGTGATAAGTTTTCGTCCAAAGCCCTGGGTGAGTTCCTTCGTTTGTTTGGAAGGGGAGGCCGATAAGTGTTTTCCACCTTTCCGCCAGTCAGCGATGACAGAAACGAGGCGTGCACCCTACAGCCTTTCTCCAAAGATTTTGCAGAAACTATTCGGTCAAACTAATTAATTTTTCCTTGACTTATATCTTTGTACGTAAGGGTCATGGTGATGTGCCCATAATTTCGTTAATGGTCAAGGCTATTGTGATATTTACGTGAAAGTAAGACACTGCACTAAATTCTAAAAAGTGTGCAATGTGACACAGAGATCGCTATGATTTTGGGTTTGGTGCACATTACATAATATGTTGTTGTGTATGAAAGTTAGCTAACGTATTAAATTTTTCTTTAGATTTGGGTAAGGTACCTATCTGTTACCAATCACGAGAAAGTTGATCAGATGTAGAACACTCATTTGCGATCTCGCCGCGGCAGCGATAAATCCAAGGACAAATATCCACAACATTCCTTATGTTTCCTAAACGGTTTCAGATAACGAAATGAGATTTTGACAAACGATAGCACACGAAGAGGAGAATATTTTACAATACCGTTGTTATGTGAAACTTCTTTATCTACCGTATTATTCTAATAATTATAGACTTATTCGGTGAAACACTGTAATTTTTAAGGGCCATCGATAGCTTTTGAAACGAGAAATGCTATTGGTTTTAGTATGGCGTATGTGAAGAGATTACACGTTTTTTTGCACTGTTGATGTGCTTTTTCATAAACTGCTGATTTTACTTTTCCTCAGTCACTCACTTAATAAGCTTACTAAACCACCGTTTCAGGTTTCTCTCGCAGCTGCATCTGCACAGCATGTTTGACGTGAGACGTGTAATCTCCGCTGTGTTTTGTCAAAAGAAGCAAATTTTGACATGCCAATCAGAGAAATGTGTAGGTTTTATTCAAAATTCGCCACTCATGACGCATTTTTAAAGTTGCAAATGGTTAACAGGCCAGGCGAAAATAAATCTATGCATTTTCGTCGGAATTCTTTTTAGATAGTAACGAAAGCAGAGGTGACTGTAGATCCTGTTGAATGGTCACCATGCAAGTGCGGGCGTGGAGGGCCCCCACTTAATATTTACAAAAAATGTGAACATAGCCTTTAGTTTAGAACGACACTTCCCCTACAGTGCTCAGCACTTCTCCTAGAGCAATCTGAGCGATCCCCCTGCTGCTCTCCCCATGCTTCTGCAGTCGACAGCGCACCTAGCGGCCACGGCACTGTATCTTGTGCTTTGGGAAGCTACCAAACACAGCACTAGTGTGGGACGTAGTGGGCATGGTAAAAAAGTTAGTGTTGCAGCTAGAGATTTTCTAACCTTGACTATCATTGTTATGAAGTGCATTCGATCTTATTAAACGACCAGCTCAGCGCGACCAAATCTTCTTTCTTTTTATGCCACTAGGGATGGCACTAAATTGGGTATCCTTCAGCAGCTACTATATTTTGGAAAAGAAGATTTCTTGAAGTTCTGTTTCTCTGAGTAATAGGCCTGTGTGCGTAATTAACATGGTCTATTAAAATATTTTCAATATCGCCTACACCCGATACTGGCATAATTCATATTGCAGGTCGTGGTTGACGTTTCACATGTGGCTGAACACTTCCTGTTTCCTTAAATAACGTAACTATCCGGCGAACGGTCAGGACACTTGGACGATGTCGTCCAGGATACGGAGCAACATATATAGCAAACGCCCGTTGGTCATTTTGATCACAATAGCCATACATCAACACGATATCGACCTTTTCTGCAATTGGTGGACGGTCCATTTTAACACGGGGAATGTATCACGAATCAAACACCGTCCGCACTGGAGGAATGTTACATGATACCACGTACTTATACGTTTGTGACTATTACAGCGCCATCTATCACAAAGCAAGAAAAGTGGTCCAACTAAAACATTCATATTTATTTACGTACTACACGAATATGTAATAAAAAATGGGGGTTCCTATTTAAAAAAAGCTGTTGATATCCGTTTGACCTATGGCAGCGCCGTCTAGCGGGCCAACCATAGCGCCATCTGGTTTCCCCCTCCAAGCTAGACGAGTTTCGTTCTTTGTAGTTTTTTTCGTAAATGCTTATTTCTTGAGATATTTGACCCGGTCACTATCAATGGACCACCCAGTATATGACATCGAGTACTCAGATGCGTGAAGAACTGCCGCATCATTCGTGATGTTTTCATTTATTACTTCGTTACTACTAACTCCGTTTGCAGTACATTTGGAGACAGTAGCCACATATACCAGCAAAATTATATCGTTGTGCAGCACATAGTTTAGAAGATACGAAGTCATAAACATTTAGCTGTGTGAAAATGAACCTGCAGGGCGAAATTCGCTTGAGATACAGGTGACGTATGTGTACGAACACTTGTGAAGTATGTGAAATACACGTGAAATATGTTTGACATGTGGGTACGCGGGCAGAGCCGCGTGTAAAAAGCTCATTCTAAAAACGTGGAACGATTTCGACCAAATTTGCTAAATGCGAGGGGCGTTCACTAAGTAGTGCAACAGAATTTTTTCTGAAAACAGGTTGGATTTATTCTGGGTTCTAAAACTCTATGCTATTTCCCCCTCTTCTGGGCACAAAACCCTGTTTTTCAAGGTATTTTTCGTTCGTTGCGACGCCCTTACGCCACCTTAGTGGGAGGGTTTGTGTGCCCGCATGGAACCACCCTTGTGGCATCAACAACCCCCCAAAGATTCCCACGGAGTGCATCCTTCATTGGACCAAACAGATGGAAATCAGAAGGTGTGAGATCCGTACTGTAGGATGAAGAACACTTCAGTGAAATTTTGTCAGCGTCTCGTGGATGTGCAGACTTGTGTATTCGTACCTTGCGTTGTCATGGAGAAGGAGAGATTCGTTTGCGTGTTTGTGGCGGCAACGACACTCAAGTCGTTTCCTGTGGGTAGCGCAGTACACTCCAGAGCTGATCGTTGCGCCATGAGGCAGGATATGTAACAGAACAGCCCTCTCAGAGTCCAAGAAGACCATCACCATGGCTTCACCAGCTGAGGGTATGGCATTCAACTTTTTCTTTGGAAGAGTGATGATGTGGTGCCACTCCATAGATTTCCGTTATGTTTCACATTCGAAGTGATACATCTGTGTTTCATCGCCTGTGACGATGTGCGAGAAAAAATTCTCACTATCAGCCTCGTACAGTGCAAGCGATCCGGCACAGATGGTCCTTCACTGCTGTTTACGATCTTCTGTCAGGCGGGCACACACCTTGCAGTACCCCAACTGATGGACTAGTCTGTCAGCACTACCCACAGAGACGTCCAATTGTGCAGCGAGGTCGATCGCCTTGAATGAGACGGTCCGCACGTTCCAACACTGCAGGAGGCTCACCTATGTTCTAGCGGCTGGCATGCGGAGATGGAGCACGTTCCCGCGACCTCGTTGTGATGATGGTAGACGCCTCGACGAACAACTCATTGTGCTTTCATTTACTTGCGGGTCAACGTAGGCATTCAGTAAGCACTCTCGCGTCCGTCGGCCGTCGTAATTTATTATTTACTGCAGAAATTGTTTGGTAATGGTGATTGTTGCCAACTTACGTGGTGGGCCTTAATCAAAATGATATTTCATTCAATTTTGATTTACAATTACATGCTTTTGTGAACTTCTCTTTTTTAACAATATTAATCTTCAGTGTAAATTATTCGTTACGTTAATGAACGTTAGATTCGCTGAATCTTAAAACATGAGCGTATAAGTTGAACAATGGAATTAACTTTTCATAATAATTTCCTCCGCCAGTCAGTTTACTTTAAAGCAAAAAAATCTTTAGTTATTAATTGCAATTGCGGCCCACACACGCGCGAGAGTATTTTTTCTTACCTCCGTTAACCATTTCATTATAGTCGGAGTCCTGGCTCTGGCTCTCGGCTGTTGTACTGAAAATAAGAATCGTAAAGCTACGTATTTTCTTCAACGTCGGGCGGTTGTGGAGAAAAATGTATACTAAAAAATGTATACTATGTTAATAGCGGGCGGCTTTTTCGCTTCCGGTAATTTTTATAAGTCAATATCGCCACATAATGGCGTCGTTGGCTGCATCGGTCGCTGAAATTGTTGCACTGTAAATTACTCGAATGCAGGTTAATTCAAGGAAGGCGGATATGAAATCAGGATCACCTCTTATAAATTAAAAGTGAACAATGGTGTTAAATCAATATATTTTCTGCTTAATTAGTACAAATATGCTTACATTTGCCAGCACTCGCAAGATGTCCGTCTACACGCAACCAAGACAAGAGAAGAAGTGAAGACGACTAAAAAATTAACAAAAGAGCGTATCTTGTCGTCTCTTTACATCATTTTGTTATATTTCTTTGCCCTCAAAACTTGCACAGAGAAATTATTATAATACGGAAAGAAATGTATGTTCGCCTGAGCAGCTAGTGTCCTTTTATTGTTCAAATTTTAAATGTCTCTTCTTTAAAAATACTGTTTTATAAGTCTTTTCTTATTATTTCACTGGCAACGCTATAGAGCCTATGAATATATGCAATGCCCTGGTTTACCGCCAGAACAGAATCAACGATAGTTCTGTGCTTCGACCGCAACTCCGTCACAGACGCCGTTTTAAAGGCCAAGTATAACGCCGCCACTTACAGGAATTTCATGAAACTATAGGAGGTTAAATGAGAATATTCCACGATGTCACGCTACAAATTCCACTTTTCTTCCACCTGAAACTGGCCGAGAGAAAAATGTGTTGTACTGCTTTTTCAATGCCTCTCGTATATTGTTTACGGTTTGGAAACAAATTCTGTGGGTGTGAGAAAACCTGCTACCAGTTTGGCTGAGCGTGACAATGTGAAGAAGAGAAGGGGAGCAGGAGGAGGAAAAGGGCAGTCAGCGAGGGCGAAGGCGGAGATGTGTTCCTGTAGGGGAGGAGTTGGACAGGGAAAGGAAAGAGCAGGAGACGGACACAGAGGGGAAGAGGAAGAGACAGGCAGGGAGAGGAGAGAGGTGGAGATGAGCAGAGGGAGGAGGAGTGGCAAATGGTGAGAGAATGGCAACAGGAGGAGACAGACAGAGAGAGGGGAGGGACAAGATGGTCTAATAGAAGACTGGAATATCTACGTACCTGAGCAATGCCTTATACCCAGCTGGTTCCATAAGTAAAGGAAGACTACACAACGCATTTCTCATTCGCACCAGGTATGAATTTTTATCATTTATGAGAAAATCATATAATGCCTCATGTTAGAGGGAGAAATATTAGCAGGACTTATCGGAATTCGCAGCATATAGAACCACACCGTGGTATTGCTACTCACGTTTGCCTGCATCACTGGACTGTCACGCAAGTACGGTATCGATGGATCTAGGAGGGCCTTACTCAGCACCGTGACGGACCTCAGTGGCACTGCGCGACTAGCACCTGGAAGGACGAGTGTATTGTTAGCTCATCCGTGCAGGCTTGGGCAGCGGAGTCACTTGAACGGAGATGGAATGGGTCGACAGCTCTGCGGAACCAAAGACACTCCACGTAACTCACAACCAAACTGTCATATTCCGACCTAACCTAGTCCAGGGGCTAAGTGTGTGCCACCACAGGCAATAATATTCTTTTTATGTTCGTTGGCTTTGCGAACTCACAACCAAAGCATCATCTTCCAAGGTCTCAGGCTGTCACTGTAATCAGATTTATTGCTTTCACATTCATTGGCTTCGACACCTCACCATAGAACTGTTGCATTACAAAGCAATTTGACCTCGTCTCAAGATGGACAAGCCAACCTGAAACTGGTAAAGGCAAGATAAAAAAGTGACCAAATGTAATTAGGTCTCGCGCACTGAGGGCTTCCTACAGATTCAGTTATATGTGCGTATAGGTCGTCCATCCTAGGGATCGAGAGACGAAATTATTTTTATCTGTTACTGAGAGTGATACTAGCAAGATATTCGTTCCAGGAGTTCCAAGACAACATCAAAACTCTACACTAGTTCCTCAGACTATACCAGACATACGAAAAGAAGCGAGCAGGGGACTTCAATTTATGTATGTGAAGAGAGGAAATTTAACAAAACATGTATTTATTTACTTAAAAGCATCGCTACGACTTACTTTTTATATCAGCATGCAGTGACGTTTCTCTATTACGCTTTTTTTGGATGATGACTGCAATGTATGCTCAAATGTCAAAAAGATATTTTTATGTGATATAATTACAGTCTAACAAGTTTCAGACATTTTACTTTGCTTCAACTGTGAAACCTTGCTTGTTGCCAAATTTCATGACTCTAGATCAACGGGTTTGATGAGTGAGTTTTCTAGTATCAAAATGTGACATAAATGATCGTATCTTGTGACTGAATTAATTTAGATGCTTAAAATTTTTCTGTCGTCGAGGGACCACACACATTAATATAAGAAATAAATCTGAACCTGATACGTCTACCGATTGCTGAGAAGAAAGGTTCTTAACAGTCAGATAAGCAGACCCAATAGAGGTACCGTTTTTACAGACTGAGTCACGGAACCCTAAAAAAATGACTGGTCGCACATGTTTCAGCCTTTCTACATATATCAAAACTAATTGCTAGTAACACGTATTGTAAACGAGAAGACACTGTGCAACGTTGCTAGAAAGAAAAATTCTTAGTCTGTCTGTACGCTACCAGGGAAACCAGAAAGGGCCCCAGACTCCTTATAAATGTCTCTCTACACCAGTGCTCCAACACTATTTGTTTTAGGAAATGTCTTGTTTCTAGAAAGACATGCCTTTTCAAATTAGTCACTGTCTTGCCAGCAGTATAACGATCGACATATTCGCGAATGGAGATCGCCAGCAAACCTAGTATTTCCATTTGGCATTCATCACCGTCGTATGGGAACGGCACGTGGCGTGATCGCATGGAGTGACACTAAGAACACGACACGATCACGTTTGGCGTATAACATGAAAAGTAGCGGTTACGTTTCACATATGTTGAGGTAGATGTACACCCGAGATCTGATCTGTACGATACCCATGTCCAGGCTGAAAACTCTAACGACTTTACATGTCTAACTCTAACGACTTTATGTCCTCAATTAAATGACGCCATTCTCCGTCCCTTTCACAAGGATGATATATGAGATTTTGTTACAGGATCTCAGTCCCGCAAGTCGCCTGGATTAGACGGTATGTTCAGTTTTGGCCACTCGTTGGTGACGCTTTAAAGTCAATGGTAAATGAATTGATGCGGGGAGTCTCACTTCCCGCTCCTTTTCAGGAAGGGAAACTGGTCCTCCTCCCGAAATCGACAGGTCGACCTGCGATTGATTCCCTCCGTCCTATTACTGCCCTTATCTTCGATTGTAAAATTGTCGCCCTTGCGATCAATATCCGACTCTCTAGGCTGCTCGATACCATTATTGCCGCCCACCAAATCTGTGTCCCGGGGCGCACGTTACTGACTTCTGTTCTCGAATATCGCGATGTAATTTCGGTGGCGGCTTTGCTTTTTCTTGATTTCCAAAAAGCGTTTGATAGTGTCAGCCATGATTTTTTAATAGAGTGCTCACCGCTGTCGGCTTTAATAATGATGCTCGACAGGTCTTCGCAGGGGACCCCCCAGATATCGGTCAGACAGGGTTTACCCCAGGGAAGCCCCTTATCCATGTCACTTTTTGTCATGTTCTTAGAGCCCTTACTTCGCCGCCTCGCCACGCAATTAGGTTGCTGGACTATACTGGGGGAACTTTTTCCGGTCCGTGCATACGCCGATGACGTCATGGTTTTAGTACGACATGTCGAGGACATACTGAGGCTTAAGGATATCTTGGATTGATTTTGTCGTCTTGCTGGTGCTCGCATTAATGATCGTAAATGCACGTTCATACCGTTGAGAGGCTTCGACCATGTCGTCATTCCTTGGGCGACGGTCGTCAATCGCCAAAAGCCCTTAGGGATCTTGGTGGATCACAATCCGATCAAAATGGCGACACTAAATTGGCGTGAGGTTACGAATCGTGTTCACGGGGCGAACCTTGAACATGAACGCCGTTCCCTTAGCCTCCTCCACAAGGTACGGGTTTTAGAGACCTATGTCTTCAGTAAAGTATATTGCGTTGCGCAGGTCTTCCCGCTTCCCGCGATGATGGCCCGCAGACTGAAACAGCTGTCTGGTCGATTCCTGTGGCCATATCTTTCGTGTCCGGTATGAAGTCGTGGCCAGGCCTCGAAAGCTTGGAGGATTGGGTCTGTCCGATTTGCCCGCCGCAGTTTTAACTTGTACGCGGGCTCCGAATTCAGTTACCTCTCGTTTACTTTCCCGCCTCCGGCCGGTCTGTCTGACCCCTCATGTTGATGTCGGACAGATTAATCCTAAACTGCGGAACATCGTGAATAATTTCTAATTATCAGTTCCCAGGTGCTATAATATTATCTTGGAACTCTTCCATTTGGTCCGTGTTTGCATAGAAAAATAGTAATATCACAAATTAAGTCCACCTCGATGCAAAAAAACTTGTTATTCGTTTATTTCTTTATTATCCCAAACTAGTTTCTATTACGCATATTACTACCAACATGTTATCACCCCGTTGGGGTGCAACAAGTCCCCTTTCTCCTGTTGAATTTGCTTCTCCGTCAACCTCTTGGTAAACGGTCTGGTCTCAGTCTTCCTATACTGCCGATGAAGGTTGTTTCAACGTGGTATAAGGTCATTCAACGTTTAATACCTACTGGTGATCGTCTTTATCGTATTGGACTTCGTCCGACTGATCAGTGTGAGGAATGTCATCATGCTTACACCTTACTTCACAGGGTTGTTGCTTGCGACCGGGATCATTAGCTCTGGGTCCGCCGTCAATTAGCTTTCCTTACTCGAGGTACTGTAACCGCTTTCCCAGACGACATTTTCCTACATCCGGGCATATCCCTTTTTCCTCAGACGAAAACGAACTCGATTGTCGGGCTCTTGGGTTACTATGTTTACTATGTCGTTGAAAGCGGGAAAGACCCAGATCGCTGCGTACTTCATCATTGTCTGACAACTGCGCATTGGAAATTCCAGCAGTTGCCACGATACCGAACACTTCTTGCGAATATGCTTCTTCTTGTGTTTAACCGTCAGGGTGTTGGTTAAGTTCCCCTGTTATCCCTGTTTCTTCCCTGAGCTTGAGTGCCCTCTCTTGTAGCTTTGTTTTGTCACTTTTTCTCTTTCACGTGTATATAAAAAAAAAAAAAAATAGACAAGGAGGGTGGGATAATGGGTTAGTCTTCCCGTTCAGAATTTAATAATTATTTGTGCTTGAACTAATTTGTTGATTTTCTTTTTGCAGCTGATATTAAATTATGATTTGACTACGGCTGTCTGATTTTGATGAAAATACCAAGTCAATCTGATAATAAATAAATAGTGGTCAGCGTGACTGAATGTCATACCTAACGGCCCGGGTTCGATTCCCGGCTGGGTCAGACATTTTCTCTGCTCGAGGACTGGGTGTTGTGTTGTCCTTAATATCATTTCATCCCCATCAACACTCAATCGCCGAAGGGGCGACAACTCGAAAGGCTTGCACCAAGCGAAGGGTCTATCCGACGGGAGGCCCTAGCCACACGGCATTTCCATTTATATTATTTATAACATTTTGCCTTTCAGAACAAATAATGTTTGGCATGGGGCTGTTACCCATCCCTGCAGTTCAATCTCTTGCTATAATAGATCATCATTTTTGTTTATCTTGTATAGGGTTCTTTTCAAGATATCATAGAAGTCTTCAGGTTCATCATCCTGTCCCTCCTGTGGGGCATATACTCAAATTACCGATAGATAATGTTATGGTATCTTTATTAACCCTTCATTGATGAATGTGCTGGAGTGTACTTTGTTTGTTAAAGTTTTTTTCCACATAACAGTAACTCCAGCACAGGCTCTTGATGGATTCCGCTGTAGATCATGTCATTCCTGTATATTGTTGGGGAACGTCGTGATTTCTTTTTCGTTGCTGATGTGGTGGCCACGTGAATATTTTATGATTTTATTTCCTTTTCTGGTTGTACTTCGCTATCGTTTAGACTGTGGACATACCAAGTAGCCAATTTAACACAACTTTGACGTACAACAGGAACAAATGACACAGAACAGACAGCGTATTCAAACTGGCTTGTAATCATTGTCTTTGAACAAAAGTGTTATTTGTCTCAGTCTCATAGCGTATTTATTCCACTGACCTTCTGTACTAGGCTATAGCAGTTCATTCCGTGCGAGGTACAATTTCCTTTGATCTATGTTACTTGGCAGTGAGGCATCATGTGAAAGTTACTTTCGTCCTTACGTTTAGCACTCATGTGCATATTGTGAAAAATGATGGTCCTATAACACTCCCTCACGATACGCCCGAAGATTTCCGTCCGTTAAGAAGTTTACTAGGAACTCTTCAGCACAATCACACGGCTGAAGTGATATCCCATTCGCTAATATTTTGGTCATTTGGTGGCAGTGCTGGGCTGTATCGGACGTCTTTTGGAAGTAAAGGGACACTGTTCCTACCTGGGCCTGCTATTTGCTGCCTTGTGGGTCTCGACCGAGAACAGAAAAAAATCAAGTAATCAGAATAACACAGGAGACAACTTTTTAATTGAAAATGCTAATTTTCAGAGGCGGTGTGTAACCTCCTCATTTTTCTCACACAGTACATTTAATTTTTGGCAGTATCCTGCAACAATGCAAGAGAACGGGAACGGCCGACGTAATTTTATTATTAGAAACGATTTATGTACGTATGTGTATCGAAGCTCAACTTGTTTAAAGTCTTAGCAACTGAACAGTTTCATCAAAACTAATGTAATGCCAAGAGTAACGTGGGTTACCTAAACAGGTTAATTTATTATAGAAGGCACGCAACTTGATTCATGTGCTTGACCTGTACTCTTCCTGAAGCAGTCTTAGTACTTCTCATTCACGAAAACATGGAAGCAAAATTTATATAAACAATAGTTACGCAATTAAATTTAGTTACCCACGAGCGTATAGTGCAAGTGCTAATCAACTATATGGTTCCGTGGACCCACAAGCAGATTAACATACAAAAATTCACTGACTATATAAATACAAACAACTGGCGTATGACGTAAACAACAACCACCAAACAAATATCCACCAGATTACAAATTTGAATAGTTGCGCTTACTGCAGTTCTCAGTCGATGACAACAAAGCACACGCTAACACTACTTAGAGAGCCGCATAATGCTCAACTGATGCTTTCATAGTTTGTATCGATTGACTTATTCGGTGTGTGTGCTGTATTTTGTACAGCAACAAGATTTGAGAAATTATTAAGGGTATGGCGCATAATTCATTGGAAAATGCTCTGATATGTTTCCAGATGCTCTGATCTGTTGCTAACATACACTGAAGGTGGAATTATGTTGATGTAGGCAAAAAGTTAATGTCTGTCCATTTCATATTATGTATACAAATAAGTGTCTTGCCAAACTGATTTATCAATGCGTCGTTTTGTATGACGCCGTGATATACCGATCAGCCAAAACATTATGACAACTGGCCACCGTGACGTCGGATGCCAACTGGTGGCGTTGCGGGCAAATAAAACTATAATAAAAAGTATACAAGCAGAGCAGGCGCGGGCGGGGGATAATCCTAGCGAAGATACGGGCTACAAATGGGGAAATCCATTGAAATAAGCTACTTTGGCGAAGGAGAGATTATTATTACGTAGAGCCTGTGAACGAGTATAGCGAAAACGGCGAAGCTGGTCGAATGTACACGTGCTACTATCTACGGAAAGAGGTGTAAGGACAATGAAGGAACCACTAGGTGCTAAATGGTTGAACGTCCCCGACTCTTCCCTAAACCTAGGGTTGGAGGCTTGTCTGCTCTGTAAAGTGTGGCATATCTGCCGAAAGAGCACAGTAGCGCTGCACGAACAAGTGTTTCGAAGCACACCATACACCGTACGTTGTTGACCATGCAGCTCCGCAGTAGACCACCTCTACGTATCCACATGCTGACCCAACGACATCGTCAATTACACTACTGGCCATTAAAATTGCTACACAAAGAAGATGACGTGCTACAGACGCAAAATTTAACCGACAGGAAGAAGATGCTCTATTATGCAAATTATAAGCTTTCCAGACCATTCACACAAGGCTGGCTCTGGTGGCGACACCTACAACGTGCTGACATGAGAAACATTTCCAACCGATTTCTCATGCACAAACAGCAGTTGACTGGCGTTGCCTGGTGAAACGTTGTTGTGATGCCTCGTGTAAGGAGGAGAAATGATATCCATCACGTTTCCGACGTTGATAAAGGTTGGATTGTAGTCTATCACGATTGCGGTTTATCGTATCGCGACGTTACTGCTCGCGTTGGTCAAGATCCAATGACTGTTAGCAGAATATGGAATCGGTGGGTTCAGGAGGGTAATACAGAACGCCGTGCTAGATCTCAACGGCCTCATATCACTAGCACTCGAGATGACAGGCATCTTATCCGCATGGCTGTAACGGATCGTGCAGCCACGTCTCGATCCCTGAGTCAACAGATGGGGTCGTTGGCAAGACAAGAACCATCTGCACGAACAGTTCGACGACGTTTGCAGCAGCATGGATTATCAGCTCGGAGACCATGGCTGCAGTTACCCTTGACGCTGCATCACAGACAGGAGCGACTCTGATGGTGTACTCAATGACGAACCTGGGTGCACGAATGGCAAAACGTCATTTTTTTCGGATGAATCCAGGTTCTGTTTACACCATCATGATATTTTCATCCGTGTTTGACAACATCGCGGTGAGCGCACATTGCCAGCGTGTATTCGTCATCGCCATACTGGCATATCACCCGGCGTGGTGGTATGGGGTGCCATTGGTTACACGTCTCGGTCACCTCTTGTTCGCATTGACGGCACTTTGAACAGTGGACGTAACAGTTCAGACGTGTTACGACCCGTGGCTCTACCCTTCATTCGATCCCTGCGAAACCCTACATTTCAGCAGGATAATGCACGACCGTATTTTGCAGGTCCGGTACGGGCCTTTCTGGATACAGAAAACGTTCGACTGCTGCCCTGGCTAGCACATTCTCCAGATTTCTCACCAATTGAAAACTTCTGGTCAATGGTGGCCGAGCAACTGGCTCGTCACAATGCGCCAGTCACTACTCTTGATGAACTATGGTATCGTGTTGAAGCTGCATGGGCAGCTGTACCTGTACGCTCCATCCAAGCTCTGTTTGACTCAACGCCCAGGCGTATCAAGGCCGTTATTACGGCCAGAGGAGGTTGTTCTGGGTACTGAATTCTCAGGATCTATGCACCCAAATTGCGTGAAAATGTAATCACATGTCAGTTCTAGTATAATATAGTTGTCTAATGAATACCCGTTAATCATCTGCATTTGTTCTTGGTGTAGCAATTTTAATGGCCAGTAGTGTATTACTAATTTAAGATTGCCACGCATAAAAGAAATTTTCTTCATTACGGAAACAACTATGTTCAGACCACGTACTTTTGATGTCAGGAAACTCTTTTATTTCTGATGAGGGTTAATTAATACACAATTTGTGCAAATGAGGTCCCACTGTACCTAACAGTTCCTCACAAAAGTATCTAAGTTGGTTACGCTTTTATTTCATCGCTAGTGTCTCAATGGTACAGATGCTGGCATTCAACGTTCTTGGATGAATACTCCAGTTTGTTTAGCCATACATTTCAGATTCTTACTCTTATTCTCATGGTCGCAGCCAGAATATTCGGAAAACGTTCTTGTGGGTACAAGGATGGGAATGGTCTTCCAAAAGGACACAGGACGGATCCCCTGTAAACATCGTCTAAGGCTAACTTTCCCCGAAATATGGGTCGACAGAAATTATAACGTTTCTTGGCCACCAAAGTCGTCGCACCTTACCTGTGTGGATTTTTGTCTGAAAAGCGAAGAAAAAAGCAGGGAAACAAAACACGAGAGATGAATTCAGTTTTAATATTATAAATAATGCTGCTCTCATAAAAGAATGCCAAGACAATATCAGAAGAGAGTCACGTGGTATTGTTAAGAGAATTCGAAATTGTACGGAAGTGAGACGTGAATTCCTGAAAATCAAGTTTGAAATTAATCATTTGCCTAGGCGAATCAAATGGTTCTTTGCTTGGGTTTCATTCCAACAGTTTTATCCCTAGAGAGATGAAAACTGGACATATGTTACGTGGAACGTTTTAGTCATGTTAATACATACAGTCATCTCATACAATATTTACTGTCCCTCCTGGTACAACTTGTGTATTTATTTACGTAACTCAGTTCACAGTTTATTCGCAGTCAATTACAATTCTCATGCTATTCATATGAGCGCTATTCCTACACTAACTGAAGTGCCATTATTCGATTCCTATACATATCAATCGCTAAACCCTGTTTGCCAGTTCAGTTGAACGTAACAGTTCATTGTTTGCATTCCGTTAACCACTGTATCCCTGCCATCTCTATTATAATCCGATTTACACACTGTTCACCACATTTTAACAGCTTTCCGACACCTGAAATGATGATTAGTGGAGACCGGATTATATGCATCGCAAAAACCTTAAAATATGCATGAGAAATTGCGAATTATGCAAGATCAAATAATAAAAACACATGGTAGTTACTGCGTGCATTATATCTCAAAGTCGAACCTGTGCATATCTATGACCAGGAAGAGTGCCGGTCACACGAAAAAACGGTACATTTACAACGCTGATATCATTTTCTGGATATTTTCTGGAAGAGATTAGGAAGGTGGCCTTTCTATGATTATTTTCTAGAAATTTGCAAAATGAGGACTCATACCGTGTTTCAAGAATTGTTCCTTCTTTGCTGTTGTCGGTAACAAGCGGATGCGATATGAGTGAGTCGCAGCGAAACAGTCGATATGTACAGCACCAACTTCGAGATATATCGCATGTAGGGTGGGCATGCACAAAAACTCCGTGATACTTTAATTAAAAAACAATGTACAATCAAAAATTTTTTTGAACAGCATTTACTTTTAATTTATACTATTATACCAGAGCATCATTTACAGTCACATTTTATTCTACATGTTTCCACTTTTGTAAACATAAACGACCAAGTACTATTCCAAAAGTTCGTTACGGTAGTAAAATTGTGTCTTCGATCACTCAAAACGTTTTTATAAGCAGAAGAGGACCGTTCTACATCAACTGAGGTACGATGGGCGTTTGAAAAGTCCGTGCAAAGTCCGACAGATGGCACCACCGGCGCGTATCAAGGTCATGTTTAGTTAGTAGGATATTTGGAATGAACGTACACCAAGTTTCAGCCATATCGATCTTTGTGTTTGCCATTAGTGTGAATCAAGGAAGTCGAGTGATTGTCAAAAAATGGACGAAAATGAATTTCTTGTGGTGATTAAGCATTACTTTATGAAAGGAAAAACGCCTCAGCAGACTAAAGAGAAACCTGATAAACGTTACGGTGACTCTGCACCTTCAATGAGGACAGTTTATAAGTGGTTTCAAAATTTTTGGAGTGGCCATATAAGCACAAGTGAAGCTGAATGTTCTGGATGCCCTGGGGAGGTTACAACGCCAGAAATAATTCATAAAATCCATGATATGGTGATGGATGACAGAAGAGTCAAGGTGAGTAAGATTGCTGGTACTGTGAGCATCTCGAATAAATGGGTATATAGTATTTTGCGTAAACATTTAAACATGAGAAAGCTATCCGCAAGATGGGTTCGGCGATTGCTCACGCTTGACCAAAAATGGAATCGCGTGAAGTGTTGCAAGGATGGTTTCAGCTGTTCAGGAAGAGCCTGCAGGACTTTAAGGGTCGTTTCGTCACTGCGGATGAAACGTGGATACATTACTATACTCCTGAGACCAAAACAAAATATAAACAATGTGTTACCAAGAGAGAATCTGCACCAAAAAACGCGAAGATCATTCCTTCGGCCGAAAGGTTATATGGCGACTCTCTTCTGGGATTCGCAAGGGATAATCCTTATCGAATATCTGGAAAAGGGTAAAACTATTACAGGTGCAAATTATTCGTCGTTATTGGACCGTCTGAAAACCGAGCTGCAAGAAAAACACCGGCAAGTGGACAACAAAAAAGCCCTTTTCCATCATGACAGTGCACCAGCACACATCTCAGCAGTTGTGGTCGGAAAATTACTGGAAATAGGATTCCAACTCGTTTCACATTCCTCCTATTCTCCAGATGTGGCTCCATCGGACTACTGCTTGTTCCCTAATTTGTAGAAACGGCTAGCGAGTCAAAGATTTTATTCAAACGAGGAGGTTATTGGAGCAACTAATAGCTATTTTGCAGACTTGGAAAATTCATATTATTCGGAAGGGATCAACAAATTAGAACAGCGTTGGACGAAGTGTATAAGTCTAAAAGGAGACTATGTCGATAAATATAAAAGGTTTACCCCAAACACATAAGTAGTTTTTATTTTTGCACGGACTTTTAAAACGTCGTAAAGGAGTAGTATTTGAATTTGGGGTCTATATTGGCACTTACTGTTTCTGGTAAACGTTCACCCGTTCCATTAATAAAAGTATCAATTTGGCACAAGGGTTCAAAGCCTGGGTTATTGTTTAAAATGTTTTCAAACTTTCCTTTAAGTTTTCTAGGCAATACGTGCGGAAGTGAGGAGTTCACTAGAATAATTTTATTCATTAACTGAATAGATTCATTCAACGCCAAACCTTGAGTTTCAAGCCTTTTAATTCTTGCAGGTGTATAGGAAAACTGAGTGCTAATCACAGCACTGTCTTTTTTAATACTGGTATCATTAAAAGCTCCCTTGCACTCGCAAACTACCCTTCTAATGGTCTCGAAATGTTTACTGTAAAACAACACAGCTACGACTGACGCTCCCCAACGAGTTACCACTGATTCGGGAGGTACTGGCACATTTGGTAGTTTTTCTTTGTAGATCTTGCTGCGAACAGAAGCCTTTAGACACACTTTGTGGACGAAATCAGTTTATTCGGATTCACAAACGTGGAACATACCTCACATGAATCAAATTGGGATAAAATACTCGGAGGGCTTTTCCTTCTTTGAACATATAGGGAGCAGGATCTGAAACAAACACAAACACCATTTTATCTGCAGAAGATTGTGGAAATATTTTTCTAATATCCTTATTCGCAAACCTGGTGCTCGTAGAATTATTTACTTTTTCAAGTTCTTTGTAGACCGCTAAATAGGAAGAAGAAAGCTCTTCCTTTAAAGCACCAACAATTAAATTTCCAATATAACGGTCACAAGTGTTTTTAGTTCCGGCAACTGAAATCCAGATAATACTGCCCTTCAGTTAATTGCGGAGAGGCAGATCAGTAAATCGATAAAGCCATGTAGAACAACTTTCTGGGGGAAATCGTGTTTAAGGAAGAAAGATTTCATTGCTCAGAAATGTGCTGTAAGAGTAATATGTGGTGCTCACCTTAGATCATAGTGTAGACATCTGTTTAAGGAGTTGGGCATTCTGACTACTGCAACACAGTATATTCATTCGATCATAAAGTTTGTTGTAAATAATCCACCACAGTTCAAAAGGAACAATGATGTACATAATAACAATACCAGAACGAAGAATGACATTCATTACTTCACGTTAAGTCTGTCTCTATCACAAAAAGGATTGTAAAATCCCGTAGCTACTTAACTTACCTAGTGCTATAAAAAGTCTGACAGATAGCAAAGCAAAATTTAAATACCAACAGAGGAAAGTTTCTCCTTGATAGCTCCTTCTATTCAGCAGAATAATTAATTTGTGATGTGAATGAAAAATGACTCGTTCCACATCATTTCCACTTATCGAGCAAATGATCCATGGAACACGAAACGAACTTATTAACTAATCGTTCTCGGCACGTGTATAAAATCTCATAAAAAGTAACCACCCACCACACTGAAAAATCTGTGTCCTAAAAGATATATGGTAATTAATACGATCAATGGTACTAATAACTTAACACTAGAATACAAAGTAAAATATAAATATCCAAAGAGGGTCCCAGATGCCTCATGGCTACAGCACCACTGTCCAAACACCTTCTAGTCTTTGTTTACGCGCAGTCTATGGGACAATCCTTTATTATGCTGTGGTCTAGCTGTACATTCTCGTGAATTTCATCCTCACATTAAGTCCTGCGTTTGATAATAATAGACTCCCTTTGACGAAGAATGTCCTCTTTGCATGCGCTAGTCTGCTTCTCTTATTCTACTTTACTTCGTCACCATGCGTTATTCTCCTTCAAAGCTAGCAGAGTTCCTTCAAAGCTCCCACTACGTTGTCCCATATTTCTACCACACCTCATTACTTCCCACTTCCCATCATTTACCCTCTTTCGGCAGCATGTCGAGCTCATTACACTATTCATTCTGTTCAACAGGTCTTGTAGTTCTCACTCACTTTTCACAGATTCTGTGCTGGCACTCAAAATAATAAGCGCAGTCGCCCGAAGTGTGACATGCTGATGCTCCTCTTGCACACCACCTGGAAGTAGAGACGCTGCGGTCGCAGAGTAGATTTTTACCGAACCTAGACGTTGTATTTTGTATTGCTCCTGGGAAGATCGTACACGACCTAAGCCGCACACAGCAAGACGAAAACATTTCGTCAGTGAACCTAACCGAGGCAGTCTGCAGTATCATAAGTCGATATTTGTTCGATAACTGCGTTAAATGTAGGAATGTCCATCGCCAAAATAGTTGAAGAAGTACTTAACTTTGTGCCCGATAATATAATTTGCGGTTGAAGGATAAAAATATCGTTGTTTGAAAGCTACATATTTCTTGGATGCCAATTCATTAGTTTAAGTTAAAATTGTCAATGCATTACGAAATTACTTTAGGCATAAACAGCCCCATACCTCACTTGTGTGCTAGCCAAACTGACAAACATGCTGTGAACACAACTTTAATAAGAAGCTGGTTTGTATGCGGGACCACAGCCTCAATGTATTCCGTAAAAGGCCGGCCGAAGTGGCCGTGCGGCTAAAGGCGCTGCAGTCTGGAACCGCAAGACCACTACGGTCGCAGGTTCGAATCCTGCCTCGAGCATGGATGTTTGTGATGTAATTAGGTTAGTTAGGTTTATCTATTTCTAAGTTCTAGGGGACTAATGACCTCAGCAGTTGAGTCCCATAGTGCTCAGAGCCATTTGAACCATTCCGTAAAAGTAAACATCGAACGTTCTACACTGTCAGAAATCCTATAAATCGTATAACCGCTAAATTTTACAGCCTATAATGGACAATCGTTAGAAGACTTAATAAGAAGAATTTTACGGCTGACAACGACAACATACATACGTCTGGTCTGTAAGAGTGCATACCAGTAACATCCACATTTGTCTAAATCGGTCCTACTAAAAAAACAACGGACTACGTCATCATTTCATCAAATGGCTTTCCAGATGTTATTTATATTGGCTGAAGAGCAGATTCAGGAATGAAGTAGTACCTGCAAGCATACGAATTCGGGCTGGAGTTACTTGCTTGTATCTGACCTGATACCTAAGGCGGCTGCTGTGTCTAGTCCGTATAGCTCGATTCCGTATACGAAATCCATTTTGTCACCTAGACTTTCTGAACTTTTTGTTCCTTCGTGTGCCGGTCGGGGTGGCCGAGCGGTTCTAGGCACTACAGTCTGAAACCACGCGACCGCTACGGTCGCAGGTTCGAATCCTGCCTCTGGAATGGATGTGTGTGGTGTCCTTAGGTTGGCTAGGTTTAAGTAGTTCTAAGTTCTAGGGGACTGATGACCTCAGATGTTAAGTCCCATAGTGCTCAGAGCCATTTGAACCATTTTGTTCCTTCGCGGCACACAGGATAGTCGCTATTCTAGCTATCGAGTATTTTATACAAACTTATAGAAAGAAACGTGTGATGCCGGCTTCATGAGTTGCTATTTTAGAAAAGAGAATATGTTGATCCTCTGACTCTCATGTCTTCCATTTCAGTATAAGTGCTACCTACTCACATGATGTTACAGCGAGAAGAGTTCATTGCTTCGTCTTCATGGATTTAAGATACTTTGTCACTGCCGCTGTCGCATTGGGAAAAAAAGGAGAGAGAGAAAGAGAGAGCCTGAGACCTGTAAATAAAAACCTGTACCTTTATTTTATTTATGTATTGCCCACCACTGTTGAAGCAATTGTGCCACAGCGACAGAAGGCAGTGAATGGCCAGTTAGTAAAGTTCCTGGGGCAGCATTGTGACACAGTGTCTAACGTACTGCTTGTCGTTCTCGAACGAGAAACCGTTTGCCCCTCAGCACCTCTTTAAGCTCACTAAAAATGGCATAATCGTAGGGAAGCTCGATGTATGGAGTGTGACTGAGAATCTACCACTTTAATAAATGCGAAAAACTCCTTTACTGCTCTGGATGTGTGGGGCTTTGCATGATCGTTGCAGGATGGCCCCAAAGGTGAGTTGCCATAGTCGTATCGCTTTGATCACTTCGCGAATTACGTGGTCTGGCTTTGTAAGTATAGCTGCGCATTCAGCGTTACCCCGTGCTGGAAAAAGTCTATATGAAGTGGCTTTTCCGGAGAGAGAAGGTGGTGAACACAATCACTGTTGCAGTTACATGAAAGGCGGTGCTTATTTTGGGAGGCTGCGATCCAGCATGTCGTTTTGTCTCCAGCAACCAGTCGTCGCAGAAACTGATTGTCTTCCTTGGCACAGCGCATCATATGTTCCATAGAGAGACAGAGACAGAGGGAGAGAGTTCCATTCGACACGCTTCCTGCACTGGTTGAAAACTTAGAGGCACTCACTAGGCACACACTGTGCGAAATTCCAGTGTCCTTTATGACGGCGAGAACACTTCCGAGGCTCAATCCGACCTCTACGGTAATGGCTGCTTCCGTCTCTCACTGGTCTTCAATAATGAGAACACCCACCTCCTGGAGAATGCCACAGGCGATGCGGTGCGGCGTTCCAGAACGTGCATCTAAGCCGAACGACACCCCTCCTGCCCTGAATCGCTTACGCTACGTCTAGACCGCTGCGTCGGACTTGCACTGCTCTCCGTACATTTGTGCATTTCTCCGATGAATTTCCGTGCCCCGCACTCCTTCCGCTGTCGGAAGACAACACTACACCCGTTTGCTCTTGTTTTTGAGACTCCGTTTCGTTGTTTTCACCATGACTGAGAACAGTAGACTGTAGCCGTGTCGTCCGTTGGGTGTACAGCCGTGTCCCTCTAGCGGCGAATTTGGGAGCTCAGCGCTGTTATAGGTTCTCACCTTCTTCCGTATGCAATAACATTACGATTCTTCCAGAAATTTTCGTTTTCGTGCCTCTAGATTAATTCTTTTTGATTGGATCTTACAGAACGAAAGACAATAATATCTGTAATGTCCTTTCTCCATTTATCACCAACAAGTCATTCAAGAACAAATGTGATGGGCTTTCACGTTTTCACTTTATACTGAGTGCCAGTGTTGGTTGGGCGCAGCCGCATACCACTAGCTATTTGACGTCCCGAGGAATATTCTCTCAAGGAATTAGCCTGTTCTACTGCAGTCCTGCGGGTACTAGGTAAACGTAGGTCGATTCCGACAGAGCCCCTCTTCTGTGGACGAGCGTAATGCGGCACAAACTGTGGGCCAGGTGCTCCAACCCTTGTCCCCTACCGTCTGTTTCCCCTCAAAAGCCGTTTATTGCGTTGGGCACAGAAAATCTAGGGATTTGCTAATACAATCTCCTCTTAAGTTTTCAGAGTTGGGATTGAGTTGAGATTGAGACCAGAGGACCATTGTATGAGACAAATTCCTGACGATGGCATGTCAATCGCGCTCAGAGTAAAGGCTACTAGAGGACCAGCGTCAAAGCAAAATACCGCTAAAAGACGGACAACGAATGTTGGGTACAAAATTCCGAGCATTTTACTTCTAATGATTTATTTGTATGTCCACCTCAAGATTTGGCTTTCGGCACCACAAAACCGGTAGAGACCTAAAACTAAAGGACTAGATGCAGCTGAACCAGTTTATTAATACCAAAGATGATTACTCATACCTGTGGTTACCCTATCTACAAGGTTGTCTGCTGTTTTATAGTGTTTCCGTCTTTTTCAAATAGGGATGGCTAATCTCCGTATTTCCTTTCCTTTAATTAGATCCACCTCTCGTTCTGTATGACTTTATGACGGATGGGTTACACATCTAATTACTTTTACGTAAGTAATTCTATCCACTACCTCATCATCAATTAAAGATTAAAACCAGTCTTGATCGCAACATTTTACTTAATTTTTTTGATAATATTTTCAAAACTTTTACCTCATCAATTATGATATCTACTCGCCTAATCTCTCTCTCTCTAGCACCACATTTCAAAAGCTTCTCTTCTGTCCTTCTGTAAACTGTTTATCGTCCGTGTTTTAAGTCCATAAAAGGCTACACTCCAAACGAATGTCTTCAGAAAAGACTTTCTGACACTTAAATCTGCATTAGATATTAACAAGTTTCTCTTCTTCAGAAAGCTTTTCTCGCCATTATCAGTGCACATTTTATATCCTATCTACTTCGGCCATCATCTGTTATTTTCTTCCCCAACCAGCAAGATGAACAGAAATCAATACGAAGATTAAAAGAGTCATTAGATTAATTGCGAGTACATACAGTGTCATACATCGCGTACGTGGTGAAGTTCTCGCTGATGCTGCACTGCTTCTGTTTTTTTTTTTTTTTTTTTTTTTGTGGTTTTCGGGCGCACAACTTCAATGGTCATTAGCGCCCTGACTACTCTAAGAATGCACCGCGAGGCACAAGTTGACAACAACAACTAAAAGGGAAAACACAATAAAAGACAGACTGACAGGCATAGGATTAAAAAACATCATCAAATGTCCTTAGCGAGGTGTGTCAAATTGATAAAACAAAGAACACGAGCAGCTGCTCGTGGGTCATCCGCTAAAATGGCATCGAAAGTATTAGGCAGGTTAAGATCGAGGCGCAGTGTGTTAAGATCAGGACAGGACATTAAAATGTGTCTAACCGTCAGCAAGTGCCCACATGGGCAGAACGGCGCCGGCGCAGCCGTCAGCAGATGGCGATGGCTGAACCGGCAGTGTCCAATTCTTAACCTTGCTAAAACGACCTCCTCCCGCCGAGAAGGGCGTGAGGAGGACGTCCAAGCCACGGGAAGAGGTTTTAAGGCCCGAAGCTTGTTGTCGGTAAGTGCAGCCCAATCGGCATGCCACAGCGACACAACGCGCCGACAAATGACCCTGCTAAAATCGGACGAAGGGACACAACAAGAAGCTGTCCGAGGCTGGAGGACCGCAGCCTTGGCCGCGGCATCTGCAGCTTCGTTCCCAGGGATACCGACATGGCCAGGAACCCACATAAAGCTAACCGGCGTACCGACGTCCACCAGCTGCTGAAGGGAGCGTTGGATCCGGTGTACGAAAGGGTGAACCGGGTACGGATCACTGAGGCTCTGGATGGCGCTCAGGGAATCTGAGCAGATGACATAAGCAGAATGTCGGTGGCGGCAGATGTAAAGAACAGCCTGGTAGAGGGCAAAGAGCTCAGCTGTGAAGACCGAACAATGGCCATGGAGCCGGTATTGGAAACTTTGTGCCCCGACAATAAAGGAACACCCGACCCCGTCATTGGTCTTAGAGCCATCTGTATAAATGAAAGTCATGTTGTTGAACTTCGAACCAAGTTCCAAAAAACGGGAGTGGTAGACCGAACCGGGGGTGACCTCTTTTGGGAGCGAGCTGAGGTCGAGGTGAACGCGGACCTGAGCCTGGAGCCAAGGTGGCGTGCGGCTCTCGCCCACTCGAAAGGTTGCAGGGAGTGAAAAATGAAGGTGTTGAAGGAGGCGACGAAAGCGAACTCCAGGGGGTAGCAAGGCAGAGACATACAACCCGTATTGAAGGTCAAGAGAGTCGTCAAAAAAGGAACGATAAGACGGATGGTCGGGCATTGACAGTAGCCGACAGGCATACCGACAAAGCAGTATATCGCGCCGGTAGGTGAGTGGCAATTCGCCAGCGTCAGCATGAAGACTCTCTACGGGACTGGTATAAAATGCTCCGATCGCAAGTCGTAAACCCCGATGTTGTATGGAGTTGAGGCGGCGTAAGATGGATGGCCGTGCAGAGGAGTATACGAAGCTCCCATAATCCAGCTTGGAGCGGACGATCGACCGATATAGACGAAGTAGGACGGTTCGATCCGCTCCCCACGACATACCACTGAGAACACGGAGGACATTTAAAGAACGGGTACAACGGGCGGCCAAATATGACACATGTGGAGACCAGCTAAGTTTCCTGTCAAAGGTAAGGCCTAAAAATTTGATTGTCTCCACGAGTGGGAGAGCAACGGGACCGAGTCGTAAGGACGGTGGGAGAAACTCTTTGTAGCGCCAGAAGTTAATACAGACCGTCTTCTCGGCAGAAAAACGGAAGCCATTGGCGACACTCCAGGAGTAAAGACGGTCAAGAGAACGCTGAAGACAGCGCTCCAGGACACGTGCACACTGCGCGCTGCAATAGATGGTAAAATCGTCCACGAAAAGAGAGCCTGATACATCAGCTGGGAGGCAATCCATTACTGGATTGATCGCGATGGCGAAGAGAGCGACACTCAAAACTGAGCCCTGTGGCACCCCATTCTCCTGGCGAAAGGTGTCGGACAGGACAGAACCCACACGTACCCGAAACTGTCGATCCATTAAAAAGGAATGAATAAAAAGAGGGAGGCGACCGCGAAAGCCCCATGTATGCATGGTGCGGAGAATGCCCGCCC
This sequence comes from Schistocerca americana, assembly GCF_021461395.2. Classification (NCBI taxonomy): domain Eukaryota; kingdom Metazoa; phylum Arthropoda; class Insecta; order Orthoptera; family Acrididae; genus Schistocerca; species Schistocerca americana. The sequence continues at coordinate 116,499,933 of NC_060122.1, read as the reverse complement.
TCCAACAGGTGTCGTAAGCCTTCTCCAAATCAAAGAACACAGCCGCGGTCGGGCGCTTCCGCAAGAAGTTATTCATAATGAAGGTCGACAAGGTAACCAGATGGTCAACAGCAGAGCGGCGCCTTCGAAATCCACATTGTACATTGGTAAGTAGGCGTCGAGACTCGAGCAGCCAAACCAATCGAGAGTTAACCATTCGCTCCATCACTTTACAGACACAGCTGGTAAGCGAGATAGGTCGATAACTGGAAGGCAAGTGCTTGTCCTTCCCCGGCTTAGGAATCGGGACAACAATAGACTCGCGCCAGCATGCGGGAACATGTCCCTCAATCCAGATGCGATTGTATGTACGAAGAAGAAAACCTTTACCCGCAGGAGAAAGGTTCTTCAGCATCTGAATATGAATAGAATCAGGCCCTGGAGCGGAGGACCGTGATCGGCCAAGTGCGGTTTCGAGTTCCCGCATGGTGAATGGGGCATTATAACTTTCACAATTCGAGGAGCGGAAGTCAGGTGGCCTAGCCTCCTCTGCCTGTTTGCGGGGGAGGAAGGCAGGGTGGTAATGAGCGGAGCTCGAAACCTCGGCGAAAAAGCGGCCGAAGGCATTGGAGACAGCCTCAGGGGCCACAAGGACTTCATTCGCGACCTTCAAGCCAGAAACTGGGGAGTGGACCTTAGTGCCAGATAGCCGGCGCAGGCTACCCCAGACAACAGAAGAAGGGGTAGAACTGTTGAGGGTGCTTGTGAAAGCAGCCCAGCTGGCTTTCTTGCTTTCTTTAATAATACGACGACACTGAGCACGTAATCGTTTATAATTAATACAATTCGCCACTGTAGGGTGGCGCTTAAAGGTGCGTAAAGCACGTCGACGAGCACGTAAAGCATCTCTACATGCTGCGGTCCACCAGGGGACCGGTACGCGACGTGGAGAAGAAGTAGGGTGAGGGATGGAATATTCAGCAGCAGCGAGAATGACTTCCGTGAGGTGTGCGACCTGACGATCGCAGCTTGTGAAGGTTTGATCCTGAAAGGTAGCCCTGGAAGAGAAGAGCTCCCAGTCTGCCTTGGAGATGGTCCAACGAGAGGAGCACGGAGAGGGAGTATGCTGCAGGAGATGGATAACACACGGGAAATGGTCGCTTGAATATGTATCAGAAAGTGCATACCACTCAAACCGGCGTGCAAGTTGGGGAGTACATATAGAGAGGTCTAAATGGGAATAGGTGTGAGATGTGTCCGAAAGAAAAGTAGGGGCGCCAGTATTGAGGCAGACAAGATCGAGCTGGTTGAAAAGGTCTGCTAACAAGGAGCCCCTCGGGCAGGATGCTGGAGAGCCCCAAAGGGGATGGTGGGCATTGAAGTCTCCAGTTAACAAAAATGGTGCAGGTAGCTGAGCAATAAGTTGCATCACGTCTGCCCTGGTAACGGCAGATGACGATGGAGTGTAAACGGTACAAAAGGAAAACGTAAAGGTGGGGAGAGTAATGCGGATGGCAACTGCCTGCAGGCCGGTGTGCAACGTGATGGGATCGTAGTAAATATCATCCCGGACCAGCAACGTAACCCCTCCATGAGCTGGGATACCTACCACAGGGGGTAGGTCAAAACGCACAGAGGTGTAGTGTGCCAAGGCAATTTGATCGCATGGGCGTAGCTTCGTTTCCTGGAGGGCTACGACAAGCGGACGGTGCAAGCGGAGCAGCAACTCCAAGTCCTCTCGGTTGGAGCGAATGCTGCGAATATTCCAGTGAATAAGTGCCATCGTAAGAAAAGAAAGATGAGAGAAGTGGTCACCTCGAAGGCCGCTTAGGGCCTGGCTTCGAGCGAGCACTGCCGCCGCTATCAGTAGGCGGACAGTCATCGTCCATTGGGTCTATAGGGTCATCGGCCATCTCGGGAGGATGGCCGGGAGGGGGAGCTTCCTCCGCCAGTGAACGGCCAGATGTACGGCGACCAGCGGTGCGGCCAGGCGAAACGGATGACGGCCTGGGGCGGCAGCCGCTGGGTGGCGCAAGAGAAGAAATGCGCCGTGGCGGGGAAGGAGAACTGTGCTTCCTATGCGCCTTTTTGGAAGGACGTGTAGTGGAAGTACCGGTCGAAGGCTGTGAGGTCGAGGTACGGAGGAAGTCTGCACGGGATGGTTCCTTCTTGAAGGCCCGTGCATCTGACTTCGGTGTCTTCGTTTTAGCAGAAGCTGAAGAAGGTGCTCGTGTCTGTGGGGTGATGGGAGGAAGAGGAGACGTCGACCGCGCGATCTTAGCACTGGCCGAACGGACGACCGTGGTGCTGAAGGTCAGATCGCATGTCTGGGTTGCTACCTCCCGGGTAGTCCGAGGAGAGGCGAGGACAGTACTGTATTTCCCCGCTGGGAGCAGCGTGGGCTTCCTACTAGCCAATAGCTTGCGAGCAGCCGAGGTGGACACTTTCTCTTTGACCCGAATTTCCTGGATACAGCGTTCTTCCTTATAGACAGGACAGTCGCGGGAGGATGCTGCATGGTCACCCTGACAGTTCACACAACGAGGAGACGGAGGTGGACAGTCACCCTCATGGGCATCCCTGCCACAGGTGACACATTTAGCCGCATTGGAACAAGACTGTCGAGTGTGATTGAAACGCTGACACTGGTAGCAGCGCGTAGGTGTCGGGATATAGGGGCGAACAGAAATAACCTCGTAGCCCGCCTTGATGCGCGATGGCAGCTTAACACTATCGAAGGTCAAGAAAATTGTCCGGGTCGGTACAAGGTCATTGTTGACCTTTTTCATGACCCTATGGACAGCCGTCACGCCCTGCTCAGCGAGGAATGATTGAAGCTCCTCGTCAGTCAATCCGTCGAGGGAGTCAGTATAGACCACACCACGAGACGAATTCAAAGTTCGGTGGGCCTCCACCCGGACAGGGAACGTGTACAGGAGGGTGGCCCGAAGCAGTTTTTGTGCCTGAAAGGCATTCTAAGTTTCCAGTAATAAGGTGCCGTTACGCAACCTGGTACAGGATTTGACAGATCCGGCTATGGCATCTACGCCCTTCTGAATAACGAAAGGGTTGACAGAGGAAAAATCCTTTCCGTCCTCAGTTCGAGAAACTACGAGGAACTGTGGGGCAGGCGGTAGTACTTTTGTCACTGTTGGCTGGTCACGTTTCCGTTTTTGGGTCGAAGTCGAAAGAGATGGAGTAGAATCCATTGCGGAGGAATCCCCCATGATTGCCAGCGTCTCCGATGGCGCGCTCCTTCCTTGTGGGGACCCTCTCAGAGGGCACTCCCGCCTTAGGTGAATGTTTACACCTCAGGTCACACCTCCCGAGAAACAGACGGAGGGACCAATCGGCATGGTCAGAAGGTATCAGCTCAGGCAATCACCCCTCCCCGGGCCTGGCCTTTACCAGGGGGTACGCGCGTGCCTTACATGTCTACCCAGGGCGGGGACTTACGCGTTACCCCGTCACCGGCTACGCGTGCTAACGCGTGGGTCGGCCTTCAGACACGCACAGGGAGGAAGGAAGAAGAGGAAAAAGAAGAGAGAGAGGGAGAAAGAGGACAGACTGTCTCAAACGCCGAGGCGGAGACCAGAGAAGGCAAGGAGAAGAAGGCAATGAGAAAGCAAGGGGAAGAAGGCAATAAGAAGGCAAGGAGAAGAAGGCAATGAGAAGGCAAGGAGAAAAAGGCAATGAGAAGGCAAGGAGAAAAAGGCAATGAGAAGGCAAGGAGAAGGCAAGGGAAAGAGTAAGGAAGACAGTGAGGTGGAGAAGAGCAAAGAAAGGAACCAACAAAAGGAAGGAAGAAACGAGAAGTGAAAAAACCAAAAGGACCACGATGATAGGTCGTGGAACCGTCCGTCTCCGGACGCAGGCGCGAACTACCCCCGTGAGGGGGATGGACTCCTTTTAGTCGCCTCTTACGACAGGCAGGAATACCGCGGGCCTATTCTAATCCCCGGACCCGCAGGGGGGGCACTGCTTCTGTATTGATACAGATTGTACATTTTGTTCCGACAAACAAAATATTTCTTGCAACCTATTATTGCCCTAGTTAACTTCTGTTAAGCTGTGTAGATCAATCCCCTCAACGTGTCTTTTAAAATGTCTACTCTCCACAAGGGTACAGCATTCCTTCGATTATATCAACAGAATAAAAATTTCAGAAATGTGAGAAAAAGGCATTAGGTAAGATGAATCAGTTTTCAAAAAAACCTGTTTCATTCATAATTGGAATTGAGAATATAAATATTAATTATGGGTGAAGAAGGAATGCGTGTAAACTGAATTTATCAAAACCGCTTTTGATTTTCAACAGTGTTTTTTCTGCCCTGTGATCCAAAAAAAACTGTAACTAATGATAGAGGGTGTGAAAAAAACATATCTCTAAGAATGAGTAGAAAACGAGACTAAGCCTGAAGGTTAATACGAGATGGTCTAAGAAGGTTTTGTGTTGGATTTCTAACGATTCGAAAAGAGCTAGAGGACGACATACGGAAGCCTGGTGGACGAAGGTAGACAAACTTCAGTCATGAGACAGGTTTGATGCAGCTCTCCAAGTTGATATATGCTCTGCAAGCCTCTTCATCGCCACCTAACTACCTCAACGTACATGCACACCAACCTGTAGTGTGTTGCCTAACCATGGTAACCCCTGCAACTGTTAACTTCGCACACTTCCCTTTACTAACAAATTATCTACTCCTTGATGCTTCCGTATGTGTGCTGCCAATCTATCCCGTATTTTACTCAAGTTTTACCATGAAGATCTTTCCCGACTAATTAGATTTAGTACCCCTTCATTAGTTACTCTACCTACACAATCTTCAGAACCTTTCTGTAGCACTACGTTTCAGACGCTTCTTCTATAATCTGCACTCTCTTTATCCCATGTAAGACTACTGTCGAGAGATCAACCTTCAAGAAAGACTTTACAATACTTAAATTGAAAATAAATGTCAACAAATCACTTTCTCTTGATTGAGGCTTTTTTTACTGTCGCCGGTCTGCACTTCATAATAGCCTCTCTTCTTCATCATCGTCAGGTATGTTCCTGCTCAATTAGCAATACCGTTCTATACTTTTTAATGTTCCATTTCTAATATTTTTCCCTCAGGCAGGAATGCTTTAATTTCACCACACACCATTACCATTGTTCCGCTTTTGTTTGTGTCATCTTACTATCTGTTTTCAAGGCACTACCCATTCAGTTCGACTGATGTTCCAAGTTCTAATCTGTGTTTTTGTTTTTGTGATCTTCAGTCCTGAGGCTGGTTTGATTGCAGCTCTCCATGCAACTCTGTCATGTGCAAGCTTCTTCATCTCCCAGTATATACCGCAACCTACATCCTTCTGAATCTTCTTAGTGTATTCGTCTCTTGGTCTCCCTCTACGATTTTTATCCTCCACGCTGCCCTCCAATGCTAAATTTGTGATCCCTTGATGCCTCAGAACATGTCCTACCAACAAGTCCCTTCTTCTTGTCAAGTTGTGCCACAAACTCCTCTTCTCCCCAATTCTATTCAATACCTCCTCATTAGTTATGTGATCTACCCACCTACTCTTCAGCATTCTTCTGTAGCACCACATTTCGAAAGCTTCTATTCTCTTCTCGTCCAAACTATTTATCGTCCATGATTCACTTCCATGCATGTCTGCACTCCATACAAATACTTTCAGAAACGCCTTCCTGACACTTAAATCTATACTCGATGTTAACAAATTTTTCCTCTTCAAAAACGCTTTCCTTGCCATTGCCAGTCTACATTTTACATCCTGTCTACTTCGACCATCAGTTATTTTGGTCCCCAAATAGCAAAACTCCTTTACTTCTTTAAGTGTCTCATTTCCTTATCTAATTCCCTCAGCATCACTCGACTTAATTCGACTACATTCCATTATCCTCGTTTTGCTTTTGTTGATGTTCATCTTATATCCTCCTTTCAAGACACTGTCCATACGTATCCGACATAATTATGATGTTATCGGGAGGCATAAAAGTTTTTATTTACTCTACCTGAACTTTAAATCTTGCCTGCAGGATGTCTTTGGTTTCCTTTCGTGCTTTATCAGTGCAGAGATTCAGTAACATCAGATTTAGGCTTCACACCCATTCTCTCCCTTGTCAATCACTGTTTTCCAATCATATCATTCGGCTCTTATAACTGCAGTCTGATTTCTGTTCAAGCTAATGGCCTTTCACTCACTACATTTGATCACTGACATGAGATGTTCAAATGTGCGTGAATTTCTAAGGGACCAAACTGCTGAGGTCATCGGTTCCTAGACTTACACACTACTTAAACTAACTTATGCTAAGAAGAACACAGACACACACACTTGCCCGAGGGAGGACTCGAACCTCCAGCAGGAGGGGCCGCACTCACTGACATCAGAATTTCTGTTACTGTTGTGGTGTCACCGCCAGACACCACACTTGCTAGGTGGTAGTTTTAAATCGGCCGCGGTCCATTAGTACACGTCGGACCCGCGTGTCGCCACTGTGTGATCGCAGACCGAGCGCCACCACAAGGCAGGTCTCGAGATACGGAATAGCACTCGCCCCAGTTGTACGGACGACGTAGCTAGCGACTATACTGACGAAGCCTCGCTCCTTTGCCGAGCCGATAGTTAGAATAGCCTTCAGCTAAGTCAATGGCTACGACCTAGTAACATTGCATGTATCTAAAGAGTCTCATTTGTATCGCCACAATCTCCAGATGTACCAAAAGGATGGATTAAAGTTAAGTATTCCAGAAGCTACGTACTTTTCTTTATAGCATTCATTACGTATCCTGTTTCAGACCTCACACCCATCTACGTGAGCGTAGCGCGTGCCTTTCGGCTTCCTCTCATTGTGTCTAGGCTGTGTTGTCAAGACACAACAACTGTATCTGTCAACAATGTTGAAATCTTTCCTGTATCACACCTGTTATTCTCTCTAGAGAATGTAGTGACGTCAAAGCATGCAAGGAATGAAACCCTGTATTTAGATCTACCTAGACGACGGTGTACCGGTGGCATCGAAATGACAAAGAGGCGGCAGGGCCTTGCTTGCAAGTCAGGTCGTATTGTCAACATCTTAAGCGTCGGACAGTAGCGCCGGGTAATCAGCGAAGAAACTCGAGGCGAGAAGATGCAATCTCTGGCTCTGCGCCTGGTTTGGAAGGAAGGAGCACACGCATACCTCGCCTCGCAACCTGCAAGATAAATATTGGAGCGCAGAGATTTCCCATGGCGGGGCCGCGGGTGGGGCAGCACTCATATCTCTCAGTATAAATATTACACGGCCCCCCAGATTGAAACTCGTCGGCATCTGCGCCCCCCACTCGCAAGAAGCCACTGCGAGACCAGCTGGCGATTCCTTCGCCTGATACTCCTAAATGAAACAAGCACGTATCCCTTATAAATAGGCCACGGTGCACGCCCCCAACGTGTCGTAGGCTACGGGAACGATACTGGCTGAAGCTGAACACCAGCTAATGGCACGGGGCGGGCATGGTGCCCGTAGGTGCAAGATGTGAACATTTGTCCGACACGGAAGTCAGCGATATTTTAACACCACACTCAACTATTTCTAAACTCTGGTCACGTATTGCATACATTTACCCTCGGTTTAACCCGAAAATAATACAATGCATTGCGACAAGCAGCACATGTAGCATCCTCGGTGCAAAAGTGACTACTCAATAATTTTAATTCTATAGCGAACGGATGGTTAAAAACATTGTTATTTTGAGATCTGTCGTTCTTTTGGGTTGAAATCACAAAAAGTAGAGTGTTACTTCTATTTTTATCAGTTTAGTTAGTTGATCAAGGTAACTGTAGAATGGTTAAATAGTAGGAATTACGCCTGTTTTGACGAATCACTTAAGGGACTGTAACCTCCCTCTCACTAATCGGCCTATCCTGCTTCCGATTTAAAATATGACCGTGGATCGCGTGTATGCCTAATGGATTTTTTCTAATTATACTGTATAAGGCTATCCCGAAGAGGTGATACCTATAAGTAGGAGGAAAGTGTACAACCGACCCTTCTGATGAAAAGTATACTAAAAATCAAAGTAACTAAACCGAACAGGGCTATAATTTGGAAAATGAAAGTTATTTTGTGCATGCACTCACGAACAACACTGGACAGAAAGGGGTACCACTGATCATGAATCCAAACGTTACACTAATGAATGGAAAGGAAGTAATTAACGGTCTCCAGCCCACTGGGGTAATTTACATCAAAAATCCTGTACAAGATGATGGGAAACAAAAACACGTTTTATTAAACACTGATGTGGCAACTAAAGGCTGCCATTGGTTTTTTTTTTACACTATTTTAAGTGAGTATGTAATGATACAGGGTTATAAATACAAAATCAAAAAGGGGTAATGCAGGAGTCGGTTTAATAATGAATAAAAAAATAGGAGTGCTGGTAAGCTACTACAAACAGCATAGTGAACGCATTATTGTGGCCAAGATAGACACGAAGCCAACGCGTACTACAGTAGTACAAGCTCATATGCCAACCAGCTCTTCAGATGACGAAGAAATTGAAGAAATGAATGATGAAATAAAAGAAATCATTCAGATAGTGAAAGGAGACGAAAATTTAATAGTCATGGGTGACTGGAATTTGGTGGTAGGAAAAGGGAGAGAAGGAAACGTAGTAGGTGAATATGGATTGGGGCTAAGAAATGGAAGACGTAGCCGCCTGGTAGAATTTTGCACAGAGCAGAACATAATCATAGCTAACACTTGGTTCAAGAATCATAAAAGAAGGCTGAATACATGGAAGAAGCCAGGAGATATTGACAGGTTTCAGAAAGATCATATAATGGTAAGGCAGAGATTTAGGAACCAGGTTTTAAATTGTAAGACACTTCCAGGAGCAGATGTGGACTCTGACCACAATCTATTGGTTATGAACTGTAGATTAAAACTGAATTTAATTAATGAAAGGAAAAAATACAAAAATGCAGTAAATGAAGCAGGCAAAAAAGGAATCAAACGTCTCAAAAATGAGATCGACAGGAAGTGCAAAATGGCTAAGCAGGGATGGCTAGAGGACAAATGAAATAATGTAAAGTCTTATCTCACTAGGGGTAAGATAGATACTGCCTACAGGAAAATTAAGGAGACCTTTGGAGAAAATAGAACCACTTGTATGAATATCAAGAGCTCAGATGGAAACACAGTTCTAAGCAAAGAAGGGAAAGCAGAAAGGTGGAAGGAGTATATAGAGGGTCTATACAAAGGCGATATTCTTGAGGAAAATATTATAGAAATGGAAGAGGATGCAAATGAAGATGAAATGGGAGATACGATACTGCGTGAAGAGTTTGACACAGCACTGAAAGACCTGAGTCGAAACAAGGCCCCAGGAGTAAACAATATTCCATTAGAACTACTGACGGCCTTGAGAGAGCCAGTCCTGACAAAACTCTACCATCTGGTGAGCAAGATGTATGAGACAGGCGAAATACCCTCAGACTTCAAGAAGAATATAATTATTCCAATCCCAAAGAAGGCAGGTGCTGACAGATTTGAAAATTACCGAACTATCAGCTTAATAAGTCACAGTTGCAAAATACTAACACGAATTCTTTACAGACGAATGGAAAAACTGGTAGAAGCCGACCTCGGGGAAGATCAGTTTGCTTTCTGTAGAAATATAGGAACACGTGAGGCAATACTGACCCTACGACTTATCTTAGAAGCTAGATTAAGGAAAGGCAAACCTACGTTTCTAGCATTTGTAGACTTACAGAAGGCTTTTGACAATGTTGACTGGAATACTCTCTTTCAAATTATGAAGGTGCCAGAGGTAAAATACAGGGAGCGAAAGGATATTTACAATTTGTACAGAAACCAGATGGCAGTTATAAGAGTCGAGGGACATGAAAGGGAAGCAGTGGTTGGGAAGGGAGTGAGAAAGGGTCGTAGCGTCTCCCCGATATTATTCAATCCGTATATTGAGCAAGCAGTGAAGGAAACAAAAGAAAAATTCGGAGTAGGTATTAAAATCCATGGAGAAGAAGTAAAAACTTTGAGGTTCGCCGATGACATTGTAATTCTGTCAGCAAAAGACTTAGAAGAGCAGTTGAACGGAATGGATAGTACCTTGAAAGGAGGATATGAGATGAACATCAACAAAAACAAAACGAGGATAATGGAATGTAGTCGAATTAAGTCGGGTGATGCTGAGGGAATTAGATTGGGAAATGAGACATTTAAAGTAGTAAAGGAGTTTTGCTACTTGGGGTGCAAAATAACTGATGATGGTCGAGGTAGAGAGGATATAGATTGTAGACTGGTAATGGCAAGGAAAGCGTTTCTGAAGACGAGAAATTTTTTAACATCGAGTATAGATTTAAGTGTCTGGAAGACGCTTCTGAAGGTATTCGTATGGAGTGTAGCCATGTATGGAAGTGAAACATGGACGATAACTAGTTTGGACAAGAAGAGAATAGAAGCTTTCGAAATGTGGTGCTACAGAAGAATGATGAAGATTAGATGGATAGATCATATAACTAATGAGGAGGTATTGGATAGGATTGGGGAGAAGTTTGTGGCACAACTTGACTAGAAGAAGAGATCGGTTGGTAGGACATGTTCTGAGGCATCAAGGTTCAAATGGCTCTGAGCACTATGCGACTTAACTTCTGAGGTCATCAGTCGCCTAGAACTTAGAACTAATTAAACCTAACTAACCTAAGGACATGACACACATCCATGCCCGAGGCAGGATTCGAACCTGCGACCGTAGCGGTCGCTCGGTTCCAGACTGTAGCGCCCAGAACCGCTCGGCCACTCCGGCCGGCTTAGGCATCAAGGCATCACCAATTTAGTATTGGAGGGCAGCGTAGAGTGTAAAAATCGTAGAGGGAGACCAAGAGATGAATACACTAAAGAGATTCAGAAGGATGTAGGTTGCCGTAGGTACTGGGAGATGAAGAAGCTTGCACAGGATAGAGTAGCATGGAGAGCTGCATCAAACGAGTCTCAGGACTGAAGACCACAACAACAACAACAACAACAACAAGTAATGATAAAGAAATCTGAGAAGTCACTCTTACGTTATGTTTGGCATAACATTTTGAGAAAGGCAATCGAGTAATGATTTGAAAATGTGCAATTAAACTGTATGTTAGTACTGAACTTTGTTACGTGAACAATGAATTTCAGTGACCTCAGCATAACGTTATCAAAGAAATTTAGAAGAAAACCAAATACTTTTCACTTTGCTGTACTTATTTTGCAAAATGTATTTCATGTTATTGTCTGAACACCTGAACCTTTTTTAGTGATTTGAACAGAATTAAATACTACAATACGTATCGAACCAAACAGCCATGTGCTCCAAGCTATATGTAAAATAAATAAAACTTCCGCACTCTTAATTTGGGCATTTCTTTAGATTTGGATTTTTTCCAGTGATTGATTCTCAAAATTGAAAAATGAAATTGCTTTACTTTAGTGATATACTGAAGCCTCTTTTGTACAACAGTTAATTGAAAGTAGACTGAGGCTAAAATTCTTAAAAGAAAAATTATTCATTAGTAAACTGGCTGTAACTGTTTCTTATGACACTCAGTTATCATATTAGAAAAAAAGGAACAAGAATTCTGCTTGGTAACAATGTCTGGGGGCAATGAGGACACAATCGCCCTGATTTTAACTGATTATAGTTATTAAATAAATCTTATCAATCAAATCACATTCAGTTGTGTTGCTAGGTTAGCCGTTAATACTTTCTACCAATGAACAGTCTTACTTCAGTGCTGTGCATACGATGAAACGCGGAGCCGACGACGAAACTGTGTTGCTGGAACAGCTGCTGTTGTTTAAGACGGTAGCATATTGCGGTGCCACGACTAATTATAGGAACGGGAAATCGTAATTAATACAGCCTCTTCCGCCCGTCCACTGTCCGTACTCCTGCTCTAGACATCTGGCCAGCGCGCGTACATGATGCCGCCGAAAATGGTACTCTCTACTGCGAGGGCGTTAACACCACACTTCCGCACACTACAAGTGCTGGAATCCGTCTCCCCTCTTTCCGTGCGCTCTGCGCAACAACTCCTGCCCAAAGATTTTACAACACACAAGAGTTGTTGTTATCGTTGGTAGTCGATCCAAATAACAATTCCTTTGGCTTTTTCGCAGAGCTTATAAGTTTCACAGTGAAACACAGATAAATACAATGAAACGTCAACTGACTTCTTCCTAAATGTACACAGACAGTGAAGCAATGTCCTCTCTTATTAAAATAAAGCATTTAAATTACAAATATTCACACACAATTCAAAAAAAGTAATATATCGGTTGCAGGTGCCATTCATCCTGCATTTTCTGTGTTGCAGGACTTTCGAGTTACGTCAATTTTAGTGAATGAAACGAAATATCCCACTGCTATGGTTAGGCCGTAAAAGTACTCTATTTCTTATATTAACTATTGTTAGCTTTCCCAATTAGCTATGATGCTGTAGATTGTTCTGTGAATTGTATGATTTACAGTGATGTGTTCTTGATATTTTGAGTTGCTTCACTTAGTAGAGCCATTCTCTGATAGTCTCAGTTGTGTCCCTTTCGAACAAGTTGATTAGGATATTTTAAATTGTTCAAGTGGTTCAAAGGGCTCTAAGCACTATGGGACTTAACATCTGAGGTCATCAGTCCCCTAGACTTAGAACCACTTAAACCTAACCTAAGGACACCATACACATCCATGCCAGAGGCAGGATTCGAACCTGCGACCGTAGCGGCAGTGCAGCTCCGGACTGAAGCGCCTAGAACCTTTCAATTTGTGTCACTTTTTCAGAATATACTTACTCGTTTCCTTTTCTGCTCCCATTTCTTACATATTATTGACGTTGTCATCAGGGAGTTCACCTGTCATACAGCACGATTATATAGAAGGTAGGCATTCTGCTAATTCGGAATGCACTCAATGAAAACAAGCCCACGAAAGAAATCCAAGGGATGAGGTAACAAAGGAAGAACATAGGAACATATTTCATGAACCACATTTTTATAGAAATGCATCATCCGTAGTTAAATCCCATAAAAATATAGGATCAGCTGTTACAGCTACCAGTTTTGATGGTGATATAAGTCTCCGCCACACACCGTCAGGTGGCTGGCGGAGTATGGATGTAGACGTAGATGTTACTGCATGTAGATCAGAAGCAGGCTTGTTCAAACTTATTATAATCCGTTCCCTCTGCCTGAAAACAATAATAAAGGCATTCAACATCTTATCAATGAAACTATTGTGCCAGATCGTTATTACAATTTTTATTATAGAAAAGTCTCAGTATTAGATGAATATTATGATTAAGATTCAATAGTTATGTGTCTAATAAGTGTTAAGAGGTTATAATACTACATGGTACTCACATTTGAGGTATAGTTCTGAATCTGTGGAAGGTGTTGTTAAATTATGTAATTTCTAGGAACATTACCTGTTTGCAGCAATGGAACCCAAATGCTATTAGTCAAAATCCATTCCACTCAATGTGCGATATATTAGAAACGAGACATTATTAATAAGCACAAATTAATCATTAAAAGTTCCATGTGTTTATATTTTATTATACAAAAGGGACAGAACGTATAGTAAAAGTGGCGTAGTCAAAACAATGGGCAGTTCATTGTGGTTGATGCTAGAGATGACTGAAAAGCTATTTTATCACCGTGTTATATCTATTTTCGTTAGTGCCGATAAAATGTTTTTCTAGTTTTAGTCAAAATCTGATTTTCAGTATTGTGTGACTTCTGTGGCAAGAATTATTGCAAGCACATCTCTAAAATCACATTTAATGGCTATCCATGGTTCCACCGTTGTATTATACATTCCTAACTAGGTGAAGAATTACTCAACTTCTACCAGAATTTGTCGAAAGTATATGAATCGAAACGATAGGCAGTTATAAAAGTTTAATTGCAAATTCAAAAAATCAAAATGTTACCACAAAACTTGGTGATGAGTCACTCCTTCTTTACGTGTTCACTCTTGAATGAGACACATTTTACCCTACGATGAACGACTTCGCTGCAGAAGTCTACATTGAGGCTGTTCAGCAAACTTCGCACGTCAAAAGTCACTTCAGCACCTTTCTGGAAATGCCTACCACACAATGGTGTCTTCATCCAAAGTCACTAGCTGCAATGTGTCAGATTGCTGTTAGAGGGTACTCTCCTTGTATCACATTGTTTTACTCTTCCGCTGCCTCTGCCTACCTTATCGCACTACAACTTCAAATCACTACCTCCAAGGTACTTTTTATAGGGGCCCCAAACAGTACGTGCTCGTATTCAACGGTTTCCAACTACACTCTCTCATTATATGTGTGGTACGTCACATTCCGCTAGTGGAGCGGAATATACGTCAGGTAAGCGCAGGAGGGAATCTTCAATCAGTCACTGGAAAACATATTTTTCTAATGTCAAACCATGTTCACAGATGTACAGCTTTTAGTTATCTCTAACTTTTATTGAGGAAACCAACTATTTGGCGCTGCAGAGGTCTCAGTAATTGTGACTCTCAATTTTCTACGGTGTCTTCGCTGTGTGTATCTTGTAGAACTTGTTCCTCTTCTCTTGATAGTACATAATCATAATCGTACATACCTGTAAAATAAGGGCCAGAATTTAACTTTCCTTATATTATAGTATCCATAACTACAACCCAGTATGCTGATTTAAAAAAAAAATAAGAATTAATAATCTAGCGTCAGAAGCCGACAGTGTATGTGTCGTAATCTGACAGTGTCAGCTACCACAATTAAATAAAAAAAATTCTTAAAATGCATGTCACCTACTGATTTCAGTGTTTTAACTCAAGAAGGAGGCAGTATGATTTAAGGAAACGAATATGTATCTGCATTAATTATCAGACTCTATCCCCAGCAAAATTGTAACATCTTAAATGTGTATGTGCAGTTATCAACAAGTCTGAAGAGTCTAAGAAGGTGCAAGTACCTTTATGTTGACTCAGTGAAGGATGATTTCCGTGGAATTTGCGTGAATCATAATAAAGTATGGTCATGATGTCACTTCCATATATGCCCCCTAAATTTAGTACTAATCTCAACTTGTATGAGCGCTTCCTGGCTAAATGTACGTACACGTCTCAGCACAGTTCATCTGAGGTCACAAACATGCAGTGAGGAAAGCAGGTGAGGGCTAAAATCTGTAACAGATGTGTGTGGTGTAACGGAGGCCGTGTTAAGATGTGTACATATGCTTATTCAGCAACCTCCCTGGTGAGAGAAGGCTTTTTCTAAATTTAGGAGGAATAAGTGATGTTGTAATTAAGACTTGGTAAGATCTCCACATATGCATTAACACAATTCACAAGCTTGCATATTTCGCTGAGCCAGTATAAATACGCTTGCACTTTCTCAGAGCAGATTTGCTGGTGACTGAACAAGCACATTTAGAGTGTTACAATTTTGTTGGTGCTAACTTTTGGTAAAAATACAGACAATTTTTGATTCCTTTGAAGTGAATGATACATACACTGTCAGCATTTTTAAGATCCGATAGCTGACACTCATTGACAGTTTACGACATTTGCATTGTCACCTTTCAACATTAGAATATTAATACACTTGAGAGCCTAGTTCACATTCAAATATTTATTTTGAATTGGTGATCGCTTTCAACAGTACTTGGCTGTCATCTTTGGATCTCATTTTTTTCAAAATTATGCAATACATTTTCACAACGTTGAAATTTAAATAGTTTTGACAGCAATGACGCACTATTGAAACCCGTCACCGATTCAGAATAAATATTTAAATCGGATCTTGCCTTTGAAGTATTTTTTTGCAAATATTACATTCTGCAGATCGTCCCCTGATCAGAATGTCTGTAACAGAATACTAATCGAGATTCAGTGGCTCACACGCAGTGTCAGGCTAAGTCACATACATTGTCAGCATCTGGTGTCAGAACACTATTCTAGATCTGATACTAACATCTATATCACGCTTGTCACACACACAGTCATAATATTGCAATTTTGTTTGATGTTTACTTTCCACATGGTGAGGTATGAGGCAATTTGTTAAAAATCTCATACAGCGCAATGTTGTGTGGGACGATTGCGTGGGGCGATATGTTAGTGTTTCAGGTAACAATCATGATGTAATATGGTCATGCATAGGCAAATATGTTAAAGTTTCACTGTAACATTACTATGTATGGGACAATTCGTTAAGTCTTTGCTGTAACATAGAGATGTACAGGATGATAATTATTGAACTATAGGAAAACCGCCTCCCCCCCATGAGCCATGGACCTTGCCGTTGGTGGGGAGGCTTGCGTGCCTCAGCGATAGCCATACCGTAGGTGCAACCATAACGGAGGGGAATGTGTTGAGAGGCCAGACAAACGTGTGGTTCCTGAAGAGGGGCAGCAGCCTTTTCAGTAGTTGCAGGGGCAACAGTCTGGATGATTGACTGAACTGGCCTTGTAACACTAACCAAAACGGCCTTTCTGTGCTGGTACTGCGAAAGGCTGAAAGCAAGGGGAAACTACAGCCGTAATTTTTCCCGAGGGCAGGCAGCTTTACGATATGGTTAAATGATGATGGCGTCCTCTTGGGTAAAATATACCGGACGTAAAATAGTCCCCCATTCGCATCTCCGGGCGGGGACTACTCAGGAGGACGTTGTTATCAGGAGAAAGAAAATTGCAGTTCTACGGTTCTGCGCGTGGAATGTCAGATCCCTTAATCGGGCAGGTAGGTTAGAAAATTTAAAAAGGGAAATGGATAGGTTAAAGTTAGATATAGTGGGAATTAGTGAAGTTAGGTGGCAGGAGGAACAAGACTTCTGGTCAGGTGAATAAAGGGTTATAAATACTAAATCAAATAGGCGCAATGCAGGAGTGGTTTTAATAATGAATAAAAAAATAGGAATACGGGTAAGCTACTACAAAGAGCATATTGAACGCATTATTGTGGCCAAGATAGATACGAAGCCAACACCTACCATAGTAGTACAATATTATATGCCAACTACCTCCGCATATGACGAAGAGATTGATGAAATGATTGTTGAGATAAGAGACATTATTCAGATAGTGAAGGGAGACGAAAATTGAATAGTCATGGGTGACTAGAATTCGATAGTAGCGAAGGAAGAGAAGGAAACGTAATAGGTGAATGTGGAATGGGGGTAAGGAATGAAAGAGGAAGCCGCCTGGTAGAATATTGCTCAGAGCATATATTAATCATAGCTAACACTTGGTTCAAGATTAATGAAAGAAGGTTGTATATGTGGAAGCGGCCTGGAGATACCGGAAGGTGTCGCATAGATTATATAGTGGTAAGACAGAGATTAAGGAACCAGGTTTTAAATTGTAAGACATTTCCAGGGGCAGATGTGGACTCTGACCACAATCTATTGGTTATGAACTGTAGATTAAAACTGAAGAGACTGCAAAAATGTGGGAATTTAAGGAAATGGGACCTGGATAATCTGACTAAACCAGAGGTTGTACAGAGTTTCAGGGAGAGCATAAGGGAACAATTGACAGGAATGAGGGAAAGAAATAAAGTAGAAGAAGAATGGGTAGCTTTGAGAGATGAAGTAGTGGAGGCAGCAGAGGATCAAGTAGGTAAAAAGAAGAGGGCTAGTAGAAATCCTTGGGTAACAGAAGAGATATTGAACTTAATTAATGAAAGGAGAAAATATAAAAATGCAGTAAATGAAGCAGGCAAAAAAGGAATACAAACGTCTCAAAAATGAGATCGACAGGAAGTGCAAAATGGCTAAGCAGGGGTGGCTAGAGGACAAATGTAATAATGTAGAGTCTTATCTCACTATGGGTAAGATAGATACTGCCTACAGGAAAATTAAAGAGACCTTTGGAGAAAAGAGAACCACTTGTATGAATATCAAGAGCTCAGATGGAAACCCAGTACTAAGCAAAGAGGGGAAATCACAAAGGTTTAAGGAGTCTATACAAGGGAGATGTTCTTGAGAACAATATTATGGAAATGGAATAGGATAGCCTTGGGAGAGCCAGCCTTGACAAAACTCTACTATCTGGTGAGCAAGATGTAAGGCGAAATATCCTCAGACTTCAAGAAGAATATAATAATTCCAATCCCAAAGAAAGCAGGTGTTGACAGATGTGAAAATTACCGAACTAATAGTTTAATACGCCATGGCTGCAAAATACTAACACGAATTCTTTACAGACGAATAGAAAACTGGTAGAAGCCGACCTCGGGGAAGATCAGTTTGGATTCCGTAGAAATGTTGGAACACGTGAGGCAACACTAACCTTACGACTTAACTTAGAAAATAGATTAAGGAAAGACAAACCTACGTTTCTAGCATTTGTAGACTTAGAGAAATGATTTGACAATGTTGACTGGAATAACCTTTTTTAAATTCTGAAGGTGGCACGGGTAAAATACAGGGAGATAAAGGCTATTTACAATTTGTACAGAAACCAGATGTCAGTTATAAGAGTCGAGGGGCATGAAAGGGAAGCAGTGGTAGGGAATGGAGTAAGACAGGGTTGTAGCGTCTCCCCGATGTTATTCAATCTGTATGTTGAGCAAGTAGTAAAGGGAACAAGAGAAAAAATTTGGAGTAGGAATTGAAATCCATGGAGAAGAAATAAAAACTTCGAGGTTCGCCAATGACATTCTAATTCTGTCAGAGACAGCAAAAGACCCGGAAGAGCATCTGAACGGAATGGACAGTGTCTTGAAAGGAGGATATAAGATGAACATCAACAAAAACAAAACGAGGATAATGGAATGTAGTCGAATTAAATCAGGTGATGCTGAGGGAATTAGATTAGGAACTGAGACTCTTAAAGTAGTAAAGTAGTTTTGCTATATGGGGAGCAAAATAAGTGCTGATGGTCGAGGTAGAGAGGATATAAAATGTCGACTGGCAATGGCAAAGTAAGCGTTTCTGAAGAAGAGAAATTTGTTAACATCAAGTATAGATTTGAGCGCCAGGAAGTCGTTTCTGAAAGTATTTGTATGGAAAGTAGCCAGGTATGAAAGTGAAACTTGGACGATAATTAGTTTAGACAAGAAGAGAATAGAAGCTTTCGAAATGTGGTGCTACAGAAGAATGCTGAAGAGTAGATGGGTAGATCACATTACTAATGAGGTGGTATTGAATAGAATTGGGGATAAGAGAAATTTGTGGCACAACTTGACTAAAA
Organism: Schistocerca americana; assembly: GCF_021461395.2. Lineage (NCBI taxonomy): Eukaryota > Metazoa > Arthropoda > Insecta > Orthoptera > Acrididae > Schistocerca > Schistocerca americana. The sequence goes on along the minus strand of NC_060122.1, from coordinate 116,480,756 downwards.
GATGGTATGGCTTTTTTAGGACATATTCTGAGGCATCAAGGGTTTAAAAATTTAGTGTTGGGGGGCAGCGTGGAGGTAAAAATCGTAGAAGGAGACCAAGAGATGAATACACTAAACAGATTCAGAAGGATGTAGGTTGCAGTAGGTACTGGGAGATGAAGAAGCTTGCGCAGGGTAGAGTAGCATGGAGAGCTGCATCAAACGAGTCTCTGGACTGAAGACCATAACAACAACAAAAGTTACGGAAAGGTGTAATGTAGTTGCATACATATTTGGTGAGTTATAGCTCCCGCCAACTTAAAAAATGTTGTTTTGACAGTTCAAGCCTTTAAGATTTCAGCTTGTGTTTTTTTAATGTTGAAATTGAGCGAACTTTTAATTGGAAATACCAGCACCGTACAGTTGGGCGTTTTTTCGGAATACTCTCATTTTGGGAAGTTAAATCGATTAATTGTCTTTCGCTTGTTTACCATAAAACTATCATTTTACGTAGGGAAACCTTGTTGATAACGGTATTTTGGTTGATAGTGATGCCTTCTGTGATACTGTCCGAAGCTAACAGAACCCCTATTCCGCCGCATGGTATTACATTGACTGCATTCGAGCTCTCGGATGCGCTAGATTCCCATGCAGTAAATCGCTGTTTCATCGTATTTTAACGTTTATTGTCCACTTTGTATGAATGAGTCTTAGAAACAAACTCTCTAAGGAACATCTTAGCGAATAAAAGTGTTACACGCAAAAAAAATGTACCATGATCCATCTCTTTCAACAGATTCAGGAAATCATGTGGAAAAAGAAGTCGCAAAATTACGAAGTTCACTTCAACTAAACGAGCAAAGCAGGTATCATTAATAGGTAATACTATAGATAAACTCGTAGCTGATGTGAAGATGAAGCTTCGCGTTATCCCTTAAGGTGCTGTGTATAAAGCCAATCAGCCATAAGTATCGGTGGATTAAGGTTCCCGCAGCTTTGTCTTCAGAGCATCAAGGCAAAAATTTAAAAAATGACCGTGTAGCTGCAAAAATCTTATAATCGACGTAGCAATATCTGGGAAAATGAGAGAGAATAAGTATCAGCCTTACATCCGTAACGTCGTCTTGCTACCTGCAGGAAATAATTCATTGTCCTTGTTGACTCCTGACATGAACATAACGACAGATTTGTCTTTAGGAAGATGACGAAAAGAATGACAACATAGCTTGTTCAGCCTGTCGATAAAGAAATTTTTCGACAGTGCCAATCATGTTGTTTTTTTGGTTTTTTTTCAGAATATAGTCGGACAGTACAATTTCAGAATGCTCTTTGTCATTTCAGGGTTATCAGCGGAGCAGTATCATTAAGCATCAATCATTTGTGCATTGTCAGATTACATCACCACGTATATCGAATTTAATCGAGTGTACCTGGAACACAGCACAATATGCACGAGAATGACGACGACCATTTATAACACAATCCCAGTTCACTCTAAATAATAGAACTGTACGAAGTGCCTTTTACTAGGTGTAAGGAGAATGTTCGTTTTCGTCATCCAACAGAAGTTTGAATTTTTGTGACGACCACAGGGTATAAATGAAGTAACGTTTCATTGTTAATAAAACATACGGTACGGCGTAATGCCAAGCGCCAGCACGCCGGTCGGGAACGATAGAGAAGAGAAGGCTGTGAGAACAGGTCAGCCAATCGCACGCTGACTGACACCTCTCTCCCACGCCCGGGTTCCCGGGTTCGATTCCCGGCGGGGTCAGGGATTTTCTCTGCCTCGTGATGACTGGGTGTTGTGTGATGTCCTTAGGTTAGTTAGGCTTAAGTAGTTCTACGTTCTAGGGGGCTGATGACCATCGATGTTAAGTCCCACAGCGCTTAGAGCCATTTGAACCATTTGACACCTCTCCAGCATGACAACGCGACAGCAGCGGCCCCTACGGAAAGAGGACATAAGCGCCGCGACCGACTGGTCGCGGCCATTGCTACAGCATCTTCTAGACTAGCAAATTGGATAGAAGCGTCAACTCCAATCAAGCAGAGAATCTGTGTACTGACTCGAGCGGGAGATGCATTTCTATGCCATGCACACTTGCTTTTCAGTTTGTCTTATACTTCCGAGCTGTTCTCCGTCATTAAAACGCCTGCAGTGGTTACGCGGATGACGGCACCTTGAGGCAAGGCCTTGGCGATCTCAGGGTGGACGCCGCACCGCGCCGGAGTAGCCCGTTAGAGACAATGCGACGGCCGGCCCACCGTTACAAAAGTCAATTAGAGATTCGAGCCAGAGACGGCCCCTGAATTCAATTATCCTGCAATTGTGGCGGCTCCTGTGCGCCGTGGCCACCCTGGGAGGGCCTGGTGGCAGGGGGCACATTGTCTGAATAATGCAAGTGTTAACAATGGGCGCGCGCCAAAGGGAGCGGCCGCCCAATTGTGATCCGCACAAGGGCAGTTTACCGGGTCAAGGGTCCGCGCGCAGCGGCAGCGGCCGCTGGTTACGTATGCCATGCGATGCGCCGCTGCCCCTCTGATCCCATTGTTGGTCACCACCCACCATCCCCGCGAGTCCTGAAAGGCGAAATCGCGGGTTTACCAAAATAATGTCGGCTGATTACAGGTTAATGGTCCCTCGATGAACTATCCCTGGTAAGTATTATTATACAGTGCGTCATAGAAACAAAAGTCAGTAATTGTCGGATATAAAAGGATCATTTGAAGGAAAATAGCGCAGTAAAGATAGACGTTGAAATGCTTACCTTCAGAGCTATAAACACTTCCTATTCTTCGATATTATCAACCCAGGCCCTCCCTCTTCTACCGCATGCTGTTTACTTTCCACATTTTGAGAAGTGATAATCATTTTCCATAAAGTGCATAGATTAAGAGCTTATGAGCATTTGTTCAGCAAAAGTAATATACTTCGCAGCAATCCCGCGTCCGGCCATCCTGGTTTAGGTTTTCCGTGATTTCCCTAAATCGCTCCAGGCAAATGCCGAGATGGTTCCTTTGAAAGGGCACGGCCGACTTTCTTTCCCGTCCTTCCTTAATCCGATGAGACCGATGACCTCGCTGTTTGGTCTCTACCCCCAAACAACCCAACTCAGCTTCACAGCAGGGAGAATGAGCCAAATCTCATAGCTCTTAAGGTACCGGTATTTATTTGTGGGCCCATGTTTACTAGGCTTTTTTTCTTGTTTTTCGAAATTATGAACCCAGGCCCTCCCTCTTCTACCGCATGCTCTTTGCTTTCCACATTTTGAGAAGTGATAATCATTTTCCATAAAGTGCATAGATTAAGAGCTATGAGCAATTGTTCAGCAAAAGTAATGTACTTCACAGCAATCCCGCGTCCGGCCATCCTGGTTTAGGTTTTCCGTGTTTTCCCTAAATTGCTCCTGGCAAATGCCGGGATGGTTCCTTTGAAAGGGCACGGCCGACTTCCTTTCCCGTCCTTCCCTAATCCGTTGACACCGATGAACTCGCTGTTTGGTCTCTTCCCCCAAACAACCCAACTCAACTTCACAGCAGGGAGAATGAGCCAAACCTCATAGCTCTTAAGGTACCGGTATTTATTTGTGAGCCAATGTTTACTATCCTTTTTTTCTTGTTTTCGTCCCTACTGCCACTTCTTAAAATACGGAAAACAAAGAGCTTGCAGTAGAAGATATATGTTTCATACAACAAAAATGAACACATGCTCATACCTTAAGGCATTGTAGAGCCCATGTTTATTGCGACTCTTATGCTTAGAATGATTGTTCCTGTCGTATCCTTCATAATGACCAGTCCTTCTGGAACACCCTGTATAGGTACCAACAGGTTGGTCATAATGTTACCTACATCAAACTGAAAGTTGGCTGTTACGCTCGTATCTTTGGACACTTCATTTGCAACTTTCAGTGTACAGTTTTTTCGCGTATCAGTTCTCGGAGGTCTAATACACACATCATCAATTCAGGACGTAATTATCAATTGTGAACAAGACAGTCGATTTTTCACTTAGTGTGTGAGTTGCTCGGGATATATTTTTTGAGTTCCTGCTGAGGTGACCAATTAGGTCACAGGTCACCTTGCGGTGAATTCTTGGTCGCGTATTAGAAGAGGCACTTCTGCTCTCGGGAGCTTAGAGGAAGGTCTTGATCAGAGTCTGATGGCGCGGTGGGCTGTTTCTACAACAACGTGCCAGTAAGATGCAATTTGGCTGTATGCAAGAAGAGCGCACTTGATATTGAATTTAGTTAACCAATCGCAGCTAGTGTGTAGTTCATACGTAATTACTGTCTTGGTTAACATTCTTAAGTTTAGGATGGTGGATTTCACTGAAACTTGTATTACTTGGGAGCGGAACTCCTTTGTGGAGTCCTGGTTTTGGTGCCTTGTAATGAAAGCACACAGTCCAGTCACATTAACGTGACAACCTAGCAAAAATGTGAATAACCACCTTCTCCAATGCGGACGTGCAGGAACAAACTCAATGAAGTTCTGAAGCGTACCGACAGGGATGTAGAACCATGGCAACTCCAGTGCCACAGCCAATTGCGCTAGGTTTCACCGCTGAGGGTCCATGGAGCAAACAGCCCTATCGAGGTGATTTCATGGATTCGCGGTTGGGTTTTAACTCGGAGAGGGTTTGGTGGCCACGGGAGTGCGATAATCCTGATGCTCTTCGAACCACACACGTCCTGCTGATATGTCATCATGCTGAGGAAAAACAAACTGGATGTAATGGTTGATATGGTCCCTAAGGATAGATGCGTACTTGTGTTGACCCACTGTGCCTTCGAGAACTATAAGTTCGCCCAGGGAATGCCATGAAAACTTTTCCCAGACCATGATGCTCCCTGTTCCGGCCTGGACTCTTCTGAGGATTGTACAGGGCAGTACTTGCCAACTGCCTTCTGTACGCTGGAGAACAAAACGTGATTAATCTGAAAATACCACTAGTCGTCACTCAGTGGACGTCCAGTGGACCATGTACAGCGACATTCACTGAGGGCTCGTTGAGGAGACCATGTTGATAGCTACTTGGTTCATTGGAGCGATCAGTTGCTCAACAGTTGCTCTTCTGTCCACCCATACACATATTTGCAGCCGTCGTTCATCACTGTATCTATGGTCTGCGATGCACCACAGCTGCCTGGCGCCAGGTTTGGTTAGCGCCATGTTGGCGTCCACATTGTACTATAACCATGGCTGCATATGAACAGTTTACAAACATACCCGTTTCTGAAATGCTTCCACCCTTGGCCCGAAAGTCAATGGTTCAAAAATGGCTCTAAGCACTATGGGACATAACTTCTGAGGTCATCAGCCCCCTAGAACTTAGAACTACTTAAACCTAACTAACCTAAAGCCGTCTGTACACGGACCGTGCTTTCGAACGTTAACGTTGAGCGTCCCAAGTTCAACGTGCTGCTGAGCGCTCAGGAAGGATGCGACTTGTGCATACGGTACGTGGGCCCCAACGTGGTATACGCGATCGCAACGTACTCCAGCGGCAGTTGAGGGATGTTTCTGGTTCGTAAACCACATTGTTTACTCAACGGGCACGCGTAAAATTCCCACATTAGTTCTATTAAAACGCACATTTCCTCCATCGTCCACGAAAAGGAAAGTAACATGTCCAATCAATAAGGCCACAGGCTTATAAAAGTTCCATTACAAACAGTGCGGTACAAATTTGGAATACTTCTCCCCACAAGACACACATTATTTCATCATTCCCACATTTTAGTAAAACCCCAAGGTCAGTCTTACTTGATCAGTGCTCCTACCCCATAGGAGAGTCTTTGCAACATGTGAATTACGAAGAGTAAAAAAAAAAAGGAACAAAATATTTTTATACAAGTAGCGGAAGCTGTCCTGTAGATTAAGCCAATAGAACAAAGTCACCCCTCAAGAAAAGGTGAACTTATATTTACATAACATCCAACATTATAGTATATACTTATATTAAACTAATAATAAAGTATCAGAACCCAATAAAAACGCGAATGTTATAGAAAAAAAATCTGGAAGTGGAATGACGCGGACCACCGCCCTATTTTACATCCCCTCGGCGGGCAGTAGCGCTAATCATTGCGCTACACCAATAACAGACTCCGAACGTCTAATCATAGTATGTTAGGAGCTGCAGAAAACCTTAATCGTAGATATGTTACTAATTGAAATGTAATTATAACAAATTCTACCAAGAACATCGCGTTTTGGGTGGACCTTTAGAAGTAGGCTGTTTATATTTTCTTATTGGCAACGTTACGTAGCGCTCTGTATGAAAATCACTGGCTGTGCTGTGTGCAGTCTGTGGCTAGTTTGCATTATTGTCTGCCATTGTAGTGTTGGGCAGCGGCAGCTGGATGTGAACAGCGCGTAGCGTTGCGCAGTTGGAGGTGAGCCGCCAGCAGTGGTGGATGTGGGGAGAGAAATGGCGGAGTTTTGAAATTTGTAAGACTGGATGTCATGAACTGCTATATATATTATGACTATTAAGGTAAATACATTGTTTGTTCTCTATTAAAATCTTTCATTTGCTAACTATGCCTATCAGTAGTTAGTGCCTTCCGTAGTTTGAATCTTTTATTTAGCTGGCAGTAGTGGCGCTCGCTGAATTGCAGTAGTTCGAATAACGAAGATTTTTGTGAGGTAAGTGATTTGTGAAAGGCATAAGTTAATGTTAGTCAGGGCCATTCTTTTGTAGGGATTATTGAAAGTCAGATTGCGTTGCGCTAAAAATATTGCGTGTCAGTTTAAGCACAGTCATGTATAATTGTTCTAAGGGGAAGTTTCACCTTCAGTGTGTCGCTGGCTTCAAATACCCTACTCTCATAATACGCAAGTTATAATAATTCTTTTGCCACGAATATGATGCTTCTCACTATTTCATTGGAACGAAACACACAGTTAACAACGGGTTTTCCAGTGATTCTCAATTTGCTGGTGCTCAGAAAAGGCATATATACATATAGGCTTGAAATGAATGCCAATATGGAGCCTCACAACTCTGTACTGAAGGGAGACGACGTGCGTGTGACGCTCAACGCTCAATGTTTGGATGCACTGTCCGTGTGCCGACGGCTTAAGGACACCACACACATCCACGCCTGTGGCAGGATTCGAACCTGCGACCTTAGCGGTCACGCAGATGCAGACTGTAGCGTCTAGAACCTCTTGGCCACTCCGGCCGGCGAAAGTCAATGGTCATGCCCTTTTAGGCTAAGACAAATCTATCGGTTTACGATTTTCGACAACGACTACACTGTTTTCCGAACTGCACTGCACTAACTGACGGATCATAGAGTCCGAGTGTGGTGGAGGGTAAGCAGCCTAGGAGCTGTTCCTTCTTGATCTTCTCTGGTGATGTGCTTGACCTCTCTGGCAAACTGTCATAACGCTACTTCTTCAGTTTGTTGAAGTAGGCGTTGGCTGCAAGATCTTCAGGGGCAGGTTTTGCTCCTGCCTGATCGCCTCCTTTAATCACTTCTCCGAGACTCGACAGATGTGCTCCCAGTCTTGGGGGCTGAATATCGGATTGGTGTTGATTATCCATAGCTCTTACAAATTATCCATAGCTCTTACAAAATGCCACGAATGTGGCAGAGGTCATACGATTTGTACAGAAGGGGAGGCTTGGTGGGGACCTCTGGCGTGAGTGGGTAGGGGTTGTCCCTATGGGGGTGTGTCCTATCCCTAAGAGACGTCGTGATCTTCTTTAGGAAGGGCTGCACGCTGCGCTCGGCCGGGAGTTGCACGCATTCGGGCACATCTTCTTCCTCTCATTCTTCGTCTTCGAGGGAGGAAATAGTGGGCGTCTCTTCTTTGGGCAGAAAATCTGCCTCCACAAGGGGAGAGAGGGCGGCCCTTTTTTTCCTTTATTGTAAGTTCAGGCCTCAGATGAGGCAGGCCGGCAGCAGCCTACATACGCCGCTCTTAGGCCAATCGATACAACAGATAGAGATAGAAGTCAGAGAACATAAAAAGAACGGTAATACATGATGAACATTGCATGATATATTAGAAGCCATTCGACGGAAGGGACGGTACACAAAGGTTGTTACTAGTAGAACAGACGAAGACATCCAGTTGGAGATGCGAACGTAGGAGGACACCACTGAAAACACTGTAGCACACAACAGAGAAACAATGACGCACAGAAACACTGATGACGATCATCAACGAAGACTCAGAAACACACTGATAGAGAAGGGGGGGGGGCAGCTTCCAGATGGAAGGGAGAGGTAGGAGGGTGGGAAGGGTGGAGCCAGTGGGAGAAAGAAGGGAGAGTGGGGGAGGGGAGAAAGGAGTGGTTGGAAGCCCAGGGAGGGGGGTGGAAGTGGGAGACGTGGTAGAGAGGAGGGGGATAAAGGAAGGTGAGGAGGGAGAGATTTAGCCCTGGGGGAAAAGAGGGGGGAAAGGGAGGGGAGATTCAGAGCTGGTAGGAGGGGTAGATTGAGGGAACAAGGACATCATCAGGGAGGGGGAGTTGGTGGAAGCATCTTGGGCAAGGGTATGGAGTGTGTGAAGATGGAGAGCAGATGGGATGTAAGAGTACAGGTGCGGCAGCGGGCTGGGATGGGAGGATGGGAGAGACAAGCAAGTGTGGGTGATCAAGCTTGAGGGAGGTGTAAGGGATCTGTGTCTGTTCAAGGAAAAGGAAAAGGTGCGGGAATGGAATCAAGTCATATAGGATCCGTATGAGGGGTTGGGAGATGGATGCTATAGGCTAGGCGAAGCGCATTCTATGAAAAGTCTTGTATCCTTACAGTCTGGCTGCACATGCAAATCGCACAGCACGGAGCTGGGAGGGGCGGAAATCTTGGCAGGATGGGCATAGCAGAGGATGGGGCGGATGAGAGATTTATAAGTGTGGTGGATAGTGTAGGGGTCCAAACCTGGCCAGAGAGGAGTAAGGAGACGGAGTCAGGTACGTGCCTTGGCTTGGACTGTCCAGAGATGGGGAGTCCAGGAAAGGCGGCAGTCGAGGGTGACACCAAGGTACTTGAGGGTGCGGGTGAGGGTAATGGGGCGGCCATATATGGTATGGTAAAAATCCTGGAGATGGAAGGGTTGGTGTTGCCTACGAGGATTGCCTGGGTTATGGATGGATTGACCTAGAACAGCACCCTGGTGGAGGGGTAGAGAGAGTGGCCATCACCTGTCATGCTTTATGTACTGTCCAGCTCTAGTGCTGCCACCAGCTGTTAGTGGTTACTGCTCCTTCACGCTCAACATAGGCTGTGGCCACATTAACGTTACTGCACTATGTAGTATTCCATACTCGGTACAAAATCTGTTTGTTACTAATCTGTCTGAATTATGTAACACTTTATTCCGTCACAGTGAGCCTTTGTCAACCTTAAGTGAGATGTACAAATTTCAGTTTGTTCGATTTTTTCTTATGTTGTAGTTCCGTGTGCCACCGAGCATTACTTTTGCATGTGCTATCGTGTTTCTTTTAACTCAACTTTTTCTTATCATCATTTTCCTATTTAAATGAGTGCATTCCGACTTGCAGTTAGCAGTTAGCATACAACCGACCAATGTGGCACGTCTTCAGAAATTGGTAGAACTTTTAAAGAATGCTTGCTGCAGTTGAGATCTAATGTGAATCAATGTGAACATTATAATTTGCGTTTTTGTAGATGATTTTTCGGTGGAAATGGTAAGTTTTTGGGTTGAATCAGCTGTCATGGTCGCAGTCCTTCATTCTATAAAAAGTCTTGTATTTGTGAGCTATCCTTATAGTCTGGGTGCACATGCACATCGCACACCACGCAGCTGTTAAGCCACATCAGTAGTGTGCTTCTGGGTTCTGCCGAGTTGTTTCCATCTTACAGAACTCGGCTATAAATAATAGGATGAGACCTACGATAGTGCATAGTCTGGTCGGAGTCAAAGCAGCAACTTTGCGTAACAGCAAAACTCGAAGCACCTGGGGAAGGTGACTTCGTCAGTCTTCGAAATGTTGGGCAGAAAAGAAACAGCTTGGCAGTACACCCTGAAGTATACTAATAACCAATAACGCCGAGAAAACCTAACAAATCTTGTTAGACACATTGTTTTACGCATCGTCATGCGTGGTGAGACGATTTTTACGATTACCCAGTCCGCTTTGTGTTTAGATAATATTCTACAAATTTAGCAACCATATCGCGTTACTGCTTTGATTCATTCGTCTAAAAATTGTGTAGCAAAGGTAATCTTTTTGATTCAGTGCATACCCGTACGTACTTTTCCAATGTAATTCATCTTCAAAACCCCCGCAGGACGCCTTCAAACGACATATCATTAACGATTTCACGCAGCGACAGATATACTAAGCATAATAAACATGGCAAAAAGCTGATAATATGCAGAATGTTTTAAAAGAAAGTGCCCCAAATCCTTACTGGAGACAGTACTGGTTATCCTGAGTTAATAACGAGCATCAAAACCGATTCAGGAATTAGTGAAGACAGGATTGTCGTAGGGTGAATATTGTAATCCCCAAATCCTCGAAAAATAAGCGAAAAGTATACCTATTCATAAAAGCAGATAAAAATACACTTGACGCCTTCCTGGGAGACAATTTCCACTCTCTCCAAATTAATAATATAAGTGTAGACCAGATGCGGCTTCAATTCAAAGAAATAGTATCGGTAACAATTGAGAGATTTATACAAATAAATTTACAAACGACGGAGCTGATTCTCCTTGGTACACAAAACGGGTTAGAACACTATTGAAGAAACAACGAAACAAACATGCCAAATTTAAACAGACGCAAAATCCCCAAGGTTGGCGATCTTTCACAGACGCTCAAAATTTAGCGCGGACTTGAATGCGAGATGCTTATAACAGTTTCCACAACGAAACTTTGTCTCGAAACCTGGCACAAAATCGAAAGAGATTCTGGTTGTATGTGAAGTATGTTAGCGGCAAGAAACAATGGCTTCTCTGCGCGATAGCAATGGAGGTACTATCGAAGACAGTGCCGCCAAAGTAGAGTTACTAAACACATTCTTCCGAAATGCCTTCACAAAAGAAGACGAAGTAAATATTCCAGAATTTGAATCGAGAACAGCTGCCAAATGAGTAACGTAGAAGTAAATATCCTCGGAGTAGTGAAGCAACTTAAACTACTTACTAAAATCAAGTCTTCTGGTCCAGACTGTATACCAACTAGGTTCCTTTCGGAGTATGCTGATGTATTAGCTCCATACTTAGCAATCATATACAACCGTTCGCCCGACGAAAGATCTGTACCCAAAGACTGGAAAGTTGCACAGGTCACACCAATATTCATGAAAGGTAATAGAAGTAACCCACTACGTTACAGGCCCATATCGTGAACGTCGATACGCCGCAGGATTTTGGAACATATGTTGTGTTCGAGTATTATGAATTACCTCGAAGAAAACGGTCTGTTGACACATAGTCAAATGGGTTTAGAAAAAATCGTTCCCGTGAAACACAACTATCTTTTTATTTACATGAAGTGTTGCGTGCTATTGACAAGGGTTTTCAGATCGATTCCGTGTTCCTGGATTTCCGGAAGGCTTTTGACACTGAACCACACAAGCGCCTCGCAGTGAAATTATGTGCTTATAGAATATCGTCTTAGTTATGTGACTGGATTTGTGATTTCCTGTCAGAGAGTTCACAGTTCGTAGTAGTTAACGAAAAGTCATCGACTAAAACATAAGTGATTTCTGGCGTTCCCCAAGGTAGTGTTATAGGCCCTTTGCGTTCCTTGTCTATATAAACGAGTGTGGAGACAATCTGAACAACCGTCTTCGGTTGTTTGCAGATGACGCTATCATTTATCGACTAATGAAGTCATCAGAAAATCAAAACAAACTGCAAAACGATTTAGAAAACATATCTGAATGGTGCGAAAAGTGGCAGTTATCCCTAAATAACGAAAAGTGTGAGGTCATCCACAAGAGTGCTAAAAGGAACTCGTTAAACTTCGGTTACACGATAAATCACTCTAATATAAAAGGCGTAAATTCAAGTAAATACATAGGTATTGAAATTACGAACAACTTAATTTGGAAGGAACACACAGAAAATGTTGTGGGGAAGGCTAACTAAAGACTGCGTTTTATTGGCAGGACACGTAGAAAATGTGATAGAATTTCTAAGGACACTGCCTACACTACGCTTGTCCGTCCTCTTTTAGAATACTGCTACGCGGTGTGGGATCCATACCAGATGTTACCGACGGAGTACATCGAAAAAGTTCAAAGAAAGGCAGCACCTTTTGTATTACCGCGAAATATGGGAGAGAGTGTCACTGAAATTATACGGGATTTGGGCTGGACATCATTAAAAGAAACGCGTTTTTCGTTGCGACGGAATCTTCTCACGAAATTCCAGTCACATACTTTCTCCTCCGAATGCGAAAATATTTTGTTGACACCGACCTACATAGGGAGGAACGATCACCACGATGAAATAAGGGAAATCGGAGCTCGTTCGGCAAGATATAGGTGTTCATTCTTTCCGCGCGCTGTACGAGATTGGAATAATAGAGAATTGTGAAGGTGGTTCGATAAACCCTCTGCCAGGCGCTTAAGTGTGATTTGCATAGTATCCCTTTAGATGTAGATGTAGATTACAAGAATTAAGAGCCTTAGAAATACAGGTTCGTAAACAAGTATTTCTAGAGATAGACATAATTATGGCCTATGATACCCAACTACCAGCCCACAGACCCTACAGAAAGTGCATGGTGTGATTATATCTCATTCTTATATTTGCTCCAGCGCTCCTTTTCGAGAATCATTAACGCGTAGCAACACACTTGGCTGCTACCGGATTTTGTCACATGTACGGAGAAAATGGTCTTGTAAAGAGTGCACGTCGTGCATGGTTGTATAACACACCAATGCCTTTAAATGTTCCCATAGTCAGAAATCTATAGTGAACGAGAACTGCGTTAGGTACTACCGTACTAGGTATGAAAAATAGGATACTGCTCCATAGTGCATTAACCACATCCCTTTTACTTCAGCAGGCGAAACGTCCTCCAATAACGCCTGTAATTTGTCAAGTAGGAATTGATGATACGTACTGCCTGTTAATGTGACTTGTAAATTGTGTGGCTCTATGAGTCTGCCGCTTACAATTAGAGCTCACACTTGACACTTTAGGGAAGGTAGACCTAGTTTCCGTAATCGCACGAGGCTTTGTATCTCTTCAAAGACAGTTATTTTGGTAGTTTATGGAGATTAATAATAACGTGGCCTACATCAGTGAATTCTGAGCCGTTAAAAACCAATCAAAAGACAAGATCGCACAAAATATTTTTTATTCAAAGACAACCGGCTTCAACAGTCCTAGGTGTCATCTTCGGGTCTGTAAGAAAATGCAGTAATGGAATGTATCTCACTAGATATAAAAATTTTAGTGTGGCACTATAAAAAACAAAAAGTGGACTTGCACATATACAAAGCTTACACTTCCGGATTTAGATAATCCTCATATTCTTCTATAATACACCACTCTTTACAGACATTTCACAAATAAAGGATTTTAAATAACTTTTTCGTTTATTTGTAGTTTTTTCTTAACTTAATAATAGACAGACAATTAGCAGACTAACATACACTGCAAAAACACTCTTCTAGAAAGCTTCAACGAACATGGATAGATAGATGAAAAAGATACATACAAAAAATTTAAAAAATAAAAACAATAATATGGTTTCGAACACGCCGCCAAACGAGTAAGGCCGCAACACAAACCGCTGCATCGCCACTCGTCACGCGCTAAAAATAGCCAAAGTACGTCGAAAACTCTGACCATCGTTTTCTTATACGCTCGAGAAACTGAAGATAAGCCGAAACATGTTTCGATTATTTTGACCTCACTATCAATAAGCGAAGCTTCTGGGAGCCAAGTTATGGCGTTTGCCGTATTCTCTTGGTAAGAATTAACAGAACACATGCTTAGGGAATATTGACAGAAAAATTAAATATCATTTATCAGCATCATCACCGTCATCATCTGCAGCTGTTTTGCGTTCATTTCAGGGTACAGTCCTCCTCAGGACGTTCAGTCTTTCGCTGTATGCAGTAGCTTCGGTCCTTTATGTGTTAATGCCAGCTATCCCCTCCGCTGGATCGTCGTTACGCTCTTCCCTTAGTTTTTCCGTTCCACCAAAGAACGCCCAGCCTACATCTGCCATCCCACCTGCCACCTGCCTGGCTTCACTTTTCACCCATCTTCACTTCATTTTCGCAACAGTCATAGAACCTCCTTGATTTCGATATGTTTCTTGATACATTTCCTTATTTTGCTATCTCTCCAGCTAATAGTCAACATGAATCTCTCCATACAAACGCACTACTTTTTGGATATTCATTCTTATTGTATTTCTGGTTTGCTTTTTTAAAATTTATTTACTATTAAACTTTAACATTTTCAACAACAAAAAAATGTGTGTGAAATCTTAAGGGACTTAACTGCTAAGATCATCAGTCCCTAAGCTTACACACTACTTAACTTAAATTATCCTAAGGACAGACACACACAACCATGCCCGAGGGAGGACTCGAACCTCCGCCGGGACCAGAAGCACAGTCCATAACGGCAGCGCCCGAGACCGCTCGCCTAATCCTGCGCGCCTAACATTTTCAATTATGTTATTACTGCAGTGCAGAAAATTTCATTTACTCTTTGTTTCGACCTGTCTATGCGTGGGTAACATATTTGTCAGATTTGTTCACCAGTATTGCAGCAGCGAACCCGTGATTCTTAAAAGAACCTAACGCTCATAATCAAAAAAACTTCAAACACGTGCTTACTTAATAAATGAGTGAGTATGTTAAACACTTTACATTGATGATGTAAGGGGTGCGAAATGACGTTTATAATTTGTTGGACTTCACTAATTACTCTCATTATCAAACACTGAATGTAGTCTGTGTATTTGCACGCGATGCGTTAGGCTGCCTCAAAACAAACGTATACAGATTATTATTGTAATACTTGTCTTACTGTGTTAAGCCTTTAACGTAAGATTATAACTCTCAACGAGAAAATTATCACAGCGTTTCAAGCTTTTAAATTCGGTCAATAATTTTGTGACGCATGAGAGATCAAAATTTTAATCTCCCTGCAAGCCGTTGGATAGGCAACCCGCAACAGAGGTTACTGCTATGGACCGGGTTAGCCGTGAAGTAATCAAGAGCCTCTTTCACCCGGTAGCCATTTGATGATGGCCTTTCAGAAGAAAACTGACCAACGAAATGAATTATTATTGTAGAACACCCACGATTTTGTCCCTTTCATTCTTAATTATTTTGTTTTATATGCAAATAAACGTAAGCAAACTGACAATGGAAATAGTTTAATATATGCATAATTTCCCAGCCTTTGCAGCTTGTGAAACTGACTACAATTCTGTACTGCTGCTGTTTCACACAATTATATTGCTAAAAACCTTAAAATGTCACCGATCGATTACATAGGTCAGCAAAAAACATTTTTTGAAGGTTGTTTGAAGTTTTACAACTGACTTTTATGTAATTTTCATCGCTGATTTCAAAAATGCAATTCACTTTTTTTCTACCACGTCAGGTTTTCTTACAAAAAAATGGAAGTATTTTTGGGTATGATAACAGAATCTAAGCAATTTATCGCATTTTTTTCCAAATTTATAAAATTTTATTTTATTTATAAATCATGTTCAAAACTGCATTTCCAGTACTCTTCCATTTCTCTTTAAGCTCATAAGTTCTTATAATAACGCTTTCGCTTTCTGTCGAAGTTTCTTTTCCCGGCCGTGAACTCGTTGAGGATCATCTCTTTTTATCAGCCAGCAGTAGTCCGCTATCATGTTGACGTTTCATCTTCCTTGATATCTTCTTTCCATTTCTTTGATGTCTTGGTGGAATCTTCGCCCTTCTCTTCACTTACATCACGAAGGTTTGCAGGGAAGTAGTGACGATGTGAGTGGAGAGAATGGTCTTTAATGCTCATGTTACAGCCCTGCTTCTTAAAGTTCAGGGAAGTAGTGACGATGTGAGTGGAGAATAAGGACTTTAATGCTCATGTTACAGCCCTGCTTCTTAAAGTTGTCGAACATGTCTGCGACGATTGTCTTGTAGTTTGGTCTCTTTTGTTTCCTAGGAAACCGGCAACAACTAATTTAAAAGATGTGCATGCTGCCTTTTCTCTTGTTCCATTTTGTCCACAAAGTTGGGATCTGTCATTAGTTTTCTAATGTCTGGTCAGACAAAGATTCCTTCCTTTAGCTATGCCTCGGATAAACCAGAAATCTGTCCACAAAGATATCTGAAATACTTCCCTTCTTTTGGCAATGCCTTAACAAACTGTTTCATCAACCCAAACTTAATGTGAAGTGATGGAAGTGACACCTTTTTAGGATCCACAAGGCTTTTCCTTTCAACATTTTTAATCCCTACCAGTATGCTTTTTCTCAAGGGCCAAGATTTTTTGTGTTGCTTTCTGTCTCTACTGCCCCATTCATAGAGAGAGCAAGGGAACTTCGTATAGCCTCTTTGTTGATCAAGCAGCATTGAAATCACTTTTGAATCACCACATAGTGTCCATTTGTGGTCTGAATAGCAGAGTTTGCTTAAAACCAGTTCAAGGTTTTCGTAACATTCAGTGAACCGAGTGTCCAACTGGTATAGAAGCATACTTATCGCCATTGTGTATAAGTACTGCTTTAAGGCCTCTTTTTGAAGAATCAATAAGAAGTCTCCACTCATCAGGAGGATATTCTATTTTGAAACGTGCCATAATTCCAGGAACATCACTGCAAAACACCAAGTAACCTTCTTGAGAGGAGAAAGATACAAAAGATACAAACTCCTTTTCCCTCGATCGATACGAGGAAAAAGATGTACACGGAGCCAACAAATGTTTATCTTTCAATCTAGATCTTAAAACCTCTGCCGATTCTTTAGAAAGGCCTACGTCTCTAACTAAATCGTTCAGATCAGATGGTGAGAATGAAATTGGGTCGGCTGTGCCAGGATCGTAGCAATCTCTGTCTTCTTCACTATCACCTTGCTGAACTATAGGCTCGTGATCATCTATATCATCCAAAGAATCTGGAGGAGAGGGCATTGGTACTTCTGGTCCATTAGGAGAAGCGCGAACGGCTGATTGGATGTTAGGGTAGGAAATATCCTGTTTGTTTTTCAAATTGAAACCTCGTACGCTGCAAGAATAAAAATAGCAGTCATCACTATGATTTTTGGGCTCCCTCCAAACCAATGGTATTCCTAAACGTAAGGACTGCTTTTTACGTTGAAACTATTGCCTCAGTTCTTCAACACACACCGAACAAACTTTGTGTGGGGCCAAAAGCTTATCTTGATCGCCTAACTTTATACTAAAATAGGCGAAATATACTTTTTCAACAAAATCTAAAATGTTTCTTTGTTACTTTCTAACGCTATAGTTACCACAAATGTAGCAGACGCAATCTGACGAGTTTATACATCCTCTGGTACCCATTGTCATAAAACAACTTTACAACACAAGAAAACACTTGTAAGTAGGCTGTTTATGTTTTCTTATTGGCAATGTTACATAGCGCTCTGTATGAAAATCACTGGGTGTGAAAATCCCTGGGTGTGAAAATCACTGGCTGTGCTGTGTGTAGTCTGTGGCTAGTTTGCATTGTTGTCTGTCATTGTAGTGTTGGGCAGCGGCAGCTGGATGTGAACAGCGCGTAGCGTTGCGCAGTTGGAGGTGAGCCTCCAGCAGTGATGGATGTGGGGAGAGAGATGGCGGAGTTTTGAAATTTGTAAGACTGTCATGAACTGCTATATATAATATGACTATTAAGGTAAATACAGTGTTTGTTCTCTATTAAAATCTTTCATTTGCTAACTATGCCTATCAGTAGTTAGTGCCTTCCTTAGTTTGAATCTTTTATTTAGCTGGCAGTAGTGGCGCTCGCTGTATTGCAGTAGTTCGAGTAACGAAGATTTTTGTGAGGTAAGTGATTTGTGAAACGTATAGGTTAATATTAGACAGGGCCATTCTTTTGTAGGGATTATTGAAAGTCAGATTGCGTTGCGCTAAAAAATATTGTGTGTCAGTTAAAGCACAGTCTTGTATAATTCTTCAAAAATGGGACGTTTCATATGGCGACCCTGCCAGGTTACCTCACTGGAATCTTCTGATTTTTTCCTTGTAGTTTGTGTAATTAGCGTAGATTTTGTTTATTGCTAGAGCATAATTGTAAAGAGAATCTCCTTTGTAGTTGCAGTCTTTCATTGTTGTGCAGTAAAACAGTTGTGACATGCATGTAGATTTGCACCAAGTATTTAAGTAGACATTATTTCCATTTCTATGTTAATGTGTTATCTTATTTTGCTCTTCAAATTGTGCTTTTCTGTGTTATCGTGTGAAATATTGTGACAATAATGGCGTGTGAAAAACGCAACACTTGGCTCCAAAGTAAACTGAGAAATAATAGTGACGACGAACGTAGCTTATCAGCGCCGCCGAGTAATGAATTTACTAATGTTCAAAGTAGTAATTTGGTAACTGTGCATAGGGAAATGGAGCGGGCGTCAAATAATGGTGTAGACAGTGAAACATGTAGTGAACAGGGAAGCATTATCGATCGATCGGTCGGCAACAGCTCGCCTCAGGAATCGGGAATGACAGAACACAATATTGCAAATACTGTAGACTCAGGTTTTGGGTTCTCACCGTTTTCTCAAATGAGTCAAGACACATTTTCCGCTTGTCAAAATGTGGATGTAGCCGGTGCAAATTTACTGCCGAAAAGCACTGAGGAACATGTTTCAGACACCAATGCATTGTTATTACAATTAATACAACAAATGGGACAAACACAGCAAAAGCTTCAAAATTTATACACGATGGAACAAAATCAGAGACAAACACAGCAACAGCTTCAAAAGTTAGACTCACTGGAACAAACCCTTGAACAAACACGTGAGGATTTAACTACTGAGTTACATAACATTGAATCAAAATGTCAAAAAGTCTGTAATGATGTAAAAACACAGATTTGTGAGCATTTTCAACCTATTTCTTCGCGGCATGAAAATGCATTACAGAATCACGAAACAGCCATAAAAGAACTGCAAACTATTGTTCATGAAAATCGTGAGACCTTGCAAGCTAAATTTGACTCAGTTGCATCTACCGATTCGGTTACGCAACTTGCAAAAACTCAGGAAAACTTAAAGGACACAGTGGATACTCTGAAACTTGGTTCAGAAAAACACACTGAGGAAATAAGTACACTATTGGAGAAAGTAGCCGAACTTTCGGATCAGTTCACTAATTTATCTACGAAGGTAGATGATAATCTGAATGACACAAAACCGGTAGTCTTTAATGACACAGAAGAGTGCGAACAAATTAGGAAATTCAATCAAAATCAAATAAATATACAGTTCAAAAGAGAAATCCGGGAAGTACAAGATCAGTTGGCACAAGTAATACAAAAATTACAAATTTCAGAGGACACTCGCGCTCCAACACGGGAAGAGGGACTTAGAAATACGGAACACCCACAAAAAAATAACACAGGACACTTCGGAAATTATGAAAGAAATTGGCAAGGTGCACCGAATTTTGAGATGGAACCGCCGACACGACGTAACAATGACCGATACGCGACTCGCCGACATGATGATTTTGACTATAAGCTGTTCATTACTACACGTAAATTCAAAACATTTAACAATTCTGGCAACGACATTCATCCACAAGCATGGCTCCATCAATTCTCTCATTGTTTTCCTCCCAATTGGTCGTTAGAACATAGATTAGAATTTATGTGTGGCTACTTAGAGAATGAACCAGCTGTAAGAATGCGATCGGTCATTCACGATTGTCACAGTGAAGGAGAATTTTACCATGCCTTCCTCTCAGCATATTGGTCTCAAACTACACAAGACCGAGTAAAACATAGCATCATAATGATGAAACATTTCGAACAATCTGAATTTCCCAGTCTTGTGAAATATTTTGAAGACATGTTGCATAAGAATCAGTATCTTTCAAACCCATACAGCCCCTCAGAACACATCCGCATTTGCTTACTCAAATTGCCTGGACATTTACGACATATTATTTTAGCAGGACGTTGCAAAGACGACATTGAAGCTTTTCGGGGACTGTTACAAGAACTGGAAATTGACACTGACAATCGCGGAACGCGAAAACAGGAACACAACAATTACAGGTCACATCTGTCACAATTCCGCGATGAAAGAAATAATAACTGGACACGACAAGGCTATTCTCACAACACATATCGTGACCAAAACAGACACCACCCGTATGACAACCGTTGGCAGAGTAGTAATAATTACAGGGAAAGATCACCTCTCCGTGGTAATGACTATGACAGGGACAATCATAGAAACAGACAATATGGCAACCAGAACTATTATTATCACGGGAGACAGAATAACTTCAGACGCAACGGTCCACCGTGCAGTGATAATTCAGGGAGAAATTCTCCACCACTTAACCGACAAGAAAGAAACTACAGGAACTACCGACATGACGACAGACGATATGATCGTAACGACAGACCTGAATTGCATCAGAACTGGCGGGATTCAAACAGAGCAGGGCCCTCTCGAGGAGGTGAATTTGTAGAAGTTAGGTCTCCAAATCACAATAACGACGCGCACCAACAAAGAGACAATAGGCAATGACTCATACCGCTGGCAGCCACGAAATGTACATATGAAACTGACGATGCAGCTGCCGTAGCTAGTAATTACGTAAAAATGGAAGACATTAGGGACATCTTACTCCAGTAACACGACGTAAAACATAACAACATTGCATATCCTGTGATTCACATTACAGTATATGACGTAAAATTTACGGCAGTACTTGACTCTGGCAGTCCCATTTCAGTAATTAGTAAAACAGCCTTTAGCAAATGTAACAAATAGAACGATTGCCCCACACTTCCGTTACGTAAGATTAAATTACAAGGTGCAATCTTTGGAAAAAGTGTAGATGTACGCCAACAAACCAACTTAGAATTCTTTTGTCAAAGCCACATCTTCTCTATGAGCTTTCTTATTGTTCCATTATTGTCGACGGAAATTATATTGGGAGTAGACTTTTTGAATGAATACAAAGCAATCTTAAACTTTCACGATGCTGAAATAAGTTTAGAGAAAGAAGGTGAGTCAATAGCTTTGAAATTTGAAGATTGGCTCTCAAACCATGACGAGGAAATTAATCGACTTTACCTTCTGTTAGACAACAGTTCGGAGTTTTCTACGGAACTAGACACTAACAATCACTCTGCAAGTACTGACAGGGATGATATCGACGACATATTTGATACTAATGAGTTAATTCAAAATAAAATTCAAACAATTGAGAACTGTAATGACATTGATAGGCAGGACCTTTTTGAGATTTTACTAGCACATTCCACAGTTTTTACTCACAAAACAGGAACAATCAAGGGATTTCAATACCAATTTCGTGTTCGTGGGCATACTAAATTTTGTGTTAGACCATACGTAATTCCAGCACATTATAGGGACCGTGTTAGAACAGAAATACAATCTATGCTTGACGAGGGCATTATTGAGCCTGCAGTAAGCTCATACAACAATCCATTACATGTTGTTGAGAAGAAAAATGGATCGATCAGGCTTGTCTTAGATTCGAGACAAATCAATACTATCATTATTCCTGAAACAGACAGGCCGCAAACGTTGGAAGAACTTCTTCAAAATTTTAATGGTGTAAAAGTGTTGTCTTCCATTGATCTCAGATCCAGCTTTTATCAGATCGAACTTCATCCAGAATGTAGAAAATGCACAGCTTTCCTTTGTTTCGGCGTTTGTTATCAGTTTCGGAAACTTCCCTTTGGTTTGAACATTTCTTCAGCAGCATTTATTCGCGGGCTAAATTCCATATTACCTGAGTTCTTAAAACGTCACATCACCTTATATGTGGACGATATTCTAATAGCAGAAGCTTCATGGGAACAACATAATCGCATCCTCAACAGTTTGTTACGTATTTTTGCAGAATCTGGAATTACAGTTAACTTGGAAAAGTCTGAATTCGGTAGGTCAAAGGTGAGGTTTTTGGGACATATTATTTCTTCTGAAGGCATTCAGCCGGATACTGAAAAGTTAGAAGCAATCAGAGCCATTCCAGTTTCATCCACAAAAAAACAAGTCCGCAGTTTTCTAGGTCTCGTAAATTTTTACCGTCGTTTTCTGAATTTCTTGTTACACCAAAACTTTGTTCTCTCACTGGAAAAAATACTATTCGGTACTGGGACGAACAAGCACAGTTGGAATTCAATTGTTTGAAAGAATCGATACTTAACGCGCCAATACTAGCTCATCCAGATCTGTCACAAGATTTCTGCCTTAGCACGGATTCTTCTAAAGTCGGTCTTGGTGCCCATTTATTTCAAGAAGCCACAGAAAATAACACTACTGTTCAGAAAACCATTGCTTTTGCTAGCCGAGTGCTAACAAAATCTGAAAAAAAATATTCCGTTACTGAATTAGAAGCTTTAGCTATCGTTTAGGCATTTAACAAATTCCGTTTCTTTCTTTCTGGTAAGCACGTAAAAGTATACAGTGATCATCGTGCATTATAATTTCTTATGTCTTCAAAATTAAATCATGATAGGTTGAAACGTTGAGCATTGTTTCTGCAAGAATTCCACTTCACAATAGTCTACATTCCTGGCAAGGAGAACATTGTTGCGGACGCACTGTCACGCGCACCGGCTGGGCTTGAGAAAAGTAACACAGAAGGCAACCTCGAGAAAAATTTCAGTATTCTTTACATTCAGAAAGTCGCCTTTGAAAACTTCATCACCACATCTTTAGAGGACATTGCTCATGAACAAGATAAAGATCCGATTTGGAAAGACACCAAGAGCAAATGGCATGAAAAGACACACACTCAGATTCGGCATTATTATCTGGTTAGAAACAACATACTGTTCAAACGCTGCACTGTTGATGACAAGCTATGGGTACTTTGCATTCCTGACGATTTTGTTAATAAGCTCATTTGGTACATTCATTTCAGCTGTGCACATTTTGGCCCACGAAAATGTTATCATATTCTTCGAACGACTTGTTATTTTAACAATATGGAAAAGAGAATTCGAAGAGTCTTGTCTATTTGTAAACTTTGTCAAAAGGCGAAACCATCTACTATCTCCCATCGTGCTCCGCTGTTTCCTATCATTCCTTCTAAATTAAAAGAATTTGCTGCTGTTGATCTCTTGGGACCGCTTGTCAGAACATCTAATGGATTTTCGTACGTTCTAGTCGCTGTTGAACTTACTTCAAAATTTGTTTCTTTCACACCGATACGTAAAGCCACTGGACGGTCTGTATCCAACGCCTTTGATAAAAATTTCTTACGTGAAGTTGGACACGTTAATAAAGCCATTTCAGATAACGGACCGCAATTCAGATCTGCTGTTTGGTCACGCATGTTTCGCAACCATAAAATCAAACCTGTTTTTATTTCATTGTACTCACCACATTGTAACCCCTCCGAACGGATTATGAAAGAAATCAATAAGCTTTGCAGACTTTAATGTCACAGAAAGCATCAGCATCGGGACAGATATTTACACTTATTTCAAAACGTGCTGAATGAAATGCCTCATGATTCCACTGCTTTACCACCTACTCTTGTACTGAAGAATGAAGAACCACCGAACACAATCAGAGAGCTTGTACCTTTCCCGAATACACGTAAACTTCGACACAAAGACATAATTGATTTGGCTATTAAAAATATAAAATCTGCAGCAGACAAAAAGAGAAAACTACACGGTAAAGCAAATGCAAAGAAATTATACATTGGTCAGAAAGCTCTCATTAAAGCTTATTCATTGTCACATAAGAAGAAACACTTGAGTCACAAATTCTTTCTAGTATACAATGGACCATACAGAATCCGACGTATACCACATGATAATTGCGTTGAAGTTGAAACTCGGCGTACTAGGAAGAGCAAAGGTTTACACCACATTTCACATGTAAAACCATTTATTGAGAGATAATCTGCTTTTTAACTTTGTCTTTGCCATAAAACTTTTCACTTCACATTTCTAGTATGCTTTGTCAGACTTAAGAAACTGTTAACATGCAACAATGTTTGAAGTTAAATGTCCAGTCTAGAACCTAGGGAACATTTTTAAACAGAAATTACGATTGCATTGTTATAGTGAACAGACGACACAGTGTTGTATTTGTACATTCTTGTTTGTTAGTTGCACGATTACGTAACAACTATCAGGCTCACATACTTAGAACATATACCGGCACTGCTAATGAGATTTTCATGCAACATTTTGGTTTACTTGGAAAGACATTCTTTATTTGAAGTACTTTCTGTGGGATTAAAGATGACTTAGCACTTGGTTTCTTTGACAGCTACACAATTATATCACGACGCTACTAATGTGTGACACAATTTACATTGTTGCTTTTGTGCTGTATCTGCTTTATATTTGCACAGTCTTTCTGAATTCTTCTGGAAAGTAAAACTTGTTTAATAGTGGTGTAGCTACAATAAGACAGCCTTTTTTTTTATTAGCACAACAATACGTTACAGTGTAGTACTTTCTTGATCACGGTACTGTACGTAATAACTACGATATCTATACGCAAAGCATTTCAATTTTGTTTATCATGAGGTAAGTACATTGGCTTTTGCAGAACTTAGCTTTCGGAGGAAAATAACTACGACACTTCCACAGTGATTATCTTACAGCAAGACGCACATTTAGCGCTACAGTACACGTATTTGAGTGATTAATTTTGTACTTAAATCATTTATTTTTAAAGATATTTGAAGTTCAGTGATACAAAGATTTTCCGCGACACATTTCATTCCATTGCTGTAATCTGTAACAGCTGAGGGTATAATTACATTAATCCTCAGGGGGGTACACGCTTACTTTGTGTACCATGTGTTTGGCAAGCACAAGGGGCCCTAGCTAATATGGTGTTTGCTTATACAACTTTACACATCGGTACCATATTTCTCTAACACATAAATTGCACAGCTATCTGATTATTTAACTGGGAGAGACAAACATTTATTTTACTACATCAGTGACAGATGTTTACGTAATTACACAGTTCAATAACTTCACACTTACGAAACTGTATAATGTCTGTATTTTGTGAACTGTTCATATTTTTTCGGTACCATTGTGATACTATGAGAGCTTTGAATGATGTTTTTATGCTTTGGTTTGCGTAATTGCTTATTTCATTTGATATCTGTTTTCCAGCTATGTTGCAGCATCGGTTTTATAAAATAAACTTAAATGCATTTGCTAATGTGAAAACTTTCTGTCAACAGATCTATTAAATAATTATTTTATGATATACATTCTTCGAAAAAGGAGCTCTTGGAATGGAAAGAACAATAAGAAGGGACTAATAACAGTAACTGCATATATAATTTTCTTTTCTAGTACTTAGTAATTTTTTGTAGAATTAGTTTTTGTGGTGCACCACTTTAATTACATAGTCATTAAGATGTGAATAGACATTTTCCTTATATGCATTGTTGTCTTTAGTATATTATTTTATCTGCTTGAACTTTGTCATGTTTAGGTATAAGTTATTTCATTTGCTGCTGCTGTTTGCCAGGTATAGTGCTACTGAATTTAAATTTGTGTTACTCTACTAAGCCAGTTTACTACTGATTTATTTTTCTTGTTTGCTGCTCATTGCCTTATATTAGTTGTAATTTATGCTGCTTGCTTTGCCATTTGTATTTTTTATCATTGCTGTTTGTGTTAATTGTTTTGTGCTGCTGCATTGCCTCGTCCCTTAGTTTAGCATCTGAGCTCAGTAGATTTAAGTTAGCTATGATGAGTTGGAAGAAATGCATTTAGAAGCTATAAGAAAATGGTTTGGCCAAAAAAGTATTTTGAAAGAGGATATGAACCAAAAAAGTAGGGTTTAGGGACAACAGGTTTAGGTAGGATTTTCTTGGAAATAAATGATGAGGTAAGATAATGGAAAATAAATAATGAGGTAAGAAATGTGTGAACATATAAATACAGAAAGCATGCTTGGATAGAATTTTCTTGGTGGAAACAAATGTTGAAATAAGAGGAAAAATATATGGAATGAAGTTCTGGGTTGGACTGCAGTACCAAATGTTACACTGAAAACAGACCCTGTCCTTTCCTTTTTTGTTATCCCACTATGTGTTTGTGTACCCTTGTGTATTTGTTTTCTTCCTGTCTCTGTGTACTGTTTCATAGAATTTTTTTCTCTTCTAATACTAAGCTACATTCACTATGATGAGGAATACTGTTATCCTCAAATATAATTTGCATTAATAATATGTTATTTACTTTTTAAAGATGTTTAGACATTATTTATTCTGTTTTGTTACTCATATGTGAAGTTGATGTTTCAAAAGTTATTCTGATCTTTATGTGTGTACTTATGTCATTATTTTTGTAACACTGATGTATATGTTTATTTCTATTCTTTTGTAAAGCCTGTATTACTGCAATTGTTATTTGTATTATTATGTTTTAATGTTGTTTTCTGCATCTTTGTAATTGTATTCTCATGTTATAAAATTGTAATTGTCACCAGTTCATCACATTATTAACTTGTAAGTCACATTTCACTGCACCCGTTTCTGTTGGTCATAGTATATGGACAATATGTGAGAAGTAGGGACTGTTAGTGTTTGCACGTGTGTTAACAATTCAGCAAGGGACTGGATAACAGCATTGCTGGTTCTAAGGACATTCCAAAAACTTTGTGAGTGCACAAGTGGTGGTTTATGGACTTTCTATATTGACCGCAAGACTCTTCGATGGTGATTGTGCACCTGCACAGTCGCAGCAGATGGCTGCTGGCCGTCTCTACAAGGACTACAGTGGGTCTGCGTCTTTGCTGACTCACCAGTGCCATTATTTCTACAAAGACTGCAGTGGGTCTGCGCCTCTGGTGGCCCACCAATACCGTAATCTCTACCAGGACTACAGTGGGTCTGCTCTGTGATGACCTACCAATATTCTTCAAAACTTCGATTGACTCTGCTGTGGGTTTTCTCTGTTGTGGCCCATTACTTGTCTGCATGTCAAGAGTCAGCACTGTCTTTCCATTGGAAGGACAACACTACTTCTTCAAGACAGCATGGAAATCCACTACTTCTGTGCGCATTTTCTTTTACTGCTCAGACTTTGAGAAAAACACTGCTATTTTACTATGATGAACGATCAGGACTGTCTTTATGGACTGTGAGAAAATTTTAGCTTTTGACCAACAGTGTATCAATAAGTGTGTGCATTTGATATCTTTTTTATTGTAATTACGAAAAATTTTATCAAATCATTATTGGCCACTGCCCAAAACAATTTGTAAAATTTTTTGTGGGGAGCATGGGGGCTATGTAAGTAGGCTGTTTATGTTTTCTTATTGGCAACGTTACATAGCGCTCTGTATGAAAATCACTGGGTGTGAAAATCCCTGGGTGTGAAAATCACTGGCTGTGCTGTGTGTAGTCTGTGGCTAGTTTGCATTGTTGTCTGCCATTGTAGTGTTGGGCAGCGGCAGCTGGATGTGAACAGCGCGTAGCGTTGCGCAGTTGGAGGTGAGCCGCCAGCAGTGATGGATGTGGGGAGAGAGATGGCGGAGTTTTGAAATTTGTAAGACTGTCATGAACTGCTATATATAATATGACTATTAAGGTAAATACATTGTTTGTTCTCTATTAAAATCTTTCATTTGCTAACTATGCCTATCAGTAGTTAGTGCCTTCCTTAGTTTGAATCTTTTATTTAGCTGGCAGTAGTGGCGCTCGCTGTATTTCAGTAGTTCGAGTAACGAAGATTTTTGTGAGGTAAGTGATTTGTGAAACGTATAGGTTAATATTAGACAGGGCCATTCTTTTGTAGGGATTATTGAAAGTCAGATTGCGTTGCGCTAAAAAATATTATGTGTCGGTTAAAGCACAGTCTTGTATAATTCTTCAAAAAGGGGACGTTTCACACTCACTACTTTAAAGCACAAGTAACAACAACACGTGAGCAGCACAGAGTGAAGAGGTACTGTGAACTGAAGGACAATAGCAGAAGCTCACTGCTTGGTGGTGGCGGGGGAAGGGGGAGCGCGACAGGCAGGCACTGACATCAAAATACTGCTGGTTTCTCGTAATTACTCTTTATTTTACATATATCTAGTACAAAAACGGCTAAATAATAGTTAATGGAAAAAACTCACTAGAGTGCTGAAATATCGAGAAAAGCTAAAACTAGACAAGCAGTTTGTGAAATAACTGTACGTGATGGAATTTTTTCACTATTTTTCCCGAAATCAGCGTTGAAAATATTGTAAAACAAATATGAAACAATTTTTATGCCGCAGACCTGTGGTATCAGTGATATCAGGATTGGTAGAGACACCGCAAAAGGCAGATAGGCCCTAAAAGGTCAATGCCCTGTCCTCGAATTTCGAAGAATTCCACGCTGTGCTATTCGAAGCGGATGCCATCTAAGCTCATCAGGTAGAGTGTTGCCAAAGAAAGTGGGAAATCGAAATAAGAGTCGCCGTCTGTCGAAAAGAGTTACTTACATTTCTCCTTTTACTGACTTCCAGATTTCTTCGAGGCGTGACGTCATCAAATATCCTGATTAACCAAAGTACGTAATAAATTGCAGAGAATCGTCATAGTTGCAATATTTATATCCGTTAATACTTAAGGACTAGATTCGAGATAATTTCATTATCAAATCATCCTAAAAAAGAAAAAGAAAGAAAAGAAACCAAATAGTGACCAGTTTGTACATTAGTTTCGAGCCTAATTTCACTATCAGATCAACCCAAACAACAGAAACCAAATAGTGAGCACTTTGTACATTACAAAACTCTGCCACAGTACAAAGGTAACTGATAACAACTGGTTTTGCTTTTATTTTTGTTCTATCTTTACAGACGTAATACTGCGTTCAATGTCGCTCTTCAGAGAGATAATCCAATATTGGCTTGTAAATCAGGTAATCACATTGTTTTGCGACTGAAATTAATTTTTAGCAGTAAATATTTTTATTTCCTTGTAGTAGTGTAGTTCAAACGTGCAGCAAATACCACTACGTTTACTTGCTACATTACTCTATACCTCATCGCGAATAAAGTTCTCTCTTAACAGTATTACAACATAAGGGGGGGGGGGGTTACTAAATAATCTGTTATCTGCAGAATACGTGATGTGAGGATAATTGTTGCTCGATTGGAATGGAAGTAACGGTCCAGCAGTCAGCTTTTCTGGGTCCCTGCAACGGCCAAAAAATTACCTTGTTGCTACGTTGCTGGTCCCATACTCGCAAAACAATTGTGTTGTAGCTCTCCTGTCCAATCCCCTTTTTAATAATGTACGGGGCACCATGCTTCACCGTTCAGAATTGAAATGAGAGGAACGGATTAGATCAGGGAAAAGCATTTACAATTGAACCATGTAGTATGAAAGGAACAAACGTATTATGAATTTCTAATCTCAGTTAAAGCTTCACGTTTTCGTCTAATTCATATAACTGAACCAAAGTAATATGTTATTTCGCTGATGATGCCCGAGCAAACTTCTTAGATCTTCTCAGGTTACATCAAACTATGTAAGTACGCTACGTCCGAAGTCGTATAAGGCAACACAATTTTGTACATAGTATCTACCAGACGGAAAATGGACTGAGATTTATTGCACCCCATGGTGGCCGGTAGTCTGATATCTCTAAACACTAAAAGAGATATTAATGCGACGAGGAACGCATAAGATGTTTGTAAGATCCCTTTATTCGAGTAGGCCGTTAGATTTAGCAGTTATCGTGGCAGTGACGTTTATGGTCAATGGTTTTACGGTTGCCTTGTCGAAGGACTTGTGGCGAACATTTTTTTGTCTTGCTAATAGTGGTCCTTACGCATCATAAGAAAGAATTGCAAAACATTTCAGCATTCGTTGTAATAATCAAAGAAGTACAGAAATAATCCATAAAGCTTTTACCACACGAATGTATGGGGTACATGTATGCGGTTGGATGGATAGCGGTGTTGTTCAAAGCAGAAACGAAGTTGCTGTTTCTGTTCCCCTCGATTGTTTAGGCATAGAACTCTACAGAACGGCGTATTGAGTGGTAAGAAACCATGGTCCCTACACGATAGGACACAAGAAAACTTAGGATAAAAAGGGAAAAACAGTGCCAGAGACTTCTGGTGAGGACGGTAGAACGTAATCTAAAACATTTCATACGTGATCCTTTGAAAGTCTGATTCGAAACATAATAAATTAGCGCTGCTCATCCACATTCACTAGGGACTGTAATGCTCCCTGTTCTTAATAAGCAGACTACGAGCTAACTTTCGACTGTCCCGCCACGATCTGTATGCTGAACATGAAGAAGACAGGGCTCTACATCGATTTCCAATGCCAAACAGCTTCAGCATTTAGCAGTCGTATCAGACTTCGTACTCTTAACACTTCAGCGATATCGTAGCGAACTAAATTGTTGCACGTGGTGCGAATGCTTAAATTCCTGAGGTATTTTGCTCTGAAGTTCACTGTAAATACAGAGATATAAATTCATCGGAAATTATTCTGTCCGCTATAAGGTCCTTACGAATTATTATGCTGTTCCCGTCGCAGTCTTCCATATAACGAGCAATTTTGTTGTAACGGGCGTACAAAAATCGCCGGGATCCTTGGAAATTAAAGTAGAACTTAGATAAACATCTTGCATAATTCTCACTGTTGAATCTAGCCGAAAACCGAGTTCTTGTTAATAATGGTCAAAGAGTTCCTTCAAACATGTAACGATCGTGACTTAACACTGCTTGATCTATAATATACGAGTAATTATACCGCATATCTGCGAGGAACGAAACTATGTCTCAACTGGTTCAGTGACATACGTGTGGCACAATATTATCTGCTCTGTCTTTTACTCGATGTTTTAAGGTAGTTAAAATGTAATTTTTTGAGTACGGGTTGATAAGACTTGATGTTTATCTGATGTTAGATGTTTCTACATCAGAACGTTATCCTCAGAGGAAACTCATGCAACGAGGAGTTTCGAGAAACAGCTGTAAGAAATATAACGAGAAAATAATACCTCTGTATTGACCCAGCTCACGTGAGTATACGTAGGAAGATAAAAGTCTTCTTTAACTTATCGTGACTGAAGAAACACGTAATTGCTGAAAAAGGTACTGTGATCTACAACGAAGTACTATGTTATCTCGATGCTTTTACAACGCAATTATTTGTGCATGAATAACTTCACAAGCGCATGTCGTTACACTTGATACGCGAAGCATCATCATCAGCATTTAATGGATAATAGAGTCTACCATGCAAATGAAGTCCATTTCATCACTGTGAAAATTCTCTGGTTTAGTGATTAGTGTGATTTTCCTTTTATTTGAAGTAAAAGCCGTCCGTTACCATCGTAACCATGTCAAGAGCTTAGGAGTATGTGAGTCTTAATTGTTTGATGAAGTGATACAGATACTTTGAGAGATAGAAATTATTTTTTATCTGCCGTCACGAACCTTCCGATACTATATTCAATGAACTACTCAAACATCCTCCCCACGTTAAGTGCATGACTCCAACATTAGCTAAAATACGACATTTAGAATTTCCACAGAGTATTTGTTGTTCGTTAATACTTTGGGAAGCCTGATCACTGTGTAAAACATACTGTCACAGTATTCCGGTCTGGAGTGTTAGAGGAGTCTGGACAACAACAAAAAATGCACCAACTTACGAACAAAAGCAACCTTAAGAGAGCTATACAAGTGTGAAGAAACTTTAAAATTTGACAAAAACAGAGGTACAGTTGATTATTTAATATACTGTAATATTGCTAGCAGGCCTTTGGGATTTTGGTGGCTTTTCTCGACCAAAACGGAGCGCGAGAACCAAAAAAAGGCTCTCCAATGTTAAATGATGAAAGCAATGCCCTTCACTATCTTGTTGTTGATGTTAGTGATTATACAGGCACAAAATAAAAATATCTACTTGCAATAGAAAGAACAATACAATAACCAGCAGCTTCAGCCAGACTTACTTGATAGTGGAGATAAATTTCATGGACTGCAAGCCTCCAAAGAATAAATATAGAGATGCGAAGAGCAAGAAAATTATGATACTAAAGCTCGACTGTCGCAGAAAGAGAACGAAGACTGGGACGGTTCAGGAGGTGCCTGGCCGTCACCGAGTGTCTGATAAAATTCAGCTACTGCAATCTCTTCGTGAAGGTGACAAACAATAACGTGTGGAATTCAGTAATTTCGTTCTTGGCAAGATCGAGGACGACAGTTTTCTTCCACGCTTGGTGTGTAGTGACGAGGCAACGATGTATTTAAATGGCAAGGTGAACCGTCATGATGTGAGGATATGGGATACGGAACAACCACATGAAGTTGTACAACATGACAGGGACTCTCCAAAATGTGACGTGTTTTGTGTAGTTTCACGGGAAAAGGCGTATGGTCCATTTTTCCTTGCCGAGAACACTGTAACAGGAACACATCTCTCGATATGCTTGAGAACTTCCTTTTCGCACAGTTGCTGACCGATTCTAAAGACTTCCTTTATCAATAGTAGCGAGGACAGCCACACCGGCACCTACAACTGCGGGAATTTTTAAATCAAAGGATTATTGAACGATAGATCGGTCGCAATGGACCAAATCATTCAGCCTTACATTACTCGCCTGCAAGGTCACCGGACCTGAGTGTATGCGGTTATTTCTTGTGGGGTTTTATGAAAGACTGTTTATGTGCCTTCGTTACTAACAACAATGAATGAACTGGGGCAACACATAATACCTGCTGTGGAATCTGTAACTCAAGAGGCCGGCCGGTGTCGCCGAGCGGTTCTAGGCGCTCCAGTCTGGAACCACGCGACCGCTACGGTCGCAGGTTCGAATCCTGCCTCGAGCATGGATGTGTGTGATGTCCTTAGGTTCGATAGGTTTAATGTCCATTTCTGGGAAGTTTAATGGCCAGCGGAAGTGTTTAAACTCAGAAGAGTGTTCTTGGAGCCACTCTGTAGCAATTCTGGACGTGTGGAGTGCCGCATTGTCCTGCTGAAATTGCCCAAGTCCTAGGGGACTGATGACCTTAGATGTCAAGGCCCGTAGTGCTGAGAGCCATTTGAACATTTTGTAACTAAAGACATGCTAGGTGCAGTGTGGAAACGGTTTGAATACCGCATTGACGTATGCCCTGCATCTCAAGGAGAGCGTATTCAACACTTATGAAAAGGTATGGAAAAAACTTTTTGAGTTTTCCGTTCACCAGAAGACAAAATTCATTGCATAAGTTTGTTAGTTTCAGAAATGTGGACGTGCCAAATCAGATGATTCTTTTTTATACACCCTGTATATTGGAGAGACAATAACAATATGAACAGCTAAATCGGGAATTACAAATAAGCTTTTGCGTGAAGTTAAGGAAGCTGTTATACAGAAAATCAACATTTGTGTTAACAATTTACAACGCCTCCAGTCCAAATTACTGCGAAAATGTGATAATGTTGGCTGATAGAGGCATAGCACGTGCAGGCTTACACCTCAAGCACAGGTCGCAAATGTTCTGTTACACTACCGCAGCTTCTGTAATCGTGTCCCTTATACGTAAGATACATCAGGGTCGTGGCTCGGTTGATAGAACTCACATGACTGCTACGTGGATAGCCAAAATTGTATCGTAGGCTGCTGCGCTATTGGCAATGACTACTTAAATACTTTTAAGAAAAAAAATATACTTTTTATTTTTAACGAGAACTGTGTACCATTCGTATTCACAATCGCTCTGAAAAATTATCATGCGCAACTGAAGTGGAATGAAATCCGTATTCAACTTCTTGGCAGACACAAACCTTGCGGGACTAAAGCCTGAGATTTCACGGACAAGTGCGCTTCCCCGCAAAAGTCAAGGATCCCAGATTCAAGTTCCAGTTTGGCAATGAGTTATTTGCCAGTAACTTTCAGATCAGAACATACACCGTTGTAGACTAACAGTTCATTCTTGAATCTGTCCAACACGATTAAAGCATCACTCCTTCGAAATGCCGTATTGCTGCGTAGAAATTTGAAATCTGCCAGAAGGGTGCCTACAATTTTCCTCTGTACTGGTACAAAAGCGTGGCGCCCTACGACCATCGGGGTCGGCAATGCTTCTACGACTAAGATAAAGGTGTTGACACGTGTGAAGAAGAGGCCAGGGTTGGCTATGGTTCAAATGGCTCTGAGCACTATGGGACTCAACTGCTGTGGTCATAAGTCCCCTAGAACTTAGAACTACTTATACCTAACTAACCTAAGGACAGCACACAACGCCCAGCCATCACGAGGCAGAGAAAATCCCTGACCCCGCCGGGAATCGAACCCGGGAACCCGGGCGTGGGAAGCGAGAACGCTACCGCACGACCACGAGATGCGGGCGAAGAGGCCAGGGATTGAGAGCTTAACATGATATCTTAGGTGGCTTAATGACGTCACAGTGACACCAAATTTCATCAAAAATCTGCCCAGCGCCACCGCAGACGTGCCCCCTCTTACCCGCAATTAACGCTTTCCCTTGACGCCTCTGCAATAGAGGTCAGAACACCGACGCCCAGCGTTGGAATCACGCCGTTTTCTTATGACTGGCTGACGAAAACATTCCAGGCAGACCACCTTTCAGAATCGACACGAAAATCCCTCATGGTGTGGCAAGAAGGGTGTCAACGAAACCACCCTTTACTTCGGGTCGTTGATTCCCACACGTTTCGCGGTCGAAAACGACGGACCTTGCCACTGCCGGCACACCCTGGGCGATTCACCGTTTCTATAAGGGCGTATTGGCCAGAAACCTCATTAAACTTGGTCGCAACTCTTTGGAGTGGAGTGCGACAGCGGTTTTTGTTCTCTTTTGCAGGATGGAACCACCAGAAAATGTTCAAAACCATTGGACGAAATTTGAACGAGATTCCCAGCAGCAAAGGGCGGTTATGCTTTATCAGCACTGTTATTACGTGCCCCACAGTGGCGCGTCCACGAAGGGGTGCGACGTTGACACCTGCGTGAATAAACCGGCAAAGGATGCCTGTAACTTACACCCCACTCACCCGCCCCCCCCCCCTCCCCCCCCCACCCATTTCGGAACACCTCAACAACCTCAGTGCCGCCGCCCCCCTTTGTTGAGCACTTTCAACAAAAGGTTAAATACAGGGTGACGATTATCAAACTGTATGAAAAAAGAAACGTAAATTAGTTAAAAACTACGAAGTACACACACCTTATTCAAGATATAAACGCCACTACAGATTTTCGGATTTAGGTTATGTTCGATATTCCTACCATCATTGGCGATGACGAATAATGAAATTCTGCGTGACCCGCCGCAATATCGGAACATCGATGCCGTCGATGACCTCCTGAGTAGTTATTTTCAAGTCACAAAGAGTATCGCACGAACTATTCCGTGACTGGACAGCGCACACCACACAGTCACCTGTTGAGGGTGAAGAGACTTGTCAATCGCCAACTGCGGATTCTCAGTCCCCCAAAGGCATCGATTTTTCTTATTGACAAACCGATCTAAATGAAAGTGGGCTACGTTACTAATCCACAACAAGACCCGTGAGCATGCATGCGCTCAGTAATTCCAACCATGCCCCCGCGGCCATCTGTGCAGTATGAGCGTCCTAACGCAAACCTTTCCAAAGAGCTCACAGTTTTATTTCACATAGTTCACTAATTGTCACCCTGCATGTACCTTTACAGAGACAAAAAGTGACGAGAGTCCTAGGCGCCTGTGCAAGCAAGCTATGCTGCTGTTCTTGCGTCTACCAGCATGCATTTGGGATCGAAGGAGTGACAAGGGAATGCCTATCCGCAAGTGAATAGGACTCCAACACCTTTTGTTCGAAATGGTTCAAATGGCTCTGAGCACTATGCGACTTAACATCTATGGTCATCAGTCCCCTAGAACTTAGAACTACTTAAACCTAACTAACCTAAGGACAGCATACAACACCCAGTCATCACGAGGCAGAGAAAATCCCTGACCCCGCCGGGAATCGAACCCGGGAACCCGGGCGTGGGAAGCGAGAACGCTACCGCACGACCACGAGCTGCGGACACACCTTTTGTCTCTGTACACATACATATTTTTTGTGCCCAACGCAATAGGTTGGGTGGTACCGGGGAGTGTTAGGGTGTTCCGAACTTGGGAGTTTTTTAGGGCTTCTAGGTCATTTAAGTCACGCATGTGTCAGTGTTGCTCCCTCCATGACCAGCGACAGGAGGGCACCTCGTAGGACGGTTGAGAACGCATAAGCATTATTTACTGCATTGGATCACCTTCAAATTTCGTCGAATAATTTTGAACGGTCCCACGTGGTTCCAACATGTACACCAGAGGAAGAACTGCTATTACTCTGCACTTCAAAGGGGTGCGATCAATTTCAATGTGGTTGCTGGCCCGCGACGTCTTTAGGGACGTGTTGAATTGTCCGGGAGGTATCAGCAGTGTCGAATGTTATCAAGAACGTCGACCTATAGCTCATGGCACAGCCATCTGTCGTTTTCTGCCGTGAAATGCGTTGGAATCAACGTCCCAAGGGATAGGGTGGTTTGATTGGCGCCCTTTATATAACCCCCTAAGGCCTTTTCGTGTCGATTCTGAGCGCCCGTGTCCGAAATGCTTATCTCGCCTATCCATAGAAAAGTGCGTCATGGGCTGGGGATAAAGTATTTCACCTCCGTCGCTGAATCGTCAAAAGAAGGGTTTAAATGGCGGTAAGAGCGGCCTTCCCACAGTGAGAGACGTTCACTGTGATACTGCGTAGATTTGCAATGGACTTTTTCTTTTTAGCGTGTGTCGATACCTTTTATTTTTTAAGCGTCGATTAGCTCGAGGGTGATGTATGACGTCATGTTCTTGCACCCTTACAGAGGAATCTCTGATCTCAAATGTTAGACAATCACATATCAGAGAAGGCAACATTTGCTGATACGAACATGTGCTCGTTAGCCCATGGGAGAGGAGAAAACAGATACATCCTTCATTTGACGGGATCGATCCCGCACACTGCGTGTTACAACGACGGAAGAGGTATCAGTCAGCCGAGAGTATTCCATGTTAAATAATATTACAGTTTCCATGTCCGCTTTGTGTGGCTGAAAGAACTGCCTCATATTAAGCCAACATCGCAGCTTAGGGTTAAGTAGCCAAAAATATTATCGCTTTCAAAAATTTTAGCCTTCAGTCTGCGTTCATTTGCTCAAATTCCACGAGTTCCGCCTCCCTGGTTGCATGTGCTGTGTACTGGCTGCTGAGCCCGCTCAACCTAACCTTCACAGACGAGCCTTCAACTCTGCTGCGTTTTAGGGATTTTCTGCAACGCCAGTTACACTCCCGTTCACTTCTTTAATACCGATAAGGCACTGACGGCATAGTCTGCGGTGCCAGATTTTTCCTAAGAGACCATTTTGCTCAGGCATGACAGGAAGTGCAAATAATTCAGATTCGTGTACCGAACTGTATTCCTTCTGTTTCCGTCGGACATTTTTGATACATCTGCATACAATACATGATCAGGAACCGTTGTATTTTTGGAAGCTTAAGAGGGATTAGAAACGCAAGGGAAACTTAAATCTACTGGTATCTAGTGACTGCATAGCAACGCAACATCCAAATTCGTAACAGTGAATTATGTACAAAAGTGGTTCTAAGCATAGTGGGATACAAGCAGGTTTTGTTCTCTAACAACAGAATACTAAAACAGTGAGGGGAGTGTGGAAAGTTTGAAGATTATAATTGAATCTAAGGCAACCGAAATATTTTTGGTTTTGACTTGGAAACAATACGTCAGTTAGCAATGAAATATACGTTTTTCTAGGTAAAAAGAAATAAATGAGCTCCAGCGAATTATGTGATAAGAACATAATTCAGTTCCAACCATATTTTACGTGATTTATAAATAACTACGATTGTCACATATATTTTGCTCTTCTGCTTAAAAAAAAGAAAAAAAAACAAAAAAAAGGCTGCAGAACTTTTAGTCTTCGTTTCGGCATTAAAAACTGAACTGAATGCTGCTTTCAGTGCCGCTGTGCTCTATTGCGTGTGGTCCTGCTGGCTCTGGTAAGACCTTCCCTTCCCCCATCCTACAAACTGCATTACTACGGTACCACTCGACATTTCCACGTTAAGAACTCTTCGCCATCGATAAAACAGGCACTGAAAACCAAATCGCGTGAGTCATCAAGAGTCGAACCCCACCCTTTAAAATTTCAGTCACTCACCGATGCTTCCCAATATACATAAAGTGAGCTATTTAATTAAAACAGTTGCACCTATGTAGGAGGAACCGAAATGGAACGCCACAATTTGAGAAGGTATGTGATGTTATTTCAGAGAACTTGGCAATATGAATCCGCTTACCAGTACTACGTTGCACCACTCCTCACCTGGATGCGTACGCTGATTCGGTTGTTAAGTATGTCATAAAACAGTTGTATTCTCTTGTGAAGCAAACTGAACACCGACTGCTGTAACTGGTCCTTCCTAACACTACACACTGGGTCTGCCACGGATAGCCTTGAGTGAGAGATCTCAAACGAACACTGATGTCTGCAGCATTCGACGGCACGCGTTTTGGCTACCAGGGAACAAGAACATTATCCGCTAATGGCAACAGGGGGCGCGACTGTAGGTATCAAATGGAGAGCACAGCATGAGGTTACAGAGCTTAGTTGAATTGCTTAGCCTGCTAACATGCTGATGGTCTTGATACAAAGCAGGGCAATCGCAACGATAATCAAAGGAGGCATTGCATTATTATGTCTAAAAAACAGAGTTTATGCAAGATAAGTCAGTGGAATATGCAGTGTCGTATACGCTCGACTGTGCCGAAAATGTACATGAAGAGTACAATGACGACGATACGTGTTTAACAAGCAAAATTAATAGTCAATAGTTTGAGGCCACATTGTCAACTATAAATTTCGACGTTTCGGCGACTATTGCAAGACGCCTTCCTCAGGGTGTACTGCTAACGTCGGAGTTTTATTGTTGACAATGTGGACTCAGAACGAGAAGAATTTTATTGACTGTGACAACGGCCGCGGAAGCCTACATTTACAAGCAAAATTAATATTGATACAAGTGTCGCACAGTCTAGTTCATCGTCCTTATGGGACAGAGAGCCACAAATCCCGCCTCCGGTGAAACATAATAAACGATAATCTTTGTCCAAGGAGGGGGTGCTAAACATAATTACGTAGATAGAAAGCAAAAGAAAAAAATGGAATCCAGCTACGAACAGATTTCGAATAAGTCCGCAGCAACATGGCCGTGTACAGCACAAGAAAAACTACGGTTATTCAACGGAGAATAAGGCGCACTTGTTACAAGAGCTGGTGTTGCGTGTTTCAGGAATGTTCGAGGCAATTTACAGGATGCGCACGATAGTGGCCTACTGCGTTACGCACACCAAACCGCATGCGACATAGATTGCAATGATTTCAAGGGAAGTAGTGGATAGTTGAATAGCTTCAAACAGCGCTACAGAATTGGAAAGCGGAACATAGGACGAAGCACAGCAAGCTGCGAAATCGGCCCGAAAATTTGAAGATGACGTAAACGAACTTATCCCACCGTTCAGTAAGGAACTGGGTTTTCAGCTCCGATCACCTGGGATTTGGAGAGAAAATGCATATGAAAGAAGCGCTGGAAATGAGAGGTATCAAGAGAGCTGTTTGCAGGTCAACTAACATCAATGCCTTAACACATTAGTGCACAATTACGCCGACAATTAATTTGCATGGTAGATTGGCTTCAAATTTATTTATTGTGCTGCGAGGAGGAGGTGCTCTGCCCCCTACGATTCTTTCTCGTGTGCGTCATCTTGTAAGGGCAGTAAGGAATATTTACGTCACAGCAATTGAGAGCGGGAAAACAGGCGTAAACTAAGTAGAAATATGGTATGAGCATTACATTGGCCAACAGGTGGTCGAAATAACTTGCTTTTGCAGAATGAGATTTTCACTCTGCAGCGGAGTGTGCGCTGATATGAAACTTCCTTACAGATTAAAACTGTGTGCCGGACCGAGACCCGAACTCGGTTTGAGTGCTGAAAGGTTCGCAGGAGAGCTTCTGAAAAGTTTGGAAGGTAGGATACGAGGTACTGGCAGAAGTAAAGCTGTGAGGACGGGGCGTGAGTCGTGCTTGCGTATCTCAGATGGTAGAGCACTTTCCTGCAAAAGGCAAAGCTCCTGATTTCGAGTCTCGGTCCGGCACACAGTTTTAGCCTGCCAGGAAGTTTCAACTTGCTTTCGCTTGATTCCTGGTTTGCGTATCAAAATCACACTTCTTTAGGGCAAACTATCCCTCATGACAAGTATGTGACGTTGCAATTCATACGACGTGGATCCACTGAATGTTTGTCTTTTCTGTGCCTATAAAACGTATGATCGCACTCTCTGCACATACCCCTTAAAGGGCAGCCAGTTTCTGTATAAGTTCTACAATAAACTGTTTCGCATTTTGTTGCATGTCATCACGTCCCGCCATTTCCCATCACCGCGTTACACCAATACGATTCTACACTGCAGAGTCAAAGAAATTGGTGCACCAGCGTAATATCGTGCAGTGCCCCCGCGAGCACACAAAAGTGTCGCAACACGACGTGACATGGCCTCGACTAACGTCTGAAGTCGTGCT
This sequence comes from Schistocerca americana, assembly GCF_021461395.2. Lineage (NCBI taxonomy): Eukaryota > Metazoa > Arthropoda > Insecta > Orthoptera > Acrididae > Schistocerca > Schistocerca americana. The sequence continues at coordinate 116,440,032 of NC_060122.1, read as the reverse complement.
GGACGGAACTGACACCATGAATCCTACAGAACTTTCCATTAATCCTTAAGAGTACAAGGGGGTGGAGAACTGTTCTGAACAGCACGTAGCAAGGCATCCCAGATATGCTCAATAATGTTCATGTCTGGGAAGTTTGATGGCCAGCGGAAGTGTTAAAAACTCAGAAGAGTGTTCCTGGAGCCACTCTGTAGCAATCCTGGACGTGTGGGGTGTCGCATTGTCCTGCTGAAATTGCCCAAGTCCGCAGGTATGAACAATGGACAAGCAAGTGATCAGACACGATGCTTACGTACGTGTCACTTGTCACAGGTGCATCTAGACATATAAGGTGTCGCGTATCACTCCAACTCCACACGCTCCACGCCATTACCGAGCCTCCACCAGTTTGAACAGTCCCCTGATGGCATGCATGGTCCATGGATTCATGAGGTTGTCTCCATACCCGTGCATATCCATCGGCTCTATACAATTTCAGGCGAGCCTCGTCTGACCAGGCAACATGTTCCTAGTCTTCGATAGTCCAATGTAGGTGTTGAAGGGCCCAGGCGAGACGTAACGCTTTGTGGCGTGCAGTCATCAAGGGTACACGAATGGGCCTTCGACTCCGAAAGCCCATATCGATCATGTTTCGTTGAAGGGTTCGCACGCTGACAGTTTTTGATGGCCCAGCTCTGAAATGTGCAGTACTTTGCGGAAGGGTTGCTCTTCCGTCGCGTAGAACGATTCTCTTCTGTCGTAGTTTGTCCCGTTCTTGCAGGATCTTTTTCCGGCCATACCTTTGTCGGAGATTTGTTGTTTTACCGGGTTTCTGATATTGAAGGCACACTCGTGAAATGATCTTACGGGAAAATCCCCACTTCATCGCTACCTCGGGGATGCTGTGTCCCACTGCTCGCTCGTCGACTATAAGGCCACGTTCAAACTCACTTAAATCTTGATAACCTGCCATTGTAGCAGCAGTAACCGATCTAACAACTGCGCCAGACACTTGTTGCGTTGTACAGGCGTTGTCGACCGCAGCCCCGTATTCTATTTGTTTACATATCTCTGTATTTGAATACGGATGCCTACACCAGTTTATTTGGCGCTTCACTGTATGTGCATTCTTTAAGAGTGGATACCTAGCTGAACGTCCTGCATGAACGTCCTGCACGGTTGGGACCTCCCAAGGAATTACCTTAAGACCTTGATGGTGCGAACATTCGTGGTCTGTGTGGCGCGCCATTTTTATTCGGTGCTCGGGGTGCAAGTTAACAGTTTCTTTTGAACTTTCCTTGAACGTCGACTATGTCACCCTCCTAGTGCACTTGGTGAGTCATTAGCAGCTAATATTTTTTTTCCTGTTGTTATTGTTAACACAACACTTTAAAATGAGTCTTACTAAAGACTGAATTTGCGGCCTCGTACTCGAGGGGTTCCTTGTACGACGAATTTGACGTCCGAGTGGTCCCCACATATGTTCTATCGGGGACAGGTCAGGCGATCTTGCTGGACACGTGAGTATCTCAACAGCTCGCAGACAGCTCATAGAGACACGTGGCGTATGTGGATGAGCGTTGTCCTGGCTATAGGATACTGTGAGGTAACACATCAGGATGCGGGGCGTCCATCATATAGCGTTTTACCATTGGAGTTCCCTCGATCACTACAAGCCATGACCTATGGTCATACCCGATGGTTCGCCACTCCAGTACTCCAAGAATAACACCTCTGGTCTCATCAAAACAAGGGAAGAACATTACCTGTCCCAAAAGAGCCGCCATACTCGTCGGCGATGGTCACTCGGAGTAGCGCAGCACTGCTATTCGTCGCTAGACACAGTGTGACGCCATTCATCACCGTCACGGCGCCACTTCACAAGCAACCACTTGTGTTGTGGTGTTGACGCCATCTGCTGCATGGAACGGTAATTCCCCAGCCCTACTGCTGTCAGTCTCCAACCAGTGCTGCTGGATGAGATAGGAGCCCATTACTTGAAACTTCCTGGCAGGTTAAAACTGTGTGCCATACTGAGACTCTGGTCTGAGACTCGACCTCGTGACCTTTGCCTTTCGCTTGGGTAGCTCAGATGGTAGAGCACTTGCCCGGCAAAGGCAAAATTCCCGAGTTCGAGTCTCGGTCCGGCATAAAGTTTTAATCTGCCAGGAAGTTTCATATCAGCGCACACTCCGCTGCAGAGTGAAAATCTCATTCCGGCCCATTACTTGTTCTAAAAGGATAGGCACGTCGGAAAGGGGTTACGATGTGCTAGAGGTACAGTACGGTGGTCCTCCGTTGTTGTGGTAGGCAGAAGTGGCCCAGAGCAAATCTGACAACGATTATGCCTGCTCTCACGTCAGTGACCTTGTGAAAGAGGACGGAGGAGCGCACAGGAGTTAAGGGCGCTCTCTTGCTCTACGGGCCGGAGTACCCCTAAAAGGAGGAAGAAATAGCAATGATCAACTTTAAGAGGCTGCAGAGAGAACTGGAAATCACTGCAGTAAAGATATATAACGTGTATCCACAGGGCTTGTCGCCTGTATTTGAAAAAGTGCCATGATGATCTCTCCATTGGCAAAAGATTCCGGACTATTACGCCATCCAAATCTCCGGAAGGGAACTGTCAAAGGGAAGGTGACCATGAGAGAGTTCAAATTGCTCTGAGCACTATTGGACTTAACATCGGAGGTCATCGGTCCCCTATTACTTAGACCTACTTAAACCTAACCTAACCTAAGGACGTGACTCACATCCATGCCAGAGGCAGGATTCGAATTTGCGGCCGTAGCAGTCGCGCTGTTCCGGACTGAAGCGCCTAGAACCGCTCGGCCACAACGGCCAGCTAGGTGACCATGAGGAAAAGATTGAATAGGCAACGAAAGGATAACGTTCTACATGTTGGGGGCGTGAAATGTCAGAAGCTTGAATGTGGTAGGGAAGCTAGAAAATCTGAAAAGGGAAATGCAGAGGCTCAATGTATATATAGAAGGGCTCAATGAAGTAAAATGAAATGAAGACAAAGAATTCCTGTCACGCGAGTTTATGGTAATATCAACAGCAGCAGAAAATGATGTAACGGGAGTAGAACTTGTTAGGACGTAGAGTGAGTTACAGTGAAGAGTTCAACTATAGGATTGTTCTCTTCGGAATCGACGGCAAACCAACACCGACAACAATTGTTTAGGTATACTTGCCAACGTCGCAAGCTGAAGATGAAGAGATATGTGAGGACATTGAAAGGGTGATTCAGTACGTAAAGTGAGAAGAAAATCTAATAGTCATGAGAGATTGGCACGTGGTTGTACTGGGAGAAGAAGAAAGGGTTACGGGAGATTATAGGCTTGGTAGTAGGATTGAGAGAGGAGAAATACCAGTTAAGTTCCGCAGTATGTTTCAGAGGGTAACGGCGAGCCCTCTGTACAGAATCACAATAGGAGGAGATAAACTTGGAAAAGGCCAGGAGATACAGGAAGATTTCATTTGGATTAAATCATGGCCAGGCAGCACATGGCCAGACTGGATTGTAAGACGTACCCAGGAGCAGATATAAACTCAGATCACAGTTTAGTGATGATGAATAGTATGCTGAAGTTTAAGAGAATAGTCATGAAATCAATGCGCAAAGAAGTGGCACAAAGAGGTACTAAGGAACGAAGAGAAACGCTTGAAGTTCTCTGTAGCTATAGATACTGCGACAATGAATAGTTCAGTACGTAGTTCAGTTGAAGAGAAATGAACATCTCTAAAAGGATCAGTTACCGAAGCCGGAGATGAAAACGTAGACATAAGGAAGGTTATGTGGCAAGAAGCCGTGGTTAAGGGAGGAAATATTTCAAGTGATCGACGGAAAAAGGAAGCACAAAAATTTTCGCGGATATCAAGAATACAGAAATTCAAATTACTTAAGAGCGAAATAAGTAAGAAGCGTCGAGAAGCTATGAAGAAATGGCTACACGAAAAATGAGAAGAAATAGAAAAACAAATGATTCTCGAAAGGACTGAAGTAGCATACAGAAAAGTGAAGAAAAAAAACATTTGGTGAAATTAAAATCAGGGGCGTTGACATTGTGAGTTACATGGGAATTCCACTTTCAAGCTCAGAGGAGAGAGCGGATAGGTGGAAAAAGTGCATTGAAGGCCTCTATGAGGGGAAAGACTAGCCGGCCGAAGTGGCCGAGCGGTTCTAGGCGCTACAGTCTGGAACCGCGTGACCGCTACGGTCGCAGGCTCGAATCCTGCCTCGGGCATGGATGTGTCCTTAGGTTAGTTAGGTTTAAGTAGTTCTAAGTTCTAGGGGACTGATGACTTCATCAGTTAAGTCCCATAGTGCTCAGAGCCATTTGAACCATTTTTGGGAAAGACTTGTCCGATGACGGAAGAAGAAACAGGAGTCCACAGGGAAAAGATAGGGGATCCGGCATTACAGTCAGAATTTAAAAGAGCTTCGAGGGAAGGGACAGATAACATTCCTTGGGCAGTTCTAAAACCATTGGAGGAAGTTGCAATTAAACGACTGCTGACGTTGGCGAGTAAAATGTATGAGACTGGCGAAGTACCATAAGACTTTCGCAAAAAACATCACCCACACAATTACGAAGACAGTAAGAGACGATCACTGCGAGAATTATTGCACAATCAGCTTAACAATTCACATGTAAAAGTTGCTGACATGGTTAATATAGAAAAGAATGGAAAAGAAAATTGAGGATCCGTTAGACGACGATCAGTTTGTCTTTAGGAAAGGTAAAGGAAACGTAGACACAGTTCTGAGATTGCGGTCGATTTTAGAATCAAGACTGAGGAAACATTAGGACGCTTTCATAGGACCCGTCTAGTTAGAAAAAGTGTTCGACAGTGTAAAATGGTGCAAGATGTTCGATATTTTGAGAAAAATGGGGCTAAAGTATAGGAAAGATTGAATAATATACAATATGTACAAGAACAAATGGTAAACAGTAAGACAAGAAGACTAAGAACGAAGTGCTCGGATTAAAAAAGGTTTAAGACAGGAATGTGGTCTTCCGCCCCTACTGTTCAATCTATACTCGAAGAAGCAATGATGGAAATAAAAGAAAGGTTCAAGTGTTGGATAAAAGTTCGGGATGAGAGTTTATCAGTTATAAGATTTGCTGATGACATTGCTATCCTCATTGAAAGTGAATAAGAGATACAGGATGCGTTAATTTGAATGAACAGTCTAGCGAGCAGAATATATGAAAGGAGATTGAAACGAAGAAAGACAAAATTAGTGAGAAGCTGCAGAGTTGACAAAGTTAAGGAATTCTACCTAGGCAGCAAAATAAACAATAATGGACGGGGCAAGGAGGACTTAAAAAGTAGATTACCACTGGCAAAGAGGCATTCCTGCCTGAGAGTAGTCTGCTAGTATCAAACATCTGAGACAGGAGATGCTGAGAATTTACGTTTGGTGCACAGTACGTAGTGGAACATGGACTGTGGGAAAACGGGTACAGAAGAGAATCGGAGCATTTGAGATGTGGCGTTGCAGAAGAATGTTGAAAATTAGGGGTTTGGTAAGATAATAAATGAGGAGGTTCTCTGCAGAAACTGCGAAAACGAATGTTTGGAAAACATAGGCAAGAAGAAGGGAATGGATGATGGGACATTTCTGAAAACATCAGAGAATAACTTCCACGGTACTAGTTATGTCTAGGGAATGTTTTTGTGGCATTCCCTGGGTGATTTCGTCGTTCTGGAATGCGCAGTGGGTCGATACATGCATGAATCTACCCTTGGGGACGACTTTCACCCCTATATGCATTTTGTTTTTCGTTGACACGGCTGCATCTACCACCAGGCCACTACGGTATGCCAGGCAGTTCGCATTGTGCTTTCGAGGTTCGAAGAACATCAGGACGAGCTTGCCATACTTCCCTGGCCACGAAGCTCGCCGGATTTAAACCCGGTCGAGTGTCTGTGGGACCTCCTCGATCTTCAACTGAGGAACTTTGTTGACTTGCGACTTGCTCTGCTGGTTCTGCTCTTGCTTGATGGATGTAGTTAACGTTTGTGGTTTCTAGATAGGCTCACTCACCCGCAACTATCAGGAACCTGGTGAGATCGTACCAAGGTTGCATACACGTTGTTAGAATTTACGTGTTGTTAACTCTAGAAGTGCACACAAGGGTCACTCTGACCCTGGAGATTTGTTTTTTGCTATTGTACATGTACAACCCGTTATCACCAATGAAATTTCAGCATTGAGTAAGACCTAATACTGGGCAGGTGTTCGAAGTTGTGAGACGTTGTTGATTACTTAATTTCTCAGAAATAGTTTTTGAAGGGTGAGCGTGGCCCTGGAGTAAACATTGCATAACCTGTTGCTGAGTGTCATGTACATGTAGATGGAACTGCCAGATAGGAACGACATATTACTAACGGAAGACGCTATACAAAGAGCATTGTTAGAAAAGCTCTATCACGAAAGTGACGTAAGTGACTTTCTTGATAAAACTGATTCTGAAGCCTATGTTCCTGCAGCAATTATGGACAGTGGTAAGACTTTTAAGTCTGGCGAATTTTCAGGCAGCAATAAAGAAAATACAGTCATCCATGGTAAAAATGGTCATTTTTGGAACACAAATGTCCCTAATAGATGACAGCTGCCTGCTGTGGATAAAATTACAGTCCATTTTCCAAGTGTGTGGAAATAATGAAGGAATGGATTTATGAACAACTGAGAACATTTCAAAATATTTCTGTAATACGTGCATCTCATTAAAAGAATATCATCGTCATCTAATTAAACTGCAAACGATGTCTTCATATGTGAATCACCTTGTCGTTAGTCTCGAATTTTGGATGCGTTAATACTAATATTGATTGGAAAAGTGCATGACAGAGATGAAATAAAATGCGTTTCGTATATGAAAGTCCAGTTTTGTTATAAAATAATCTGTATTCTGGCAATTACTCCAGGAAATAACTGAAGGCCTCTGTGGCCCTGATGTACAGTTCTTGTAACAGTTGCAGAGGTGTACAATACTAGGCTTAAAGTTTAATCAAAACTCCTTTCCTATAAACGCTGCATTCTGCATTCGAATAATTTGCTGTAGCGAACTTCGTGCCCTTTTTTGAAAGTGTCTGGATCTCTTCAGAAGACGTGATGGATCAGTACCCATTTGCAATGTAACCGCCAGCCGATTTAAGTGACTTACAGTTTGTCGCACACGTTTGATCATACTTCACAAGCTTGTAATATTATTTTGAATATCTTTGTATTATGAGGTTTGGATGGAGTCTCTAACTGTTCAGTCTGATACTTCTATTTATCCACGAAGGAGAACCTTCGGTGTATATGCTTCTTTAAGCATTATATATTACAGTTTTCGTACGTTTGACTTTCCAGAATTTATTACTTTCCTTTATTCGCGAGTTCTATCACGTTTACCGCATTTCTGCATGTCAATACTTAATTTTTCTACATTGCCTATTCAGTTTCGTTGGATTTAGTGCAGGATTAACGGAGCTTAGATATGCAGCGTTTGCAATTATCTTACGTGAGAACTTTCTAGCACTCCACGTAAGCCAGTGTGATGGCAGAGACGGCGTCATTAGAACATGTTTCTTCCGCTACACCGGCCCATTGATTTACTTGTTCTTCATCAGGATAGATGCTGCACAAGTTCAGATTGTAAGGCTAAACTTAATACACGGGGTGTTCAAAAAGTCTCTCCACAGTGCCGTATGATTGTTAGCCGCGCTTGCCGTATGGTTGTTCGCCTGCCTGGATTTTTCAACGTAACAGTAAACTCACAACGATACTGCTGTAATATTCTGTACCCATTCAAAGGAAAACTTGTGTTAAGTGAAATACTGAACGGTTATTTTCAACAAGATGGTGCAACCGCGCATACAGCTCGCGTTTCAATGTCACTGCTTGCTGATGTTTTTGGCGATCGCATAATTTCACAGGGACTTTGGCCTCCGCGATCGCCTGACCTAACACCACCTGACTTTTCCTTCTGGAGTGCAGCGAAAGCAACTGTCTGGAAAAACCGTCCAAACTCCATCGATGAATTGAAAACTGCAACATCCACTTTCACTGCTACTGTTACAGAAGAAATGTTGCAGCTTGTGTTTGGAAACATGATTAGACAAATTGAATTGTGTATTCAACAACAGGGGGGACACTTTCAACATTTAATGTGAAAATTTGTAAGTAAAAATGAATATTCAGTAAATTAATAACTTGTAATTCACTGAGTTTTATGTCGGTATATTCACTGCGGCATACGGCACGCACGGCTAAGAATCATACGGCACTGCGGTGAGACTTTTTTAACACCCCGTACTTCGAAGCAGTATAGTAGGATGTTTGCAGCGTCCTACTTTAAATTTCGTCTGTGCTACTGCTGAATAATTTCCCCCCCCCCCCCCCCCAACCATACCTCTTTACGAAAATATCGTTACACTCAGATTTCGTCAATCATGAGTCATGTCCGGTGTCTGGGGTATGTTTGAGGCCAGAAACCCTATTCATCACCCTGTATGGACGCGTATTTTGAACTTTGCTATTCCACATGCGCTTTCCAAATTCTGTATCCTATCGCTAATGGCTCGTTTCTGTATTTTTATTTTATATAGTTACACTTCCTGTTGTTTTCTGTTCGACCACTATTTGTACGTAAGAACCTTACTGCCACACGGCAGGTCTAGTCTAGAGAGACTCCCTAGCACTCGGCCCAGTTGTACAGCCGACTTTGCTGGCGATGGTTCACTGCCTACATACGCTCTCATTTGCAGAGACGACAGTTTAGCATAGCCTTCAGCTACGTCATTTGCTACGACCTAGCAAGGCGAAATATTCAGTTACTACGTCTTCTGAACAGATAATGTTGTGACTCATGTACCGTCAAGAGCGACGTTCATCATTAATGGATTAAAGTTAAGTGTCAAACTAATTACGCTTTCTGAATTCTGATTCCTTGTCATGTTCCAGACCTCACGTCAGTATAGTTCTTCCCTCCTCACGCCAGCCTGCGTGAGCTAAAACGCGTGCATATTTTTTCCCATATACAATTGAAGAGAAAGGGAGATAAGAGATCCCTTGACATACACTTGTTTTTACATTAAACAATTGATAAATGTATATTATTTGCAGTTAGTTCGGCCTGAACAATTCTCGTCTGAAGGTTTGCCCTTATTACCTCTTCATTTTTGAAATCAGCACACAAAATGGTGGGGCATTTCGTGGCGGCGTCTGACTGTTCAGAAGACTGACGACGCTGAAAAAAAAAAAGAAGAAGTTTGGAAGACGTGCCAGCCGTTCGAAGGCAGGCGGCTGCTGCAGCTACGGTGGCGGCGGCTGCCGCTCTGTACAGTGCCGGCAGGACCGCCGAAGTTGACAAGTGGCGCCCCCCCCCCCCCCACACTGCCCCTCCCCCCTGCCGTGGCTCGGGACGAAGAACTTCTGCCGGCGCCGTCCCCTTGGAGAGACGCGTCCGTATTGTGCTCCAGCCAGCCGGAAACGGTCTAAATCCAGCGCCCGCCGCTTCATCCGCAGGGGGCCCGGCCGGCGAACACACACAGGCCGATTCCGCGACTGCATTTCGCGGTTCCTAAACTACTTTCCTCGGGGAAATATCGAAATTCCTCAGAACCCGATTTATTCTTCTATATTCACGGTGGAGGACGTAAGGTCATTCCCCGGATTATATTCTGCTACGGTACGGTCTACATATTGGTGACTTGATACGCTTTAATTTTTTACTACGAGTGACATTTATTTATTTTGGGTTTAGCATAAGACATTGGGCAATGTTTCAAGTGTGTCTTGCTCCTCATCAGGCTTTTCCGTATACAGATGTTAGTTAAAGATAAAGCGTCCCAAAGCTTCGTCTACATCGTTTGTACCGTATCAGAAATGTTGTTCAGCATCACACTATTGCATTCCTTATTGTAACACTATCTTTGACGTACTTCCGCTGCACAAACTGTAGCAGCCCTTTTTCTGTTTACGCTTTTTCGTCTAATAGGTGAAAGTTTGATTTTATTTTTTACACATTGACTATCATTGAAGGGTTTTACTTTTATTTAATATTGTCCCGGCTGAGTATCAGTTTCATTAATTTTAAAACCCAATGTTAAACGTGGGTCACTACACGTATATTTCCAAATCTGAGAGAAAAAATCTTTAGTAGCTTTACTACCATTGTTTACAGACGACGATACCATAGAGTAAATATCTATGGAGTGAGCATTCACATGCGCAAAACAGGTTTTGTGTTGTCAACATACATTGCCGGCCTGGTCACGTGTTCTCGGGACGTCGTGTGTTTGTTCGTGTAGCGCCCTGTATATTTAGAATGTCAATACATCCCCGGTACAGGGCCGTGCGGTTCTAGGCGCTTCAGTTTGGAACCGCAGGTTCGAATCCTGCCTCGGGCATGGATGTGTGTGGTGTCCTTAGGTTAGTAAGGTTTAAGTAGTTCTAAGTTCTAGGGGACTTATGACCTCAGATATTGAGTCCCATAGTGTTCAGAGCCATTTCTGAACCCTGGTACAGACGGATTCTTTTCGTACGCGTCGTGGATTATTTATATATGTTGCGTAGACATTTTAACAGTATCCATTTGATACCGGGAACAAACCAGCTACGTAACTTTTAAGGGCAAGTGATATTGCATTCTGCTTCTTTGCGATAGGTGTCCCAGTTCAGATGGACACTATTTTTGGTAGTTTTCGGTATGATACGCCACTTGCTATACAGAGCCTGACGTACATTTTTGCAGTGATAGTCTTGCAAAACGACTTGACAGTACGCTAGTACTTTTGCAAGTGTCCGAAAAACACCGAATTCGCCACACATTAGCGATTATATCCCTCCTAATTCCTTTTCTTCTGCTATTTCTACTTATTTGTTTTCTCGTTTTTGCGACCTGAAGCATAATTTTTCTTACTTGTGACACTTTGAAGTATTTATTTAACGCATTTTACGTACTTGCTCCCAGTTTATTAAATAAATAGTAGACTGAGTAATCTCTATACATAATCGAAAAAATCACTGATAAATGCATGGAGGATAGTATTTGCTGAAACAACTAACCATCCCCTTTCCTGTTCCACTAGCAAATTTACGAGAGGAAGCGATTGTTTGTAAGCTTTTGTACGAGACGTAATATCTATTATATAGTCATAAAATCGTTGAAAAATAGGTCTACAGAATCAAGCCTTATTTATAATGCGTCTCGAAATTATTAACGTATACAGTGTCTCTTACTTATATGATAACTATAATTAGAGCTACGTACTATGTACCCATGAAAAGTTACTATCCCTCCTTTCACATATTTTTCTTTGCATCCGTAGCAACACCAGCAATTCACCATCGCTATTACACTATCATTAAACGGTGAAATACAACAAAAACTCTCGTTATTATAAACTTCAAACGCTGCGGAAAGCACACACGCAGAGTGAAGTCCCGAAAACACGTGACAATCCTGGTTCGATGTTGACAACATGCACAGAACGCAATGCTCACTCCAGAGATATTTACTCTATGGACGATACTCTAACCTTTCGTTCAATTGTTTTAGTCCCAAATCGCTAGTTTGTTCTTGGCATAGATCACATAACCTTAAAGTTTATTAATCTAAGTTAAATTAATGTTCAAGACTTGTATTATGTTTCAAATTAACAACATCAGTTTATTGACAAGAATTATTAATAAATAGGTTCACTCATACGATCTCATTCAAAGAAGTTCTTTAATTAGATGTCTAAGTAGGATTCCCGCTAGCATCAGAGATGTTAGATAATATCCTGTCACTTTCGGTAAACAAGTTATTTCTATTTAATATCCACAAACTGTCATTAACTATGATCACTAGTCGCGTGAAGTTAAAGTTTCCCAGTATCACAATCCAAAGTCCGAATCCGGTTAAAATTCTCAATTCAGTAAAGTGTTTAAATATTCGCACGAATTGACGTTAAAGCCAAAGAGATTACTATTCACCTTCCAGTTTATCTAATCTGAAAAATGTCCAAATTAAAGTCTTGAATTGACAATCCTCAAAAGCAATCTCGTCACGATCTATTCTTGATCCCCGTTTAATAAAGCCCCAATTGTTGTTCTCTAAAGCTGTACGTCGTAAATAACTGCCGAACTAGAACAGACTATAGACTGGAGTATCGTAATCACAACGTATGGCTATTTATACTTTAATAAACAGTATCTTTGGTGTCCCAGACCTACGTTCTATGACTGTAATACTGATTTTCTTACGTATTGGAATAACTAATATTTTAATATTTTCTACTGTTTTCCTCCCTTACCATGTTTCTAAAATTTATAATTAAATTTTCCTTTTCTTTTCTTTTGCTTTCTGTATTAGATATTTCTCTCTATTTGTTTTTCATTTATTTTTCGTAATTACTACTTGTGGAGGGACTTGGGTCATTTTGTGAATTGATATTTTAAGGACATGGGAGCTAATTTGGGAGCTATTTTGGTTTTTTCAACACCGAGAGGCGCTGTAGGTGTTACAAAACCTTTCTCGGTGGATGTTAACAATATACCTCAAATACAATACAACGGCCTTTCAGCGTGTGAATGTGTATCGACTACGACTTCTCTCCATGCGATATTCGCGATACTGAATCTGACAGTTGTTTGTTTCGCGCTGGCATATCTTAAATCTGTTGCGTGAGTGTTGGTTTAAGGCTGCTGCAGTTTCTGAATTCAACAATATATCTGACACTGTCACAATAGGGGAAAGCGATCGTAAACAACTAATCAAATGTCAAATTACAAAAATTTGAAAATATTCTTCAAAAATTTTTTAAACATTCAAAAAATTAGCATGTATTGTCTCAATCGCATTTAACATTAAATTTTTTTTACAATGCAATGACCACCTAACTACCACATTCAGAACTGAGAACAGACAAACCAAAAGAAAAGTTGCTTTAAGTAACAAAATTATATAAAACCTGCAGTTGGCTTACTATTTGGAAAATGCAGGGAATTAACACACCACATGTAATATTTTAAATGCACTTGCAGTGTGCAAGTCCGTTGCATCGTCCATAAAATTATTATTTTAAATCTTTGCGTAAAATATGCTATGCACAGCATAAAACAAATATGAAGGCAAACATATTATATACTGGCGAACAAGTAAGAATAAGAAATCGTTATTTAGAGGAAAGACTAGTTCGTTGAACGTACCACCTTGTCTGTGACAGCAAGTGAAACAAAAAACTTGTGCCGCATTGTAAAAAATTTTATACATTGAAACGTCCATATAATTATGACTGTTACAGTCAGTAACTGCAAGCGGAGATTTGCCTGTGGAGAGGAAGTAGTAAGTCACGAATCTTTGCTTGTAGTTAACAGCGCATAAAAATAACATGATTACTCAAAGTATTAAAATATTCCTAGTGAAATATACCACTTAAGCTGTAGATGGGGTCAAAAGTATAACATAAAATACATGTATAACGCTGTCACACAGAAAGCGCTTTCAGTAGCTGTTAACTTGTCATTTGCCTGTAAACGCAACGGCCACTATTGCTGTAACTATGAGTACGCTGGAGCTCATGTGTCGCCCAGTGTACATACATTTCTACTGTTATAACAAGTTACCCACTGTGATGAAGTTGTATATATACGAGTATTTCATGTTTTACTTTTGATTTCAAATACAGCTTACATGGTATATTTCACGATGAATATTTTGCTGGAATAATCATATTGCTTCCATGCGCTGTTAACTACAAGCAAGCATTCGTGGTTCGTTTCTTCCCTCTCATAGGCAGTTTTTAAGACGCTGTACGGACATCTGGTTCAGATTAATCTACATCTACATCTACATAGATACTCCGCAAGCCACAGAACGGTGAATGGCGGAGTGTGCACTCTACCACTACTAGTCATCCTCTTCCTCATTTCTCTCGCAAATATAGAGAGGGAGAAACGACTCTCTCGTCAATCAGCTTCAGATGCCGCATGTCTAAATTTTTTCAATAGTTTCTCGAAAACAACGTCGCCTTCCCACAACGGATTCCCATTTGAGTTCCCGAACCGTCTCCGTAACAATTACGTGTTGTTCGAACCTACCGGTAACAAATTTAGCAGCCCGCCCCTGAATCGTTTCGATGTCTTCCTTCAATCCGAACTGGTACTGATCCCAAACACTCGCGCAGTACTCAAGAATAGGTTTCATCAGCGTCCTTCATGCGGTCTCCTTTACAGGTGAACCATTCTTCCCCAAAATTTCTCCCAGTAAACGGAAGTCGATCTTTCGGCTTTCCTACCACAGTTCTCACATGATCGTTCCATTTCATATCCCTTTTCAAAGTAACGCCCACATATTTAAACGACTTGACTGTGTCAGGCAGGACACTACAAGTTTGATCTTCCTTCTCATCCACATTAACGTACATTTTTCCTCATTTAGGGCTAGCTGCCATTCATCACAACAAGTGGAAATTTTGTCTAAGTCGTCTCGTGTCTTCCAACAGTCACTCAACTACGACACCTTACCGTACATTACGGCATCATCACCGGACAACCGTAGATAGCTGCCCATCCTGTCTGCCAAGTCATTATCTATACAGAGAACAAAAACTGTCCTATCACACTCCCCTTGGGCACTCCTGACGATAACACTGGCCGTCGAGGACAACATACTGGCTTCTATTATTTAAGAAGTCTTCGAGTTACTCACATATGGTTCAAATGGCTCTGAGCACTATGGGACTTAACATCTATGGTCATCAGTCCCCTAGAACTTAGAACTACTTAAACCTAACTAACCTAAGGACATCACACAACACCCAGTCATCACGAGGCAGGGAAAATCCCTGACCCCGCCGGGAATCGAACCCGGGAACCCGGGCGTAGGAAGCGAGAACGCTACCGCACGACCACGAGCTGCGGACTACTCACATATCTGTGAACTTATTCCATATGCTCCAATCTTAGTTAACCGCCTCCAGTGGGGCACTGTGTCAAACGCTTTCCGGAAATATAGAAATATCTAATCTGTCTGTTGCCCTTTATCCATAATTCTCAGTATATCACATGAGGAAAGGGCAAGCTGAGTTTTCCAGGAGCGATTCTTTCTAAAATTATGCTCATTCATGGCCATAAGGTTCTCCGTCTCAAGAAAGTTTGTTATACTTGAACTAGAATACGTTCAAGGATTCTGCAGCAAACTGAAGTTAGGAATATTGGTCTGTAATTTTGCGGGTCCGTTCTTTTACCCTTCGTATATACTGGAGTAACCTGCACTCTTCTTCAGTCACTTGGGACTTCGTACTAGGCGAGAGATTAGCGATAAATCCAGACAACGTAAAGGGCCAATGCCGTAGAGTACTCTTTGTCAGATTGAACTGGGACTTCATCAGGACCTGGTGATTTATTTGCTTTCACATCCTTCAGCTATTTCTCTACACCACATATGCTTATTACTATGTCGTCCATATAGGAGTCTGTCGGATGGTCAAATGAGGATATGTTTGTTCGAGTCTCCTGTGTGAACGATTTCTTGAACGTAAAATTTAAAACCTCGGCTTTTGTTTTGTTATCTTCTACTGTCACACCAGGCTGGTCAACAAGAGACTGAATGGAAGCCTTAGTCCCGCTTAGTCATTTTATATAAGACCAGAATTTTCTCGGATTCTCTGCCGGATCTTTTGCTAAGGTGTGACGGTGGTAATTGTTGTATCCTTTGCGCCTAGATCTTTTCACAGACATAAGAATCTCTGATGACCTTCGCTTGTTGTCATTTGTGCGTTCCCCTTTGAACCGAGCACCCTCCGAATTTTTTTGATATTTCCATCCTTTTTCCACTTGCTAGGCACTTGACTCTCCAGCCCACGATTTGCAATCTGCTTAAACTTTACGTATAATTCCTGTACATCCATGTTACTAGAACAAAGTGATGTCAGTTAACTGGCTAAATGAGATACTAACAATACTTATCTGCTCGATCTACCAGAAACACTACTAGCATTCTTGACTGATTTATTAACTTTCATAATCATAGTTACTATAATAAAATCATAATCGCTTATCGCCACGATAAGATCCGGCTTATTTGTAGTTACAACGTCTAAGATATTTCCACTTCGTGTGAGCTGCCGCGATAGCTGTTCAAGACATTTTTTAGAAAACGGATTTCAAAAGTGTTTCGCATGACTGTCTGTTTGTACCCCCTCCCCCCCCCCCCCCCTTCCCAAGTCTCAGTGAATCCATAAATATCCCAGTGGTCTACCTCCAAGTAGTATTGCATGGTCTGGGTATTACGTGCTATCGACCGTAAACATTCTCTGGATGATTCTGCAACTGTCACAGCAGAGTCGAGTGGTGGGTAAAAGCATCCAACACGTAACTTGCTTCCATCTATACCTGTTAAACGCGCCGAGATAATTTCAAAACCACACTCAACATCGATCTCAATAAAGACAATATTTCTGTTAACTGCAGCCGGCCGGAGTGGCCGTGCGGTTCTGGGCGCTGCAGTCTGGAGCCGAGCGACCGCTACGGTCGCAGGTTCGAATCCTGCCTCGGGCATGGATGTGTGTGATGTCCTTAGGTTAGTTAGGTTTAATTAGTTCTAAGTTCTAGGCGACTGATGAGCTCAGAAGTGAAGTCGCGTAGTGCTCAGAGCCATTTCAACCATTTTTTTGTTAACTGCAATGAACACTTTGCCTCCTAAGGCCTCTAACCTATCTTTCCGATATACGTCCCACGACTCTCTAAATATCTCAGAGCTTTACACTTTGAGTTTCAGCCAGCTCTCGGTCTCAATCATGGACTTTCCTGAGGGCAGTAAATTCGAGGACTTTATTGCGAATACTTCAACAGTTTACTGGTTAAATTATCAGTCAAAGTGGCTTTACTCTAGAAGTTTTTTGACTTCCTTTGCTGCATATTGACTGGCAAATGTTCATCAGAGAACATCAACTATCACCTAAGAGTAGCTGCTGCCTTTTTGTAATGCACCCCTGACCAATCAAGGGGAAGCCTACAAACCCTAACACGATAACGCAGGTCTAGAAATCTGCAGCCAAGAGCGTCGCAGAGTCAACGAATCCTTTGGCTGAATTCTCCACTCGGATCCAAACCAGAGGACCCTGATCAGCTCTGGGAACAGTGCTGCAAATCATGAGCTCTGCTTGCACCTCGCGCGCGAGGCCAGCAGTCTGCACCACATACGCCAGCCGCCTGAGGATCGCTTCAGAACCCACGTGACAGGCTTACGTGAGCCACAACCTGCAGAAGACTGCACCCTCCACGCTCAGTAGCCACAGGCGAGGCCGCCTCCACATCTCGGATGAGGCCCCCGGCAGACATACCGAGCGCACATTGGCTTCCTTTCCAGCCCTGAAAGCTATATGCTTAAAGAATTCAATTTTTTTTTTTTTTTTTGTCGTCAGTCTACTGACTGGTTTGATGCGGCCCGCCACGAATTCCTTTCCTGTGCTAACCTCTTCATCTCAGAATAGCACTTGCAACCTACGTCCTAAATTATTTGCTTGACGTATTCCAATCCTCTACAGTTTTTGCCCTCTACAGCTCCCTCTGGTACCATGGAAATCATTCCCTCATGTCTTAGCAGATGTCCTATCATCCTGTCCCTTCTCCTTATCACTGTTTCCACATATTCCTTTCCTCTCCGATTCTGCGCAGAACCTCCTCATTCCTTACCTTATCAGTCCACCTAATTTTCAACATTCGTCTATAGCACCACATCTCAAATTCTTCGATTCTCTTCTGTTCCGGTTTTCCCATAGTCCATGTTTCACTACCATACAATGCTGTACTCCAGACGTACATCCACAAAAATTTATTCCTCAAATTAAGGCCGGTATTTGATATTAGTAGACTTCTCTTGGCCAGAAATGCCTTTTTTGCCATAGCGAGTCTGCTTTTGATGTCCTCCTTGCTCCGTCCGTCATTGGTTATTTTACTGCCTAGGTAGCAGAATTCCTTAACTTCATTGACTTCGTGACCATCAGTCCTGATGTTAAGTTTCTCTCTGTTCTCATTTCTACTACTTCTCATTACCTTCGTCTTTCTCCGATTTACTCTCAAACCATACTGTGTACTCATTAGACTGTTCATTCCGTTCAGTAGATCATTTAATTCTTCTTCACTTTCACTCAGGACAGCAATGTCATCAGCGAATCGTATCACTGAGATCCTTTCACCTTGTATTTTAATTCCACTCCTGAACCTTTCTTTTATTTCCATCATTGCTTCCTCGATGTACAGATTGAAGAGTAGGGGCGAAAGGCTACAGCCTTGTCTTACACCCTTCTTAATACGAGCACTTCGTTCTTGATCGTCCACTATTATTATTCCCTCTTGCTTGTTTTACATATTGTATATGACCTGTCTCTCCCTATAGCTTACCCCTACTTTTTTCGGAATCTCGAACAGCTTGCACCATTTTATATTGTCAAACGCTTTTTCCAGGTCGTCAAATCCTATGAAAGTGTCTTGATTTTTCTTTAGCCTTGCTTCCATTATTAGCCGTAACGTCACAATTGCCTCTCTCGTCCCTTTACTTTTCCTAAAGCCGAACTGATCGTCACCTAGCGCATTCTCAATTTTCTTTTCCATTCTTCTGTATATTATTCTTGTAAGCAGCTTCGATGCATGAGCTGTTAAGCTGATTGTGCGATAATTTCGCACTTGACAGCTCTTGCCGTCTTCGGAATTGTGTGTATGATGCTTTTCCGAAAGTCAGATGGTATATCGGCAGACTCATATATTCTACACACCAAGCGAATAGTCGTTTTGTTGCCACTTCCCCCAATGATTTTAGAAATTCTGATGGAATGTTAGCTATCTCTTCTGCCTTATTTGACCGTAAGTCCTCCAAAGCTCTTTTAAATTCCGATTCTAGTACTGGATCCCTATCTCTTCTAAATCGACTGATGTTTCTTCTTCTATCACATCAGACAAATCTTCACCCTCATAGAGGCTTTCAATGTATTCTTTCCACCTATCTGCTCTCTCCTCTGCATTTAACAGTGGAATTCCCGTTGCACTCTTAATGTTACCACCGTTGCTTTTAATGTCACCAAAGAATTCCATAACGCGGTTAATATTGGAGCTCCCAATAACTAGTGTACCCCCCTCACCCCCGCCCCCCCTTTTTCCTGTTCGTACCCTGCTGAAGGAGCGGCCGTCTGTCCACTCAAAGGGTGAATGGGCAAGGCCAGGCCGCCAGTCACTACATTGGTCCTCTGGCCCGAGCGACACGAACTCATTACCACCCGCCACTCACTCTGTTGTGAGAGTGTATCCACTTCGCCAGGTGCACTAGAAGGTGCCTCAGAAGCAGGGCCCGCGGCCAAAACAAGCGACACCTGAATTGTACCATGCTGCGTGCCAGAGTCTCCCCCACCGTTGCACCCCGAGGCAGCAGCCTGAAGGTGACTGACCGTAGCCAAAAGCGCATTCAGCTGTTCGCGAACTGCGGCCACCTCCTACTGCATCCGTACACGGCATGCACGCATCCTAACCATCCTGGCAAGACTGAAGAAGTAAACTATGAAATCATACAGAATTCTAAATATTCAACTTGCTACCGTCTTGATGTGTCACCAATGGACGCTGATGCGTTAATGATTCATGTAGCTGCAGACTGATTTAATTTACACATACAAAAACGCGAGATTAAATGTCTTAAACAGAATAATACGCACGAAGATTAATATACTACTAGAAAACCACGGGAAAAGAAAAATACTTAACTTGGCGCTCTGTTGTTGTATGCCACCCGAGAGCTGGGGCCTGACTGGCTTACTAAACGAACGGACGTTTACTTTCAAAACAAAACAAATGAGCAAATACTGCGCTACAGACTGAATGAATTTACACTTACAAAAACGCAAGATTATACCTCTTAAACCGAAAAACATGCACGAAATTTAATAAATTAATAGCTTGGTAGCTCGATGAACTATTCACTCCACTAAATAATTATTTCTTATTCTTATTCGTTTACCAGTACGTAATATACTTGCCCTTATGCTATTTTAGTCGGTATGTACCACATTTCACCTAAACATTTAAAATAAGGATATTGTGGATGATATAACTGTGCATTTATAATATTACGCAGGGAGAATTAATACCCTGTAAATTTTTAAAAACTAATTCGAAAGCAATTATTACATAACTTTGTTACTTGAGGAATTTTTTTCTTTTGGTTTGTCTGTTCTCTGGTCTCTGCATGATAGTTAAGTTACCGAAATTGGTCATTACTTTGTAGAATTGTTTTCAACGTTAAGTGCGACTGAGACAATGGATAGAAAATTTCTGAACGTTTTTAAAGTCTTATAGAACGTTTTTAAAATTTTTATAATTTTACATTTGATTTTTTGAATTCAATTACGTTACTAAGAATATTATCGTCATTTTAGGTATTACGGATGAAAATTTCCATTTCGGCCATGATATCCATCCTTCTACTTCTTTCCAATTTTGTGCAAAATATCAAGATCGTCTTCTACGTTCAAAGGGGGGCCTGTGTCATTAATGTGTGTTGCTCCAGCTGCTCTCTCTCTTGGCAAGACAGCCAAGTCACTATGAGGTGAAGCCGAAAGGCACGCGTTAAGCTCACGCAGGCTGGCGTGAGGTCTGGAAAATTACAAGGTCTTTACAGTAGCAAAAATAGTACGTAGCTTCTGGAATACTTAACTTTAATCCATAATTGGTGAACATCGGTCCGACGGTACATGCATCACAAGATAAATAGCAAATGATAATGGCGCCTTGCTAGGTCGTAGCAAATGACGTAGCTGAAGGCTATGCTAACTATCGTCTCGGCAAATGAGAGCGTTCTTTGTCAGTGAACCATCGCTAGCAAAGTCGGCTGTGCAACTGGGGCGAGTGCTAGGACGTCTCTCTAGACCTGCCGTGTGGCGGCGCTCGGTCTGCAATCACTGACAGTAGCGACACGCGGGTCCGACGTATACTACCGGACCGCGGCCGATTTAAAGGCTACCACCTAGCAAGTGTGGTGTCTGGCGGTGAGACCACACTCTATTCTGTAGCTGTCTGTATGTACTTTAAATCGAGTTCTGATATTTCTTCCTGTCTAGCATATATGCTATTTGTTGCACTAGCTGCAGGTAATATTGTAAATGCCAGATGCATCAAGATCTGTATCTGGCAGTTTTTTATTGTAAATAAGCCCCCTACTTAAGTTGTTGGTGCTGCTAAAGCTGATTTTTTTACGTCTGTGCTTTCGAATAACTTAGCTAATTTATGAGACGCTATACCACGATGTGGCATTTTTAAATGCTTCACTGCTGGGATGCTGTCAGTATGAGTATTGTTTATTTTGTTTTGTTAAGTTTTCTCGTTGGTGTGACACTGTATTAATGACTGAGGCTTCATATCCATTGTTTGTTGCAATTCATTTCATAGGTTCTCTCTCTCTCTCTCTCTCTCTCTCGAATTCTGTTAGTGGTCTGTGTATAGCATTCATCTATATGCAGCTCTTTATGTGTGATGGAATGTTGGAATGTGTAGAAGAGTTCAATAGTTCAGTATAGTGGTGTCTGTACCAGCAGGTCTTCTGTCTACATTGAAAGACACCTGCTGATTCCGTTTTGATATTTTCTTGGAAAAAGAAAGTTGTAGTGTGTTCTCTCCATATTCAAACATGAACTGGATACTTTTATGCAGGTTACTGAGTTTATTAAAAAGGCTTGTCACTCAATCGTCTGTTCCATCAAGTAGATCGAGGGTCTCAACTACATACCTCTTATAAAATCTGACTTTGCTTGTGATATCATCTTTTAATTTTTATTTCGTGTACTCTATATGGTTGCTAAAAACTTCAGATATTGCGCCACTAAGAGAGCTTGAAGCCCTAGGTCTAGCTTGTACACTTTGTTGTTAAAAGAGTAGTAATTATATGATAAAGCTACATGAAGTATATTTATAAACACTGTTATTTTTGGTCTGTTCATTATCTTCTTTTTCATTCGATTCTCTCTTATTACCCCAGCTGTTTTATCTAGAGGCAGACTGTATAAGTATGGAATGTCTAGGGATAACAATTTAGCTTGTGATATCGGGGCATTCTTACTGTTAATAAGATCATAGTTGTTCATTATGGAATAAGTTTTTCGAATGTGTGTTTTTCAACCTGTAAGTCATGTAGTTCTCTCAGTAATTTGTAGGCTGTGCTACTAATTGAATTCACACTAGGCTTTCCTTGATGTATTAACGTTATGATTTGTTAGCTATGCTCTAATTTTAGGGGCGGTGGAATTCCCTATACTAAGTTCTTCTACTTCATTCTTACTGATTTTATACAAGTACACGGTTTTTATTTAACTGTTTAAGAAGCATCAATCACTCTATAGGACAACAAATGCCCATGTCTAGCGCATTTGTGGTAACCTTCGTGAGATATTCAACAGTGCATGTGCTTGGGAATACCCCCTCCCCTCCCCACTGCTAAAGTTGGGTAGTAGCCTGTCTTTGTCCCCCTGTGTTCATGTTGATTTTTGTTCTTGCAGCCGGCCGAGGTGGCCGAGCAGTTCTAGACGCTACAGTCCGGAACCACGCGACCGCTACGCTCGCAGGTTCGAATCCTGCCTCGGGCATGGGTGTGTGTGATGTCCTTAGGTTAGTTAGGTTTGAGTAGTTCTAAGTTCTAGGGGACTGATGACCTCAGAAGTTACGTCCCATAGTGCTCAGAGCCATTTTTTGTTCTTGCAACTTCGGAAAATAATCTATTCAAAGGTCTCCATGTGCCCCACTTCTTTGTGTATCCTGTCGGTATTGGACAACTCGGAGGTGGACGTTTTTTCTTGCTGCATTTCTCCTCTGGCTGTGGTAACGCGTTAGTGAGATTTGCTGAGGTGTACGGGAAACTTTCCTCCATTTATATAGGTGTCAGGCTGGTTAATATCCAAAAAAGAGTTTCGCTGTAGATGTAAATGATTTATTCTTTTCTTTCTTAGCTGCTACTTTGTGTCTGATAATGGATGACGTGATACAAACTACGAAGTATAGTTTGTCAGTTGGTGTTGGCTCAAACAACCTGTGGTTATTGCGGTCATGGCTAGAGTTACAACATACAGGGCGAGCGGGTTCCACAACTGTTTAACTCCTGGCTGAAGCCCTACTCTTTGTTGTCAACGGTTATGCAACCTTTGTATTTCATGCTAGTTTATGCTCGATTATGTTTCTAGCTGCTAATTTATTCCTCCTGTCCATGCCATGTTTCATTGATTGAGTGTTCTGTCATAAGTGACAACCAGGAATTTTGTGCTTGTGCAACGTTCTAGCATTATTCCATCCAAAACACACTAACATCTTTGACGCCTGTGTACTACTCGCGTGGAAAACAATGATTTTGGGCTTCGAGAGGTTACGCTTGTTGATTTTTCTTATAGCAGACACCCAGTTCATCAACGGCTTCTCATAGTTTATTTTCTATGAACCCAAAGTTATTTGCTTCGAGTTTTATTGCGCAGTCATCTGTGTATATAAAGCTTTAAGTGCCTTCTGAAACTAGCTGGCTGTTGCTAAGGATATTGAAAGCAATGTAGCCAACAGGCTACCCTGTGGTAAGCTATTCGTCTGTGTTCTCCAGCGGCTTTCCTGTCGTTGAAAACAGACAAATAATCTTTCCTTGTGTTAGTGAGAACTATTATACGGCTGAGAAAAGCAAACTTCGGTTTGCAAAGAACAAAGGTCATGCATTATTTCCTGAGTTCTGTTTCACTTTTGGTATATGTATAAAATGGAACAGTTAGAGACAGGCCACATGCAAGAGACAAACGAAAGCCGTTTAGGATGACATTTCGATAAGACAATAAGTGCGAAAGGCTCAATGTCTTGACAACATGTGCGTGGAACAGACAAGAAATTTACGATCTGTCACCAGAAGATCATTATTCACTCACGCGTAACAGCAATACTCACTGCAAGGCAAAATACTGAGATCTGGAGAAAGTCTGGAGTCACATCCCTTTTAAAATCTGCCAAAGAAACAGATGACACTAACAGCTAAGGGGCAATTTCAATATTATGCAGCCTTTAAAGAATTGTCGAAGAGATGATGCTCAACAGACTCGTAGAAATACTGGAATCTCTTTTGGTCCCACAATAAGCGGCTTCGGAACAGACAAATTTTGCACAACACAGATACTCAAACAAACGCAACACATCAAGGATGGATAGTAGCAAAGATGAATTACCGGGGATGTGTTTGTAGATTCATCAGCTCCTTGCGTCCCAGCTGACGGCACACTGCTATTACGGAAAATGTGTGCACTAAGATTGTGGAGTGAAACCAATGTGACCAGGCGACGCAGACTGAGCCACCAAGACCTGTTGCATAACGATTTGATTCACGGATCCAGTTATATGGCTGCTTCCGTGTATAGCGTATCCACGACTATGACGTGTGGGTCCTGAAGATGTCATCAATGTAATGGTGAAACTGGCAGCACATAAGAGGTTCGTAAAACAAATTTCTACAATACATACCGCTGTTGGTGAATTATTGCATCAAGAAATACAGAAATATGTGGCTTGCGAAGAAGTGCTCGCCAGTTTTATCCCACTCTTTTGAACTCCCTATCCACAGTCATTGTGCTATGTGAACTACCGGTAGCAGATAGTAACTCTCGGGTGATTCCTTCCGTTGATTTCACCCGATTTTTGCAAACACCTTCCGCAAAGCTCGATGGTTCTTATCGCTCAATACATTATGTCTGCCTCGTCTTGCTTTATCTGTGGTTGTCCCTTCGCGTTTCCACTTCACAGTCACGTCATCAGCAGTCAACGTCAGCAACTATTGAAGGGTTGGAATGTCGCTGATGGATTTGTTACGCAGGTGACTTCCAACGACCAGTCCTCGTTCCAAGTCACTGAATTCTCCTGAACGACATAATCTGCTGTTATTGCCTCTCCACTGACAACAGAATTCTCGCCGCCTCCTGTTATATTGGCGGGTCCGCTTCTTCCGACAGTTCATGCATTCGGCACGTAGCTTTGTATTTCCGTAAAACTTGGAGGGAAGTTCCTCCGCTACGACACCTGCATGGCGAGAATAGAAACAACTGGATGTGGCGTTAGAACCGCGTAGAGTCTTTGTGGTACAGTCAGTCGGTGGCTACCTCGCAAAATTTTCACATCCGGTGTGCTATATGAGGTTATGAAAGCAGCAGGGTTGGTTAATATCGCCTCAGATATGGTAGAGCACTGTATAATTAGTAATGGCCTTTGTTGGTTGGCGCTGAATAATAAAAGGCCGGCAACAAGTACATAATTTCCAGAGGTTTTAAACATAAAGAGCCATGGGTATCTTTGTCACCTCTAGTTCGTCACAGAAAGTCGTCACCATCGCCTGGATCTAAGGTAGAAATTTAGAACTGTATTTACTCACATGGATGAGTTCTTTCCTTTATTTCGAAAAAATAATTGCTTGTAGTTCAACTTCATTTCTAGAACCCTGAATGAATCCTATATTAATTTACACACACAAGATACTTTTCCTAGTGATGTAGTATATACAAGTTTACGAATTACAAGAACTGCAAAGTATTTATTGCAGTAATAGTGCTCATTAACCTTTGTGGAGTAGCCAATTCCTTAGGTGTTCAATTAGTTTTGTTTCTGAAATAATCCACAAAAATGTTTATAAGTAAAGAGCTCAATATTTCCATAAGTGTATATACAAGGATAAGAACTGATAATATCACTAAAATGATATTCGTACTTCAAGCTGTAATCAAGATTAAAAGTAAATGAATGGAACAGTGCTATTTATTAGTGGTTATTGGCTACTGCAGTTTAAGGGCTAAGTTAACGAACACTTCCTTCACAGGTTTTTTAAATGTTTATAGTCACTTGTATTTAAGAGAGTTTTCTCGCTGTGTCTTACCAGCGGTGTTCAGTTCTGATCTCAGTCAAATGGTAGAATAGTTTCTGGGTTGAGCCAGTAGTACAATCATAATTACAGTCAAAGTGCTTATGAAGTGCAGTAGGCATTTCGATAGCTTGTGTCTTATTTAATAATTAATTGGCCTTAACTGTTCAGGGAATAACAGATTCAGGGACCCCATGTTTCATATATGCCCTACTTAATAAACAGAAATAAGTGCTACCAAAGGGAACATATACCAATCAAATCAGTAATCACAATCAGATAACATAGTGACTTAAAGATCATTTCCATTTCAGTGTTTTGCTGTTTTCAGCTGTCTTGCACTGAATACAGAAAGTATAGGTTAGTGAGACACAGTTTGTCGCTAGAACATTTTAAGAGTTCACATGCACTGCTCGAAGGAAACTTCTGTTCCAATACATGCTACAGTTTCATGTACTATCTGAAAAATTGATTTTAATACGAAGTGAAGTCATATACAACAGTTAATGTTCTTGATGAACATCAACATGTCGGATACTTTGGAGCAGATAGTCCAACTCGTGGCAGTGAGGCAGTGTTAACTGCCACTCAGCTGTATAGTATCAGCGCAGTAAGACTGGTCGATTTCGAGGCGTGCAGGACCGGCACGAATGAGCTATCGGTTTGGACATGACTGCGCATTACTACGCAGTTAATAAAGACCGCCGATTTATTAGAGTATCAATGCGGATTGTCGAACGTGTCTGCATGGGATGGTGTGTCACCTACAGGCTGTGTAATATGGTGCAACAACGCAGGTCGTAATGCTACCGACTGGCACAGGAGACAAATGCCATGCCTTGTCAATGACAAACAGTTTCAAAGCTGACAGGAATTACCGTTATCAGTAAATACATGTCCCTGTCAATAAGTTTCATTTACGGTTATACTCGGGAAGCTACGCTACGGCTGAGGGTACGTCTGGTGTGTGGAAAGTACGGCTGCCGATAAATTCCAGATTGAGCTGCATTTTCATTTTCTTGTTGCGAATGGACGTGCATGCGCGGCGGCGCAGTAATGGTTCTGGCTTCCTACTAAAATAAAAAGTTATCACTTCTGTGAGTTCTTCAGTCACACAGCCTGCCCTGAAGAGGCGTACAACATTCTTCAGCTACTAAAAGCTGTAAAAAAAATTGCTGTACTGTACATGTCGACAGGGTGCACATACGCCTATAAATTGAACTTATGACTCTGTCTGTTACTATTACTCCTGTTAGCATGAAGACAAGTATAACACTCCCCGTTACTAGTACAGGAGCAGGTAGCCGATAATGTTATTTCTATGGAAGGAATTTAATTTTAACCCTGATTATATATTAATGGAATAGCTACCGGAATATATTCCGTTACCGAAAAGATTATCTTCAATAACTAGCGGGAATCGAACCATGGTTGTGGTAGTGTAAATTAAGTAAAGGGAAGAACAGTCCCAAGCCTTATTAGCCACAGTAGTACCAAGTACTAATACTGTTCATCAATAACATTAACTGTTGTATACGACAGTTTTTCAAATATACATGAAACAGTAGCACAATCTAGCAAGTATTGTAACAGAAGTTTCCTTTGAGCAATGCAAGTGAAATCTTAAAATGTTCTAGTAACAAACTGTATCTCACTAACCTATACTTTCTGTATTCAGTGCAAGACAGCTATAAACAGTAAAACACTGAAATGGAAATGATCTTTAAGTCACTGTGTTATCTGATTATGTTAACTGATTTGATTACTATATGTTCCCTTTCGTAGCACTTATTT